>NC_089503.1:268979088-269587588 GCF_036850995.1 Saccopteryx leptura | reverse complement strand
TAGTATCATCAGCTGTTTGGTTTTTCTCGAGTTTCTATGGAGTCCTTCCTTTTTGGTGCTCTGGAGAGTGGATGAAGGCCACTATTTCAGGGGAGCAGTCTCCTATATTCTCCAGGGTGAGGGTTTGAACCTCACCTTTGTTAGTTCTTAAGTCTTCTCCTGATGGCCCCTCTTTGACTGTGCCTGTCTTAGGTTGTTCCTGCCTTCAGGAATCTTACCTGTCATTGACTAACTAGCCATCTTAGGGGCCAAACAGAGTTAGTTATAGTTATGGGAGTGAGGGAGGAGCAATGTCCCTTCCAAAATGTTTAGTTTGTTTTAGCAGCTGATGTTTCTACCTTTTTTTAAAAAAAACATAATATATTTTCTTTCTAATTTCTAGAGCTGAATGCTATATAAAGTCTAAGTTGACTGCCTTAGTATCTTCTGGCGCCTCTAGGTCTAGAGGTGTATAGACTCTGTAAGCTTTCTATAGTCTATAAAAGCTGCGGGGTTTTCCGAGAATCCTGATAACTACCTTAGACAAACTTATGGTTCTTTGTCTTTCTCGAGGTGGTCTCAGTTGTCCTAAGAGGGGCAGTGTATGTGCAGTACAGATTCTAACAGTCTTGTTAAGGTTTGAGGCTTCCCTGAGAAAAGGGGATTCTGAGCTTTCTAACTCTATTGGTCACTTGGAAAAAAGGATTTAAACTATTTCTTATATCTATGCCTCAAGTCCTAAAGATCTAGTTAAAAGTACTAACTGAAATGACTAATGTTTCATAAAATAAAGCTTATACTCTACTTAATTATAACCCTTTTATAGTCTAAGAAAACATACCTATTTATGCTGTAACTTTATGTATCCTAACAGATAATGTCTGAAAGCTCAAGAGAAACAGATTTCTGCTCATATCCTTTAGCTCGTTTAATCTGGGCACAAGACTGAAATGTTCCTTACTACTATAATTAGTCATCTATTTTCTATTTTCCCCTTTCTACCTATTATGTTGATAATTCTTCTGTTAAGCTAATTAATAGTAATATTTGTCACTCTGGGTTTGGTGACCTAACATTAAACAATTAATAATTACTGAATCATTACATTAATAATTATTACATATACCCTAAAATTTAAATTAAGACTTCAACATTATAGGGCTATGAAATAGCAAATAAAAAGGAGAATTAACAAAAACTCTTGAAATAACATATACATTTCTAACATAGAAAATGTTTTTTCTACAGTAACAGATCCTTGGTACAAAAAGGAAGTCTTTGTATTTGGCAGACTATACAATTCTATACTGTATGCCTTAACATTAGTACAAACTTAGTATAATTCACAATAAGAGGATTATAAACTAGTATCCCTAATGAACTACTACTGATTTATTGAGAAAAATAAGGAATGGTTAAAATGCACTCACTATTTCGTGGCTACCCAGCTGGCAAAGAGATGCTAATCCTCTTCTTGACCTACAGTGCTTTATAACATTAAGTCGATAAAGAGGTTGGGGTAGCAAACTCAAAGAACACAAATTTTATAAACTCATTTTCCTAACAGTGGGGTATTCTAGTTTATATAAGGTCCTCAATTTCCTCAGGGACATAGTAACCCTGTAATTCCCTGAGGACCCTTTCTTACAACTCTTGACAATTATAGCCAACGCTGTTGGTTTAGGAGGGACAGTATTTCCTAAATCTTCTCCTTGGGTCTGGCTCCAGGTAGGAGACAGGGATTCCCTGGAGCCAAAGCAGAGGAGGGAGGGGGGTTGTAGCAAGGTGGTAGTAGCCTGCCTCTCACTTACTGCACTGTTATCTTTTGCCTGACTAAGCAGTGGCACAGCCCTTGAGTTAAGAAAGAGGTTTCTTTGTTATATAATATAAGGGAATCCGTTAGGGGCCTGGGATTCCTGGTGCCCGAGTTGGAGGGGCAGGTGCCTGGAGCTGTGAGGGGAGCATGCCGCTTCTATTTTTTCCTTTTCTCTGCCGCTTCTCATGCAGCCAAGCTGCAGCTTGGCTGCCTTTCCTTACTCCTGCTGTCTCTGCTGCCATACTCGGCTGCATCCTGGCTATGCCACCCGCTTGTGGGTAGGTGCCTGATGGTAGTATGCTAGACTGCCTGTGCTTTCTCTGGATCTAGCAATCCTTGATTTGGCCATTCTGCTCTAAAGTTGGCTATTTTAATTTACAGAGAGTTTTTGATGTATCTTCTTAATATTAATTCCTACCTTGTATTTTCTAAATGGGTAAAAACTTCTTTGGGTCAGTAGGTGGATATCTGAATATCTGAGAGTAGTTTCTACTCTATACTTGCTCTAGCACTATCTTAGGTTTTTAGTTAGTTCTTATAATTTGTGGGCTTGTTTATGAATTTCCCTTTACTTTTGCCCTCTGGTTTTACGCCAGAAATTTCCAACTGAAATTGCCTCTTCAAGGCTAAGTACCTCACACAAGAGGAAAGATAGGAGCTAATAAACAAAGCACTTTCCTCAAGGGAAAAGTTGGACAGACAGCCTTAAAACTAGAGGCCTTGGATCTAAGAAAAGAGATCTTAATGGGTCCAGGGAAGGTGGCTTCAAACTAGAAAATGTAATGAGAGATTTCTCTGACGAACAAAGAGAAACTTCAGAACAGACAAATTACTATGTACATTTACACTTGACTTTTAGGCACAGTTCAACAGACAAAGGAAGGGGGTTCCCTGTCAGGGGCCTCTCAGGTGCTCTCCTGGCCACGTCTCTAGCGGGAGCTACAAACTGGAAACTGAAACTCAGGTGCAGGCACCAGAGATCGATCCCTACTTACACACTAATCACTCAGGGGTTCTCAGATAGAAATAATAAAAGCAAAGAATGAGATCTTGACATAAACAGATGAACAAACAGCACAGAGGTGTTCTAGGAAGCCTGAGAGAGGACTTAATTCTCTACTAATGTCTTGGTCCTGGAGAGCCTCAAATTGACTAGTTACAAAGAGAAAAGCTAGAATTCAGTAAAGCAAAAGATTTGCCTTACTTACCTCCGGAGGTCAGAATTTACACTCCTTAATTTTGTTGAGTCTGGGGGCTGGGGGTGTCTTCCAGGAAGTTATCCAAGACCCACAGGAAAATTGGAGCCCTGGAATGTCTCGGGAGGTGCCCCTCCTAGAGATCTAGTGGGGTCAGGCAACCCTCCAGAGAGGCTGACCAGTCCGGGTGTCTAGGACACCTGAAGATGACTGATTGAACCTGATAAGCAAGAGAATATTAGTAGATCCCTTGGAAGGCCAGTTCCCTAGGGGGGCACTGGCCACTCTAACTCACACAGAGTGTGTAGTCTCCCGGAGCTAACAGTAGCTCCATAGTTCGCAGCTCCTTTCTTGAAGTCCTGAAAATTATTCAAAAAACATTGAAGTGGCATACCCTTAGCACAAGAAGCAAACTGACCCATATTGACGGACTTGACAAGGTCTAGACTGAGGAAGACAACTAGACAAACACTCCACCAAGAACGTATAGACAGACAAAAAACAAACCAGACAAAACCAAACCTGGAACCCAACTGGCCAACAAACTGAACCTGATCTCAAACCTGAGATTGCTGGCCACCAAACCTGAGATCACTGGCCACTGTCGTGTGCCAGGATCTGGTCGTGGAGGTTAGGCTGTGTCCAGCCCTACCGCTGACCCCCCTGGGGGTGCCCCTACTTGTCCCGACCCAGTTGTTTACCGGCAAGATCTGAGGAATGTCTCTCAGAGATCTCCCCCTAGGCAGGTGCTCCTCTGGTTCCTTGGTGCCTGAGGCTGAGGAACATCTCTCAGAGATCTCCCCCTAGGCAGAGTACCTGAAGGCCTAAATGGGCCTGATTACCAGAAAAGTCTGGCAAATCCCCGACGAGCCCCCAAATGTTGTGGTTAACCTGTAAGTAACAGAACTAGAGCCCAAATTGATTAGGAATTTGGAGAGCTGCTCAGGGGGAGAGGGGTATATATAGACAAAACCATAAGGTTACAGTTACTTCAGCACGTTTGTGCAATATTTTTGCAAAAGTACACACTGTTCTAAGATAATAAACTGCCTTCCTGCAATATCTGCAGGGCTGATGCACAAGAAACACATCCTGCTTCTGTTGGTAAGACTAGGAATGCTGAGGCTGTGAGAATTTTTTACTTTAGCTGTAGCTATAAGCTAAATTGGGTCAGGGGTCATCCCCAGAATGGGCTGGCACGTCAGTGCACCCACTCCATCCTCACTGGCCAGTCTGACTTTCCTAAGAGCCTCCTGAGATACCCTCCTCACAATCTTGTTTCTTAAGGTGAAGCAGATGAGGGGTTGAGAATGGATGTCATCACGGTGTAGAAAAGGGTCAGAAACTTTCCTGCCCTCTGGGAAGATGGGCTTGGGCTGGGTTTAGCCACCAGTGATGCTGTAGTAGAAGAGGAGCTCAATGGCCAGGTGAGAGGAACAGGTTTTGAAGCCTTGCTCCTCCCCTCTGGGGACTGCATGGCCAGCACTGCCCCATGATGTGTCCTTGGAGACAAGGATGAGCACAAACCACCCCACTGGAAAGATCATGTTGACCACTGAGATCTGGGGCTTTATGACCCTTGTGTCCCCATAGGTCAGGTGGGTCAGAGCAGAGACCCTGAAAACTTGTCCACCTAGTAGTGATGGCAACGGGGAAGCTTCATGGTGGTAGACAATTGCACCAAGGTGCCAAACATCCTATTTACCCATACCAGGAAGAGCAGTCTGACACAAGTGCAGGTGCATGATGACCATAGTATCAGAATGTAGTGGAATAACCCATTGCATGGCCTTGGATGGGAACACAGCCAACAAGAAATGAATGTTTTGCCAAGAAAGTTGTTTTGTGACTTGAAGGCAGGTCACTGAAACAGGTCTATGTGACTGAAGGCAGTTGCTGGGCTTTTCTCAGTAAAACATTCTCATAAGAATTCTGTAATTTCCAAGGTTATCCATTAAGATAAGGAGAGGAATGTTGTGGGATCCATAGAAGCAATAGCAATTAATGCCTTCTGATATTATGTTGTTACTAAGCTATCTTGCAGGTGCACTCTATGTATCTTTAAGTAAAAGTTACTCTTGATGTTATGCCAATTTCTCAGTAAACAAACTTTTTGAAGTCTTGTGAATAAAATTAGGACACTGCATGAACTCGGGGCCATTTGTCTGAGCAAACGGTGGTCCTTTGCTAGTCCTTGATGATTTCGTCTGCTGATCTCTCTCTCTGCGCCCCTGACTCACAACAACATCAGAGTCAGTACATGTCCACACAGTGCTGAAAGGTGGTGACCAGCAGCAGCTCTCAGTCTTAGGAAAATATAGAGCTGGACTGCACATCTCAGGTGGCTGATGATCTTGTGCATTTCCAGAGGTTGACAAGCATCTGAGCAGGTGCTAGTGAAGCAGAAGTCTAGGAGCGGGAGGTAGCTGAAGAAGAAGCTCATGGATGTGTACAAGGGGTGGCTCAGGTGGAACACCAAGATGATGATGGTGTTCCTTACCAGGGTGACCATGTAAAGGATGGATACAAACACAGACAGGGCCACTTCCAGCTTGGGGTTATCCAAGACCCTGAAAGAATAAAACCATGTGGAAGGGTGTAATTGGTGTGTCCATCCAGCACCCGCCAGGAATGGGAAGGGGCATTACATTGATTAGAGGAGGCAGAGAGGAGCAGTGTCTGGTTTTACCATAATCGCCTGTCCCATACTAATACTTTCTGCAATCTTTCTGGCCTTTCCTTCATGTTGCTCCCTTCTTGGGCATTCTGTTCATTTCTTTAGACTTTTGGGCTTCCAAAAATGCAGAGAGCCTTTGACTAAGGGGAACACACATGCTGATCTTTAGCCCTTTGAGTAAGAAAGATGTGACTCATGTGCATGGGATTTTCAATTCCTTGAGTCAGGATGCATGTCGGCATCCTCCAAAGAGACATGCACAGTAGAGCACTCACTAAGCATTTATTGATTTGCAGCTTCAGTCTGACCATCTCCAGTTCTGACCATTGCTTTTCTCTCTGCAAAGCCAACACAACAGCATGAGCTGTTTCTGATACTTCTCAGCATAACCAATCATAAAGCCAATATACACTATTGTTCCATATTTGTGACTTTTCAGCTGACACCACGAGCCCCAAAAATTTTTGTGATGCATTTTTTTTATCAGTATTATTATTATTCAAGGAGGATTTTCTGTTTTCTTCATTTTTCCACTACCCTCCAGTCTGTGAGCAGTTTGGTGGGAGTTCCCTACTTGTAGCTACAGGAGCTACCACAGCATGGCGCCATGGAAATGCAGGGAAATGAAGGGCCATTTTCTGCCATGCTCTAGTAGGGACATGGCAGGGTGGGTTGACTTAACTTTCTTTCTGGTGACTTCCTCCCTCCTTTTCCTGTATTCCCTGACTCCTTGGCAATATTTCCCAGGATCTCAGTGCTCTATGTTTCCCTGTGGTCCCAGGTTTCTGTGTCTCAGTTTAGTAGTGACATTGGTAAATGCCCTGCATTACTGACAGAAGCAGCCTTCAATGGCATGGTCATGAGCTATGAGTGGCAGTCCTAATTTTGCTTCTAAAAAGGTACTCAGTCACCACCTAATTGCTCCATGAACAAACTATATTTTGTTCATCATCATGTATTTATCTGAAACATATTTATTCTGCCTGTAGTCTCTAACTTTCTACATTTTTTTAAGTGAGAGGAGGGGAGAGACAGACTCTTACATACAGCCCAGTTGGGATCCATCCAGCACCCCCCCTCTGGGGCCAATGCTTTGCCCATCTGGGGCCATGCTTGCAACCAACTGAGGGGGAGGCTCCATGGAGCCCTCCTCAATGCCCAGGGCTTATATGCTTGAGTCGATTGAGCTATTGTTGCAGGAGGAGAAGATTGAGGTGGGGGGAAGGAGCAGAAGCAGATAGTCGCCTCTCCTGAGTGCCCTGATTGGGAATTGAACCCAGGACTTTCACACACTAGGTGGACGCTTTACCACTGAGCCAACTGACCAGGGCCACTTTATCTACATTTCTAAACAAAATGACTGTGGTCAGTTCCAAGCTTGTATTATGCTATAAGCCCTGGTCCTTTCACTCCAAGCTCAGGAACCATCATCTGTTACCTGTGTTGTGGAATATTTTCTATAATAACTTCTCTTCAATTAGACCATGTTCACTCCACCAATGGTGGACTTCTTAAACTCTTACTATTTCCACAGCTGTCTGACCTTTCTAAGCTTAGCTGCAGCCACTCACATCAACCTGCCCAACACTGGTTAGTACAAATCCTTGAGGACCCAAGGATTGATGGAAACTTCTGTGTTTTTCTTTTGTTCCTGCCAACATTCATGTATTTCCAGAGAACTCTCAAGTCAGCAGATGTGCACATGCTTACCAAACAGTATTCTCAATGTAATGACACAACTGGTGTTGAGAAGGCAGAGGGCTGTGTACCCAGACAGAGGTCACGGAGAGTGAGGGGCTAGGACAGACCCTGGGAAGGGACAGCGAGAGATGACGTCATTGCCTTTCCAGTCCTCAGCTGCTAGCTCTAGCAGTTTAGCGCCCTCTTTTTTCTCTCCATGAACACCCTCCATTGGCTGCATGAGGTGCTTGGTTTTTTAGAATTATCTGAACACTACAACAACAACAAAAAACATATGCCGATCTTAAAACCCATTATTTTGAATGTCCCTGAGCTCATTCTTGGTGAATTCATATAATTTCTACTATTTATTTTGATCAATGATTCAATGTAAAATAAACAACACATTAATGTGAGGATCATAGTGCTGTAGCAGCACAGTTCAATGGTCTCTCCTACGATGACCCAGCTTATTAGCAATGGAAATGTCCAAAACGATTACAAGAAAAGGGTTGGTTTGTAGAGGTTTTCTTCCTTCTCAGCCTCTAAAGCCATACAAAGATATGCAAATCAGGGACAGACTTTTCAAACAAAGACTGTCATTCTCATTGATTCCAACCTAGTCAGATCCAGGTTACCTGTTTTTTGGAAAGAAAGACCTTGCTTCTGTTCTTTGACTAAGTGCTCTGCCTTCAAGTTCCTAGGCCTTATATTTTTTCAGATAAAGTTGCTTCTTTTCTCCCCACCCCACCGGGCTGTATTGGAATAATTGATGTATAACATGGAGTAAGTTTCAGGTGTACAACGTATTGATCCGGTACACACACGTATTGCAAATTGAGGACCACCACAACCTTCGCTAACACCTCCATCATGTCACATAATTTCCATTTCTTTTTCTTTTTTTTTTTTTTTAATTAAGTGAGAAGTGAGGAGGCAGACAGACTCCCGCATGCACTCGGATTGGGATCCACCCGGCAAACCTCTTACAGCAGTGATCCCCGACCTTTTTTGGGCCACGGACCAGTTTAATGTCAGAAAATATTTTCACGGACCGGCCTTTAGGGTGGGACGGATAAATGCACAAAATAAAATTATGCGACCGGCGTAAAAACTGTGGTATTTTAAAATATAATTGTCGAACTTACGAGACAGGGTCAAGAGTGAGTCTTAGACGGATGTAACAGAAGGAATCTAGTCATTTTTAAATGACTAGATTTAAAATGAAAGATTTAACTACATTGTTCAGACTTAAATATAAATAAAACAGAAATAATGTAAGTTATTTATTCTTTCTCTGCAGACTGGTACCAAATGGCCCACGGATCAGTACCGGTCCGTGGCCTGGGGGTTGGGGACCACTGCCTTACATGGTGATGCTCTGCCCCTCTGGGCTGCGTGCCTCCCTGCCAGCCTCTTTGGCTCCACCTTGGTGGCCATTGCTGTGGGGCTACAGTGGGGACACTAACCAGAGCAACAGAGGCCCTGTGGTGGCCCCTGGAGTGTGGAGGGTCCTTGTGCAAGGTGGGCCAATGAGTTGGTGGTGACAGCACCAGGCTGTGTGTTAGGTCCTGGTGAAGCTCATCTTCCCACCACAAGTGTGTACCCTTTGACCACAGTCTCACATCGTGCCCACCCCCCCACCTGCCCTCCAGTCCACGGAAACCACATCTGGTATTGACGGTGCAGCTGTTTTGGATTCCATGTGTGAAGGATAGCACACAGTATTTGTCCTTCTTGGCCTGACATGTCATGGACACGATATCCCCAGCTCCCCTGTGCTGTTACAGATGGCAGGATTTCCTTCTTTCCCATGGATCAATACCACTCCATTGTTTTGAACTTGGTTTTCTCAGACTGCTTGAAACACTTCTTTTTTTTTTTTTAATAATTTTATTTTTTTAATGGGGTGACATCAATAAATCAGGATACATATATTCAAAGATAACAAGTCCAGGTTATCTTGTCATTCAATTATGTTGCATACCCATCACCCAAAGTCAGATTGTCCTCTGTCACCTTCTATCTTGTTTTCTTTGTGCCCCTCCCCCTCCCCCTTTCCCTCTCCCATTCCCCCCTCCCCCCCCGTAACCACCACACTCTTATCAATGTCTCTTAGTTTCACTTTTATGTCCCACCTACGTATGGAATAATGCAGTTCCTGGTTTTTTCTGATTTACTTATTTCGCTTCTTATCATGTTATCAAGATCCCACCATTTTGCTGTAAATGTTCCGATGTCATCATTTCTTATGGCTGAGTAGTATTCCATAGTGTATATGTGCCACATCTTCTTTATCCAGTCATCTATTGACGGGATTTATGGTTGTTTTCATGTCCTGGCCACTGTGAACAATGCTGCAATAAACATGGGGCTGCATGTGTCTTTACGTATCAATGTTTCTGAGTTTTTGGGGTATATACCCAGTAGAGGGATTGCTGGGTCATAAGGTAGTTCCATTTTCAGTTTTTTGAAGAACCACCATACTTTCTTCCATAATGGTTGTACTACTTTACATTCCCACCAACAGTGTATGAGGGTTCCTTTTTCTCCACAGCCTCTCCAACATTTGCTATTACCTGTCTTGCTAATAATGGCTAATCGAACAGGTGTGAGGTGGTATCTCATTGCCGTTTTGATTTGCATTTCTCTAATAGCTAAAGAAGATGAGCATCTTTTCATATATCTGTTGGCCATTTGGATTTCTTCCTGGGAGAAGTGTCTGTTCATATCCTCTTCCCATTTTTTTATTGGATTGTTTGTTTGTTTGTTGTTGAGTTTTATGAGTTCTTTGTATATTTTGGATATTAGGCCCTTATCTGAGCTGTTGTTTGAAAATATCGTTTCCCATTTAGTTGGCTTTCTGTTTATTTTGTTATCAGTTTTGAAACACTTCTGATTATTATTCTTATAATTATTATGCCTTGAATATATTCACTGCTCCCTTCAACCTCACCATTATAGCCTGTTCCAAAGGCGTCACTTGGGTTCCTGCTTTTTTCTCAGATGTATTTTATAGTGTTTCAGATCACTTCTGGTTGCAACTTGAGAAAGGGGTAAATGACTTACCTACAGGATATATGGTCATTAAAAGGGGACTGGGGTAAGAGACCTGATTTTATTAGCATGCTGGGGCACAGAATTGGAGACAAATGACAACTAGTGCCCTGAAAGGTCCTGCCTATTCCGAGAAGATTCAGCTGAGATGGAGAAGGGCCACTGGGACTGCTTCTCAGATGAAAATGAGCCGTTACATCTGAATACCTTCTGTGGCGGGTTCTCAGTCACCTCAGGACCTAACTGTGCCTTCTCTGAGCTATGAGAGATGGGTTTCCACTATCACAGCTTCCACCATAAAAGACTTCTGTGCTGTTTTTCTGAGGTGCTTACATTAGACTTTTTTGTTCATAAACCAATTCAGCAAGTAGAAATCTCAACAAATCCTACTGGCCTTCAGAATGTTCTCAATCTGGCTTCCATTTCATGCTCTCCTTTGGTCAGGGGTTTGGATTCAGAAAGTAATCTACTTCATTTTTGGAATTTTTTTCAAAGCTACATAAAATTTCTGGAGATTTTAATATATAGAGAAGAACATACATTTATCCTAAGTAATATAAGATTATGTTTCAGTCTCATGTTGTATATATTTATGAGTAAAAAAGATTGGGAGAGACCCATGGGAGAAAGAAGAAAAGTAGTAAGATTAGAAAAGGGAGAAGACTCAGGGATTTAGGAATTAAGTCATTTGACGCACATTTATGAATGCTGATTCTCTTTAAGGAATTCTTATAAACACATGGCCTCCTAGAATTAAATACTGTTGGGGAAGGTAGGATACTGTGGGCACTGTGATCACATAAGAGGGGAAATGTTTTGGACAGAAGATTTGGGGAAATCCTGAAATCTCTAAAAAGAATGTACAGTGTTTGGTGATTGGCTCTCTAAGTGAAAGTTCTCTGAGCACTTGACACACCTGCTGGGTGTTCTGGAACCATCGGGGAGTGGCACGTCCAGTCTTCATTTTCTGCAGAGGTCCCACGTTCTTGCCAGGAGTCTTCTCAGTGCTCCCATCATTCTTCAGGGTGTAGATGAAGGGGTTGAGGGTGGGCGTGATTATGGAATAGAAGAGGGAGATAAACTTACCCTGCTCTTGGAAGTAGCTGGAAGGCGGCTGCAGGTACATGTAGATGGCAGGAAGATAGAAGAGGGAGACCACCACCAGGTGGGAGGAGTAGGTCCCAAAGGCCTTGTGCGGTCCTGGGGAGGACCGGATCCTGAGCACTACACGGGCGATGGAGCCATAGGAGAGAAGGATGACAGTTAGGGGGACCAGCACGAAGAAAGCCACCAGCCCGGCCAGTGTGGTGTCATTCATGGCTGTGTCAGGCCATGACAGCTTGATCATAGTTGGAACCTCACAGAAGAAGTTGTTTAGCACCTGCCGCCCACAGAAAGGCAACTGTCCTGTCAAGACTACCTGAACGAGGGAGTTGCCAAAGCCACTCAGCCAGGCCACGACCACAAGCTGCTGACAGAGAGGGCGGTGCATGATAAGTTCATACCACAGGGGCTTGCAGATGGCTACATAGTGGTCCAGGGCCATGGCAGCTAAGACAATGCACTCAGTGCATCCCAACCAGTGGAAAATGGCATACTGAACTGTGCAGCTGCCATAGCTGATGGTTTATCAGTATCTGAGGAACCGTGGTGGTGGTATAGCTGAGGAAGATGTACATGGGGCTGTGGAGCTGGGGATCCAGCCAGGACACCAGGATAATGGCAATGTTCCCTAACATGGCAAGAACGTAGGACACCAGGAAGACCACAAAGAGGGGGGAGTTCCAGCCATGGCCTGCTGGAAACACCCAGGAGGATGAAGTTCCTGGGAGGATTCCCCAGAAAGCTCTGGTTGTCAGTTCTCATGCTGAGATATTTTCTGGAACCTGTGATGAATCAAGAACTTTGGGATGAATACAAGCTAAGGAAAGGAATCATGTTCCTCAGCCTGGGCCTGTGCTGCCCTCCACAGGCTTTACCCTGCCTTAGCGGAGCAGACATGCCAAGATGTGGGGGTCGGAACCAGGGGGCAGGGCAGCTGCGTGTGGGTCTTGCTCTTCCTCCTACTCTGTGATTTTTCCTATGCCATTTAATCTTTCTGGACTTCAGTTCCTGCGTCTGTAACAGTGGCAGAGAATACCTGCTTCAACTACAGAGTCTTTGGGATGATAAAGGGACATTACCTTTGTAAGCATAATGTATGGACAGTGTTCCTCCAATTTGATCAAAGTCTGCCACAGCTCCCAGCATCATTAGGATATTTGTCTTATCTCTACAAACTCACTGACGGAATTTACCACTTTCTTAGTCTTTCTTGGTTTGCAGTTTGGAGGTAGAGGTGGGAGGGAGGTGAGAGGGGGCGTAAAACGAGCATAAGGGCTTTGTAAGCAGCTGGGGGAGGTTATGACTATGAACACACCATACTCACGTCCTAAAGCTGACTTCTGGCTCCATGACCCTCTGTACCATGCTGGTGTCTTTCATCATGCTTCACCCCACACACAGACAGCCCTGTCACTCACTGTGGCAGCAAAGAGAGCACAACCCAACATCCTCTGAGTCTTTGGGGGAAGAGGAGCTAAATCATCCACCCCTGACTTGGTCATGGCACCTAATGTGACCCAAGAGATAAGATTAGAGCACAGGGAGAAAGATATTGATCTGGGAAGGAATAAGGCCCCTGGTGTGGGCTGGCTGAAGGATAACATTTATAAGGCAGTTTGGACATTTGAATTCCCTGTACAACTGATTTGCCAAGTAGCTACAATAGTTTTTTCTTGGAGTTGGAAAACACAGCAATTTGATTTCAGCCTCCTATAGTGTTCACAGGACCATACACCCTCAATTTCATGATGAGGATGATATTGTTCATGCAGTGTTGAAAATACATTGAATCCTGTCTGTGGGTCATTTGTAAAGAATTCATCTTTAGTTATTTTACTTGGTGCTTTATGCATAAAGGAAGTTCAAGGACATCTACTCAGGTTGGCTGCTGCAATAACAGCCCCATCCCCCAAGTTCTTGATTCTGAAGAGCTCTGGTACAATTTGAAAACACCTCAAATCTTGGCAGTTGAATGGGGAAAACAAGTGCCAATTGCCTTTCTTCCTCTGTGGTTTCAAAGCTACATACTATTTGCATAAAGTCCCCAATTTTCTTGTGGAGCACCCAATTATTGTACTCCTTTCCACTATTCTGTTAAAAATGCTTCTATGGTATGTCTTAGAGAATCTCATTTTTTATCTCTATTGACAGCTCAGCACCCTGGTGTTGATACAGTGAGCTGGGCAGGGCAAACTCAGGCTAGCCCACTTTTTAAGATTAAAAAAAAGTAATTGTGCTATGTCTCTTCAAGTTCTGATTCAAGATAATTTTCTCAGAGTCTAAACTGGACAAGAAAGGGAAAAACAGCAAGGAAAAGACAAAAAGGATGAAAGAATTAAAATAGAGGGGCAGATATAAATTATGAAGTGCTTAACATGAGCCAGGGGCTGTGATAACAACTTCATATGATATCTGACCTAGTGCTTTAATGACCCAGTAAAGTAGGTGTCTTTTACCCACAGTTTTACTGTTGATCAGAGTGGTGTGGAGAGGATAGCTTAGATCATCGACACAGCAGCCAGCAGCAAAGCCAAGACTGAAAGCTAAGTCTGGCTCTTAACCATTATTCTCTCCATCAGTTTGCTTTCTAAGAAGCCATTGGTAAATAACATTAGTGCAAATGACCGAGACAGAAGAGAATGTATGAAAATGGAGATTGTGTCACCAGCAGCAGAGAGGGTTCTTGTGAGTATAATTTCCCATTCACTGTGCCAGGTGTGTCTGGGTGCACGCACACACATGCACAGGACTGCACCTGATCTTGGCCTGACCATTCTGTCTCTGCATCCAGTCCTTCCCATGTGGAGTTAGTTCTGCTTCAGGTTTAGTCTCCACATTCCCTTGATCCTCTTTTGTCTTCCCACTCCCCAAATAGAGGTGTTTCCCAAGGTGTGGCCTTGCTTTTCTGGGTGAACATAGAAATTCCCAAGTAAACTGTAATAACCCTCAGCAGAATCTTTCCAGAGCTGAATTCCTAGCTGCCAATTCCTTACTGATGGCCAGCCCTCCTCCTGACATTGCTAACAGAGGCATTCCATGTTTAATCTGTCAGCCGTTCCTCCCCCAACAAGCACCCTCCTTCTCATTTCTGCTTGCCTTTGTTTGCATCAGTTATCCTGACTCAAAGTATTCAGGTAACCTGTAAAATGTTTTATTCCTCATTCATCACATCCCCTCAGTGACTGTGTCCTAGGCATGGCTGTCTATACCCTCGCCACAGCCATCCTTGGCAACCACAGCCATCTGGACCCTAGGAGCACGCTTACTGTCTTCCTGCAGGCAGCCCCTTTCCTATCCAACCCTTCACTCACCTTCACAATGAAGTCATATTTCTAAGACTCAGGTCTTATGAGCAAAGCTATCTAGGTCTTGCAGTTATCTAAAACATAAGAACCCATCTCCTTACACAGTCACATGCTGAGAGTAGTGCGTCCTCTCACTCAGATTCCCCAGCAGTTTCATCTGACCACTGTCACGTCCCTTGGGCTGTTTGAAGGGCTACCCTCACATCACTCCCAATGGCAGGCTGGGCTGTGCACACATGGATGAACCTGGGAAGTATGCATTGTCTGTGATACAGAACTCTTATGATCCATGCACACACATCATCACAATGCCTGACATATGACAGGCATATCATCAGCTCCAACAAACCAGAGAGAGAAACCTGGACATGACCTCCTTAGAGGGAAGAGGACACTGAGGCCGTGGGCTTTGATTGCCTAATAGCTGAAAAGACCTCTCTCTTTATCTAAAATTCAGCCTGAGTTTCCCATCCAGATGACAGGCGCATGCCTTGTATAACTGCCGGGCCCACAACTGGGCTACACTGCGGGAGGTGGGGTCCTGGGACATGGCTTACAGATGACGACACTTTCCTTTCATGGATGTTAATGGGCTCTTTCATCACCAAAAAAAAAAAAGAAAAAAGAAAAAAGTGCTTTCTTATGATTGTTGTGTACCTCCTGGTCTGAGGTCACACTTGTATGTGTGACATAGATGGAGTTCTGGTCAGAGTAAAACCAGAAGTGAACTGGTCCACGGAAGGGGTCTGAAAACACCATGGGCACTCTGCCCCATTCACTATATTCTGTTCATGCTCCCTGTGCTGGACTGTGCCCACCAGGCCCTTCCGCAGAGAATGCGCCTTCGTGCGCGGGTACCTGGGACCTCACTGCAGCTTCCTTCTCAAAGTGCCCTCACGAATTTTCCCATGGACTGTCCCTTGGAGGCTCCATGTATTAAGGGTTTGAGGAGCACAAATAACCATAGCTTCACAAGGTTGCTGAAGTATAATTTTTCAAAATGTTTTAATCTTAGAGACTAAACAACACCTTCTAACAAACAGTGAGAGAAGGGCAGTAAGTTCACATGAGGCACCATTGCCATCGGTCTGTGTACCAGGCACTAGGTATGTGCCACCACATGCCCTACTTCAGCCATGGGGCCTACTGAGGCTTCCTAAGGGTTTAGGACATTGCTGTGACATGACACCACAGGCTAAGTCATTCAGGGCCCCATTGCTGGGTCAGATGCTATCTCCTGACAGGTCCCCGATGCCAGAACCCAGGACACCATAGCCCCCAAAGCATCCACAGTCCCTGTGTATGTGTATGACTCATCATTAAACACCCTGTAAAAGCTGGAAAGTATTTAAGACCTTGCCTAATAGAAAACTTCATGATGTGCTATAGCTTTTGCTACTAATTTCCAATAAGTTAAAATCTACTTTTTGTGGAGATTGTACATTTTTTTTTCAAACAAGCATCTATCTTAGATGTTGTATGGTTCAGCACTAAGAATATGTGAATAATACAATTAACTCATGAAATGGTGGCTGATTCTGTTAACAATAAGGATCTCATCCTTAGAGAAGCTCCTTCATCTGCATGGCATGTGGAGCCCGGCCCATCAGTGGTCCTTCCTGGTACTGGTGAGAGGCAAAGGAGAGAAGGAGCTGAAACATAGCAGGGTGGGTGTCCAGGAACATAGAGAGGGGACACAAGCCCATGTAGAGAGGACATCAATCCCTATAACTGAGACAGGGACAGTCCCCTCATGCACAGACATGCCAGCTCCCCACTCACCCTGCATTACCTTTACTTGTTCTCTAAATATTTTATTTAACTCACCAATAAAAAGGCACAGAGTAGCAGAATGGATTAAAAAAGAAAATCCAACTGTATGCTGCCTACAGGAAACTCATCTAAGTAACAAGGATAAAAAAAAATTCAAAGTGAAAGGCTGGAAAACAATACTCCAAGCAAATAACATCCAAAAAAAAGCAGGTGTAGCAATACTCATATCGGATAATGCTGACTACAAGACAGGAAAAGTACTCAGAGACAAAAATGGCCATTTCATAATGGCTAAGGGGACACTGAATCAAGAAGACATAACAATTCTTAATATATATGCACCAAACCAAGGAGCACCAAAATATATAAGACAGCTACTTATTGATCTTAAAACAAAAACTGACAAAAACACAATCATACTTGGAGACCTCAATACACCGCTGACGGCTCTAGATCGGTCATCCAAACAGAGAATCAACAAAGACATAGTGGCCTTAAACAAAACACTAGAGCACCTGGATATGATAGACATCTACAGGACATTTCATCCCAAAGTGACTGAGTATACATTTTTCTCCAGTGTACATGGATCATTCTCAAGAATTGACCATATGTTGGGCCACAAAAACAACATCAGCAAATTCAGAAAAATTGAAGTTGTACCAAGCATATTTTCTGATCATAAAGCCTTGAAACTAGAATTCAACTGCAAAAAAGAGGAAAAAAATCCCACAAAAATGTGGAAACTAAACAACATACTTTTAAAAAATGAATGGGTCAAAGAAGAAATAAGTGCAGAGATCAAAAGATATATACAGACTAATGAAAATGACAATACGACATATCAGAATCTATGGGATGCATCAAAAGCAGTGATAAGAGGGAAGTTCATATCACTTCAGGCATATATGAACAAACAAGAGAGAGCCCAAGTGAACCACTTAACTTCCCACCTTAAGGAACTAGAAAAAGAAGAACAAAGACAACCCAAAACCAGCCGAAGAAAGGAGATAATAAAAATCAGAGCAGAAATAAATGAATTAGAGAACAGAAAAACTATAGAAAAAATTAATAGAACAAGGAGCTGGTTCTTTGAAAAGATCAACAAAATTGACAAACCCTTGGCAAGACTTACCAAGGAAAAAAGAGAAAGAACTCATATAAACAAAATCCAAAATGAAAGAGGAGAAATCACCACGGACACTGTAGATATACAAAGAATTATTGTAGAATACTATGAAAAACTTTATGCCACTAAATTCAACAACCTAGAAGAAATGGATAAATTCCTAGAACAATACAACCTTCCTAGACTGAGTCAAGAAGAAGCAGAAAGCCTAAACAGACCTATCAGTAGAGAAGAAATAGAAAAAACCATTAAAAACCTCCCCAAAAATAAAAGTCCAGGCCCTGACGGCTATACCAGCGAATTTTATCAAACATTCAAAGAAGACTTGGTTCCTATTCTACTCAAAGTCTTCCAAAAAATTGAAGAAGAAGCAATACTTCCAAACACATTTTACGAAGCCAACATAACCCTCATACCAAAACCAGGCAAGGATGGCACAAAAAAAGAAAACTACAGACCAATATCTCTAATGAATACAGATGCTAAAATACTAAACAAAATACTAGCAAATCGAATACAACAACATATTAAAAAAATAATACATCATGATCAAGTGGGATTCATCCTAGAATCTCAAGGATGGTTCAACATACGTAAAACGGTTAATGTAATACACCATATCAACAAAACAAAGAACAAAAACCACATGATCTTATCAATAGACGCAGAAAAGGCTTTCGATAAAATACAACACAATTTTATGTTTAAGACTCTCAACAAAATGGGTATAGAAGGAAAATATCTCAACATGATAAAGGCCATATATGATAAACCATCAGCTAACATCATATTAAATGGCACTAAACTGAAGGCTTTCCCCCTTAAATCAGGAACAAGACAGGGTTGTCCACTCTCTCCACTCTTATTTAATGTGGTACTAGAAGTTCTAGCCAGAGCAATCAGACAAGACAAAGAAATAAAAGGCATCCATATCGGAAAAGAAGAAGTAAAGGTATCACTTTTTGCAGATGATATGATACTATACATCGAAAACCCCAAAGAATCCACAAAAAGACTACTAGAAACAATAAGCCAATACAGTAAGGTCGCAGGATACAAAATTAACATACAGAAGTCAATAGCCTTTCTATATGCCAACAATGAAACAACTGAGAAGGAACTCAAAAGAACAATCCCCTTCACGATTGCAATAAAAAAAATAAAATACTTAGGAATAAACATAACAAAGAATGTAAAGGACTTATATAATGAAAACTATAAACCATTGTTAAGGGAAATCGAAAAAGATATAATGAGATGGAAGAATATACCTTGTTCTTGGCTAGGAAGAATAAATATAATCAAGATGGCTATATTACCCAAAGCAATATACAAATTTAATGCAATTCCCATCAAACTTCCAATGACATTTTTTAAAGAAATAGAGCAAAAAATCATCAGATTTATATGGAACTATAAAAAACCCCGAATAGCCAAAGCAATCCTAAAGAAAAAGAATGAAGCTGGGGGCATTTCAATACCTGACTTCAAACTCTATTATAGGGCCACGACAATCAAAACAGCATGGTATTGGCAGAAAAATAGACACTCAGACCAATGGAACAGAATAGAAAGTCCAGAAATAAAACCACATATATATAGTCAAATAATTTTTGATGAAGGGGCCAACAACACACAATGGAGAAAAGAAAGCATCTTCAATAAATGGTGCTGGGAAAACTGGAAAGCCACATGCAAAAGAATGAAACTGGACTACAGTCTCTTCCCCTGTACAAAAATTAACTCAAAATGGATCAAAGATCTAAACATAAGACCTGAAACAATTAAGTACATAGAAGAAGATATAGGTACTCAACTCAGGGACCTGGGTTTTAAAGAGCATTTTATGAATTTGACTCCAATGGCAAGAGAAGTGAAGGCAAAAATTAATGAATGGGACTACATCAGACTAAGAAGTTTTTGCTCAGCAAGAGAAACTGATAACAAAATAAACAGAAAGCCAACTAAATGGGAAATGATTTTTTCAAACAACAGCTCAGATAAGGGCCTAATATCCAAAATATACAAAGAACTCATAAAACTCAACAACAAACAAACAAACAATCCAATAAAAAAATGGGAAGAGGATATGAATAGACACTTCTCCCAGGAAGAAATACAAATGGCCAACAGATATATGAAAAGATGCTCATCTTCTTTAGCTATTAGAGAAATGCAAATCAAAACGGCAATGAGATACCACCTCACACCTGTTCGATTAGCTGTTATTAGCAAGTCAGGTAACAGCAAATGTTGGAGAGGCTGTGGAGAAAAAGGAACCCTCATACACTGTTGGTGGGAATGTAAAGTAGTACAACCATTATGGAAGAAAGTATGGTGGTTCCTCAAAAAACTGAAAATAGAACTACCTTATGACTCAGCGATCCCTCTACTGGGTATATATCCCAAAAACTCAGAAATATTGATACATAAAGACACATGCAGCCCCATGTTTATTGCAGCATTGTTCACAGTGGCCAGGACATGGAAACAACCAAAAAGCCCATCAATAGATGACTGGATAAAGAAGATGTGGCACATATACACTATGGAATACTACTCAGCCATAAGAAATGATGACATCGGAACATTTACAGCAAAATGGTGGGATCTTGATAACATGATACGAAGCGAAATAAGTAAATCAGAAAAAAACAGGAACTGTATTATTCCATACGTAGGTGGGACATAATAGTGAAACTAAGAGACATTTATAAGAGTTTGGTGGTTACGGGGGGGGGGAGAGGGGAATGGGAGAGGGATAGGGGGTGGGGAGGGGCACAAAGAAAACAAGATAGAAGGTGACAGAGGACAATCTGACTTTGGGTGGTGGGTATGCAACATAATTGAACGACAAGATAACCTGGACTTGTTATCTTTGAATATATGTATCCTGATTTATTGATGTCACCCCATTAAAAAAATAAAATTATATATAAAAAAAAATAAAAAAATAAACAAACAAAGAAAAAAAAAAAAAAAGAAGATGTGGCACATATACACTATGGAATACTACTCAGCCATAAGAAATGATGACATGGGAACATTTACAGCAAAATGGTGGGATCTTGATAACATGATACGAAGCGAAATAAGTAAATCAGAAAAAAACAGGAACTGTATTATTCCATACATAGGTGGGACATAATAGTGAAACTAAGAGACATTGATAAGAGTGTGGTGGTTACGGGGGGGAGGGGGGAATGGGAGAGGGAAAGGGGGAGGGGGAGGGGCACAAAGAAAATAAGATAGAAGGTGACAGAGGACAATCTGACTTTGGGTGGTGGGTATGCAACATAATTGAATGACAAGATAACCTCGACTTGTTACCTTTGAATATATGTATCCTGATTTATTGATGTCACCCCATTTTCTATATACAGGATCATATCATCTGCAAAAAGTGAAATCTTTACTTCTTATTTCCAATATGAATGCCTTTTATTTCTTTCTCTTGTCTGATTGTTCTGGCTAAAACTTCCAGAACTATATTGAATAGGAATGGAGAGAGTGGGTAGCCTTGTCTTGTTCCTGATTTTAAAGGAAATGCTTTCAGTTTTTAACCATTTAGTAGGATATTAGCTGATGGTTTGAGGTATTTTTCCTTCTATACCCATTTTGAGTGTTTTAAACATAAAAGAATGTTGTATCTTATTGAATGCCTTTTATGAATTTATTGATAGGCTCACATGTTTTTGTTCTTTGTTTTGTTGATTTGGTGTATTACATTAATCAATTTCCATAAGTTGAACCATCCTTTTGCTCCTGAAATGAATCCCACTTGAGCATGATGTATTATTTTTGAAGTGTGTTGTTGTATTTGACTTGCTAGTATTTTGTTTAGGATTTTTGCATCTGTATTCATTAAAGATGTTGTTCTGTAGGTTTCTCTTTTGCCAGGTTTTGGTATCAGGGTTATGTTAGCCTCATAAAATGCGTTAGGGTATACTGTTTATTCTACTTTTTAGAATAGCTTGAGAAAAATATATACCAAATCTTTTTTAAAATTATTTTCACTAATGTAGCCATCTGGTCCTAGAAATTTATTTTTGGAGAGGTTTTTGTTACCTGTTCCTATCTACTCCCTGCTTATAGGGCTATTTAGGTTTTCCACTTCTTTGTGACTCAATCCAGGAAGATTATATAGTTCTAGAAAATTATCCATTTCTTCTAGATTGTTGAATTTGGTGGTATATAAACTTTCACAGTTGTCTTGTATAATCCTTTGTATATCTATGATATATCTGTGGTAATTTCTCATCATTCATGTCAAATTTTATTTATATGAGTCTTTTCTCTTTTTTCCTTAGTGAGTTTAGCCAGGGGTTTGTCCATTATATTGAACTTTTCAAAGAATCAGTGCTTTGTTGTATTAATTTTTTCTATAGCTTTTTTGTTCTCTATTTCATTTAATTCTGCTCTAATTTTTACTATTTCCTTTCTTCTGCTGATTTTGGGTTGTTTTCTAGTTCTTTAAGATGTGATGTTAGGTTGTTTACTTGGAATCTCTTTTGTTTCTTGATATAAGCCTGCAATGGTATAAACTTCTCTCTTATTACTGCTTTTGCTGCATCCCAGAATTTTTGGTATGTCTTGTTGTCATTCTCATTTGTCTGTATATATCTTTTGATCTCTGCTTTCATTTAAGTATGTCATTTAATTTTCATATTTAGTGGGTTTCTGTACTTCATTTTTTCAGTTGAATTCTAATTTCAAAACATTCTTGTCAGCAGATGTGGTTGGTATAATTTCAATCTTTTTGAATTTGTTGAGGTTAGTTTTGTGACCCAACATATGGTCTAACTTTGAGAATGTTCCATGCACATTGGAAAAGAATCTGATGTATAATTTGATGTTCTGGGATGAAATGATCAGTAAGTGTCTATTATGTCCATTTGGTCTAGTGTGTCATTTAAGGCCAATATTTCTTTTTTGATTTTCTGGATGATCTAGCTAAAACTGTCAGTGGTGTGCTGAGATCTCCAAATATGAGTGTGTTTTTTTCTATCTTTCTCTTTTGTTTTGCTAGTAGATGTCTTATATATTTTTGTGCTCCCAGTTTCAGTGCATATATATTAAGATGTGTGATATCTTTTTGATAGAGTGTCCCTTTTGTCATTATCATAAGTCCATCTTGGTCCCTTATTACCTTTGTTGTCTTGTAGTCAATATTGTTGGATATAAGTATGCCTATACCTGCTTTTCTTTAGCTATTATTTGCTTGAAGAATCATTTACTAACCATTTACTTTAAGTCTACTTTTGTCCTTGCAGCTTATAGTTGGGTTTTGCTTTTTGATCCAAACTGCTACTCTGTGCTTCTTTATTGGTGAGTTTAGGCCATTTACATTTATGGTAATTACTGACACTTGAGAATTTCCTATAGCCATTTTATGTTTTGTTTTCTGGTAGCTCTGTGTCTCCTTTGGTTCTTTTCCTTTGTGTTTCTGTCAGTTTGTTGTTGTTGTTGTTTTGTGGTATTTCATGCTTCTTTTCTCTATTTTTTCTTTTTTTAAGATATGTCTTTCAGTTTTCTTTTCTTGAGGGTGGTTACCATTAGGTTATAGAGATAAAAGCTTTATATATACAAGAATTCTTTGTTTTTTATTTTTTATTTTATTTATTTATTTATTTATTTGTATTTTTCTGAAGCTGGAAATGGGGAGAGACAGTCCAGACAGACTCCCGCATGCACCTGACCGGGATCCACCCGGCACGCTCACATGGGGCGACACTCTGCCCACCAGGGGGCGATGCTCTGCCCCTCCGGGGTGTCGCTCTACCGCGACCAGAGCCACTCTAGCGCCTGGGGCAGAGGCCAAGGAGCCATCCCCAGCACCCGGGCCATCTTTGCTCCAATGGAGCCTTGGCTGTGGGAGGGTAAGAGAGAGACAGAGAGGAAGGAGGGGGCGGTGGAGAAGCAAATGGGTGCTTCTCCTATGTACCCTGCCTGGGAATCGAACTCGGGTCCCCTGCACACCAGGCCGACGCTCTACCGCTGAGCCAACCGGCCAGGGCCAAGAATTCTTTGTTTTTTATTATTATTATTTTTTTGTACTTTTCTGAAGCTGGAAACGGGGAGAGAGTCAGACAGACTCCCGCATGCGCCTGACCGGGATCCACCTGGCACGCCCACCAGGGGCGATGCTCTGCCCACCAGGGAGTGATGCTCTGCCCCTCCGGGGTGTCGCTCTACCACGACCAGAGCCACTCCAGCGCCTGGGGCAGAGGCCAAGGAACCATCCCCAGCGCCTGGGCCATCTTTGCTCCAATGGAGCCTCGCTGCGGGAGGGGAAGAGAGAGACAGAGAGGAAGGAGAGGGGGAAGGGTCGAGAAGCAGATGGGCGCTTCTCCTGTGTGCCCTGGCCGGGAATCGAACCCAGGACTTCTGCACTCCAGGCCAACACTCTACCACTGAGCCAACTGGCCAGGGCCAAGAATTCTTTGTTTTATAAGTGCTTCTGCACTCCATCGTCCTCTGCTACTTCAGACCTTTATCTTTTCCCTTTTATGCTTTTGTTGTCTCAGATTAGCTTTGTTTATATTGTAACCTTGTTGGAGCTTTTATTTGTAGTTTTGTTCTTTGTATCTGGTAGAATAACCCCCTTGAAAATTTCTTGCCATGGCTATATTCTGGTGATAAAAGCTGTACATCTGCAAAAGTTTTTATTTCTCTTCCATATTTGAAGAATAACTTTGATAGATATCGTATTTTTGCCTGGTAATTCCTCTCTTTCAGTACTTTGAATGTTTGGGTTCACTGTCTTCTGGCTTGTAGAGTTTCTGCTGAGAAGTCTGATGATAACCAAATGGGTTTTCCTTTATATGTTACTTTCTTTTCCCTAGATGCCATGAGGATTCTTTCTTTGTCAATGATTTTTGACAATTTTATTGTAATGTGCCTTGGAGAAGACCTGTTTGGGTTGAGGTAACTAGGTATTCTGTTTCCTTCTTGGATTCAAAGTTCTAACTCTTTTCATAGGTTTGGGAAATTCTCATCAATTATTTTTTTGAATAGGCTCTCCATTCCCTTCTCCCTATCTTCATCTTCTGATATACCTTTTAGTCATATATTGCTCTTTCTGATGGAGTCAGACAGTTCTTGTAGAGCTCTTTTATTTTTTAAATTATGGAGTCTCTCTATTCTTCCCTTTGTATCATCTCTAGTTGCTTGTCTTCAATGTCATGAATTCTCTCCTTATCTAGCCTGTTCTATTGGCTAAATGTTCTAGCTCATTTTTCAATTTATACATTGAGTTTTTTATTTCTGTTTCTTAAAGTTTCTATCTTCTTGGTAAGGTACTAATTTTGCTTCCTAGCTCATTAAATAGCCTATCAGTGTTTTATTATATCTTCTTGAGTATTTTTAGAACTTCAATTTTGAATTCTCTGTCATTTAACTTCAAGGTTTCCATTTAGTTGAGATTGCTTTCTGGAGATTTTTCATTTTCTATCTGAACTGCATCTTTTTCTTGGGCAGTTATGGTATTTTTTTTCTGTCTTGAGGGCATTTGAGAGTGGTATTGTTAAGAATTCAAGCCCAAAAAAATTAAAAATATAAAACTGAAAATAAAAATTAAAAAGAGAAAAATTACAAAATAAGCCAAGAACAAAAAACAAAAAAATTAATAAAAAACGAACAATACAACAACAAAGGAAAACTGGAAAAAACATTAGAAGAAAATAAAAATCTCCCCCAAACTCCCAAACAAAAAGAAGTTTTTTATTTTATTTTTATTTTTTTAAGTAGGAGATGCTGGATTAGAGGTTTTAGCTCTGTGAAATTCCTGGGCTGACCTCTCCTGAGATGTTGCTGTCAGGATGATGGAGGTGGGGCTGCAGTCAAGATTATGGGTACAGCGTGCTGTGGGTTTACAGCTTTAACAATGGGGATCTCAGGACTTCTTAACAGACCAGAGAACCAGATAAACTGTGGGGTTTGTCTCTGCCACTCTCTATACTCCATGAGAGGAGGAAGACGGGATCTGGGAGGCTGGGGAGCTACTCTTTGTATGTTTGTGTTTATCCCACTGTGGGCTGCCAGCCGACCATGGGAAAACTGGCAGTGTCCCCTCATTTTACTGCTGCTTTAGTTCAGTATCTCCTCAAACTCTCATCAATCTCTCTGTTCCACCTGACAGAAGGAGGCCTAGTCACTCCAGGTTTCTCCCCTCTCTGGAGCCCTGGTGGACAAAAACCCAAACAGTTCAGGCTTCTCTCCTCTCCAGAGCTGATCTCAAGTGCATCTTATCTTCTGCCCCCCTTCTCAACCCATTCCACCTCTAGTCCATTCCAAGCATCGATGTTTCAGGCAAGACTGTGAGCCCAGTTGGGGTTCCTTTGTTGAGTTATAGCTGTTCAATCTGTTGAAATTTTAAGGGGAGAGATCAATGGTATTTCTCACATCACCATTACTCTGACATTTTTTTTTAAATGACTGTAGTGACAACTCTTTTTCTTTTAAAAAATATTTTAGGTTTTTTCTTATTCATTTTAGAGAGGGAGGAGAGAGAGAGAGAAGGGAGGAGCAGGAAACATCAACTCCCATATGTGCCTTGACCAGGCATGTTAGGGTTTTTTTTTTCATTTTTTCATTTTTCCGAAGCTGGAAACGGGGAGGCAGTCAGATAGACTCTCGCATGCGCCCGACCTGGATCCACCCGGCATGCCCACCAGGGGGCAATGTTCTGCCCCTCTGGGGCGTTGCTCTGTTGCATCCAGAGCCATTCTAGCGCCTGAGGCAGAGGCCACAGAGCCATCCCTGGGTCATCTTTGCTCCAATGGAGCCTTGGCTGCAGGAGGGGAAGAGAGAGACAGAGAGGAAGGAGAGGGGGAGGGGTGGAGAAGCAGATGGGCGCCTCTCCTGTGTGCCCCGGCCAGGAATCGAACCCGGGACTCCTGGGTGCCAGGCCGACACTCTACCACTGAGCCAACTGGCCAGGGCATGTTAGGGGTTTTGACCAGGCATGCTAGGGGGTTTGAACTGGCTACCTCAGCATTTCAGGTTGAAGTTTTATCCACTGTACCACCACAGGTCAGGCCATGTAGTGACAACTCTTAAGGAGAGCTAAAAAGATATTACAAAGACAAAGACAAAATAAGAATAAAAAAAGACATCTATTATAAATCTGTATCTATAGCTAATCTGTATCTGTGTTTTTATCTAATCTATCTCTATTTTATATCTATTTCTAATCTCTATGTACCTGTAAACCATAATAATATATCTGTCTTCTTAAGAGTTCTCATTACAGTTGTTTTTCTCAATGCTATCTTTGTTTCTTCTTTGAAATCTGCCTCTCCAGGAACCACCTGCTCTGCTGGCCACTGTTCCCCTTCCTTCAGCCACTGGGTCCCGGACTTCAAGCATTGGCATTGCCTAGAAGCATCTTGAGAATGACCATTCTCAGGTTGCACCCTGCATCAAATCTCTGGGGATGGGGCCCAGGAATGTGCATCTTCCTCAGCTCCCCATGGACTCTGTTGAGAACCACTGCTTGTATCACATAGGGCTTTTGTGTGTGTGACAGAGACAGAGAGAGAGAGAGACAGAGAAAGGGACAGATAGGGACAGACAGACAGGTAATGGAGAGATGAGAAGCATCAATTCTTCATTCTGACTCCTTAGTTGTTCATTGATTGCTTTCTCATATGTGCCTTGACCAGGGGCTACAGCAGAGTGAGTGACCCCTTTCTCAAGCCAGTGACCTTGGGTCCAAGCTGGTGAGCTGTGCTCAAACCAGATGAGCCCGCAATCAAGCTGGCAATGTCAGGGTTTCAAATCTGGGTCCTCTGCATCTCAGTCTGACACTTGATCCACTGCACCACCGCCTGGTCAGGCCACATGAGGCTTTTGCTTTCCCACTCTCATCAGGGATGACAGCCCTCCAGACCTATGCTGGCTGCACTGGGGCACTGGAACAAGACATGGAAGCAAGTTCTCCCTTCTCTCAGTGTTAAGGGAGGACAGCGGCTGGCCAAGGGGTCTGGCTTCTCTATCTCAGGTTCTCCATGTGTATGTACATTTGGGGTTGAATTGGTGCCAAGCCAGCCCTGTGCACATGATAATTACTGTTCTTACCTTCACTGTGGTCCTTGTGGGCCTTCTCAGGGCTCTTCTGGGCCCAGTGAAGGGAGGACGACACTGAGACCTCAGACCTAGAGAGAACACAGAGCCAGACAAGTATCTGAATCAAGTAAAAACTGACATTGGAGAAAAGAGTAGTTTGAGAACCACTATATTTTGATTTGCTTTGGTTATCAAGAGACAAATCCTGAAGGACTCTGTCTAAACATTTTTCTACATGAAGAACCGAGTTGGGAATAAGGCAGGTTGATGTAGGAGCTGGGAAATGAGTCCGCTGTCTGGGGAACCCAGGCTGGAGTGTGTGAGGTCATGTGGGTCAGAGAAGGGCCATGAGCCAAATAGCCAGCTGGTCATAGGGTCCCAGCCCCCCAGATGGGTGGGGAGTACAGCTGCATGCCCTGAGTCTCCTGAGAGAGGTCTAGGGCACCTCAAGGGTGCTCACAGTAGTGACAAAGCACACAAGTAGCTTTCTCTTTCAACAGGTGGCCATGGCTTCTAGGGACTTCAGTGGATGCTGGCAGGCACAGGCACTAATCACTGTCTGGGAGGGTGGAAGAAATGTGCTCCAGGTGACAATGTTTCTGAGACTGGGCGCCAGCAGAGAAAAAGGGGAAAACAGTGGGATGAATCTGCCTGAAGTGTCTGAGTGACTGCAGATGGGGCTAAGCTTCTTTGCAAGGGATTAGATTCCATTTACAGGAACTGGACTCAGAAATTAAAACTGAATGGTGAGAAATGGAGAGTGAGGTTTGTACATGTGACCTCCAGGGCTGCAGTTTGCACTTGGGTGTGAACGTGTCTTATAAAGGGCCTGGCATATAGTCAGTGTCCTGTAAGTGCTAATTCAGATCTTTTCAATTGTGCGTGTGACCTAAATATTTGCACACACCAGTGGAAAGGGTAATAGCAGAGAGAATGACTGGATGATGCTGTTGTATTATTTTTAATTAAGAAATTTGTTTTCCTTTTTACCCATTTTGATCATACCATATAGATGGTTTATTATAACTTAGAGGCAATCATTAGTACAAGGTGTTAAATTCCTCACTGATCAGAAGATCCACATGTCAATCCTGGACCCACCCCTCTCTGGCCGGGGAAACTTGAGCAAGCGACTGCACCTCCAGAGTCCTCCTTGTCAGTGGAGGTGATGTGTGATTCACGAAGCTACTGGAGAAGAATGTGTCTCTGGAGGACTTGCACGTGCCTGCTTCTCTGCTGGGCGATTTAATAGATGTTTTCCTAAAAGAAAATACCTTGTACAAGGCCAAGCACGTGTGCAAAAGGCAGGGAAGTAATAATTCCCTTCTCCCAAATACAAGTCCTAAACACACACTACACATGCACACACACACACACACTCAGACATGGAGCACATCCCCACAAGCACACAACCCCCAGACATACAAATATACAACCACACTTGAGTACATGTGTTCAACATATAGTTGAACACATATACAAACATGCATCACACAACTTTATGTGAACAGTGCCACATACATGCAACACACACACACACCCTTCGCACCACCCACAAAGACACAAGTACACCAAACATACCACATCACACACATGACCCATGTGAACACAAACACATACACACTTGCACCACATGCACAGCAGCAATGTATGCTGCATGCATGCATGCTACAGCTGTAACACACACATGCATGTCACATACCTTGTGAATACAAACACACATGGACCTCACGTACACACAACATACTGCATCAGACACAGCTCACGTGAATCCCTCCCCCATGTTCACACATACACTGCACACACACTCACGAATTTGGTGACCAGGCATTGCAATAATCAGAGACACCACTAAGTGGCATAATGACACATGTATTCAGAATTTTTACTTGTCTATTTTTATGTAGTTGTGATGATACTCTGTATTCTCAAAGTGTGGCCAAGAGTGTTTTCATAACACTGATGCCTGTTCGCCTCTTTTCCCCTTTTCTACTGTTATTATGGAGTTTTCCAGAGCCTGTGCCACAGACCAAGGCCAGAGCGGGTGAGCCCAGCCTCGCCCAGAGCTAGCCTCTGGAGAGATCTGCAATTGTACGACTGTGCCGCACTGCTCCTTAAGGTTTTCAAAGAGATCGTTATTTGTCATTAAAATGTTATTTATGTTAATGTGCATGAGTGTTTGGTTTTATTTTAAATTAATATATACTTTGAAATCTACTCAGTATTAATATTTAACAGTTGAAATTGATAGGTACAACTCACACAGACAAAAGATTTTTAGGGGTTTATATCATTTCTTCTTCTTTTTAATTTTTTTATTTTATTTTGAGAGTACATTTGTTAAAAGCTGGGGATAGTGAAGCAAGGAAGAGCCTAGAATAGAAGAAGCAGCAGGAGAGTCTGAGTGGGGCTGCCTTGGCTCTCTAGAGATGTGATAGGAAAGAGAAGAGCCTACACTGGGAAATTAGAGAAAAGGGGCCGTGGAGACAGGCTCAGGGCATTAGCCCAGGACAAGCTGCTGCTGCCCACTGCTCCCCTGGTTGCATGTCTCATGGGTTTCCTTAGAGCTCAGGAGATGCACATCTGTAGGGGAAGAAAGTAGTGGGTAGGAGAGCCCAGGGCTGCAATAATATTTTAAGTGTATAAAAGTATCCTGAAGCATAAGTGTTTGACAGTCACTATTCTAAAGGTCACCACATGCCCATAGGTGCATGTCAAGGTTTTCTTTTTATTATACATTTTTAAAGAATAGACAAGGGGACTATCACTTGTAATATTATTGTTGAGAAATGAGAAACCATTGCTACCGATGTTTTGTCATGTTCTCTCCTGATTGTTTCTTCACTTATTTCTCCGTGGCTAGTGCACTCTGAATTTAATAAGCTCAGAGTCCCAGGTGACACTAGCCAGCTGTCCAACTGCTGCTGATGTTGATGTGAACTTGGAAGCTCTGGAGCTTGGTGTCTTCACCTGCTCATACTGCAGCCCGGCTCGTGGGGCGGCCATCTCGATATTCCTAGGGCTTTCAAGTTGCCTTACTTTAGTAACCCCTTGCTTCTAGTTTGTCACCTTATGGGGTCTGGCTAAGGTGCATCCCCAGGTGACCTTTCCTGACACACTGCAGCCCTCAGCCTTCCTGCCTTTGTCCCTCCTGGCTTCTGTGGTATATGGCAGGAAACTCCTGTCCCCCTATGAGGTGGCCCTGTCCTTAAGGCCCCTGCTCCTGCTTTTGTGACAGACCTCTGCTTGCTTTGCTCTTCCTAGTCAGGAGTCCTACCCCTTCCTGCCATCCACTGACACTACTTTCGGGTTCTGTGTGACCCCATGGTGTCCACTTCCTTAGCACGTGTGGTGGGGCAGCTTTATCTCTGTGACCCTGAACTCCCCAAGCACCTCTCTTCTAAGAGAGAGCTGAGAAACCCCGGCTTGGTCCACACTCACCTCTCAGAGGGAATGGCAAACAGTTGTTCACAATGCTTGTGTTACTTTATGTTCCCACCAACAATGTATGAGCATTGCTGCTGCTCTACATTTTTTTTTTTTATTAATTTCACTAGGGTGACATCAATAAATCAGGGTACATATGTTCAAAGAAAACATGTCCAAGTTATCTTGTCAATCAATTATATTGCTTACCCATCACCCAAAGTCAGATTGTCCTCTGTCACCTTCTATCTAGTTTTCTTTGTGTCCCTCCTCCTCCCCCTTTCCCTCTCCCTCTACCCCCTCCCCCCGTAACCACCACACTCTTATCAATGTCTCTTAGTCTCGCTTTTATATCCCACCTACGTATGGAATAATGCAGTTCCTGATTTTTTCTGATTTACTTATTTCACTTCATATAATGTTATCAAGATCCCACCATTTTGCTGTAAATGATCCGATGTCATCATTTCTTATGGCTGAGTAGTGTTCCATAGTGTATATGTGCCACATCTTCTTTATCCAGTCATCTATTGACGGGCTTTTTGGTTGTTTGCATGTCTTGGGCACTGTGAACAATGCTGCAATGAACATGGGGCTGCATGTGTCTTTACGTATCAATGTTTCTGAATTTTGGGGGTATATACCTAGTAGAGGGATTGCTGGGTCATAAGGTAGTTCTATTTTCAGTTTTTTGAGAAACCACCATACTTTCTTCCATAATGGTTGCACTACTTTACATTCCCACCAACAGTGAATGAGGGTTCCTTTTTCTCCACAACCTCTCCAACATTTGCTATTGTCTTGTTGATAATTGCTGCTCTACATTCTAGCAAGCACTTGGTTTTGTCAGTCGTCGAACACGAGCATCTTGGTGAGTTAAAAACTACCTTGTAGTTTTAATCTGCGTGTGTTTATTTTTTGTACTTATTTATTTTTTATTTTTACTTACTAATGCACTTAAACTCTGCTCTATTCTAACAAGGATTTTAGGTAGTTGATTTTATGTTCTATTTTTTTCTTATCGCCTTATATCCTAATCTGTTTTTGTAGTATTTAAAAAGGATTGTGTACTTTAGTTCTTAAATGGCTGCATTGCAGAGTGTGAGTGGATTGCGTACCTTTCTTTGACCATTTTAGGCAGGATAGCATGGAAGGTACCATCTGGGTCCCTGAAGCCAAAGGCCTGAGTTTGAAGAGAAGGTGACTCCATCTCTCTGGGCCTCTGCAGAACCTCAAAAGGTGTTGTGAACACTGAGTAAGAAGTGCATGTGAAAATTGGAGAGGATGAAGTGGCAGTAAGTGCTTCTTTCCGTGATTTAAACACACGACCATTGTGCATAGAGCTTTTTTCCCTATTTGGGATTGCTTTAGGGTTGATGAGCAAAAGTGGAATTACTGGGTCAATAAATGCAAGCATTTTTAAAACTCATGAAAGCTATCCCCATATGGCTCTCTAAAAGGTACCCATTTACCCTCCCACTGATGGTCTATGAGAGTGCCCATGTGACCACCCCTTCCCTGGAAAGCAGTGACTTTTTACCAGAGTGGAATGTCCCTGTATAGTGAGGGAAGCCACATGACTAGGAATGACTCTTCACATCTGGGGTTGTGGCACCTGCCACCTTCCCAGTGTCACTTATCTATTAACGTCATGCTGAGGGGCCCGAGAGGTAGTATACCTGACCACACAGACATGTTACACGTGTTGTCTGTGTCGTATTGCTAATGTCCCGTGGGCCATGCCTAGTCAGGTTGGATTGCTGCTGCTGGAGCTCTTATTGCTGTGCTGCCCATCTCCCCACCTCCCTTGTGTGCGCCACCACCATGCTCAGGCTCACTGTGGTAGAGACAGCAGCAGGGGGCAGAGAGCCTACCATCCCAGACCCAGCCCACAGCACAGCCACCTCAGTTTCCAATTGTCTTTCTTATCCAATTGTCCATGGATGGGCCATTAGGTTTCGTCTGTATCTTGGCTGCTTTAAATTATACAGGTTTCATGTGCATATCCAAAAGAATGTATATCCTGCTGCCTTGGAATTATAAACACTTTTTATTAACGTTTAAAAGCAAAACTGGTTTACAGTGCAGTAATTTAGTTCATTAGTACAGTTAAGTTGTTTCCAGAGTGTGTGATCCTACGGCACGACAGCAGTGTGCGCACTTGGAGCACAACTTTCTTCTCCTTCCCTGCTGCTCCCATGGATTCTGCCACCAGTTACCCACCTCACTGTGCTAATTTGAGATTTTATTTTCAGATGAAATTTATATATTTTTTCTTTTTTTTTAAATAATTTTATTTTTAATGGGGCAACATCAATAAATCAGGATACATATATTCAAAGATAACAATTCCAGGTTATCTTGTCGTTCACTTATGTTGCATACCCATCATCCAAAGTCAGATTGTCATCTGTCACCTTTTATCTAGTTTTCTTTATGACCCTCCCCCTCCCCTTTCCCTCTCCCTCTACCCCCTCCCCCTGTAACCACCACACTCTTATCAATGTCTCTTAGTTTCACTTTTATGTTCTACCTACGTATGGAATAATGCAGTTCCTGGTTTTTTCTGATTTACTTATTTCACTTCGTATAATGCTATCAAGATCCCACCATTTTGCTGTAAATGATCCGATGTCATCATTTCTTATGGCTGAGTAGTATTCCATAGTGTATATGTGCCACATCTTCTTTATCCAGTCTTCTATTGATGGGCTTTTTGGTTGTTTCCATGTCCTGGCCACTGTGAACAATGCTGCAATGAACATAAGGCTACATGTGTCTTTACGTATCAATGTTTCTGAGTTTTTGGGGTATATACCCAGTAGAGGGATTGCTGGGTCATAAGGTAGTTCTATTTTCAGTTTTTTTGAGGAACCACCATACTTTCTTCCATAATGGTTGTACTACTTTACATTCCCACCAACAGTGTATGAGGGTTCCTTTTTCTCCACAGCCTCTCCAACATTTGTTATTACCTGTCTTATTAATAATAGCTAATCTAACAGGTGTGAGGTGGTATCTCATTGCATTTTTGATTTGCATTTCTCTAATAACTAACGAAGATGGACATCTTTTCATATATCTGTTGGCCATTTGTATTTCTTCCTGGGAGAAGTGTCTGTTCATGTCCTCTTCTCATTTTTTTATTGGATTGTTTGTTTGTTTGTTGTTGAGTTTTATGAGTTCTTTGTATATTTTGGATATTAGGCCCTTATCTGAACTGTTGTTTGAAAATATCATTTCCCATTTAGTTGGCTTTCTGTTTATTTTGTTATCAGTTTCTCTTGCTGAGCAAAAACTTCTTAGTCTGATGTAGTCCCATTCATTAATTTTTGCCTTCACTTCTCTTGCCTGTGGAGTCAAATTCATAAAATGCTCTTTAAAACCCAGGCCCATGAGTTTAGTACCTATGAGTTCTTCTATGCACTTAATTGTTTCAGGCCTTATGTTTAGATCTTTGATCCATTTTGAGTTAATTTTAGTACAGGGGGACAGACTGTAGTCCAGTTTCATTCTTTTGCATTTGGCTTTCCAGTTTTCCCAGCACCATTTATTGAAGAGGCTTTCTTTTCTCCATTGTGTGTTTTTGGCCCCTTTATCAAAAATTATTTGACTATATATATGTGGTTTTATTTCTGGACTTTCTATTCTGTTCCATTGGTCTGAGTGTCTATTTTTCTGCCAATACCATGCTGTTTTGATTGTCGTGGCCCTATAATATAGTTTGAAGTCAGGTATTGTAATGCCCCCAGCTTCATTCTTTTTCTTTAGGATTGTTTTGGCTATTCGGGGTTTTTTATAGTTCCATATAAATCTGATGATTTTTTGCTCCATTTCTTTAAAAAATGTCATTGGAATTTTGATGGGAATTGCATTAAATTTGTATATTGCTTTGGGTAATATGGCCATCTTGATTATATTTATTCTTCCTAACCAAGAACAAGATATATTCTTCCATCTCATTATATCTTTTTCGATTTCCCTTAACAATGGTTTATAGTTTTCATTATATAAGTCCTTTACATTCTTTGTTATGTTTATTTCTAAGTATTTTATTTATTTTTTGTTGCAATCGTGAAGGGGATTGTTCTTTTGAGTTCGTTCTCAAATGTTTCATTGTTGGCATATAGAAAGGCTATTGACTTCTGTATGTTAATTTTGTATCCTGTGACCTTACTGTATTGGCTTATTGTTTCTAGTAGTCGAAATTTATATATTTTTTAACCCTCATTTTTTACTCCATTTGCCTCTCCATTATTAATTGTATTCTGTATCTTCTTTCTTGGATTCTTTTGGGGAAAGTTTATAGGAGGTATGATCCCACACATGCTTGAAAATGTCTTTATTTTGGATCCTATTTGAATGCTATTTTGGCTAGGTATTGGATTCTAGGTCTTTTTTTTTTTATTTTTCTGAAGCTGGAAACGGGGAGAGACAGTCAGACAGACTCCTGCATGTGCCCGACCGGGATCCACCCGGCATGCCCACCAGGGGCGACGCTCTGCCCACCAGGGGGCGATGCTCTGCCCCTCCGGGGCATCGCTCTGCCGCGACCAGAGCCACTCTAGCGCCTGGGGCAGAGGCCAAGGAGCCATCCCCAGCGCCCGGGCCATCTTTGCTCCAATGGAGCCTTGGCTGAGGGAGCGGAAGAGAGAGACAGAGAGGAAGGGGGGGTGGAGAAGCAAATGGGTGCTTCTCCTATGTGCCCTGGCCGGGAATCGAACCCGGGTCCCCCGCACGCCAGGCCGACGCTCTACCGCTGAGCCAACCGGCCAGGGCAGATTCTAGGTCTAAAATGATTTTTTTCTCTTCAGTACATTAGAGAAATTTCTGTATTCAGGGTTGATGATGGAGACTTCTCATGTCAAACTGATTTCTATTCTGTTGTGATAACCTAATTTCTCTTTTTGGGAGCTAGTAGGATATTCCTTTGATCCCTGATATTACAAAAATTTACCACAATTTTGTCTGGAGTTTTTAATTCTATTTTACTTTTTATTCACCCTGCTTAGTATTCAGCGAACTCTATCAGTTTGACAGCTGATGTTTTTCTTTAGCTCTGGAATTTCCATCCATCATCTCATGATGTCTTTGAGTCCTTCTTCACTCCCATTTTATCCAGTCTCTCTTTTGGGGACTCTTAATACACAGCTGTTGAAATTTCTGGGCCTGTCCTCCATATCTCTTGACTTCAACTCACATTTGCAATTCCTTGATCCTTTCACATTGAGTTTTAGGAGAATTCCTTGTTTGATCTTCCAAACAAAATTTCCTTTCACTGTGATTATTTGGGTATCCATCCATTGAGATTCTGAAATGAACCTTCAGATTTGCAACTACTTTAATGGGTGAAATACCTTCTATGATCTCTCAGAAGGTTGCAATAATAGTTGTTATAATATCTTCTTTGTTTTTTCTCTTAGTTTCCTCTTGTCATCTCTGATGTTTGATGTTTTTTTATCGTGATGTTGGTTTTTCTCAAATGTTTGGAGATTCTTGGCCTTCTATCATCATTAGACCTAAGAATATATACTAGTGCTCATTCTATTTATTATCTAAGGATTCTTGGAGTGGGCTGAGCTCTATTCTTCAGAGATGTAAAAGTTCCCTGCCCTTCCTAGGACACCTGCATATGGCTTTGCTTCTCTGGACCAAGTATTCACATGTTCAGATGTAGCCTGGGGACAGATACTGTGGTCCAGTGACGGTGATCTTTCTGATATTACCTTACCATTAAGGATTTCCCCCTCACTTTTCTTTCCCATTTTCTTTCTCTTAGTTAAAGAACCCTTTTTTGTCCCCTATGAGATTGTGATTAGGAGAAAGGTCAAACGGGAGTGCTTGATCCTCCATCTGGCTCTGATCTGCATTTTTAGGAAAGCAGCCAAGTTTGGAAGTTTGAAATAAATGACATTTCTTAATGTAAATATATTTCAGCAGAGTTAATGAAGACTTGGAGTACTTACAAAGTTGGGTGTGTTATATGTGTGACAAATTATATATAAACCAGATTTCATTTCCTTTATTTTTAATCAGAAAAGGAAAAAATGGCAAGAAAATCACATCTTATATTTTAGCTGCACATTCTAAAAGATAAAGTACATTAAAACATTTTCATCATTTGCTATGAAAATGAATAAAAATTTACAATAAAATACCCCAAAACATAAAGTTCAACCCAGCTATGAGCCTCTCATTTAGATATGGTCCAGGTTGTGCCTGAGAGGGCTGGGTGGCCATAGGCTATGCTGTTAGCAACCACAAAGCTGTTTCTCTATTCCATCTCTCATCACTATGGTGGTTCTTGTTAAATAAAGTGAACAGTCCCAATCATGTGCACACTGGTGCCTTTTCATTAGTGGCTCTCAGTTTCCACAAAACAATAGCCATCTAATCAACAAATATTTGGTGAATACCTACTATGTGCCCTGTCCTAGAGACAAAACAACAACAACAATAGAACAGAATGCTTTCTCTCAGGGAAGCTTCACACCCAGGGAGAAAAAGACAAACATGGAGATTCCATGGATCAAAGTAGAGTCCAACTTTCCCTGTTCCTGTGGTTACTGAATTTAAAAATGTTTTATGTTTGTGTAGTTACAATTCTTTTTAAAATGATGTTTAATTTTCAAATGGGAGATACACTTAGAGGGTTTAAAAATAAAGTGATATGAAAAGTTATCCTCAAAGAGGGGAAAGGGAACATAAATGGTGAAGGACAAAGACTTGACTTTGGGCGGCAAACACACAACACAATGTACAAACAATATACCTCCCCATGTATAAGACGCATCCCTTTCCAAAAAACTTGATGTCTAAAAACTGGGTATGTCTTTTTTTTTTTTTTTTTTTTTTTTTTTATTTTTCCGAAGTTGGAAATGGGGAGGCAGTCAGACAGACTCCCACATGCGCCTGACCGGGATCCACCCGGCATGCCCACCAGGGGGCGATGCTATGCCCATCTGGGGCGTCGCTCTGTTGCAACCAGAGCCATTCTAACACCTGAGGCAGAGGCCACAGAGCCATCCTTAGCGCCCGGGGCCAACCTTGCTCCAATGGAAGGGGAAGAGAGAGACAGAGAGGAAGGAGAGGGGGAGGGGTCGAGAAGCAGATGGGCAACTCTCCTGTGTGTCCTGGCTGGGAATTGAACCCGGGACTCCCACATGCCAGGCCAACGCTCTACCACTGATCCAACCGGCCAGGGCCAAACTGGGTATGTCTTATACAGTGGTTGTAGATTTTTTTTTTACTTGTTATTTTCTGCTTTTTTGCGCTTGTTGTCTTTGCGATCATTGTTTCGCATTTGTTACTGGTATATTACGGTAGGTTACATTTTGTTAGATTCTGTGCAGAAATGGCTCAGAAAATATTTTTGTACAGTGCTGAATTCAAGTTAAAAGTGATCTTGATTGCCAAAATGAATGGAAATCGTGCTGCTGGACATAAGTTTGGTCCTCCTCCAACTGATAAATCAATCTGGGACTGGTTACAGGAAGAAGAAACCCTACTGAAAATGCCACAGCAGAAGAAGGCCATGAGAGGCAAGTCAGGCCATGAGAGTCAAGTCCTGATTTAGAGAGGGAATTAAAGATATGGATTGAAGAGCAAAGGGCAATTGGAATTCCTGTGTCCACAAAGATGTTTCAGCATAAAGCAAGAAGAACTGCTGATGAAAAAAAAGTTACTGATTTTAAAGGAGGACACAATTAGCTTCAGGTTCATGAAACAGAATGGACTAAGCATGTGTATACTCACCAGACTTACCCAAAAGATGCCTGAAAGCTATGAGCAGAAGGTCCTTGAATTTCATCGTTTTGTCATTCAATGTCGGAAGACACATAAGTTTGAGTTGGCACAGATTGCAAATATGAGCAAAGTCCCCCTTCAATTTGATGTCCCAGGTAACAGAACTGTCGATAAGAAGGGGGTGAAAACTGTAACTGTGAAGACAAGTGGACGTGAAAGCCACTATACAGTTATTCTAGCTTGTTGTGCTGACGGAACCAAGCTGCCTCCTATGCTGATTTTCAAACACAAAACAATGCCAAAAGAAGACGTTCCTCGAGGAGTGATTGTCCACGTTCATGACAAGGGTTGGATGGATTAAGATGGGATGAAAATCTGGTTTGAAAAAGTTTGGAGAAGGAGACCAGGTGGGCTTTTACACAAACCTGCCTTATTGGTGCTTGAGAAGTTCAGGGCCCACATAACAAAAAACACAAAGAAGTTTGCTGCAGAGCATAAAACAAAACTTGCTGTTATACCTGGAGGCTTGACATCCCAGCTCCAATCACTTGGTGTCAGCATTAACACAACTCTTCAAAGCTACCATGAGAGACAAATGGAACCAATGGATGAAGTCTTCTGGAGACAATCTGACACCAGCAGGAAGAGTAAAGAAGTTTGTACTTGGGTGAAAAGATCCTGGGATAATACCAAGATTAAGATCGTTGTCAAGTCATTGAAAAAGTGTGGCATTTCAAATTCCAGAGATGGAACTGAGGACAAGGCAATATCTGAAGTCAGTGATACATCATCAGACACAGATGAAGACAAGCTAATGGATAGGAGTTTTGACAGTGATGAAGAGTTGTATGAATTTTATGATGAATAAAACTTGAGTTCCATAACTTTATGTAATACATTTTTTTCAAATTTCAGGCCCCCAAATTAAGTTGCATCTTATACATGACAGCGTCTTATACATGAGGAAATACAGTAATTTTATTCACCAATGTCACCCCTATAAATTCAGTTAGAAAATAAATGGAATAAAAGTTACAAAAAGAAAAGTTATCCACATTCACTCTTTCTTCCTCTCCCACCCCCTCTAATAACCATTTCTATTAGATTCTTGTTTTGACTTCCACTGTTTCTTTATGTAATTATACATAAATATGTATTTTACTTTTTCCTTTCTAAAAAAAGATGGCATGCTATATACTTACCAATACACCCTGGAGATCTTTTCATACCATCCAGAGAGACACCCCCCTCATTGCCACCCACAGTCTTAGTTGTCCCCAGGGTGGGTGTATAATTTCCTCAACCAGTCCCTGTTGAGGGCCACTTGGAATGGCTCCAATCACTGCTTTTTCAAGGATCGCCCCGATGACTAGTCTTGCACATATGCTATCTGTGTGCACACAGAGGGATTTGAAGAATTGACTTCCAGAGGTGGGATGGCTGCAGGAAAGGGGATGTGTGTCTATCATTGTGACATGTTTTGCCAGCTCTCCTTTTTAGGTGTGAAAGCATCTGGCTATCTCCCAGCAACGTGTGAAGACCTCTGTCTCTTCAAGAATATTTCCATCCCTTTCTTGTCTTCTTGTACTAAATACCACTTGCATGGTTTCTTCACAGTGCTGTGTTTGTTCTTAGGTACTAGCACAAATGTAGCTTTTTGTAAGTTACCAATGTTGAAGGGAACCCAGGATGTTTATGGGACAATATGGAGTGCAGGGTGGCTCCAAGCACAAGCTGCTGAGCAGCGAGAGGGAAGGTCAGGGATAGACTGGAGAATTTGGGCTGCCCATCACCAGGAGCTTTGGATTTTTCCTGCAGAGAGTAAGTAGCTACTGAAGGTTTCACAGTGGAGAGAGGATATGGTTAAAATGACATGGAGGCAGATTTTAACTCCAGTGGCATGTGCCAGATGGGAAAGAGCCTAGAGACTGTACTTTTAAATTCTTACACACACCTACTATGGCTTGCTATGGTAATAAGTTTAGCATTGTTGTTTAGCATTTGTCTGTTGTATCACATGGAGGGGGTCTGGGGGAGAATTCCATAGCCAGGAAGGATAATTTCTCTATTAAGCTTTCTGATTGGAAGGGGTGAGGGGTCATTTTTGCTCTTGGCCCCTCTAGAGCTATCCTAAACATTGTTACCATACATTGAATAGTGCATAGTAACTGAGACTCTAAGTCACTTCAGCTCACCAACTGGCTGGTTCCTTTGACCAAGGTTTCTTAGCCACTAACCTTAAAATATTATATCCCACCTTCAAGGAAGAGGCAGTTTGTAGAGGGCAGTCCCCTGTCTCAGACATTGTGAAGAGCAGCAGGCAGACCCAAGATCTTAGGCCAGCTTCCCCAGATTTGGCTTAGCTGTTTTCTACTCACCGAGTAGCTTTGCCAGCACTGTTGCCTGACTCGTGGAGGATGCAGGAGCCACAATACTGTGTGCGGTTTCCATGGCAGTAGCTCTGGGCCCACTGAAAAAGTAGCCAGGTGGCTCTATTGGGTCAGTGCCATTGGTGCCACCCCTTTCCTCCTCTTCTTGGTTCCTGGAGCTCTAGACTGTCTTTTGCTACTCCCTGTATATGTCTGACCTCTATGTGAGAGAATCGCAAAGCTGATGTTCAGAGAAAAGAGTGGACTGTGTCTCTAAGTGATGGCTTGTCCAGAATGCAGAATGCGAAGTGGGGAAGTGCTGAGAGGTCGCTGGTCTCTGGACCAGGCTAGAGCCCAGATCCAGGCTGTCCCCACCACTGCCCCGCGAGGGGCAAGAGTACCCTTCCACAGAGGAAGGGGGTTTGTCCCTTAGTGGGGCCCCAGGATGCCCTTCGCAGCTGTCACTGCTGCCCGGCTGGTAGAATTCCTAGTCTAGCCATCTTTGTTCCATCTGACCTCTGTATATAGTGAGCTTCAGACACCTGTACCTGTAGCTACTTGCTGCAGCCTAATCATGTCAGTGTTCTAGCAAGGACACTCCACCCCAGGTCACTAGTGCAGAGTCCTGGGAGAAAAATGAAGGGCTGGATGTCGAAGTCACATACAAGGTCACCTTTGTTTTTCAGCAGTGCTTCCGATTTCCATGTCAGCAGGCTGTGGCTGCTGTGTACAGCCCTGTGCTGCCGGGACTGGTTAGGTTTGCAGGGTGTGGGACTCCCTGGGCTCTGCCCTCAGGGCAATTCTGGAGGACCAGTGCTTTATCTGAGGAGTTAATGCTCAGAAGAACTCCCTGACAAGGATGAAAACAAAGGCTTGGGTTGGGGACAAAGACTCTGGGAAATGAAGACGTTATGAGTGGATTTCACCCAATCCCACTAAGAAGGCATGAAGGGCAAGGGCCACAAGGACATAGAGCAAAACAGAGCTCTTCTCAACTGCTTAGCACCCTGGAGTTCTTCTTGGACATACTGAAGAACCACCTGACAGAGTGGAACATATTTCAATATCAAGTGCCACTGGGACACAAACACACACACACACACACACACACACACACACACACACACACACACACAAACTCAATTTAAACCCTTATTTATTCCATTTTTTTAAGGGGAAAAATATTTTTTTTCTCCTAATCATCTGTAGTCAAGTCATGAACAGAGACAATGACATTCCCTTTGGTGACCCTGTGAAGACAATAGCCACGGCCACCATCACAGCCACCTGGCCCATGCAGATTCGCATTTGATTCAGACAGACAGTAATGAAACAACAAAGCCAAGAACTGGTGGGCCATTAGCTTTAATCCTAGCTTGCACCCGGTGGGCAAGAAAAACACACAGTGGAAAAACACTTCCCTTTTTATTCAGGGCTCCCAAAGCCACTGACTTATCTGAGTTTCCTAGAATCAAAGGTTTGTACCTCACTAGCCTTATTCACCTCTGTTCCCCATCTCCTTCTCTCTGCACAAACTCTGCACAAACTGGCTTCTCCTTCAGCACTCCGCCATCTTGGCTGCTTCTTCTCTCCTCCATGTGGCCTTTCTCTGCTTTCCTATCTAATGTTAATCTCAGGAACTGAGAGAGAGCAAGCTCCCGGTCTACCCCATTTTATAGTGTAGAAATCAAAACCTTTAATCCAATATACAAACAAGGAAGTCTCTGATATAAAGTTGCTTAGGGTGAGAAAGGCTTAGTCTTAAAACTAAGCCTTAGGGCAAGGGTAGTCAACCTTTTTATACCTACCACTCACTTTTGTATTTCTGTTAGTAGTAAAATTTTCTAACTGCTCACCAGTTCCACAGTAATGGTGATTTATAATGCAGGGAAGTAACTTTACTTTATAAAATTTATAAAGCAGAGTTACAGCAAGTTAAAGCATATAATAATAATTACTTACCAAGTACTTTATGTCAGATTTTTGCTAAATTTGACAGAATAAATCTTTATAAAACAACTTACTATAGTTAAATCTATCTTTTTATTTATACTTCAGTTGCTCCACTACTGCCCACCATGAAAGCTAGAACACCCATTAGGGGGCAGTAGGGACCAGGTTGACTACCACTGCCTTAGGGTATAATGACCCTGCCTGCTTACAGCTTGTCCCCCACACCCAATGCAAACTATAAGCGAGCAAACCTATATATCATATTTACAAACTTATTTGACCAACAGACCCCCAAACTAATTTAACATATTTCTTTGGCTCTGTATTATGACCAGTAAAAGGAGAATGAGAGAAGGGAAGAGAGAATAAATAAATCAGTCATTTGATGACTCTTTGGGCATATATTTTTCGAGCACTTACTATGTTCAGCTCTGAAATGGGAGCTGAGTAAAGAAAGAGCCAGCCCTGGCACCCAGGGCTGAGCTTGCTGGGGGTTTAGGGGTGCAAGCAGCCAGCCAGGTGACAGCCAGCCTGGTCTGGGTTTGAACACATGAAGTTTTGGGGGGAAAAGTTTAGAAGTGAGGCAAAGAGGCTGATTTTAGGCATGGGGCTATAGGGTAATGGATAGCGTTCGAAATGTAGTGAGGGGCGGGCAGAGCCTCTGGCTTAGAGGGGAACTCTACTGCACACTCCGTGAAGCCTTTTGCACAGGTAGGTAGAATGGGGAAGATGAGGCCATCACAAGGACAGAGAGTTCAATGAGATGGCTAGCAGTGGAGGGCCGGGCGCAGACTCAAGAGACCCGAGGACAGGAAGCTGGCTTGGGCATAGGAAGAGTGTGAGGGAGGCGTCAAGTCAACTCGGACCCTTGGGCTTCTGGCTTGGGCAGGGGCAAAGCAGGCCAAAAAACTCTGTGAGGACCTACGTTGGAGGGTACCTAGGTGGGTTCCAGGGTAAGGGCAGAGGGAGAAAGAGGAGTGTGAGTTTAATTAATGGCACTAGGTAGTGTACCAGTCAGGGTTCTATCAGAAAAACAATCAGCATATATAGTTTAGATATAGATGTAGATGATAGATACAGATGTAGATATAGATATGGATGATATAGATATAGAGCTGTAGATGTAAATATGTGTGTGTGTGTGTGTGTGTGTGTGTGTGTGTGTGTGTGTGTGTGTGTGAAAAAGAGAAAGACATTGCAAGGCCTATATTATTAGGGCTGCCAGGTAAGTCTGCAATCCAAAGTGTAGGCCGGGAGGGAAGACAGGCGGGAGCTATCTAGGGGAAGCTGACACTCCATCACTGCAATCTGCAAGTGGGATTTTTCTTCTGCAGGAAACCTCAGAGTTTTTGTGTCTCCATCCACAGATCAAGGAGGGGCTTGGACGGGAAAAAAGTACTAGGGTTATTAACAGTTGGGTAGAATGCAAAGTTATGGGACTGGGCAGGATTTTCCCAAGAGATCATGGCAGTCACAGACAGGAAGGGGAAGGAAGACTGAGGACACCGCATGCAGGGGACAGGACAGGTGGGGAACCAGAAGAGTGGGCATCACACACCATGCTCTGCAGTATTTCAGAGAGCACACAGGAAGCCAGGCTGGGTAAGCGGTAGAGGGACAGAAAATGAAACTGCCTAGAGGATTGCATTATTGGTGCCTGGTCTGGCTCATAACGTGGGAGGAAACATCCCCAACCCAGCCCACCTTGGTGGGGAGCCTGCTGAAAATTGCCCCAGGGGATGTTGAGGAAGTGTTGTAAAATAGTGTACAGTTGTACTTTGAGATACGAGCAGACCAACATACTTTTTTTTTTTTTTTAAGGTACGAGCTGCGATTCTGTCCATATTTTTGTTCAAGATCCAAGTGAAATTCCGAGATATGAATCGTGATTCAGGAAGCTGCCGCTAGTTGGTGTGTTGGCGCACGGGTCCAGTATCAGCAGCACAACACCAGCATCTTGTTCTTTCTCACGAGTTACCCGCAGAATCAAGTCAAATCTCGTGTGCTGTACTCATTCTTGAATCATTTTTCCATTTCTTACTAACTTTTTGTGTATGTTATCATGGGGCCGAAGAAAGTGAGTGTAAAGGACAGTGGTGAGAAGAAGAAGAGAATGATGTCGATAGAAGTAAAGCAAGAAATAATAGAAAAACATGAGCGTGGTGTACGAGTGATTGAACTGGCAAGGCTGTACAACCGCAATACATCTACAATTTGTACCATCCTTAAACAAAAGGATGCCATCAAAAGCACAAATCCAGTGAAAGGAACTACAATTGTGTCCCAATTAAGGACAAATATCCATGAAGAAATGGAGAAGCATCTGCTGGTGTGGGTGAAAGAGAAAGAGCTGGCAGGAAATACAGTGATGGAGACTGTAATATGCGAAAAGGCACATATTATTTATGGCGACTTGAAGAAGAAAGAATCATCAACCTCAAAAGAGGCAGCAGAAGCTATGTTTAAGGCAAGTCACGGCTGGTTTGAAAATTTCAAGAAGAGATCTGGCATCCACTCGGTGGTGAGGCATGGTGAAGCTGCTAGTGCTGACGTTAAGCAGCTGAGGAGTACATTGCACGTTTTGCTGCGCTTATCACAAAAGAAGGCTACATCCCCCAACAAGTGTTCAACTGTGATGAAACAGGATTGTTTTGGGAAAAAATGCCCCAGAGGATTTTCATCACTGCAGAGGAGAAAAAGCTGCCAGGCCATAAACCCATGAGGGACCGTCTGACCCTTGCATTGTGTGCAATGCTAGTGGTTACTGTAAAGTAAAGCCACTGCTAGTGTATCATTCCAAAAATCCTCGAGCCTTTAAGACTCACAAGATTCTTTAAAAAAAAACAAAAACTGCAGGTTATGTGGCGTGCCAATGTTTGGGTTAAGTGGCAATTTTTATTGAATGGGTAAATCTTGTCTTTGGTTCTTCAGTGAAGAAATATCTTCAAGAAAATAAACTCCCAATGAAAGCATTACTAATTCTTGATAATGCTTCAGCCCACCCACCTGGTCTTGAAGATGACATTCTTGATGAGTTCAAATTCGTAAAAGTCTACCTCCCACCCAACATGACTTCAATCTTGCAACCTATGGATCAGCAGGCCATTTACAACTTTAAAAAGCTTTACACAAAGCACTTGTTCCACCGCTTCTTTGAGGTGACTGAGAATACAATTCTAACCCTTCGAGAGTTTTGGAAAGATCACTACAACATCATGATATGTTTACACATTATTGACTTGGCATGGCAAGAGGTTACAAGAAGAACCTTGAACTCGGCATGGAAAAAGTTATGTCCTGATGTTGTTGCAGACAGGGACTTTGAAGGATTCGAACCAGAAACCGAGACCGAGGTAGAAGCATTGGAGGACAATGTGTCTCTCGAAAAGTCGATGGGTCTGGAGGTAGATGAGGGTGACGTAAATGAGCTCCTTGAGGATCATGAGGAGGAACTCTCACCTGAGGAGTTGAAGGAGCTATAGATGATGCATCATACAGAGTTTCTGCAAGAGATTAGTAGTGAGGAGGAGGTAGAGTCGGAGGAAGTGATTTCTACAAGTGAAATTAAAGACATGCTGGCAATGTGGGAGAAGCTTTCAAGTTCCATTGAAAAGAAACACCCAGAAAGTTTCAACTGGTCATGCACTTTTTAAAGACACTTGTTTGTCACATTTCTATAACATTTTAAAAGGCAGGCAAAAGCAAACCTCTTTGGATAGATTTTTATTCAAAAGTCCTGCAAGTGAAAGTGCCGAAAGTGCAGCCAAAAAGACAAAAACAGGTGATGATTAAATGAAAAATATGTAATGTTAAGCTTAGCTTAAGTTTAAAGTTAAGAAAGTGCATTTTTTTACAATTAAGTTTTTGTGGTTTTATTTTCAGTAAAGAAAGTGCAGTTTTAGTTTTGTTTAAAGTAGATAAAATGCAGTTTTAGTTTACATTTAGTGTTAAGAAAGTGCAGTTTTAATTTACGTGTCTACAGTGCCTGCATCCCTTCCTCCCTCCCTCCTCCTTCACCATTCACCTCCGTTAGCTGCACTCGTCTGTCTTCAAGGTAAGAATACAGTACTAAATAACACTTTTTTCTTTTATTTCATATATTTTGTTATGCAGTGGTAAAGTATACATGTGTGTTTCTTAATTAAAAACATGTCTTTTTTCATAATTTAGGATGGGTTGGGGATGTTTCACAGGGCTGGAACGGATTAAATCTATTTCAGTTATTTTAAATGGGAGAAATTTGTTTGATTATACCAGTTGACTGACTTATGAACTCAGTTACAGAATGAATTAAACTCGTATCTCAAGGTGCCACTGTACTTTAATCCACGGGTTACATAGAGACACCAAGGCAGGTTACAAAAGAAATTTTTGAGGAGTTTATTAATTAGCTGGCTAGCTACACAGGGCATAATCCCAAATTATGTAAGACCTCATACAGTTCTGAGCCTGCTTTTATACAAAATCAAGTACTGATTGGGGTGGTTAAGGAGGGGCTTGTGATCCTTTTGTCCAGAGGTATCAGTCGCTCTTATGACATTAGGTTGGGAGGGTGAGTCTGAGTATAGGAATTCTTGATTAAGGTACATAAATATTGTTTTCTAAAGTTTTCAGATAAGTTCTATCTTCTTTGCTCTGTGTGGCAAGTGGCCCCAGGCACCCTTTCAGAGAATTCTAGATATTAGCTAAACTATGACTAGATGACCCAGCCGCCCTTGTAAGACAGAAAGCTCCTGCACTCTTCTCTTTTCATTCTCTACAGAAAGAAAGGGTAAGAGGACCTGACTTATTTTTTTTAATTGATTTTAATTTCTTGTGTTTACATAGATTCTAGGGTTGCCTCGAATACATCCTCTCTCCCCGTATTCCCCTCAACATCTCCCTTGCCCCTCTCCCCATTGCACACTCCTCCTTCCCTTCAGGTTTATCCCACCCTATCATTCCCCTTCCCTCTGTCCTCTTTTCCTCTGGTCCCTTTGATCTCTCCTCTGTCTCAATTCTATTCCTCAGTTCACATTGTTCATTGGATTCCTCAAATGAGTGAGGTCATATGATATTATTTTGTTCTGCTTGGCTTATTTCACTTAACATAATAGTTTCCATGTCCATCCATGTTGTCGCAAAAGATAAGATTTTCTTCTTTTTCATGGCCCCATAGTATTCCATTGTATATATGTACCACTGCTTTTTAATTCACTCATCCACTGACGAACACTTGGACTGTTTCTAGATCTTTGCTATTGTGAACAATGCTGCCAAAAACATGGAGATGCATTTCTCCTTTTGAAACAGTGCTATGGTGTTCTTGGGGCATATTCCTAAAAGTGGAATAGCTGGGTCAAAAGGCAGATTGATTTTCAATTTTGTGAGGAATCTCCATACTGTTTTCCAAGTTACTGCACCAGTCCACATTCCCACCAGCAGTGTAGGAGGGTTCCCTTTTCTCCAGATCCTTGCCAGCACTTATTCTGTGTTGTTTTGTTGATGAGCGCCATTCTGACTGGTGTGAGGTGATATCTCATTGTGGTTTTAATTTGCATTTCTCTAATGATTAGTGATGTTGAGCATTTTTTCATATGCCTATTGGCCATCTGTATGTCCTCTTTGGAGAAGTGTCTATTCATTCCTTTTACCCATTTATTGATTGGATTGTTTATCTTCCTGATGTTGAGTTTTACAAGTTCTTTATAAATTTTGGTTCTTAACCCCTTATCAGACGTATTGTCGAATATGTTCTTCTATTGTGCAGTTTGTCTTTTTATTCTGTTCTTATTGTCTTTAGCTGTGCAAAAGCTTTTTAGTTTGATATTGTCCCATTTGTTCATCCTGTCCTTTATTTCCCTTGCCTGTGGAGATAAATCAGCAAATATATTGCTCTGAGAGATGTCCGAGAGCTTACTGCCTATGTTTTCTTCTAAGATGCTTATGGTTTCATGGCTTACATTTAAGTATTTTATCCATTTTGAGCTTATTTTTGTGAATGGTGTAAGTAAATCTAGTTTAATTTTATTACTGGTAGCTGTTCAATTTTTCCAACACCATTTGTTGAAGAGGCTGTCTTTACACCATTGTATGCTCTTACCTCCTTTGTCAAATATCAATTGTTCATAAAGGTGTGGGTTTATTTCTGGGTTCTCTGTTCTGTTCCATTGATCTATATGCCTGTTCTTATGCCAGTTCCAAGCTGTTTTGAGTACAATGGCTTGTAATATAACTTGATATCCGGAAGTGTGATACCTCCCACTTTATTCTTTCTTTTCAAGATTGCTGAAGCTATTCGTGTTCTTTTTTGGTTCCATATAAATTTTTGGAATATGTGTTCTATATCTTTGAAGTATGTCATTGATATTTTAATTGATATTGTATTGAATTTATAAATTGCTTTGGGTAATATAGACATTTTAATGATGTTTATTCTTCCTAATGATGAGCACGGTATATGCTTCCACTTGTTTGTATCTTCCTTGGTTTCTTTTATCAATGTTTTATAATTTTCTGAGTACAAGTCTTTAATATCCTTGGTTAAATTTACTCCTAGGTACTTTATTTTTTTGGTTGCAATAGTGAAGGGAATTGTTTCCTTAATTTCTCTTTCAGACAGTTTGTTGTTGGTGTATAAAAATGTCTCTGATTTCTGAGTATTAATTTTATATCCTGCCAATTTGCTGAATTCACTTATCATGTCCAGTAGTTTTTTGACAGAGACTTTAGAGTTTTCTATATACAATATCATATTATCTGCAAATAATGATAGTTTTACTTCTTCTTTTCCAATTTGGATGCCTTTTATTTCTTCTTCTTGTCTGATTGCTGTGGCTAGGACTTCCAGAACTATGTTGAATAAGAGTGGTGAAAGGGGACACCCCAGCCTTGTTCCTGATCTTAAGGGGATTGCTTTTAATTTTTGCCCATTGAGTATGATGTTGGCTGTGAGTTTGTCATAGATGGCCTTTATCATGTTGAGGTATGTTCCCTGTATTCTCATTTTGCTGAAAGTTTTGATCATGAATGAGTTCTGGATTTTATCAAATGTTTTTTTCTACATCTATTGAAATTATCATGTGGGTTTTGTCCTTCCTTTTGTTTATGTGATGAATCACATGTATTGATTTGCGAATATTGTACCAGCCTTGCCTCCCCAGAATAAATTCCACTTGATCATGGTGTATGATTTTTTTGATATATTGCTGGATTCAGTTTGCTAATATTTTGTTGAAGATTTTAGCATCTAAATTCATCATGAATATTGGCCTATAATTTTCTTTCTTTGTGTTGTCTTTGCCTGGTTTTGGAATCAGAATTATGCTTGCCTCATAAACGGAGCTGGGAAGTCTTCCTTCCTCTTGAATTTTTTGAAATACCTTGAGAAAGATAGGAGTTCTTTGAATATTTAGTAGAATTCATTTGTGAAGCCATCAGGCCCAGGACATTTCTTTGTTGGGAGTTTTTTGATAACCGTTTCGATCTCATTTGCTGTAATCAGTCTGTTTAGGTTTTCTGATTCTTTCAGATTGATTTTTAAAATATTATATGTTTCAAGGAATGTATCATTTCATCTAGGTCAGTGGTTCTCAACCTGTGGGTTGTGACCCCGGCGGGGTCGCCTAAAACCATTGGAAATACATAATGCATATCAGGTATTTACATTCCAAATCATAGCTGTAGCAAAATTACAGTTATGAAGTAGCCACCAAAATTATTTTTTGGTTTGGGGTCACCGCAACATGAGGAACTGTATTGCGAGGTCACAGCATTAGAAAGGTTGAGAACCACTGATCTAGGTTTTCTAATTTTTTGGCATACAGTTCTTCATAGTATTTTCTACAGTCTTTAGTATTTCTGTTGTATAAATTGTTATTTCTCCACTCTCATTTTTAATTTTATTTATTTGACTCCTCTCTCTTTTTTTCTTGGTGAGTCTAATTAAAGGTTCATTTATCTTGCTTACCTTTTCAAAGAACCAGTTCATGGTTTCATTGATCCTTTGTATTGTTTCTTTAGCCTCTATGTCATTTATTTCCACTCTGATCTTTATTATTTTCATCCTTATACTTCCTCGGGGCTTTACTTGCTGTTCTTTTCCTAGTTCTTTTAGATGCAGGGTCAAATTGTTTATTTGAGCTTTTTCTAGCTTCTTAAGGTATGCCTGTAATGCTATGAACTTCCCTTTTAGGACTGCTTTTGCTGTGTCCCATAAATTTTGAGTTGATGTATGCTCATTATCACTCGTTTCTAGAAATTTTTTTATTTCTTCTTTGATCTCATTGTTAACCTGTTCATTATTTAATAACATGCTATTTAGTTTCCAAGTGTTTGAGAATTTTTCAGTTTTTCTGTTGTGGTTGATTTCTAGTTTCATGCCATTGTGATCAGAGAAAATGCTTGATATGGGCCCTGGCCGGTTGGCTCAGCGGTAGAGCGTCGGCCTAGCGTGCGGAGGACCCGGGTTCGATTTCCGGCCAGGGCACACAGGAGAAGCGCCCATTTGCTTCTCCACCCCTCCGCCGCGCTTTCCTCTCTGTCTCTCTCTTCCCCTCCCGCAGCCAAGGCTCCATTGGAGCAAGGATGGCCCGGGCGCTGGGGATGGCTCCTCGGCCTCTGCCCCAGGCGCTAGAGTGGCTCTGGTCGCAATATGGCGACGCCCAGGATGGGCAGAGCATCGCCCCCTGGTGGGCAGAGCGCCGCCCCATGGTGGGCGTGCCGGGTGGATCCCGGTCGGGCGCATGCGGGAGTCTGTCTGACTGTCTCTCCCTGTTTCCAGCTTCAGAAAAATGAAAAAAAAAAAAAAAAAAAAAAAAAAAAATGCTTGATATGATTTCAATCTTCTTAAATTTGTTGAGACCACTTTTGTGCCCTAACATGTGGTCTAAGCTAGAGAAAATATCATGAGCACTTAAAAAGAATGTATATTCTGCTGCTTTAGGGTGAAAGGTTCTGAAGATATCTATTAAAGCCAGTTGGTCTAGTGTGTTCTTTAAGTCTGCTGTTTCTTTGTTAATTTTCTTTCTTGAGGATCTATCTAGTGACGTTTGTGGGGTATTGAAATCCCCTACTATTATAGTATTGCTGTTGATCTTGCCCTTTATATTCATCAAAGTCTGCTTAATATATTTAGGTGTTCCTATATTAAATGTGTAGATATTTATAATGGTTATCTCTTCCTGTTGGATTGCTCCCTTTATCATTATGTAGTGGCCTTCTTTATCTCTTACTATTGCCTTTTGTTTTAAAGTCCATTTTGTCTGATATAAGTATAGCTACCCTAGCTTTTTTTTCATTTCCATTTGCATGAAATATTTTTTTTTCCATCCTTTTACCTTTAGTCTATGTGCATCATTTGTTTTAAGGTGTGTCTCTTGGGTCCTGTTTTCTTATCCACGCAGCTACTCTATTTCTTTTGATTGGATCATTTAATCCATTTACATTTAAGGTTATTATTGATATGTAGTTCTTTATTGCCATTTTATTCTTTAAAGTTGTGTTCCTCTTTTGCTATATTCTTTTCCCCCTTTGATTTGTTGACAACAGGCCCCTTAACATTTCTTGCAGCATTGGTTTGTTTGTAATGAATTCCTTGAGTTTTTCTTTGTCTGGGAAGCTTTTTATTTCTCCTTCAATTTTAAATGATAGCCTTGCTGGATAAAGTAGTCTTGGTTGTAGGCTCTTGTTCTGCATTACTTTGACTATTTCTTGCCATTTCCTTCCGGCCTCAAGTGTTTCTGTTGAGAAGTCGGATGTCATCCTTATGGGGATTCCTTTGTAGGTGATAGCCTTTATTTCTTTAGGAGCTTTTAATATTTTCTCTTTATCTCTTAGCTTTGGTATTTTATTTATGATGTGTCTTGGTGTAGATTTCTTTGGGTTCCTCTTTAATGGAATTCTCTGTGCTTCTTGAACTTGTGTGACATTTTCTTGCATCAATTTAGAGAACTTTTCAGCTATTATTTGATTGACCAACGTCTCTATCCCTTGTTCTTTCTCTTCTTCTTCAGGAACCCCTATGATGTGAATGTTATTTCTCTTCATGTTGTCACAGAGCTCCCTTAGAGTTTCCTCAGACTTTTTGAGTCTCTTTTCTTTTTCCTGCTCTGCTTCTGTGTCTTCATTTATCTTGTCCTCTAACTCGCTGATTCTATCCTCAGCTTCATCCATCCTGCTTTTAATTCCTTCCATTGTGGTCTTCATTTCTGATATTGTATTTTTCATTTCTGACTGATTCTTTTTTATTATTTCAATGTCCTTTTTTATACTTGCTATCTCTTTATTTAGATCAGGGGTCTCAAACTCAACTCAGCATGTGGGCCACAGAGCAAGATTACAGCCGTTTGGCGGGCCGCACTAGGTCTACAAAAGGCAACTGTTATGCAACACTTTTCAGTGTCACAAAACGACCAGAAACTGTAGTTCGTGGATTAGTCTGTGGGCCGCACAAAATTGTTCGGTGGGCTGCATGTGGCCCGCGGGCCACGAGTTTGAGACCTCTGATTTAGATGTTTATTATGTCAATCTATTGTTGTTCTAAGATCTTTGAGCATCCTAACAATCATTATTTTAAACTCTGCATTTGTTAATTTGGTTATATCTGACTCATTCAAGTCCTTTCTGGGGACTTCTCTTAATTCTTTTGGGTTGCATTTTTCTGCCTGCTCATTTTGTCTGTGTATAAGAAGTGTGTGTCCATAGGAGTTCAATGGGTGTGGCCTCTGTGTTTCCTAGGTGTGGTCTGTCTGCAGGCCTGCCACCCCTTCTACCACTGCCTCAGCATTAGGTTATGGGAGTTGCCAGTATCGGCATTCTGTGGCAGTCTTTGCAGTTTCTGCCTCTCCTCCACAGGAGATGTTGTGTTCATGTCCCCGGGTCTACAAGCCTCAGCAGGCCTTGACCTTTATCCCACCCCCGCAGTTGGGGCTGCACACCGCACCCAGGGCTGCAAACCTTGGAACTGCAGGCAGGGCTGTGCACCTATGCTCAGCCATGGGTCTCCGCCCATTCCTGGCTTTCACCCCACCCCCACAGGCAGAGCTGTGCTTGCGCATCGAGCCTACAAGCCCTGGCTTTGTGTGCCGGGTGGTGCTGCAAGCTTATGCTCAGCCATGGGTCTCTGCAGTTCCCTCCTTTTCTCTGTAAGCGGAACCACTTTTGCTCACCCAGCCTGCAGCTGGGCCAGACCACTTTCGTGTATCTCCTCTGCCCCTGCTGAGCAAGACTGAGCTCACACTGGGCCTCAGTTGAGGCCAGCCCGGCTTTTACCTCCTCTGACGGGACTGTGCTTCCGCATCCCGCTGCTGCCTGCCCTCCGGCAAGCCCTCAGCAGTGTGGGTGGGGGCAATGCAGCTCAGACTCTAACACTCAATACTGTATTCCTGAAGGCTCCCTCCTTCTAAGCAATTCTGCTCTGAGTGCCGTGGGAGAGCTTGTTTGGCTGGTGTCCTGCTTCCCTTTGCTGGTATTGCTGGTTCCAGGGGAAATATTCTCTTCAGATTTGGAGAGTGACTCAGCCCAGGGGTTAGGGTGGCTGTTCCTCAAAGTGTTTCTGCCTGTGCCTCTTAGATTACACTCTCTTCCTGCTACTCTGGTCCTCTCCTCTCTCCTCATCCCCTGGAGCCCTGAGTGAGTGGTTGTGAAAGAGGTTTTCTGCACGGTCTCTTTAAGAAGAATCCTGGGTCTGAGAAATCTGTCTCTTTCTCACAAACAGTATCCTGACTTGTTTCAAAGCTAATTACTGTCCATACACTTCTTCTGGGCTCTGGGGCTGCAGGCTGGGGCTTTGTTCCTGGGGCCCAGGACTCTTTCTTCTCCACTAAACTCACTTCTCACCATGTGAGTCTCTCCAGGCTGCCGTTTGCTCCTGGGAGCTAGGCAACCCTCTCCATGTTTCTGCTTTTCCTACCAGTCTCTGTGTGGCTTCTTCAGTGTTCCTTGGTTGAAGAGTTCTTTTAGTTTAGTCCAAAATTGGTTTTTCCAGATAATAGTTCTTTTTTTTTTTTTTTTTACAGAGACAGAGAGAGAGTCAGAGAGAGGGATAGACAGGAACGGAGAGATGAGAAGCATCAATCATTAGTTTTTAATTGTGCATTGCAACACCTTAGTTGTTCATTGATTGCTTTCTCATATGTGCCTTCACCACAGGTCTTCAGCAGACTGAGTAACCCCTTGCTCAAGCCAGCGACCTTGGGTCCAAGCTGGTGAGCTTTTGCTCAAATCTGATGAGCCCGCACTCAAGCTGGCAACCTTGAGGTCTCGAACTTGGGTCCTCAGCATTCCAATCTGACACTCTATCCACTGCACCACTGCCTGGTCAGGCAAGATGATGGTTCTTAAAATTAAGTTGTAATCCACCTTGGTTCTAGGAGGTGAATGCTGGTATGTCCGCCTACTTCATCATCATCCTCTTTCTGATTGCTCTGACTTTTCCTTTTTAAAATATTAATTTTAATAATTTTTAAAATTCCTTGGCACCTTATCACAGAAGGTGAGGCCAAAGCTTCTACTTTGTGCTGTGGAGAGCCAGGGCTGAGGGTCCTCAGTGCTTTGCTCACAAAAGTTTCTGGTTGTAAGGAAGTTGATCTGGAGACTCACCTGGGGTTGTGCACAGGAATCTCAGGATGAGAGGCTGGCACTGAGAGGGGAGAGAGGAGTAGAATGTGCCCACAGCAAGAGGAAGTATGAGGAAGAAAGATGGCCAATAAGCTCTTTCCAGAGGGGTTTTTTGCAGACAGTGCCTTTGTTACTTGATTTAATGCTGCTCCGTGGTGTGTACAATGGTGCGTCCTTGACTACTCTTCCCTTCCTCATCACTCCAAAACCCAGAAGGGCAGTGAGCACAGACTGACAGTGTTTACTGAGTGTGCAATGAGGTCTGGGCAATGTGAGTTGCAGTGACCCTTAGAGATCATCAGGTACCTTCTCTAGAGCAGGGTCTTTCAGAGCCCCTATGATATGGGAGCCCAGGGCAGTGGCAGGAATGGTGGTCACTGGTTACATACTAGCCCAACACTTCCTCAGAGGGCTTCAAGTGGGCAGAACATTTTCCCTAATGAACAGCCATGGAGAATAAATTACAATTCTGGGAACTGGCCACCCTATTTGATGACTCTTACAATGCTGGGAACCAGCCATCTTGCTTTATGACTAACATAGCCCATCTTGTACTAACCTCACCTAAAAAAGCATATAATATAATCAGCCCTTGTAACTGAGATTGTGAGGCAGGCTAGGATGTGCCACCTGTCTTCTCAAGTTGCTGGCAATCTTGATTAAAGACTCCTGTTACCCTCTCAAACCCAGTCTCCGCTTACTGGCTATTGTGGCAATGGGTGACCATAACCCTGGACCGGTTATAGTCCGGTAACAGCAGGATTGATTAAATCACTGACGATTGGCAACTGATCCATCCTTCAGTTTCTCAGGCCTTCATGGAGGTCAGGGGTAGAAATGAAAGCTCTCACACACACTCTTACATGCACACTTATTCACACACACACACACACACACACACACACACACACACACACAAACAGTTGGTTCCCCTGGCAGCCAGCCCCCATCTTTAGGTGCTTCCAAATGTCACCTTATTTGTGAAGTCAGTTAGCAATGGGGAAAGGTCACATGAGGAACCACCCACACCCATGACTGCCAAAAGAAATGGCCCAGGAGTATTTTGAAACTATCTGTTAGCCAATGAAATTTTGCCATGACCCATCACCCCACCACCACCCTACCAATGCTATAAATTACCCCTGGGCTGGAGAAGCTGTGCAACTTCCCTGGCCTCTGTCTTGCAGACCAGTAAACCTCTCCCAGGAGCACTCTAAATAAAGCTTTTGCTTGTCCACACTTGGTGGCTACTTCCTTCTTTCTTCCTCGGTGGAAAATACCTTACATTTGGTGCTAAAACAGGGAGGAACTTGAGCCCACAAGGGCCGCTCCTCTCCCCGTCCCTCCCGAGGAAGACCAGGGACCTCCAACCTCCCACCCACTTCAGCACATGGTGTGGTAAGTCCTCTGCTTCTGACCTCCCCTCAGTTCTTTCTGACTCCAAGACTCCCTGTTTGTAATCGCAGCTGTGGCAGGGACCTCCTACCCTTTCCAAATGCGTGTGTGCCTGTGGAGACATCCTGGACATTCTCACTCTGCCTGACTGTCTGGTGGCCAGAGATTGAGTTGCAGGACACCAATTCTTATCTCTCATCACTCCAAGGACTGAGGGTGGCCATGGGAGCACAGGAATCTAAACGTGACTCAAAAACACCCCTAGGGTGCCTTATCTGAAATCTCTCAAACATTGATCCCTCCCTAAAGAAGAAGAAACTGATCTTCTTCTCTGCTATGGCCTGGCCATGATACCCACTGGATAATCGAACCAGGTGGCCTCCTGAAGGGACTTTCAATTTTAACATCCTCACCAATTTACAGAACTATTGCCAGAGAACTGGGAAATGGTTGGAGATCCCTTACATTCAGGACTTCTGATATTTGCACTCCCGTCCTAATCTCTGTGCCACCTGCTCCATGGCACAGGTCCTTTTAGCCAGAGAAACCTCAGCTAAACCCTCCACTCCTGATCTTTCCTCCTTCACTGACCCTCTTGAGGAACTTTCTCCCCCGCTGTCCTATCAGGGTCCTCCTTTCCCTCAGCCAGATCCTGTTTCTCAATCAGCTGCAGATACCAGTCCCTGTCTCTCCTCTCTTGTCAGTGCTCACACCAGATCTCACTCCGAGCCACCAGAGGGAGACAAACTTCTCTGCCCTCTCCGCAAGGGGACCAGAGCAGAAGGAGTTGTTTGGGTTCATGTTCCTTTCTCCCTCTCTGATCTGTCTGCAATCAGAAAGGGTTTGGGTTCCTACTCTTCTAATCCTACTGCCTATACCAAGGAATTCCAATATCTCATTCAGGCATATGACCTCACTTGGCACGATCTCTGTGGTATCAAGTCTTCTACCCTTACCCTTGACAAACGGGACCGAATCTGGATGGCGGCATGGACTCATGCCAATCAGGTTCACCTCACAAATGACCAAATGCCAGTTGGGGTACAGGCGGTCCCCGACACGGACCTCAACTGGGATTATCAGACGGGACAACAGGTAGGAGGTGACGAGACCAAATGATTTAATGTCTCATAGCTGGTATGCAGAGCACAGCCCAAAAGGTAGTTAACTATGGCCTGACCAGGTGGTGGCACAGTGGATAGAGTGTTGAACTGGGATGCGGAGGACCCAGGTTGAAGACCCCAAGGTCTCCAGCTTGAGCGCAGGCTCATCTGGTTTGAGCAAAAGCTTACCAGCTTGGACCCAAGGTCACTGGCTTGAGCAAAGGGTCACTTAGTCTGCTGTAGCCCCCTGGTCAAGGCACATATGAGAAAACAATCAATGAACAACTAAAATGCCACAACGAAGAATTAAGCTTCTCATCTCTCTTCGTTCCTGTCTGTCTGTTCATATCTATCCCTCTCTCTTACTCTGTCTCTGTCAAAAAAATAAAAATAAAAAGGTTGTTAACTATGACAAATTGAGGGAAACCACTCAACAGCCTGAGGAAAACCCGGCCCTCTTTTTGAACCACCTCATTGACGCTGTGGTCCTCCATACTCATTTAGACCCTGCCTCCAATGCCAGGGCCACTGTATTAGCCACCCATGTTATTTCCCAATCGGCCCCGGACATTCAGAAGAAACTTTAAAAGGTGGAAGAGGGCCCCCAAACCCCTATTCGAGACCTGATGAACATGGCATTTAAAGTTTTTAATGGTCAGGAGGACAAGGCCGAGGCTGCTCGCCAGGCCCACATGCAACAAAAGGTAACACTCCAAACCCAGGCTCTTGTGGCAGCCCTTAGGCTGGCAGATCAACAGGGGCAAGGCATAGGAGGTGTCCAACCCAAGTCCAGGCCGCAAAGAAGAACCCCACTGGGAGCTTGCTTTAAATGTGGCAAAGAGGGTCACTGGGCCCGGCAGTACCCTTGCCCGAGGCCGCCCACTAAACCTGGCTCTGACTGCAAGCAGTCTGGTCACTGGCGAAGCGATTGCCCCCTTTGGGTTACAGGCTTTTTGGTGCCTCCACATGGAGGACAAGCCACCCAAATGTGAGGCCAAGCCAGCCAGGCAGGCCCATCACTTGAACTCCTGGGACTCATGGACGACTGACGCGGCCCAGACTCAAAGACCCCCATCACCCTTGCGGAGCCCCGGGTAATGCTGCAGGTAGTGGGTAAGTCCATCTCATTTCTTGTAGACACAGAGGCTACCTTATCTGTTTTGCCATCACACTCTAGACCTCTAGTTCCCTCACGGGTCTCAGTTATAGGAGTGGATGGGACCCCTTTTATTCCTCTTCGCACACCACTCCTGATATGCAGTTTGGACAGAATCCCCTTTTCGCACTCCCTCTTAGTTATGCCCTCATGCCCTGTACCCTTCCTGGGTCGGGACATTCTACAAAGTCTCGGAGCCACTATCCAGCTGACAGCATCTTCCCACTTACTTCCACCACCCCTGGCTGAAGGCTCTCCTACTACCACGGATCACCCTAACCCAATCACACCCTCTATTCCACTAGACATTGTCAACTCCCAAATTTGGGACCCCTCTACCCCAGTGGTAGTGATCCACCACCCACCTGTACACATCCGCTTGAAGAATTCCTCCCAATTCCCATCTAGACCCCAATTCCCCATTTCAGCAAATCATCGACAGGGCCTTAAACCCATAATTACCCGCCTATTAAATCAAGGCCTACTCATCCCTACGGACTCCCCCTGTAATACCTCCATCCTTCCTGTTCGAAAACCCTCAGGGGCCTACTGCCTCGTACAAGACTTACGCCTAATCAACGAGGCGGTAGTTCCCCTCCATCCGGTGGTCCCTAATCCATACACATTACTTTCACACATTCCCCCTGACACCACTCACTTCACGGTCCTAGACCTCAAGGATGCCTTCTTTACCATTCCTCTACAGCCTGACTCTTACTTTCTGTTTGCCTTCACCTGGACGGACCCAGACACTAATGCAGCCCAACAGCTTACGTGGACTGTCCTGCCCCAGGGATTTAGGAACAGCCCACACCTGTTTGGGCAGGTGCTAGCTTGGGATCTAGCTGTATGCAATCTCAAGACAAGTACTCTCTTACAATATGTAGATGACTTACTCCTCTGCAGCCCCTCCTTGTCCGGCTCAAGGAGACACACCGCCACCCTTCTTAAGTTCCTTGCCATAAAGGGATATCGTGTCTCCTCTACTAAGGCTCAACTTCACTCTCAGTCTATAGTCTACCTGGGCATCGCCTTAACCCCCACCACCTGAGGTCTCACCCTAGATCGAACTCAGACCCTCCGCAGTCTCCAGCCACCTACCACTGCGGATCAAATTATTTCTTTCCTCGGTCTGATAGGCTTCTTTCGACACTGGGTTCCCAATTTTTCTCTCTTAGCCAAACCCCTCAACAAGGCTGCAAAAGAGACTCCCACGGGACCTCTCACATCCCCCAACACCATCAAAAGGGCTTTCTCTACCCTTCAAGACACGCTCATCTCTCCCCGTCTCGCTTTACCTGACCTCAGATGCCCCTTCCACCTTTTCACTGATGAAAAACACAGTAATGCAATTGGAGTACTGACTCAACCTGTGGGGCCTATAATACCACCCATGGCATATCTCTCTAAACAATTAGACACTACAGACAGAGGTTGGCAACCTTGCCTCCAGGCACTGGGCATGGCAGCCAAACTCACCAAGAAGGCTACTAAACTCACCCTTTCCCAACCCATCACTGTCTTCTCCTTCCACAGGCTCACTGACCTCCTTTCACACAAATCTCTTTCTCTATTGGGTCCTTCCCACCTACAAGAATTTTACCTCCTATTTATCAAAAACCCTTCAGTCACTCTTTTTCTCTCTCCCTGACTCAACCCATTCACTCTACTGCCAGCTCCAACGACACTTCCAGAACCCACCCACTCTTGTACAGAGCTAATAGATTTCTTCAACAGACCCCGAGATGGATTATCAGATTCTCCTTTCAAAGATCCAGATCTAATAATCTTTGTAGATAGGAGCTCTGTACAGGGACCTGATGGACAATGACGGGTGGCCTATGTGGTGGTCACCACCTCCTCCACCCTAGAAGCCCAACAGCTGCCAGAGGGCACCACCTCCCAGAAAGCAGAGCTGATTGCCCTCACGCGGGCACTCACTCTGGCCCAGGGAAAACGCATAACCATATATACTGACTCTAAATATAGTTTTCTTATCACCCACAGCCACTCTGCCCTCTGGAAGAAAAGGGGCTTCCTCACTACCAAGGGCTTCCTCATAATCAATGCTACCCTCATTTCTAAGCTTTTGCAGGCATTACAGCTCCCCATTGAGGTGGCTGTGGTACATTGTAGGGGCCATCAAACCTCTCAGGACCTGGTGGCCTTAGGAAATGCTCGGGCTGATGCGGTGGCTCAAAACCTCATGACGGAGACCTCTCCCACTCCTCTCATGTTTCTCTCCACCTCTTTGAAACCTTCCTACACTCCTGAGGAAGAACAGACCCTGCTCAGAAAAGGTGGAGACATGTGCAACCAGGGATGGATATTTCTCGGAGATAGAATTGCCTTACCAACAGCACAGGCTGAAACTCTCCTTTCTGATATCCACTGTTCCTTACATATAGGGCCAAAAGCTCTCTATCGGTTCTTAAAACCACTCTTTTTCTTCCCAGGCCTCCAGCAAACTATCAAAAAGGTACACGCAGCTTGCACTATCTGTTCCAAAACCTCTACGCAAGGGGGTCTTTGCCCCTGCTTCCCTACTCATTAGTTGAGGGGGCACTTACCGGGCCAAGATTGGCAAATCGACTCCACTCACATGCCTCCTCACAAAAAACTTCGTTAACTCCTGTTATTGATACCTTTTCTGGGTGGGTAGAAGCTTTTCCCACCTCTCGAGAGATGGTAGACACCGTTGCCTCCATTCTCGTTGAACATATCATCCCGCAATTTGGACTGCCTACTACCATCCAGATAGACAACAGCCCGGCCTTCATTGCCCAAATAGTCCAGCAAGTTGCCACCTCTCTCAACATCACCTGAAAGCTCCACATACCCTATCACCCTCAATTGTTGGGTAAGGTGGAAAGGGCCCATGGCATCCTTGAAGAATTAGCTAACCAAACTTTCCATCAAGACCAGACTCTCCCGGCCAAATCTCCTTCCCCTGGCACTCACCAGAATCAGAGCAACCCCGCAAAACCCCACTGGACTCAGCCCCTTTGAGCTGGTTTATGGTAGACCATTTCTAATCAATCACAACTTACCTTATCAACTCCCCTCCTCTTGCCACATACCTTCCCTTTCTGTCTTTACTCTACCATCTTCTTAGGGGACATGCGGACCAGACTCTCCCTTCCATAGGGGGCCCAAGTGAAGCTCGTCCAGCAGTCCCCCTCCAACCAGGGGACAAAGTTCTTCTAAGAGAACTCCAACCAGCTCCCTACAGCCCAGGTGGATGGGACCCCATACAGAAATATTGACCACCCTTACCGCAGCCAAGTTCTTAGGGCCATAATGGCAAACCTATGACATGTATAGCCATTTTCGATGACATGCAGCCACATACCAGAGAAGTATGGGGCTACATGCCGAGAAGAACATTTCATTCTCGGCTCCTGCACAGCCAGGTGCAGTAGCTGAGGATAAAACATTTGCTGTAGTGTAGACAGTCTGTGCCAGAGGTCTGTAGGCCAAAACAACAGAACTCCGGCACAGAGCATCTAGTTCTGGGACTTCCAGTTAGGCCGTTAGGGGATCTTTGACCTCACTTCTGGCCGGCCGAGCAGGGAGCAGCGGAATGCCGTGGGGGACACATCTCTGGGGGCCCTGTGATCACCATTACCAGCAACCACATAACCACAGCAGCCATCATCCAATCTACTGTTCGGGGGAGTCGTGGATTTCTAATTGACCATCATTACTGAGATTAGTGAGGAAGAGGCTGGGAGAGGCGAGGGCCTGTGCTATGGGTGCCTTTTCCAGCCATTAGAAATAGTGGCAGCCTTCTTAATTTAGATAAGATACAACTTGCAGAATTTCAAGATAGCATCTGGGCTCAGGTGTTTGTCGACTTGAGGTCACAGCTTGAGAATCTGGAAATGTGTTGCTTGGAGAATCAAGAGGAGTGCCACTATGAACAGGAAATTTGGAGTGCCTGGAACCGATTACCAGACACTTTTAGCACCCTGAAAAATATAGCAATGGCTTTACTCACAATTTTTTCCTCTACATACTTTTGTGAGACCTTATTCTCAGCGTTAAATAATATCAAAACCAACAAAAGAAACAGATTGACAGATGAAGTTAGTAGCGCTTGCTTGGGCTTGAAGTGTACAAAATACCTTTAATTGAAGATTTAGCCAATAAAATTCAGCAACAAAAAAGTCACTAATAGGCAGGTTAGTTAAAGAATTCCCCCTCTCCCTCATTTATCTTAGTTCACAGCACCCACACAAGTTAAATAATATCAAGACCAACAAAAGAAATCAACTGACAGATGAACAAAGAAGTCACTAAGAAGGTAGGTTAAATAATTAGTTTTTGGTTTATTAAATACAGTTATATATTACAATTATACATTTTTGTTATTTAAACTATACATATTGCAAAATTATGGTTTTTTTTCTCAAAGTAACACACCACCTGAGTTATGCTCGGTTTTCTGGCAAATTTTGACACACCAAGTTCAAAAGATTGCCCATCACTGTCCTAGGGCAAACACCTTGGTACCATGATTCTCACCTCAAGCTTGCCCCTATACAGGATCACTGGCAGTCAGAACCAGTGGGCCCCACATGTCTCCAGCTCACTAAAAATTTGGGCCCTGCAGATCCTCCTGTTACTTCTGTCTCTCCCACAGGGAATTTGGCACCACCTTCTGACCTCTCTTCCCCACGACGCCCCTAACCAGCACGAAGCAGCCAGACAAATAGTGGTGCCCCTATCTAACATAAAAAGTCGAAATGTGAGGTCGGTTGGCAATGGGGTAAGGTCACATGAGGAACCATCCACACCCATGACCACCAAAAGAAACAATCCAGGAGCATTTTGAAATAAAACACCTGTCTGTCAGCCAATGAAATTTCACCATGACCTATCACACCACTACCACCCTACCAATGCTATAAATCATCCCCCACCCCCCACCCCCCAGACAGGAGAAGCTGCGCCTGGTTCCTGTCTTTTGGACCAGTGAACCTGGCCCAGGAGCAATCTAAATAAAACTTTGGCTTGTCCACACTAGTTGGCTACGTCCTTCTATCTTCCTAGGTGGAAAATACCTTACATCATTAACATAACAAAAGACCTTTGCAGCTCTGTCAGCGTAAGAAATGTCCAAACCTTTAAGAATTTTTTGTGAGTTTTGTTGGAATCCATGGGAGTCCGAAAGACCAGAGTAACAGGCTTTATTGAAAGGAAGAAAGGAATCCCGCTGGGCACTTCTCCAGGGGAGAATAGCACCAGTACAAGCTAGAGGGACAAATTATACGGGGTCAGGAAGAATTTCGAGTATGTGGGTGTTGAATCAAAAGTCCTGGTGTGTCCAGAGCCCCTCCTTGAGGCGGCTTGTCAGCTTCTTGGAATTCTTCTGTCCCAGGGGCGATAGTCCAGTAAGGGTGAGGTCTGACAGATAAGTGGAACATCAAGAGGGTGGTTTGGGAGTCACGTATCTATCATTTCTCAACTCTGTGGTTACATATAAAAGAAAGGTAGTTATTTATTTTATAGAATATGGTGAGGAGTGACGAGAAGAAAGAGGAGAAAAAAATGGAAAGTTATTGCTTCTTCTGGAGAGAACTCAAGAAGGGAACCTTGCCAAGCCAAGTCCCCCATCCAGTTAAGGAAGTCATCAATTTCTGTGCTGTGAGGTCTGAACCAGGCAATGTCCTCGAAAACCAGAGTGAAGAAGTAAAAAATTTTGCGAGGTAATAATTATGAATTGCTTGCTGCGAGTGCCGAGACATGGTGATACATGGTCTCCTGGATGAGCCTCATGAGACGTGCTGGTCTGGTTCCTCTTGAACAGGAGGACATGTGGAGCTTTTTAGAGACAGGGAACCTGTTGGTGTAAGTTTTTAGAAGGACTGAGTGTGTGGTTAAAAGGAAGAGGGTTTGGAGAACATTCAGGAGGGAACTTCTTGGGCTGAGGGGTGGCTTATTCCTGCTGTCATCCCTACCTATTTGATATTTCCTTTGTGAAGTTCTCCTTGGGGTATTGGGGATAGGAGTGTAGGAGCATTTGATTGTAGGTAATCCTAGAGATTTCTTTCATCCAGGCCTGTAGGAACTTGATAAAGAAGGGGGCAAGTATTTGGAGATCAGAAATGCAGAGATAAGGAGAGTTGTATAGCAGGTGGTGAAAGTTCTTCCATGGTAAAGTTAGAGATATTCTTTCTTGGCATCCCTGGAGAGAGCAGTTAGCTTGAGCTAAAAGAAATGTTTCATGTCTGTTTGTAGGCTCTTCTTCAGCCAAGAAGACCCAGCAATCTTGTCCCCTTACTATGTGAAAGGTAAAAAGATTGAGAAGCATTAAGAGGTGAATGCTATTCATTCTCCTAGTTCTTCAAGGATACAGGAGAGCTTTAGGGTTAGGGGACCTGTAAGGGTTGAAAGATAGGATTTAGGAGGTTTGCTGATATAGGGTTTCAGATTTTTCTGTTTCATGAGGGCATGTTTCAGGGTTGGTGTGTAGGGTTAGGTAGATTTTTCCAATTTTCTGATTGGTGAAGGTCTGCATATGGTTCTGTAAGACTAGTGAACAAACATTAGAGGCAGGGTTTAAAAGTTAGAAAAATAAATAGGAGAGTGAGTGGACCAATGAAAGGCAATAGTCAAGACATCCAGTTTGTGTGAAACCACTGATTCCATGTATACAAATTCGCTGGGCTTCAGAGAGAGAGAGAGAGAGAGAGAATAAGACAGGGCAGTGGCTGGTCCCCCTGCCCCTAGACTTATTTTTATAGAAATTCTTTTTTATTTTTTTATTTTAATAATTTTTTATTAATGGTAATGGGATGACATTAATAAATCAGGGTACATATATTCAAAGAAAACATGTCTAGGTTACCTTGTCATTAAATTATAGAAATTCTTAAAGCAACAAGAAGAGAGATTACCTGTACAGCTTCTTTGGTCTTTAGATTGACTGGTAGTGTACTAGGAATTGAAAGAGGCTCATGGGGTGGGATTAGGTTGATATTTGGGATGAGATAGATTAGGGTACCGGTTTCTGTCCAATTAGTAGGTAGACACATATAGGTGTTGGTCCCACATGAGTAGAAAACCCCTGATTGGTTGATACAGAATGAGAGGTGGGTAGAGAATAGATGGATAAGGGATTGGTTTCATTTCTCTGTCTCTGAGCTCCAGATGGTCAGGGTGAAGGAAAGAGTTGCCCTTAGCAGCAATGGGAGTTGTCAGGATCATGGTGTGTGGACCTGTCCACGTGAAAGTCAGTCCTTGGGTGATGTAATGCTGGAAGTGTCTCTTGGACAGTCTTTGAACAGTTTGCTGAGTAACCTGTAAATCCTGCAAGTACTTAGGGAATGGGTGGTTACATTTCTATACTTTGCAGTTAGAATTTAAGTCTTACTGACCACTGCTTCTAGCTGGAATTAGCAGCAGGTCCCAGCCTACAACAGGCATGGGGCATTGAGACAAAAGGAATAAAGGAAATGCTATACATTAAATAAAGTAACAAAATCAGACTGTCAATACCCACAGTAGAGATATTTGAAGGGTAAATAAAACTCAAATATTCAGGCAAGGCATAGTAGATGACCCTTGTGTTTACAAAAAATGAGGTTAGTTTATCTGCTACTTGGAAGAAATATCTTAGGCTCATGAACAATGCCCTTGGATCTTCAGTGACAATTCCCAGCATGCTGGGCAAGGTCAGGTGACAGGTAACTGGAGCAGGGCTAGAAGAGATTGAACCCTCCCTCCATGGAGCAAGGGGGCAGCTTACCTTCTCATGTCCCTCTTTCCACAGCAATGATGTGTCCCTTGATGGGGCCGGGAAGCCTGGCAGGCTTCAGTTCAATGACCTTTCTTTCTATTCTGGAACACGGCCCTGATGAAATCCTATGAAGCCCTTTAGGGCGCTGGAGCCTTTAATAGCGTATGCCAAAAGCTGGTATTTCCTGACTTCTTTTGGGCCTTATTTGCCTTTTCTGTTACTTCCTTGGCTATTATAGACCTTAAAAGCTATGCTCAGAAGATCTTACTGAGGGGCTTGACTAAGAGAGCAAAATTGGGAATCCAGTGTCTAAGGAAGCCTATTAGACTGAGGAAAGAAAGGATTTGATTTGTGGTGGTTGGTGGTTGGAGACTGTGGAGGGTCTGAGTTTGATTTAGGGTGAGACCTCAGGTGGTGGGGGTTAAGGTGATGCCCAGTTAGGCTATGGACTAAGAGTAAAGTTGAGCCTTAGCAGAGTAGACACAATATCCCTTCATGGTGAGGAAATTAAGAAGGGTGGCTGTGTGTCTCCTTGAGGCAGGCAGGGAGGGGCTGCAGAGGAGTAGGTTACTTACATATTGTAAGAGAGTACTAGTTTTGAGATTGCATGATGCTACATCCTGAGCGAGTGCCTGCTCAAACAGGTATAGGCTGTTTTTGATCCCCTGGGGTAAGGCAATTGCTGGCCTGCATTAGTGTCCAGGTCAGTCCAGGTGAATGCAAACAGAAAGTAAGAGTCAGGGTCCAGAGGAATGGTAAAGAAGGCATTCTTGAGGTCTAAGACCATGTAGTGAGTGGTGTTTGAGGGAATGTGTGACAGTAACCTGTACAGATTAGGAACTACTGGATGGAAGGGAACTATCGCCTCATTGATTAGATGTAAGGCTTGTATGAGGCAATAAGCCCCTGAAGGTTTTCAAACAGGAACGGTGGGAGTATTGCAGGGAGAGTCCATGGGGATGAGTAAGCCTGGTTTAAGAGATGGGTAATTATTGGTTTAAGGCCTTAGAAACAGACACAGTTACACATTAAACAAAGACTTCAGATACACATGATAAATTAAGGAATTTAAATGAGCGTGCTTTACTTGTTTTAATTAAAATTATACTAGAGGTGTTTTCTGATAAACAAAGAGACAAAACAGATTATTCACTCACACAGCTCAATAGACAACTCTGCTTTTTTAAGGTTTTCGAGATGGCAGAGAGTTGTCAGCATAGAGGGGAGGAAGAAAGAAAGCAGATGGATGGACAGTTGAGCAGCTGGATGGAAAAAGAGGGTCAGAATCTGTAGGAGGAAGAGGAGGAGATTAAAGCTCCACGTGGTCAGAGGAGCCAAAAAAGATTTAGAGCTCTGAGGAGAGGGGTGAGGGAGAGGAGGAAAGAGGCAAAATCACAGTTTGTAAGGAGGGAGGAGGGGTCAGAGAAGAGACAGGCACCGTAGCTCTAAGCTTCTAAGGAGGGGGAAGGGAACAAAGAACACAGTAGAGAAGGGAGGGGCCCCTGGCCAGAGGGGAAGGAGAAAAAGAGACTGGTATTTGTAAGTGAATGAGAAACAGGATTTTTGCAAAGAGAGGGGAGGGGGCTCTAAGAGGGAAGAGATTCAAGTGGAAGAGACTTGCAGAAGGACCAAAGAGGGGTCCTGAGAAAGGGGTGCCCCTGAGGGTCAGGCAGGAGGGGAAGAGAGTTGGGAGTTATGGAGAGGAAGGATTAGGAGCAGAGGTTTTAGATGAGGTTTCTTTGGCCAAAACAGCCTGCCTGTAGAACAAGCGGCACAGAAATTAAGGACAGTAGAGAAGGAAGAAGAAAAGCCTGCATGTAAGGAATTTCTGATGCCCTCCCTGTCCGGTGGCAAAAGTTGTCAAGGTCTCTCAGACTACTGTAATCGAATGTCCCATTTTCAGGCCAATGGAAGTCATTGTAGTGAGTCCTGAAGGAGTAGAGGAGTCCCGAAGGAGTAGTCCTGAAGGAGTAGAGGAGTAGAAGACAGCCCAATGGGGTTTGGTCAGATGGCTTTGACTCCAAAGAGCCCAGTGTGGAGATTAGTGATCTAGAGAGGGCGTCCCCACCTCCAATCACAATCTCAAAGGAGAAAACTCTCCTGGGAATGTGGAGTCGTCTTGCTTAGGGGTCATCACCACCTAAGAAGGAGCTCAAAGAGAATGTGGAGGGATTTGGTTAAGCGCTTAGACTTTTGGAATGTGCTGTCCCTGGGACAGAAAAATGGCAAACCCCTCAAAATGTGAGGCTGACCGGAGAAAGCTGTCTGATGATGGATTAGAAATTTATGGGTCGTATTAATGCCAACCGGGAGAGGGAAGGGAGAAACTCCTTACCTTCTGGTCCGGCAGGGGTTCAGGACAGGGACAGACTGCTGGCCAATTGACCTACAATTACACGTCCAAACAGAATCAGGGAGTAAGCCCGGGACAAGCTGCCGCTGCCCATTGCTTCCCTGGTTGTAAGTTTGGATGGCAAAGAGGGATCATCCAGGCAGTTAGTACCCTGTCCCGGGTTTCGGCACCAAATGTTGGAATCCATGGGAGTCTGAAAAACCAGAGTAACAGGGTTTATTGAAAGGAAGAAAGGAACCCTGCCGGGCACTTCTCCAGGGGAGAAGAGCGCCAGTACAACCTAGGGGGACAAATTATATGAGGTTAGGAAGAATTTCGAGCATGTGGGTGTTGAATCAAAAGTCCTGGTGTGTCCAGAGCCCCTCCTTGGGGCGGCTTGTCAGCTTCTTGGAATCCTTCTGTCCCAGGGGCGATAGTCCAGTAAGGGTGAGGTCTGACAGATAAGTGGAACATCAAGAGGGCAGTTTGGAATTCACATATCTATCAAGTTTATTTGAGCCAAACTGTTGACAATTGCCTCAATGGATTGAGAAAATGCTCCGGAAAATGTCGATTTCACCACTTATTTTCTACATTATAATCAAAGGGGAAGATGTAAGGGAGTTACATGAAATTGATTGGTGATAGATTAGGGAGAAAGCACAACATGGAAATCTCTGGGATTGGATAAAGTGAAAATATACATACTGAAACTTCTTTTACACGAGCAGTAACAAGTCAGTTAACAGTTAATGATTCACATGATAACAGTAACAATGAGAGGGTTTGTTGTTTCCTGCTCTGGTGGGATGTCTGTCCTGAGAAGGCAGGAGAAGATGAACCTTAAGCCAGGCAGAGAAAGAAAAATATCATCTGACCCCACTCATATGAGGAATCTAATGAACAATGAGAACTAAGGCAGTGGTCCCCATCCTCTTTGGGCCACAGACCGGTTTAATGTCAGAAAATATTTTCACGAACTGGCCTTTAGGGTAGGATGGATAAATGTATCACGTGACCGAGACAAGCATCAAGAATGAGTCTTAGATGATGTAACAGAGAAAATCTGGTAATTTTTTAAAACTAAAACATCGTTCAGACTTAAATATAAATAAAACGGAAATAATGTAAGTTATTTATTCTTTCTCTGCGGACCAGTACCAAATGGCCCAGGGACCAATACCGGTCTGTGGCCTGGGGGTTGGGGACCACTGAACTAAGGAACGGAATAGAGGCAGAGGTGGGGTCAAAGGAACCAGAGGGAAAGGGGAAGAGAAGATGGGATCAGAGAGGGGAAAGAGATTAGTGACATTATGTATACAAAACACAGAGACAAAGAGAGTAGGACAGCAAATCCTGGAGGGAAGGGGGGAGGGCAGTGGGAGGAGGGGGTAAAGGGGATATCAAGGGGAACATGGGGGTGGGGGAGAGGGAGATATATTTGATGGGACACTTGAATCTATGTCAACACAATATATTAAAAATAAATAAATAAAAGAAAAAAAAGAACCTTACATTTTAAAGACATATTATCAGGTACTAGTTATTGTTGATGCAAAAAGAGAACAGGCAGGCTTGATTAAGGTAAGTAATGACCTTTGTTAGAGAGCAATACTGCTCTAGGACATGACTGCCCACCATGAACTGCTTTTGGTTAGAAAGTTTTAATTTCAGACCATCCTGTGTGGTTACTTTAGGTCTCTGAGTCTGCAGAGCCACTACGCAGGCTTTCCCAGAGTTTGACGGGTTCAGCATGTGGCCCCTGTAAGGTCGGTGGATAATGTGGAAAGCTCAGGCCTGGGAACTTTGGCTAGGACTGCCCACAACCAAGCGCGCCAAAAGAAACTTCCCAAGAACCCTTTGGAAAGCAGCGATCATCTGCTAGCCAGTGAGATTTCACCATGTCATATTAGCTCGACCACCCTAGGGACCCTTTAAATATCTCCCACGTGGTTTAATCCTTACGACTTCTCTAGCCTCCATCTTTCTTTCCTCGGGGCCAGGTAACCTTGTCGGGCGGGATGCACGTTCTGTACTTGTTGGGCAGATAAAATGTATTATGCTCACTTTACTAAAGAGGCCATCGCCCAGGTGATATTAATGTGTGTTGGAGATCGTTGTAACCTGGGGCTTGGTTTTGGGATTAAGCCTTTCCCACCCTTTTTGCTGTAGGGCGGTACAATCCAATCATGCCTCAGAGAAGTGACTTTGTATTAGAGACTACCCTATTTTGTATATTGGATTAAAGGTTGTGAAGCTACACTATAAAATGGGGGCAGAACGGGACTTGGTTCTTGGTTCCTGAGGTTAGCATGAGAGAGCGGAGAGAGTAGAGCCAGCAGCTAAAGGAGGCCACGTGGAGGAGGCCAGGAGAAGCAGCCAAGATGGCGGAACGCTGAGTGAGATGCCAGTTTGTGTAGAGTTTGTATCTGGGATAAGGAAGGAGATGGGGAACTGAGTAGAAGAAGGCTGGTGAGCTAGAAACCTTTGATTCTAGGAAACTCGGATAAGTCAGTGGCTTTGTGAGCACTGAGTGTGACTGGGTTTTGGAGCCCAGTGTATGTTTTTACTTGCCCGCCGTGTGCAAGGTAGGATTAAAGGCTATGGCCCATCAGTTTTTGGCTCCATGGTTTCTTTACCGACTGTCCGAATCCAATGTGAACCTGCATGGGCCAGAAGGCTGCTGTGATGGTGGCCCTGGCCACGATGGTGGCTCCTGGCTTTACAGTACTCAATAAAGCCTTTTACTATTCCACACTTCGTGGCTCCGGCCCCTTCCTTCCTTCTCAGCAGGGAAAAATACCTTACAGTGCCTTTTTCATCTACACCAATTATGTATATATTTTTTACTATAAATCACAATACCACAAATAGCAATAGATAATTTAGATAGAGCTTTTTTTTTTTTATAAAGAAGACTAAGAACTCAATTTTAAAAATCAGCAAAGAAAAGAAATAGTTCATAGAGAAAGAAATAGAAAGGTTCCTAAGCATCCATAGATGTTCAACTTCCCTCTTAAGAGAAATTTAAATTAAACTACATGTAAATGCTACGGTATTTCTTACAGATCAGATTGGTGAAAATTCAAAATTGGAAGGACATAGTTGAGTGACAATTAGAAAATAAGTATGCTTGTGGAGAATGCAAAATTTTACAACCCTTGTGGAGAACATCTTGGTGTTAATTGCTTATAAAAAATTGAAATGCATTTGTCCTTGGACCGAGCAATCCCCCCCTCTGGGAATCTATTCCGCAGACAGATATGCACAGGTCTGATGCGACCTGCGAACGAGGTTGCACCCTACGGTGCGGTTTGTAATGGCAAAGGATGGAAAAGAGGCCAAGGGTTCTGTCAGGAGGGAACTGCTTAAATAAACACGAGCCACACCTGTCAGAAAGAATGACTATTGTAGGTCACAGTGAGCTGAGAAAAGGAAGGTACGGTGAACAGTATATAAGTTATGTTAGCTTTCTTTAAGGAAAGGGCAGAAAACAAACAAATATACAGTATTTGCATTTCCTCATGTTTGTATAAAGAAATGCAAATATAAGTAAATAAGTATATAAATAAATAAAATAAACCAGAAAACAAATGAAAATGGCTACCCATGAGGGGGGATTTCACTGTGTCCATTTTTATACCTTTTCATGTCATTTTGTCTTCTGAACCCATACATACATACAACACACTACAAGCTGAGTCAGGTAGTCAGGGGTCAGTAGGAACGGCGGTGAGGGGAACGACTTCCCAGCGGACAGGGTTTCTTTTAAGGACGTTGAAATGTCCTAACATTAGGCAATGGTGGTAGTTACACAACTCCTTCAATATGCTTCAAAAACCACTGAATATACACTTTAAATGGTGAATTTTATGGTGTGTGAAATACAACTCAATAAAGCATAAAAAAGAAGACTCACCTACACACAAAAATGTTAGGAAGGTAAAGAAGAGATACTGAAGGTACAGCTGTTTAAAATGATAAGAAAATAATATGGATCGCTTGATGTCTGAAACTATCTAAAAACATCTACAACATACAATTCAACAAAATTGGCTCAAGGAGAAATAAAATACTTGGATGAATAGTCCAATCATTTTGAAAGACACAAAACCATTAGTAGCAGAGATAATCATTTCAGTCTTATATAAAGTCTTTTAGGAAATGAGAGGAAACCCTTTCCAACTCAGTTTATAATATTAAAATAACCTAGATATTAAGGATAGACAAGAAAGTTAGGAGAAAAGTAAATTACAGGTCAATCTATACCTGAACACAGAGGCAAAACCTTCTAAGTAAAACATAAGCAAACTGAATCCAAATAACCTATATAAAAATACAAATAGTTGGTGTCAGAGTTGTAATATTCCAGAAAATCAATGTCCTTTGAACATTAGAAAGTGTACCAGTGAGGTCAACACATGGATAAGCAGGAGGAGAAACCAGCAGATGATATTGTCAATAGACGCAGAAAAATAATCAAGTCACTCATGGTTTAAAGCAGGGGTCTCAAACTCGCGGCCCGCCGAACAATTTTGTGCGGCCCGCAGACTAATCCACGAAGTTCAAAATATTTTGGATAAAATTAAGTAAGCCTAGGGGCCTACTTGTATTTTTCATTTCTCTAGCATCCTAGCTAGATATTAGCTTAGTTAACAGCAGTTGTGATGCGAACTACAGTTTCTGGTCGTTTTGTGACACTGAGTAAACTGCATGTACGATTGTGCTTGTTGTACTGATTTTTTTTTGTTTTCAACTGCAGTGAGAAAAGTGTTGCGTAACAGTTGCCTTTTGTAGACCTAGTGTGGCCCGCCGAACGGCTGTGATCTTGTTCTGCGGCCCACATGCTGAGTTGAGTTTGAGACCCCTGGTTTAAAGGAAAAGAAAACTCTTGGCATATTAGGAGTAGAAGGATATATCCTAACAACCTACAGTAAGAGTTCCCTTGAGGGTAAGATGATGCAGTCATCGTCAGCCATCAGAGACAAGATTAGATACTCAGCACCACATTTGTCCAGCACCATCCCGGGCCACACAGCCCAGACACAGAAGAAAAAGAAACTGCACATCAGGGTTAGAAAAAAGTGAAACTAATGAGTGATCATTGTCCAATGATCTTATTGTATAAATAGAACTCCTCCCCCCGAATTACAGAACAATGACTAGAATTAATAATACAGTTTGGCGGCTTGCTATATATATATATATATATTTATATATGACGATATATATAACCGCTATAATATATATATAACAATATCTGCTATACACATATATATATAAAATATATATATAATAAATAAGCAAAAATCAATTGCTTTTCTTTTATTTTTTTCTTTTATTTTTTTTTGTGTGTGTATTTTTCTGAAGTTGGAAACGGGGAGGCAGTCAGACAGACTCTGCATGTGCCGACCAGGATCTACCCGGCATGCCCACCAGGGGGCGATGCTCTGCCCATCTGGGGCATCGCTCTGTTGCATCCAGATCCTTTCTAGCGCCTGAGGCAGAGGCCACAGAGCCATTCTCAGCACCTGGGCCAACTTTGCTCCAATGGAGCCTCAGCTGCAGGAGGGGAAGAGAGAGACAGAGAGGAAGGAGAGGGGGAGGGGTGGAGAAGCAGATGGGTGCCTTTCCTGTGTGCCCTGGCTGGGAATCAACCCAGGACTCCTGCATGCCAGGCCAACGCTCTACCACTAAGAAAAATCAATTGCTTTTCTATGCTCCAAAAAACAATTGAAAACATCAATTTACCAAAGCAACAAAAAATACAAGGTGCCTAATGATAGAGCCAGAAAATTTTTTGCAGGAGACTTCTAAATGTCGCAGTTCCAACAGCCTTGTGTCCACCTCAAAGAGAACAAAGAAAGAGAGAAGAGACAGGCCTGGGCCTGTGCTCTAGAACCAATTTGGCTGTGGGAGTCAGAATGTCTTGAGTTAAAGAGAATATTATATACTGCTCACAAAAATTAGGGAATATTTCAAAATGAATATGAAGCGATAAAAAAAGAAACATTTGAATTTTTTATATATAAATTTTTATTAATTTTAATGGGGTGACATCAATAAATCAGGGTACATATATTCAAAGAAAACATGTCCAGGTTATCTTGTCATTCAATTATGTTGCATACTCATCACCCAAAGTCAGATTGTCCTCCGTCACCTTCTATCTAGTTTTCTTTGTGCCCTTCCCCCTCCCCCTCCCCCCCCCACCCCCAGTAACCACCACACTCTTGTCCGTGTCTCTTAGTCTCGTATTTACGTCCCACCAATGTATGAAATCATGCAGTTCTTGGTTTTTTCTGATTTACTTATTTCACTCCGTATAATGTTATCAAGATCCCACCATTTTGTTGTAGATGATCCGATGTCATCATTTCTTATGGCTGAGTAGTATACCATAGTGTATATGTGCCACATCTTTTTTATCCAGCCATATATATATATAATTTTTTTTAACTGTGATTAAAGCCTTTAAGCAAACTCTTGGCCAATACAAGAATCCATAAAAGAGTAGTGTCCTTAACATGTTCACCAAGTCCAAGTTGGCACCAACACCATTCCAAATCCCTGCGAATGCAACCCAACCCCAGTTCAGTCCGTTAGGAGCTATCACAAGGAGCAGGAGTCCAGAAAAAGTCCACATCCAGGAAAAGTCCGCATGGCACTGGAATTGTTGTCACAATTCTATACTTTGCAGCTCACGTCCAAGTCCCTATGACTGCTGCTTCTAGCTGGTAATGATTCAGGTAGACTGGAAAAGCCATCTGCAGCATGTGTGGAGATGGAGCCTCTGTTCTCCTCTGCCTGGAGAGATGAGACCAGGGTGCTTTTCCCTGGAGCTCTGCAACTGTGGCGTGGTAAAGAGAACCTTGGGATACACTAAGCTGGGTGGCAAAGGTAAATTCACAATAGAAGTTGGCAAAAGGGGGAGAGAGAGCTCTAAATTAGGAGTAGGTCCCAGCCTGAAATATGAGTGGGGCATTGAGGTAGAAGGAATAAAGGAAACACTATATATTAAACAAAGCAGCAGAAAATAGGACTATCAACACCCACAACAGAGATCTTTGAGGGAAGAATAAAAAACCTGACTATTCAGGCAAGACATAGTTAAGTGGCCCTTGTGCAAATGAGATCAGTTTACCTGCTTTTTGGAAGACATATCCTAGGCTCGTCCACAGTGTCGTAGATGGGGCCGACGGCCCTGGGCACCTTCAGCCTTCAGTGGCAAAACCCAGCATTCTGGGCAAGGTTAGGTCATAGGTGGCTGGAGCAGGGCTGGAAGAGACTGAACCCTCCCTTAGAGGAGCGAGGGGGAAGCCTACCTTCCAGTGTCCCTTTTCCTCACAGCAAAGGCATGTAAGCCTGACAGGCTTTAGCTCAATGACCTTCCTTTTCACTATTGAAGCAGGACCCAGATGGATTCCTATGAGACTTCTTGGAGGCGTTGGAGCCTTTAAGGGCATATCCTAAAAGCTGGTAATACACCTGATCTCTATTGGGCTTTTTCTGCCTCTTGGTACCTTAAAAGCCATGCTCAGAAGATCTCGCTGAGGGGTTTGAGGATTTGAGGATCCCCATTCACCTATATAAACCTTTTCTGTATATCTGGAGCTATTTGGAAAAAGACAAAACAGTGTTATTAGCTGGATCAAATAAAAGAAGGTAGAAGTTTGCTGGAGAAGATTTGGTGTCTCCTGTTCATCAGCATTCAAAAGAAATTTAAAATATTTTAAGTAAAAAGCATGATATGGTAGACCCGTAGGAGTTCCAGGATATGACTCTCTCCTTTTAAATTTTTTTTTAAATTGACCTTAAAATATTTGCTGGGTACACTTTAATAATACCTAGACTTTAACAATTGTAAGAGATACCCATAATTCGAAAGGTTTGACAAAATACAGTAAATGCTTTTGCTATATATGCAGGAGCATTGTCAGTTTAACCAGTTTAGAAAATCCAATATAAAAAAATGCATACAGACAATGAGCTATAACATGCTTATCAGTCTCTCCTGTTCTGACAGAGGTTACTATAAATCCAGAATAGGTATCCACTGTAACGTGGACATAGGACTGTTTGCCGAATGAAGGTATATGAGTAACATCCATTTGCCAAAGTTGTCCTGGTAGTAGTCCTTGGGGGTTAACTCCAAATGAAGGGACAGGTTGTAGTATAGGACACCTTGGACAGGACTTACCAATCTGCCATGCTGCTTCCTGAGAAAGTTGAAATTGTTTACACAGGGCTGCAGCGTTCTGGTGATGAATAGTATGAGACTGAATTGCTCGATCTGTCATGGTTGTTCCAAATAATTTTCTTTTGGGTAGCTTGATCAACAAGGGCCTTCCCTTGTGCTAAAGCTCTAGGGAGCATGGAGTGAGCTCGAGTATGTCCTATAAAACATGGAGCTCTATGTTGACATACAAGTCTTCGAAGAAGGAGGAACTGCTGAAATAGTTCATCAGCAGTTGTCCTTAAGACAGCAGTCTTTATAGTGGAAACAACCATAAGTAAATATTTGCTGTCTGTATATAGATTAAAGGAGGAATATGGCAAATGCTGAAAAGCCATGATAATGGCATATATTTCTAGTCTTTGAGCTGATTTTAAGTTGACTGTTTCAGTATAAAGTTGTCCATTGATTTGCAAAAGTGATTTGCCATTTAGTGGAAGTTTCCCAGAGCCATTGTTGTTGATCCTTTGAAAAAAGGATCAACAATAATTTTGAGGCTCAAAACCTATAAGCTGTAAGGGTCGCCTATGCCCCTTGATAATCAAGCGGGCGACACAATCAAAATATGGAAGTGTATTCCATGGGCTATTAGAGGGTTCAATGTGCCCAAGCTGTAGCTGCTCTTGTACCACCAATCGAGCAGCTGCCCTAAGTTTCTCCTGAGAAAGGGGCCATTGGTCTGCCCATACAGGATTATCTGATTTCCAAGTAATTGGGTCTGCACAATGCATTATTGGGGTAGCAGGAGCTACCAAAGCCCCTATGCTAAATTTTGATATCCTAATCCACACCTCTGGTATTGGGTGCCATTTCTATGGGGGTGAGAATTCCTCGCTGTTCTTGCCCTAGTCCCTTAGTGTGAATTTTTTTTTATTAAAAAGAACATCAGAAAGGCAAACAACAAGTCAAAGAAAGTTGTATGATTACGTAAATAAGATGCAAACTCAATTATTGTGATAGAGTAGCAAGTGACATATCAAATGCTTTTTTTTATCGCTTCATATTCATTTTGAAATATCCCCTAATTTTTGTTAAGCAGAGGGTGTAGGAAGCTCCCCAGCAGGGACAACCCTAAAGCCAGCCTCATCCTGCCTTCCCTAAGCTAAGCAGCGGCCTTGGCGCAGCTGGGTGCAGCCTCTCAGGACACTCATCTACCCACACAGCCTCTCTGAACACATCTGCTGAGTCCCAGGGCCATAATCTACCTTGGTGTCCAGCTGAATGGTTCAACCACATGCTTCTGCACATATTTTTAAGATAAATTTTATTTTATGATTAGGCAATAAATTTGTATTATTATTTTTTTAAGTGAGAGGAGGGGAGATAGAGAGACAGACTCCCACAGGTACCCCAACCCAGATCCATTCAGCAACCTCATCTGGAGCCGATGCTCGAATCAGCAGAGCTATTTTCAACATCTGAGGCCAACACTCAGACCAACTGAGCTATCCTCATCACCCGAAGCCAATGCTCAAACCCTTCAAGCCACTGGCTTCAAGAGGGGAAGAGAGAGAGAAGGGAGAGAAGGCGGTGAAGAGAAGCAGATGGTTGTTTCTCATGTGTGCCCTGACCAGTGATTGAACTCAGGACATCTGCACACCAGGCTCACATTCTATCCACTGAGCCACCTGGCCAGGGCCAATAAATCGGTGTTATTAACAAAACAAAACTCCTTGTTGGCATGTGACAGAAGACTGCATGGAGTTGGAAGCAGTGTAACTGGACTGACATTAGCTGTGTCTCTGACCCCTCTTCCAGCATCCTTCTCCTTTGCTGTCACCTCCTGCTCTGTTCCAGGACCTGCCCTGACTCTGTGTCCATTGGTGATCTACTGAAATGATAAAGAACAAAGAGTGTTTCCTTGAATAGCTTTCCACCTGGAAAGAGCACCTCAGCTTCTCGTGTCCACTGGGTCCAATTCGACCAAGAGGCCTGTGGTGGGTCTTCCTAACCTTCAGGACAGAGGCAAGTAATGGCAGACACTCTTCAAAGCTACTTTGGTCAGGAGTGCATGGCCTGAGCCTCCACAGGCCATGTGGAGAACACTTACAGAGCTTCACTCACAGAACACTTACAGAGCATCTTGCCCTGCCATGGTGCTTTCTCCTGCTGAGCTGGGAGGGAATGGGGTGAGGACTTTGGGAACTTCCTGTGGCGTGGATTGCTGAAATGTTCAGGGTTCTGGGAGAGGAGTGCCTGGGAGCAGAGATCTGGCAGCAAGCTGGGGACCTTTCCACTACTCCCAGGCTCTTAGATCCTGCACAGGAACCCTGGGCCCTTCAGCAGAAGTGGTGGCTTGTTTCGGGCATAGGCTTGGGGCTGAACCTGGAGTAGAGCTGGAAGCTCTCCTGATTTGGTGTGGTCCAGTGCATTTCTGAGCTGCATGCTGTGCAGAGACCAGCTGGCTTACAACAGCTTTCCAAACAGTCCAGAGCAAAAAGGTAATTTACTGTTATTTCAGCCTCCAAATTCAGGAGTGAGCAGTGGCCTTGGGTTGATGGCCTTGACATCCCAAGGACAGGAGGAGAGGTGGCTTCTCTGAGTGTTGAAGGATTAATGATAAACCTTAGGAGTTTGGGTGTCCTTGCCCTTCAAATCAAGCTCTGACATAGAATTTAGCATTTTCATTCTGACTGGAATTTGTGGCTTGTTACTACTGCTGGCATCCTCCCAGTGTGTGGCTTAAATGTCAAGATATACTTTTCAGGTGCGCAAGACACCAGAGATCACAGCTGTCTGGAGAGTGGATTTTAATTAGCAAAAGGATCTCATAAAACCTCCCCAGCCTTTTGTTCAGTCTTGGTGTTCATTACAGACTCAGATTGCTGGCGATACTGTCCAAAGGCCCTCAGGACTGCGTTAGTGAGAACTGGTTTTAACTTTCAAATCGTATCTGTTAAGTCCTCAATGTCAAATACCTCTGGAGAAAGAGTGACAGCTACTTAAAGGTATTTTATGTGCAGCTACTAGCGCAGGGTTGCCCCCAGAGCCTTCCACGCGGTGTACTTCCTTAGGAGTTAGTTCACATGGTCTAAAAGAATCCATTACCCTAAAGGAGGGCTGAGGGGGCCACTCATATTTGGAAGAGGGCCCCCTTATCAGTTCTCATCTCACTTTCTCTCATTTCTGCTTTCTCTGCTTCTACTCTCTGCCTCCTAAGCTTTGCCAGAAATAGCCAAGGGAACCACCTTTGTTGATGCCCATGGACTTGTCCAGTTCAGTGGAAGTGGACAAGTCACAGTAGTAACAAGCCACAAATTCCAGCCCTTCCTCTGGAGCTGGGCACTCAGAAATTAGTGAGAAGGCCTTGACCTTTGAAGAACTCACAGCCTCCTGATATATGAGCAAGTAGGCTGTGACAAGGAGTGACAAGATGCCCCAGTGACAATGTGACCGAGGTAGGCAATGATCGCAAAACACTGGAGGAAGTTGTGTGTGTGTGTGTGTGTGTGTGTGTGTGTGTGTGTGTGTGGAGAAGGTGGTGAAATCGTTCAGTAATAGCTGTATGAGAAGATGAGTAAGACTCTACTAGGCAAAGAGGGAGATATTACTATCAACCTTACAGACATAAAAGAAGATTATAAATGAATACTTTGAACACCTATTTGACAACAAATTAGATAAACTAAATGAAATGAACAAATTCCTAGGAGACGAACTGCTGAAATGATTCAAGAAGAAAGAAAACCTGAACGACCTGTAGCCCACAAACAGATTGACGCTGAAAGCACAGGCAGCAAAGGGAAAAACAGATAAATTGGACTTTGTCAAAAAAAAATTTTTATTTAGAAAATTAAGTTTAACAGAGTGACATTGATACATAGGTTTCAGCTAAACACCTCCATATCATTTGAATAGTCGATTATGCTGTATACCCGTCATCCAAAGTCAAATCATTTTCTGTCACCTTGTATTTGTCCCTCTTTAGACCCTTCCCCTATTCTCTGCCTCTCCCCCTCCCCCGCATCCCCTCTCCCCCTGGTAACCATTGCACTCTTGTCCATGTTCATGAGTCCCAGTTTTATGTCCCACCTGTGTGTGAAATCATATAGTTCTTAGCTTTTTCTGATTTATTTATTTCACTCAGTATAATGTTCTCAAGGCCATCCATGTTGTTGTAAATGTCACTATGTCATCATTTCTTATGGCTGAGTAACATTCCATTGAATATATGTACCACATCTTCTTTATTCAGTCCTCTATCAAAGGACACTTTGGTTGTTTCCTTGTCTTGACCACTGTGAACAATGCTGCGAAGAACATGGGGCTGCATATGTCTTTATGTACCAGTGTTTTTGAGTTTTGGGGGTAGATACTCAGCAGAGGGATTGCTGTGTCATATGGTAGCTCTATTCTTAATTTTTTAAGTATGGTTTGAATGAGGGTTCCACAACTCCCATGTTATGAAGGACACCATCTAAAAAGTAAAAATATTCACATATATCTGATAAGGGAGTTGAATCTAGCATATACAAAGAACTCTTACAATTCATTAAGAGAAAGAACTCACCTAAAAAGTGGGAAAACTATTGGAATACACATTCTTCCGAAGGTGGTATGCAAGTGATGAATGAGCACATAAAAAGATGTTCCACATCATTAGCTACCATGGAAATGTGAATCACAGCCTCAGAGAGCCACTTTATAGCCAGTAGAATGGCAAGAATCAAAAAGTCAAAGAGCAGCAAGTGTTAGTGAGAACACAGAGAGACTGGAATGCTTGTACACTTCTGCTGGCAATGTAAACTGGTGTGGACATTTAGGAAGACAGCCTGCAGTTCCTCAAAAGAGTAAGCCTGGCATTGCCAGGTGGCCCAGCAATGAAAACATATGTTCACACAAAAACATGTACATAAATAGTCATAGAAGCATTATTCACAAAGTTCTGAATGTGGCACAGCATGGATAAACCTTGGAAACCTCAGAGTGAAAGAAGCCAGTCAGGAAAGACCAGGTGGATGACTCTACTGCTATGAATGTCCATAAGGAGCAAGTTTGTCGCAACAGGAAGTAGATACTGGCTGTTGAGGGCCGGGGATGGGAGAAAAGGGAGAGAACACTATTGGATATAGGTTTTGGTGGAGAGACTAATTTAAATGTTCTAAAGTTGATTGTGGTCACAGTTGAATAACACTGTGGACATACTAACTCTGTGTATACTATACAAGGGTGAGTTTTATGTGAATTATAACTCAATAAAGCTTTTGTTAAAGAAAAAGAATTCTTGGCCCTGGCCATCTGGCTCAGTGGTAGAGCGTTGGCCTGGTGTGTGGATGTCCTGGGTTTGATTCCAGGTCAGGGTAGACAGGAGAAGCGACCATCTGTTTCTCCACCCCTCCCCTATCCACTCCTCCCCTCTCTCTCTCTGTCTCTCTCTTCACCTCCTGAAGCCATGGCTCAACTGGAGCAAGTTGGCCCCGGGCGCTGAGGATGGCTCAGGTGCTAAGAAGAGCTCAGTTGCTGAGCAACAGAGCAATGCCCCAGATAGGTAGAGCATTGCTTCCTAGTGGCCTTGCCAGATGGATCCCAGTTGGGGCACATGTGGGAGTCTGTCTTTGCCTCCCCTCTTCTCACTGAATAATAATAATAAAAAAAGAATTCTCTAGGCAGTGGGAAGGGCCTGCTGAGTTGAGAACAGCATTGGAGAGGGGTGTATTTGGGAACTTAGGACTCGTGGTGTGCTGGGGCAGCAGACAGGGTGCACAGTGGGCACGGGCTGCAGCATATATGCTGTGGTGCCTGAGTTTTCTCTGAAGGCCAGGGTAAGCCAGTGCAAAACATGAATGGAGGATGGCAAGCAGAAGAGATGGCTCCCAAATGGAGAGTGTGTTGCTGAAGCGAGGGCTGGACAAGGCCATGGGTGCCAGGCACAGGTGGAAAAGAGAGATTGGATTTGAGAGCCATGTGGAAGTCTTGATTCATGTTGGCAGGTTAGGGAGAAGGGCCAAGACCCTTGGGAGACCCTTAGAATGACTTTGTCCTCCACCAGTACTGTTGGTAATTACCTAATCAATGAATCCAATCAGTATGGTAGAGTGTCCGTCTACCATGGCCTGGCCTCATACTCGGTGCTGGGGATGCAGAGACAAGGGTGTCTTCCCACCACAGCCATGGGCAGGGTGCTGTCTTGGGCAGGGCGCTTTCTTGGACAGGGCCAGGGATGAAGTGGTGAGCTCAAGGGTGGTAGGAGGAACAAAGAAGGTTTCCTAGAGGGAAGACAGGTGTTAACCCTCTGACAAACTTCTCATTGGTTTTATTAAAGTTAATAAAGACAATGAAGGCACTGGCCAGTGGCCCAGTGGATAGAGCATCAGCCTAGTGTATGGACATCCCAGGTGCAATCCCAGGTCAGGAAACACAGAAGTGACTATCTGCTTCTCTTCCCTCCCTCTCCCTCTTCTCTCTCTCTTCCCCTTCCACAGCCAGTGGCTCAATTGGTTTGAGCATCAGACCAGGCATTAAAAATAGCTTGATTGATTTGAGCATTGGCCCCAGACAGGGGTTGCCAGTTGGGGCGTATGGAAGTCTGTCTCTCTATCTCCCCTTCTCTCACTTAAAGAGAGAGAGAGAGAGAGAGAGAGAGAGAGAGAGAGAGAGAATAAAAACCTCAACACAAAATTGGCAAACAAAATGATAAACGCAATGCCTCTAAAGAGTCCTCACCACCTTCAGAGAAGGCTTTTCCTTTGAGTGCTGTGGCTTGGGGCTGTGGTCAAGCTACTTTCCTTGTTGATGCTTCAGTGTCCTTATTTGCAAAACCACTGACTCCAAGAGCTCTAGTGAATATTAACTGTGGCAACATAGAGCAGCCATTGAGCACTGGTCCTGGTCTAGAATGAGGGCTGATTAAAGACCAGCCAAAGATCCCATTCTTGCCCACACATGTGGCCACTCCTTATCTATACTGCTCACAAAAATTAGAGGATATCTTATCGCTTCATATTCGTTTTGAAATATCCCCTAATTTTGGATATTTGGAAAAAATGAAAAAAATGAGATGGGTCTCATTTCCAGTCCTTCTCCTTAACTGGCTGTCACCTGTGTTTTCTCATATTGCTACTTTTTGTGTGTGTGTGCCTGTTGAAATCTTGAGGGGCCTTTTTTTAGAAGACGTACAAAAGAAACTATTTGCTTGAGCTTTTATAGTCATTTGCTTCTATTCTTGTTTTTGTTTCTTTGCATGGTCATAAAAAAATAGATGTCAACCTAAGGCTTAATATTAATGTTCTATTATTCTTTAGATCTTCTGCAAGTGTTGTGTTATGAGAATTGATGCTGTGTTATTTGTTACATAGCTCTCAATGCCTTTGCTGAGAATTGTACCTTTGACTCTAAAAAAGGGTCATTCCTCATATGAATTAATGGGTTTTTTTTTTACCCTGAATCCAACCCTCTCTGGATTCTTTTTGCTGCATTTTCCCCACATAAATTGTTCATACTTTTATGTTTTATCTTCCTGAGTTCCCCTAGTTTTAGTTATGTCTTATATGTGGGTGGTGCCTTTTGGAACATTTTTGATTCTGTCTTATAACTAGCCCATGTGACAGGTATGTTCTGTTTTATAGTTCTGTTATATAATTTAGCTTTTAGGGCTTTAAAAACTCTCTATGTGATCTCTTCTATTCATTTTGTCTTTTTTTATGTGTATTTTTTCCTGATCTTAAAAAGGGTATTTAAATTATTTTATGAATACATAATTGCTATGTAACATTGTGCTGGCTTTGGGTTTGTAACATAATGATTTGATGTGTGTGCTACTTAATCTGTATCGTTTGAAGGCCACATCCCATTCTACTGTCACTTCACTGTTGTTTTAAGTAAATCTTGTGTGATAAGCTGAGGTTGTCTCTAATTTTGTGAAAATTAAGCATCTCTGTGTTCAGTTCTCACTTTGGTCAGGACTGTGGATGCAGGTGACAGAGATGGCTTGAGTAGCTGGGGAAGTTGGGGAACGTATAGGTCCCCAGGCCTGGGGGAGCGGGCGTGCCTTGCAGCCCCAGTTTGAGCTGCAGAGTTCACTGTGCTTGCCAGTGTCCTGTGCTGTCAGTGAGCTTCCCTTCTCTTTGCTAATTTACTGGTTGCAAAGCGAAACTTTCATATTGCTTTCAATGTAATAATAAGGGGCACTGATGTCTGTGGATTGATTTGGTACAAGCTGTTTCCCTGCAGTGTGGGGATGACTGTGATTATTCCTTAGCTCACTGCCTGCAGAGCTGCTTCCAGACTCTGCCGAGAACTGGGACACGGGGCTTGGCTTCCACATCATCTCCATTTTTCAAGAACACGCACAGCACATCTCCAACTGCGCGGAGAAGGAAAGCATGCTCTGCGCTGCCACGCCCACTTTGCCCCTGCAGGCTGCCTGAGAGGAGACAAGGGAGATGATAAGTGAAAATCCATCACCCTACAGGAGCCAGCTCAAAGAATACCTGGGCTCTGGAACACCAGCAGGACTTGACAGTTCCATTTCAGCAGAAGCAGGCCTGGCAGGGGGAGGTCTTTGGCGGATGGCTGAAAAGCCTAGAACTGTCTGGAAGGTATTTGTGTAGGATGAGAGAAGAAGAGGAATTTGGGCTTGGCCTGAATCCAGGGTCCTGTGTGTCCCTGTTTTGTGGGTCGTCCTGCACCAGCCATATTCTGGTTGCTTTTCTCCCTCTTTTGGACAAAGCTATGAGCAAAACATGGCAAGTGCAGCTGGGCAAACTGGGAAGTCACGTTGGCTTCCTGTGTCCTGTACATGGACATATGTTCTGTATGTTGGTGTTCTTGAATACAAGCTTTTGGATTTCAGGGATTCCTGAGTTTGCTTAAGTTTTCTAAAATCTTTCCAGATGGGAGATGTTTTATAAGATGAATAGAAAATGTTATCTGATTAGTAATATTGTTCCTTATTAGAATGTTGGGTTTCATCTTGAGAATCCTTCTAAGCATGACTGTGGGCATATGTTCCAGTCTCAGGGACATCTGGGTGTCAGGGATCCCTTTATAAGAAGCACGAGCCAGTTCAGCGGGAAAAATAAACCCTCGCCTCGATGTGAAACTTTCTCTGCTTTGGTTTCTTTGTAAGTCAGATCTCATTTGCTTTCTCTTTTCCAAGTATATGATCTACCAAGAGCATCATCTGCCCCCACCCCATACTGCTGGGGAGTCATCTTCTGTGAAAATGGTACTTTCTCCTGTCATTTCTTAGCTATTTTGAAAGTACAGAATAATATGAACATGGCCTACCATCTTGAATTGGACATCTCTAATGAGTTATTTAGCTTTAAAAGTTTAATCTAATAGGGTTTGCTTTTAGTAAAAGGGCTACAGCTGTGACCTACACTAATTTTTGTTGACTAATCAGCTTCCAAGTCATCCAGGTCTTTTTATTGAATATTTATGTTTGCCCACTGATTGGTTCTCCTCTATGATGTGTCGAGGTCCTGCCTGTGCTTGCACTGTTTCTGAAGCTCCTAGTCTGCCCAGTGCCTTGCTCCTGGCAGCCACATCACACAGGCTGCCTGTCTGGGAGAGAGTGCTGGCCCTGCTGTTATTTTTCACAAATTTCCTGGATATAACCGTGTTTCCATTCTGATAGACCCTTAAGTATCTCCCCCTCCAAAAACAATGAGAAGAAAAAATAGAACCCAATACTATCCTACTTCTTCCCTCCAAAAGAAAGCCAAACCAAACCAAACCTCAAATCCTATTAAGATTTTGATTTGGATTAAATTAAGTTTATAGCTAATATGGAAGAGAATTGCCATCTATGCGAGTTCCTAAGATTGCAATGATAAATGACTACTGACTATGTGGCTTAGAGCAACAGAAATGGTTCTCTCACAGTTCTGGAGGTCAGAAGTCAGAGGTCAAGCTCTTGGCAGGCCATGCTCTTTCTGAAGGCTCCAAGGGTGGTGGTGGGCGGGGGTGGAGATCAGCTCCATGTCTTTCTCTCCTTGGCTTCTGGTGTTGCTGGAAATCCTTGGCATTTCTTGACTTGTAGACACATTGCTCTATCTCTGCTTTCACTGTCTATGGTGTCCCCCCATGTCTCTGCCTCCGTAGTCACACGGCATTTCCCTGTGTCTCTCTGTTCCTTGTGTTCTTCTTATATGGACATCAGTCACTTTAGATTAAGGACACACCTAATTCCAGTAGGACCTCATTTGACATTACATCTGTAATGACTCTATTTTCAAATCAAGTCACATTCTGAGATTTAGGGAATGACATGAATTCTGGGAGACACTATCCAACCCTGTAGAACATCTTTAAAATTTGTACCCATATTGTATTCAAGAATAACAAAGTGTGTCCATTTATTCGTCTTTTTAATGTCCTTTAATAAGGTTTTCCATAGAGTTTATTCCTGGTTAAATTTTTTCTTTTGTGATGAAATAGTTACTTTTGCTATATGATCTAATTGGTATTGGTATTATTTTATATTTCCTATAAAAATTATAGAAAATCAATTTTGTTTGGGTATAAATGTTATTACTCATTGAATCATCTTATTATCTTCAGTGTCTTTCAATCAGTTTTCTTGAACTTTCCAGATTTATGATTGATTGTATCATATACAAATAATGATACTATTGCCAATTTTTTTTAATATATAAACTTTGTATTTTGTTCTATGTCTAGTTGTGTGATCTTATAGTTCTAGAACAATACTGCATGGTGAAAACGATGGTGGCCATCATTTTTAGTCTCGACATCATGGCTTCTGTTTGGGGGCTGGTAGGAGGTAGGGTCTGGAGAATGTGTAGGCGGTGGCATTACAACTGAGGCTAGACTCTAGCTAAAGGGGGATTTTGACCTGTTGACCTCACATTCCATCTCCTCTGAATGGAGCCTGTGGTTGCAAGAGGAGAGCTCAGCTTTTACGAGAGAGACAGTTCACTCCTCAGATCAATCATTGTTGGTGTCAGGTCCACCAGGCTGCCAGGGAGCTGTTCCTGCACCTCTGGCAGGCACCGACCAGGTGGACAGTCTCATGCCTGCCCTGCATCCATGGCTCATGCTTTGGTAACATACCTCACTCCTCTGCCACCTGAGTGCATGCAATTTAGATCCTCCAGGTCTGGCTGGTCACTGCTCCATTCCCTGGGCATGGTAGTCGTTTGGGACAGGATGGGTAGATGGGGGCATTTGCACTTGATTCAAGCCAGGCCCAGGCAAGCAAATTTTGGAAATCTTTACTTTTATTTTTCAATTACAGTTGACATTCAATATTATATTAGTTTTGGGTATGAAGCGTAGTGCTCAGACATCTATACAATTTAGAAAATGATGCCTCGACTCCGGTCGCGGCAGAGCGACGCCCTGGAGGGGCAGAGCATCGACCCCTGGTGGGCAGAGCGTCACCCCTGGTGGGCGTGCTGGGTGGAACCCGGTCAGGCGCATGCGGGAGTCTGTCTGACTATCTCTCCCCGTTTCCAGCTTCAGAAAAATACAAAAAAAAAAAAAAAAAAAAAAAAAAAAGATGCGTCGATAAGTCCAGTACCCACTAAACTTCAGTTATTAGAATATTATTGACTATATTCCCTGTGCTGTACTTTACATCCCCATGACTATTCTGTAACTGCCAATCTGTATTCTCAATCCCTCCATCTTTTCACCCAGCCCATCACACCTCCTGCCTGGCAACCACCAAAATGTTCTCTGTATCTATGAGACTGTTACTGGTTTTGTTTGTTTGTTTTGGAACTCTTTTTAAAGAGTGGGGAGGGAGTTGGCCTAAACCCACTGAGGTCACACTGTAGAACAGCCTGCTTGATTCTCAGCGGGCAAGCATGAGACCATGTCATATGAGCAGCGTTTGCTCACATGAATTTAGCCATGCCTACAACTAGTTACTCTTAGATTTTTAAGTGATATGAACCAGTGAAGTCCTTTTCTGATTTAGTCATCTTGAGTTAAGTTTGCCACCTTTAGCTAAAAGACACTTGAAAAATACCTACCCTATTATATACATGTTGTTGACTAATGGTCAGGGCCGTTTACCGTTTACCCATTCAAATAATATGTGCTGAGAACCTGCAGTGGCTAACAGCTGTCAGGATTCAGGGCCAACGAACACAGTGGTGCTGCTCTCACAGAGCTCCCATTTTAGTGGGGAAGGTAATAAACACCACACATGATTACTGAGTAAGTCCTCTTAGGTGCTAGCATATGAGCAGAGCTTCGTAAGGACAAAGAACGGCAGGGGGTAAGGAGGCAGATTTGGGTAGTAAAAAGGGTGGTCAAGTTAGGCCCAGTTGAGAAGGTAAATTTTGGGCAGAGGTGGGTGGGGCATGAGGTCCTTCGCTGCTTAGGGCAGGGAAGATGTGGTGGTGATAGAGCAGAGGGGGTGTGCTGAGGACAACTAGGAGCAGAGCTGGCAGGACTGGGTGGTGGGCAGGACCCCAAGAAGAGGGTCAGAGAGACTCTGAGACACCCTTAGTTCTGGGCTGGTTGTCAGGTGGGTCAGGGATAGAGCAGGACTCCTTTCCTGGGGTGGGAGCCATGTCTGGTATATCTGGACAGGCTGTGCCTCCTATGGGCTGGGTGCACGGACTGGGCCCTGGTGGCCCTTTCTGACCTGTATCTGACCAGTGCCCAGCTGTATGCTGATGTGGCTGGAGCTACTGGAGCTGGACCGACAGTTATGGACCTGGCCTTATGCCTGTATAGCTTCTAGTGCCCTTGTGTTTGGCCTTGGATGTGGCCCCAGGGGCCTCAGTTTCCCTCTTGGGCAGAGGGTGAGCAAAATCAGAACACCTGGGCTAAGAGTGCCCTGACAACTCTCCTTCCCTCTCTCCTGTCTGCCAGTACCCTCAAAGTCCACACTCTGGCTCATGTTTGCTGTTCACATTTTTCAGATGGATTTATTTGCCCTCATTTCCATAGAAAATACCACACTGACATTCTAATGAACAGGCTGTCTGGCAGTGCAGACCTTCTCTAGGCTGAAGGCCTATTAGGCTGTTTTCTTTCAGGGCTGAGGAAGGCCTGGCCCAATAGGCTCCTGACAGCCCCTCCACCAGAGCTCTCTGCAGTGGGCCAGAGCTGACTCCTGGGCTGCTGGTCTTTTCATCTGCCACCTATCTGTGTGGGTGGTCTGGGTCAGCCCTGCTTCTCCCAGACTGTCCTTGGACAGGCCAGGGTTTGGCCACCAGTGAAAACGGTCATTTATAGTAATATTGTAAAATCAAGTTGGGAACAACCCTGTGGCCACTCGGTTGAGCTTGTGCCAGGTTGGAAGGACTTAATATAAAGTAATATGGTGGCACAGAAGGTCTCTTCTGGAATCTCAGTTCTGTGCAGTGCTTAGCTGGGCTACATCAGAGATGACACCCCAGAAAACGGACCCAGACCTCTCAGCTATCACTCTGATGCCCCCACGCTAGGTCCTCACCCACCAACAGAGGTTACTGTCTGCTCTTTGGTGCCAGGCAGGCTCTCTGCTGGCCTTAGGAGAAGAGGACAGGGCTCCAGCCTGCGGGATGGGGGCCAGAGGGCACAGGCACTCCCCAGTGACTATATGACCTCCAGAAGAGGAAGAGAGAGCACCTGTGTCTTACCTGAGTGGGTCTTGCTGCTCCAGCATCAGGGAGGCGTCCCCCAGGTCTCCCTGCACGTGTGCCGAGCTCCAGGCCCCCTCCTCTGCTCCAGGCGGCACTCGAGCTCAGCTTAATCATGGCCATCCTAGCCCTCACACTTACCCAAGAGTACTTCCTGTTTAGCAAGCAGTTCTAGTTTCAAGAAGTCTCATTTTAAGCAATAGGGTAAAAATCCATACTGCTCAGTGAGCAGTTTCAAGAAAGGGGTGATGGAGCCTTCCAGATGTTCCGGAGGGTGAGGGAAAGTTGGAGGTGAGCAGGGGCTCTAGAAGGTGTGATGTTCTGGGGGTGCATTGTCCCTCCTCTTTGCTTTGCTGCAAGAAGGCTCAGGAGAAATGGGAGGTCAAATGGAGAATCTGCTAAGCTGTCAGTTGGCAGCTGGAGACACATCGAGAGTGGCATGAATGTGCCAAGCTGCCCTGAGGCTGGAAGGGGATGGAACTGAGCCCGGCTCCCTGGACTGATGTCTGGGCATGAGGAGGAAAGTTCTGATACCAGAAAGAACACAAGGGGCTGCGTGGTGACCACTGAGAGTTGGTGAAGAACTTTGCTCTTGTGTTTCTTCCACTTGGTTTCTATGTTTGTGTATGTTTGTATTTTTTAAACATTGAGATATAATGTAACAAAGTGCATGAAGTGCAATGATATGAAGCCAATATTTTTTTTTTCAGAGAGAGAGAGAGAAACAGACAGGGACAGATGGACAGGAAGAGAGAGATATAAGCATCAATTCTTCATAGCGCACCTCAGTTGTTCCTTGGTTGCTTTCTCATGTGTGCTTTGACTGGAGAGAAGAGCTAGTGACCCCTTGCTTAAACCAGCGACCATGGGCTCAAGCCAGTGACCCGGGCTTCAACCCAGTGACCTTTTGGGCTCAAGCCAGCGACCACACTCAAGCTTGATGAGCCTGTGCTCAAGCCAGAGACCTCAGGGTTTCAAACCTGGGTCCTCATCATCCCAGGCAGATCCTCTATCCACTGTGCCACCGCCTGGTCAGGTGTATTAAGCCAATTGTTACAGTGATTCCTTAAACATCTGTAGAGAAGCTTATCAGTGGTACTCCTAAAGGCTCCTGTCTAATTGTGTGTTTTATTTTCTCTATTTTGTGATTCTTTGACATCTATAGGTGCTTGCTGGCTGGGGAAAAGACTGCCCCTCCCAGAGGCAGAATTTCTAGAGACAGAGAACAGCTTGCCAGCAAGTGCAGCTTTTACATGCAAACCAATTCAGAGTGGCACCCCCAAAGGCCTCCCTTATCTGACTCACATACTAGGCCAGGATCCCCCTCCCCCAAATCACCCAGGGCCAGGCACCAGAGAACTAGAGACCACTGCCATAGTCCAGGGCCTGCTAAAATCATTCAAACTCTCTAATTCTAGACTTGCTTAAACTTGCATCCCTGCCTCTCATTTCTTCCTTGGAAACTACAGTAAAGGCTCTGGCCCAGCTTTGCCCACTCGCTCCCTCTGGTTCCTGACCGACCCTGGTGCTTCTCCATGTGGCCCTGTGCGGGCCATGTGTGGCACCTTTTCTTTCAAAGGTTTGCCTGTCATCATATCATACCTGATTAAAACATGTCCCTTGTTATTCCATATACTTCTACACATGAAGGGGTGAGCACTGTTGTGAGTTCTATTACAGCAAAATTTTGTCTGTGCTTGTTCTGTTTGTAAAAGGAATCACTTGGTATTTTCCCTTTTGTTTTTGGGTTCTTTCACTCAGCATAATAAGATTCACCCATGTTCTTGAGAATCTCTCTCTCTCCTCCCTCCCTTTCTCTTCCCCTAGTATTCCATTATATTTTACAATTTCTATACCCATTTCTTTGTTGATGGTATAGAAATTGTATAGAGTGTTTGCTGATTGGACTGTTCAACTGATTCCCCACTCTCTCTACCTCTTCTCATAGAGTTGCACAGTCTGCATTTTGACCCCTGCATTTAGGAAGTAAACTACAAGTGTCTTACAAGTTGTAACTGTGAGTGTTGTGTATTTCTGTCTCCTTGAGCCTGGTGCCCTGTGGCAAGTGTTCTTCATTCATTTAAAAAGTAATTATTGGGCCTAAGTTGCTGTCCTAGGGACTGGACAACCTCCCACTAGGGACTACATTCTAGTGGGGATGCTACTGGGGGAAAGCACAGATAGTAAATAAGCCAGAAAGTAAACCATATAATTTCAAAAAGTGACATACATGCACAAAGGAGAAAATAAAGTAGGGTGAAGACAGACAGTGAATGTGGTGTGAGGATGGCTTCTAGAGGCCCAGTAGTTAGGACAGGGCTCTCTGAGAAGATGCTTTTTAAAATAGATACCTGAATGCAGAAAGGGGAGGAAAAGGAGCAGCACATGCAAAGGTCCTGAGGCAGAAATGTATTCTCATAACGTGTAGCAAGAAACCCAGAGAGGCTAAATTAGTGAGGGGAGAGTGATAGGGATATGATCAAGTAGTCCTCGCCTTAAAAGATCAACTAAAACTCTGGTTACTCAGACTTGGGAGTATGGAAGTATGGAAGACATCTTAAACAACTGATAGTATTTGCGGCCAATGATAAAATTTAAACTTTCTTTTTTTTTATTTTTAAATTTTATTTAGAAAATTAAATTTAACAAGGTGACATTGATCCATAAGAGTACATAGGTTTCAGGTAAACATCTCTACAGCTTTTGAACTGTTGATTATGTTGTCTTCCTATCACCCAAAGTCGAATCATAACTTTCAATTAAAAGTTAGAATCCTGGGTCCTGGCTGGTTGACTCAGTGGTAGAGCATCGGCTCGGTGTGTGGAAGTCCTGGGTTTGATTCCCAGTCAGGGCACACAGGAGAAGTGCCCATCTGCTTCTCTACCCTTCCCCCTCTCCTTTCTCTCTGTCTCTCTCTCTCCCCCTGGAGCAAAGTTGGCCCAGGCGCTAAGAATGGCTCCATGGCCTTCACCTCAGGTGCTAGAATGGCTCCTGTTGCAATGGAGCAATGCCCCAGATGAGCAGAACATCGCCCCCTGGTGGGCGTGCTGGGTGGATCCCAGTCAGGCAAATGCCAGAGTCTGTCTTTCTGCCTCCCCATTTCTCACTTCAGAAAAAAATACAAAATAATAATAATAATAATAAAAATAAAAATCAGAATCCTGAAAAATATGTACATGCTACTGTAAGTTTAATAGCTTCTAAACGCTTAAAGACTTTTTACGATGATATTAATGAATATGTTTTTTGATATTTTTTTGAAGAAATGTGTCCATATTTGAAAATCTACAGGACAGAGTTAATGCTCAGTGAACAGGCACCAGGTTTCTGCTGGGAAGGACTACCTTTCCTGTGGCTCCCTCCCTAGCCAGCCTGTCTGTTGGGTATACCAACAATGCAAGAGCTAGCACTCTCCTTATCCAAACTGATCCTTAGACATGTTTGTAGTGAGCGACCTTGAGGGATGAGGCACTGGCTTCCTCTGGACAAAGGGCAGGTTTGCTCAGTGTGTGCGATACAGATACAACAAATCCACCGTAAGTGCAGCATTTACGTGAGCCCCTTTGAGTCACCTCCGTAGGACATGAGGGGGTGGAGTGAAGCGAGGCAGACAGGCTGATGGTTGTCTTAGTCGCTGTGGAAGCCACTACGGAGAATGAAGTTCTTTGTCAATGACACAGGAGTTCTGTGTCTTTGCCAACCCCCACAAAAATGATCGCACTGTAACTTATAAGCCTGGCACACCCCTGAGAATGAGCACCTCCTGGAGTTTTCACCCTAAGGGGCTCACTCAACCTCCTCCTGACCCTGGCAACTCATCTTCAAGAAACTGCTACTTCTAAGAAAGAAAGATGGTGACGGAGTAAGCAGACGTTCCAACTGCCACCTCCCAGGACCAAATTGGATTACAATTTAATTTAAGAATAATCTTCTTGCCCTGGCTGGTTGGCTCAGTGGTAGAGCGTCGGCCTGGCGTGCAGAAGTCCCGGGTTCGATTCCCGGCCAGGGCACACAGGAGAAGCGCCCATCTGCTTCTCCACCCCTCCTCCTCTCCTTCCTCTCTGTCTCTCTCTTCCCCTCCTGCAGCGAGGCTCCATTGGAGCAAAGATGGCCCGGGCGCTGGGGATGGCTCCTTGGCCTCTGCCCCAGGTGCTAGAGTGGCTCTGGTCGCAACAGAGCGACGCCCCAGAGGGGCAGAGCATCGCCCCCTGGTGGGCGTGCCAGGTGGATCCCGGTCGGGCGCATGCGGGAGTCTGTCTGACTGTCTCTCCCCGTTTCCGGCTTCAGAAAAATACAGAAAAAGAATAATCTTGAGAAACCAACTTTGGATTAAACTAAGAGGAGTCTATAACCAAGGATCACCAAAGAAGCCACTCTGAGCTGGTAGGAAGGGCGGAGACATGGAAAGGGCTGCCCCGCTCGCAGGAGCGAGGTGTGGCTGAGGGTCCAGAGGGACTCTCACAGCTGGGTGGGTTTCCCTGAGAAGTATGGGTCCTCAGCCCCAGGCCCGGAGCCCCAGTCTAGAGCCCCAAAGCCTAGAAGAGGTGCTCAGACAGCATTTACCTGTGAAAAGAGCTGGGTTTCTGTCCATAAGAAAGAGACATGGCCTGACCAGGCGGTGGCGCAGTGGATAAAGCATCGGACTGGGATGCAGAGGACCCAGGTTCGAGACCCCGAGGTCGCCAGCTTGAGCGTGGGCTCATCTGGTTAGAGTAAAAAGCCCACCAGCTTGAACCCAAGGTCACTGGCTCCAGCAAGGGGTTACTCAGTCTGCTGAAGACCCGTAGTCAAGGCACATATGAGAAAGCAATCAATGAACAATTAAGGTGTTGCAATGTGCAACAAAAAACTAATGATTGATGCTTCTCATCTCTCTCTGTTCCTGTCTGTCTGTCCCTGTCTAGCCCTCTCTCTGACTCACTGTCTCTGTAAGAAAAAAAAAAAAAAAAAAGAGACATGGCTCTCAGACCCAGACTCTGTCTTAAAGGGCCGCGCAGAAAATCTTGTTCACAGCCACTTACCCAAGGCTCTGGCAGGGGAGAGCTGAGAGGTGGTGGACGGCCACTGGAACCCCTGTGCAGAATCATTCTCCAGTACTGCAGTCACCATCTTTCTTTTGTGGAGCAATCCCCTCTGAGTGGCATCAGCCTGGGGAAAGGCAGCTGCTCCACCCTTGGGAGTCTCTTCTGCGCCAGTCATGGCAATGGGTCATTCTGAGAGGCCAAGAAGCAGGAGGCACGGCAGTCACTCAGTTTTCTGGCGTTGAGACAGGAGTTCCACCCCCACACACTCTCCCGAGTGTATGACCTTTCAATATCACAAGAGACTCAGTTGAAACTCTGGGTGGGCAGACCACACCTCTGGGTCTCAGAGGCCACAGCCACCAGATTTCTGGGGCCACACCCTACTGAGGTCTGTGAACAAAGTCTGGACAGACTTGACACCTGGAGCTGAGGGGCAGAGCCACATCCAACACCCCTCTTAATTGCTGAAGTGCCACAGGCTCTAGACTCTAGCAGAGGTTTTTTTCAGTGGCTGAGCCCAACAAGCAGCCAGCAGACAGAGACTGCAGGAGGTGGGATTCAGGGAAACTTGGCCTTTTAAGTGGTCCTTCCCCAGGACCAGAGTGGGTAAAAGCCAGCCTAGGAGTGCAGCTTGGTATTTCCATGTACACCTGGGCCCAGCAGAGGCAGCCATAAACTTTGAATTGCTTGTAGCTCCAAGAAGGTTGCTGAGGGAGAGTCTACCACTGGTCTGTGCTGGGTTTCTGCTTGGGAGACCCAGGAATGTCACATCCAGGGGCCAGCTGCAGAAAGGATCAGTTCAGGACATAACAACCCTTGCTAGAGTGGTATCCTAAGGAAAAGTTTCTCACACCTGGCCCAGCTGAGGTGAGTTTCATCTCTGTGTTCAGAACTGACACAGTGGCTCATGTGCATTGGATAGGGTGGAACTTCACAGTCAGCTGACCTGGGTGCTGGATATCCTGCCCTGCTGGGCTAGATTCCACAGGGCGAAGGGAGAGATGCTTGGAACATGGACATTTATCACGCAGGTCCCTGTGAACCTATTGTTGGATCTGGTCGAGAGTTTTAGCCACCTTAGAAAGGGGCACAATCAGCTCCAGGAGAGGACTCTCTCAGTCTTCCTCCCTGAGACTGGGGCCTCAACAGCTGAAAGGACTTCTGGAGAGCGGACTGTTGGCCATACTCGGTCTGAACCTGCTGCTCACCTTGTTGAGGAGAAATAAAATTTGAGTATCCAGCAGTGGCTGAGGGATCATCTTTGGAGTAGGGGCCACATTCCCTGAACTGAGCTCCTGACCAAGAGAATCCTGAAGTAGGGAATCCCCTAATGTTGTATTCACAACCTCAGCTGCCCTAACCCACCAAGCATGCAACCTGTAGAGGGATTGGTTGGGTGAGGCCAGTCTGAGCCCACACTACAGTCTTACTACAGAAGACCAGACAGCTGCAAGAGGAGGAGGAGCAGCTGAAAAGTGGAAAAATATCTTACAGAGCTTGAGGCTTTTATGGAGCTGCTGTCATCTCTAAGCAGGAGGAAGCTGATCCTTATACAAAGGTTGGCCCCTCCCACAGTACTCAGACACAGAAAACACAGACACAAACAGTGAAAGGTATAGTACAATAGCTGCAGACTGGTAGTCCACAGCAGGCTACAAAAAACAGCTGGCACCAACCCAAGAAGATCTAGAGCCAACACAACTGGTAGTGGGTGGCAGACAGCACCAATCCTACACTCAACTACCTACATAAGCAGCACACCCAAAAGTGGAGTCTAGCAGGCACCAGACACTGTGGAGAATAAATACGCCTAACAGAACAGACATTGCACAGTGTATAATACACATAATCAAGGTTGACCCTGAGAACCAGCCAGCCTGAAGAAATAAATGTACCCATGAAAGGACCAACTGCATCTAATACTCACTTACAACAAGAGGGAAAATAATACCCTCATTAAGCATTCCTAGAACAAGGAAAACAAGTAGCCTGGAGGACAGTACTACCGAGCCCATCTTCTTCATAGAGACCATACAAAAATTTCAAAGTCAGACACCTCTACCTAATACACAGACAAAATAGTCAGACAGAGAAATGTGACCCAAATGAATCAAAAGAGAAATCCCCAGAAAAAGAACTGAATGAAATGGAAATAACCAAACTACCAGCTACAGAGTGTAAAACAATGATTTTTAGGATGATCAAGGATCTTAGAGCAACAATGGATGGACATAATGAGCACCTAAATAAAGAAATAGCAAGCATCAATAAGGAGATTGAAATAAAAAAGAATCAGTAAGAAATGACAAATACAATATCAGAAATGAAGACTGCACTGGGAGGAATTAATAGCAGGCTGGATGAAGCAGAGGATTGAATCAGCAATTAAGAGGACAAGATAAACAAAAGCATAGAAGCAAAGAAGCAAAAAGGAAAGAGGCTCCAAAAGTCTAAGAGAGTTCTGTGATAATATGAAGAGAAACAACATCCGCATATATGGGGTTCCTGAAGGAGAAGAGAATGAACAAGAAATAGAGAACATCTTTGAAGAAATCATAGCTGAAACTTCCCCTTCCCTAAATTGATGAAGAAAAAATTCACATAAGTTCAAAAAGCACTGAGAGTTCCATTAAAGAGGATCCCAAGGACGCTTACAGCAAGACACATCATAATTAAAGTGTCAAAGTTAAGAGACAAAGAAAGAATACTAAAAGCTGCAAGAGAAAAGCAGTTAATTACCTACAGAGGAGCCCCCATAAGGATAACATCTGACTTCTCAACAGAAACACTTGAGGCCAGAAGGGATTGGCAAGAAATATTCAAAGTAATGCAAAGCGAGACCCTACAACCAAGACTTTTTTCTTTCTTTCTTTTTTTTACAGAGACAGAGAGAGAGTCAGAGAGAGGGATAGATAGAGACAGACAGACAGGAATGGAGAGAGATGAGAAGCATCAATCATTAGTTTTTCGTTGCACATTGCAACACCTTAGTTGTTCATTGATTGCTTTCTCATATGTGCCTTGACTGCGGGTCTTCAGCAGACCGAGTAACCCCTTGCTGAAGCCAATGACCTTGGGTTCAAGCTGGTGGGCTTTTTACTCTAACCAGATGAGCCCACGCTCAAGCTGGCGACCTCGCCTCGGGGTCTCAAACCTGGGTCCTTCGCATCCTGGTCCAATGCTCTATCCACTGCAGCACTGCCTGGTCAGGCCAACCAAGACTTCTTTATCCAGCAAGACTGTCATTTAAAATTGAAGGAGAAATAAAAAGCTTCCCAGACACACACACACACACACACACACACACACACACACAACCTCAAGGAATTCATTACAACCAAACCAGTACTGCAGGAAATGTTCAGAGGCCTGCTGTAAAAAGAGCAAAATAAATAAAGAAATAAATAAATCAACAAAAAGAGGATTGTAGGTTTAAAAAATAAGATGGCAATAAACAACCACATATCAATAATAACCTTAAATGTAAATGGATTAAATGTTCCAATCAAAAGCTACATAAGGTAGCTGCGTGGATAAGAAAACAGGACCCACACCTATGCTGTCTACAAGAGACCCACCTCAGAACAAAAGATACACTATGGATTGGGAACCTTTTTGGCTGAGAGAGCCATAAATGCCATATACTTTAAAATGTAATTCTGTGAGAGCCATACAATGACCCATGTATGTTATGCATCATCCAATAAAAATTTGCTGTTGTCCCGGAGGACAGCTGTGATTGGCTCCAGCCATCCACAACCATGAAAATGAGTGATAGGAAATGAATGCATTGTAATACATGAGAATGTTTTATATTTTTAATGTTATTATTTTTTTATTAAAGATTTGTCTGCAAGCTATATGCAGCCATCAAAAGAGCCACATCTGGCTCATGAGCCATATTGTTCCCGACCCCTGAGATACACATAGACTGAATGTTAAGGGATGAAAAAATGTATTTCATGCAAATGGAAATTTAAGAAACACTGGGATAGCAATACTTATATCTGACAAAATAGACTTTAAAACAAAGGCTATAGCAAGGGATAGAGAAAGTCACTACATAATAATAAAGAGAGCATTCCAACAGAAGGATATAATCATTGTAAATATCTATATGCCTAATATAGGAGCACCTAAATATATAAAGCAGATTTTGATGGACATAAAGGGCAAGATCAACAGCAATACCCCATTAACATCAATGGATAGATCCTCCAGGCAGAAAATTAACACAAACACAGCGGCCTTAAATGACACACTAGATCAACTGGATTTAATTGATATCTTCAGAACCTTTCACCCCAAAGCAACAGAATATACATTCTTTTCAAGTGCTCATGGTACATTCTCTAGGATAGACCACATGTTAAGACACAAAACGAGTCTCATATTTAAGAAGATTGAAATATCAAGCATCTTCTTAAATCACAATGGCATGAAACTAGAAATCACCTACAGTAGAAAAACTGAAAAACATTCAAACATTTGGAGGCTAAATAACATGTTATTAAATAACAAATGGGTTAACATGAGTTCAAGGAAGAAATAAAAAATTTCCTTGAAACAAATGAAAATAAATATACAACAACTCAAAATTTATGGGACACAACAAAAGCAGTCCTGAGAGGGAAGTGCATAGCATTACAGCCATACCTTAAGAAGTAAGATAAAGCTCAAATAAACAACTTAATCCTGAATCTAAAAGAACTGGAAACAGAACAACAAATAAAACCCAGAGGAAGTAGAAGAAAAGAAATAATAAAGATCAGAGCAGAAATAAATGACATAGAGGCTAAAAACAATACAGAGGATCAATGAAACCAAGAGCTTGTTTTTTGAAAAGGTAAACAAGATTGACAAACCTTTAACCAGATTCAAAAAAAAAAAAAAAAAAAAAAAAAAAAAAAACCCAGAGGACTCAAATAAATAAAATTAGAAATGAGAGTGGAGAAGTAACAACTGACACCACAGAAATATAAAGAATTGTAGGAAATTCTATGAAGATCTGTATGCCAAAAAATTGGATAACCTGTGAAATGAATAAATTCCTAGAAACATATAGTCTTTCCAAAACTCAATCTGGAAGAATCAGAAAACCCAAACAGACTGATTACAACAAATGAAATTGAAACAGTTATCAAAAACTCCCAGCAAAGAAAAGTCCTGGACCAGATGGCTTTACAGGTGAATTTTACCAAAGAGTCAAAGAAGAACTAACACCTATCCTTCTCAAGCTATTTCAAGAAATTCAAGAGGAGGGAAGACTTCCAAGCTCCTTTTATGAGGCAAACATAATTCTTATTCCAAAACAAGGTAAAATAACTGCAAAGAAAGAAAACTATAGGCCAATATCCATGATGAACTTAGATGCTAAAATTCTCAACAAAATATTAGCAAACCAGATCCAGCAATACATGAAAAAAATTATACATCATGATCGAGTGACATTTATTCTGGGGAGACAAGACTGATACAATATTTGCAAATCAATAAATGTGATTGATCACATAAACATAGGAAGGATAAAAATTACATGATAATATCAATAGATGCAGAAAAAGCATTTGATAAAATTCCAGCATCCATTTATGATCAAAACTCTCAGCAAGGTGGGAATACAGGGAACATACCTCAACATGATAAAAGCCATCTATGACAAACTCACGGCCAACATCATATTCAATGGACAAAAATTAAAAGCAATCCTCTTAAGGTCAGGAACAAGACAGGCATGCCCCCTTTCACCACTCTTATTCAACATAGTTCTGGAAGTTGTAGCCATGGCAATCAGATAAGATAAAGAAATAAAAGGCATTCAAATTGGAAAAGAGGTAAAACTATCATTATTTGCTGATGATAGCATACATACATAGAAAACCCTAAAGTCTCAGTCAAAAAACTACTAAACCTGATAAATGAATTTGGCAAGATGGCAGAATATAAAATTAATATTTAGAAATCAGTGGCATTTTTATACACCAACAACAAACTGTCTGAAAGAGAAATTAAAAAAAACAATCCCCTTCACTATTGCAACAAAAAATATAAAGTACCTAGGAGAAAATTAAATCAAGGAGTAAAGGACTTGTACTCGGAAAATGATAAAACATTGATAAAGGAAACCAAAGAAGATACAAACACATGGAACATATACCATGTTCATGGATAGGAATAATAAACATCATTAAAATGTCTATATTACCCAAAGCAATCTATAAATTCAATGCAATTCCTATTAAAATACCAATGACATACTTCAAAGATATAGAACACATATTCCAAAAATTTATATGGAACCAAAAAAGAACACAAATAGCCTCACCAATCTTGAAAATAAAGAATAAAGTGAGTGGTAGCACACCTCCCGATATCAAGTTATACTACAAGGTCATTGTACTCAAAACAGCTTGGTACTGGCATAGGACAGGCATACCGTTCAATAGAACAGAACAAAAAACCTAGAAATAAATCCATGCTTTTATGGTCAATTGATATTTGACAAAGAAGGTAAGAGCATACAATGGAGTAAAGACAATCTCTTTAATAAATGTTGTTGGGAAAATTGGACTAATACATGCAAAAAAAATGAAACTAGACCACCAACATACACCGTTCACAAAAGTAAACTGAAAATGTAAAAAAAGACTTGAGTGTATGCCATGATACCGTGATCATCTTGGAAGAAAATATAGGCAGTAAGCTCTTCGACATCTCTCACAGAAATATATTTGCTGATTTATCTCCATGGCCAAGTGAAATAAAGGACAGAGTGAACAAATAGGACTATATCAAACTAAAAAGCTTTTGAACAGCAAAAGATGCCATTTACCAAATAAAAAGACAAACTACACAATGGGAGAACATATTCACCAATACGTCTGATAAGGGGTTAATAACCAAAATTTATAAAGAATTTCTAAAACTCAACACCAGGAAGGTGAACAATCCAAATAAAAAATGGGCAAAAGAAGGCCCTGGCCAGTTGGCTCAGTGGTAGAGCATCAGCCTGGCATGCAGGAGTCCTGGATTCGATTCCCGGCCAGGGCACACAGGAGAAGCACCCATCTGCTTCTCCACCCCTCCCCCTCTCCTTCCTCTCTGTCTCTCTCTTCCCCTCCCGCAGCCAAGGCTCCACTGGAGCAAAGTTGACCCGGGCGCTGAGGATGGCTCTGTGGCCTCTGCCTCAGGTGCTAGAATGGCTCTGGTTGCAACAGAGCAATGGCCTAGATAGGCAGAGCATCGCCCCCTGGTGGGCATGCCAGGTGGATCCTGGTCAGGTGCATGCAGGAGTCTGTCTGACTGCCTCCCCATTTCCAACTTCAGAAAAAATACAAAAAAAAAAAAAGTACAGAAAACAGAACCTTGGCAAAAAATGGGCAAAAGTACTGAATAGGCACTTTCCCAAAGAGGACATCACTAATCATCAAATTAAAACCACAATGAGATACCACCTCACACCAGTCAGAATGGCGCTCATTAACAAAACAACACATAACCAGTGCTGGTGAGGATGTGGAGAAAAGGGAAACCTCCTGCACTGCTGGTGGGAATGCAGACTGGTGCAGCCACTGTGGAGAACTGTATAGGGTTTCCTCAAAAAATTAAAAATGAAACTGTCCTTTGACCCAGCTTTTAGGAATATATCCTAAGAATACCAAATCACTGATTCAAAAAAAGAAATACACCCCATCTTTATTGCAGCATTGTTTACAATAGCCAATATCTGAAAATAGCTCAAGTGTCCGTCAGTGGATGAGTGGATTAAAATGCAGTAATACATGTACACAATGGAATACTATGGGGCCATAAAAAAAAAAAAAGGAAATCTGACCTTTTGTGACAGCATGAATGGACCTGGAGATTATTATGCTAAGTGAAATAAGCCAGTCAGAGAAAGAAAATATATCATGTGATCTCACATATATGTGAAATCTAATGAACAAAGTGAACTGAGGACTGGAATAGAGGCAGAGGCAGAGTCACAGGGACCAAAGGGACAGCAGTCAGAGGGAAGAAGGAGGAGGGGATGGGATCAGAGAAGGTAAAGGAATTCATGAAACTATACATACATAACACAGAGATATAGATAACAGGACAGTAAATCCTAGAGGGAAGGGGGAACGGAGTTGGGAGAGGGGGTATAAAAAGGGACACAGGGGTGGGGGATGAGGAAGTCATATTCAGTGGGACACTTGAATCCATGTAAACACAATAAATTAAACATTTATAAAAATTTAAAAGGAATAAAGTTATTAAAGAAACACAAACAAAAAGAAACTGCTACTTGTAGAGTTCTGGTATAATATCAACTAAGAATATCTATAATTACTTCAAAAAGCTATAAAAATACTCTTTTTTTAAAAAAATGAATTTGTTAGAATGACACTGGTTAACAAAATTATACAGGTTCTGGTGCACAATTCCACAACACATCATCTGTATAAATATATTGTGTGTTTATCCCCAAGTCAAATCTCTGTTCATCGCCATTTATACCCCCTATTCCCTCCTCTTCCCACCCCCCTGGAATCACCACACCGTTGTCCATGTCCATGAGTTGTTTTCTTTCTTTTTTGTCCTTTTTTGCTCAATCCCTCCATCCCCCTTACCCATCCACCCTCAAAAACTGTTACCCTGCTTTCTATGTATGAGCCTGTCTCTATTTTGATTGTTAATTTATTGTGTTCATTGGATTCCACATATGAGTACAATCATGTGGTACTTATCTTTCTCTGACTGGCTTACTTCACTTAGTGCAATGCTCTCTGGGTCCATCCATGTCATCGCAAAACATGAAATGTCATTTTAATTTTTTTATATATGTTTGTGTGTAGTATTCCATGTGATAGAATCAGTCGGAGTCTGAAAGACTAGTGTAATAGGCTTTAATGAAAGAAAACCAGCTGGGCTGTCTCGTAAAGAAGAGCAGCCCTTCATTCTCTAACAGGTAGGGTTAAATAGCAGACTTGAGGGTGGGAGCTGGTGGTCATTAAGAAAAAATGTATTGTTATAAAGTACCGTACCCCGGATTCTGAAAGGCATTGTTGGTCAAATAAGTTTTTAAATATGATATATATGTTTGCTCGCTTATATTCAATAGTTTGCGTTGGGTGCAGGAGACAGGCTGTAAGCAGGCCGGGTCATTATAGCCTAAGGCTTAGTTTTAAGACTAAGCTTTTCCCCACACCCTTGACTGTTGCATGATGAGGAATACCATTTATGCTTCAGATAAGTGACTTTGTATCAGAGATTTCCTTATTTGTATATTGGATTAAAGGTTTTGATTTCTACTCTATAAAGTGGGGGCAGACAGCAGTGACATAACGCGCAGCAAGCGCCTTCAACGTGTGCGCTCCTGTTCCTTCCTCTTTTCCGACTCCATCTTCATGGTAGAAGCAGAGGCCGCAGATCAGTCGCCCATATGCAGCTTTTTGTCCATGCCCAGGAGCTACACACCCTTGAGGTCACCGGCCAGGAGACTGTCACGCAGATCAAGGCTCATGTAGCCTCACTGGAGGGCATCACTCCAGAAGATCAAGTCATGCTCCTGGCAGGAACGCCCCTAGAGGATGAAGCTATCTTGGGCCAATGTGGAGTGGAGGCTCTGACCACTCTGGAAGTAGCCGGTCATATGCTTGGAGGTAAAGTCCATGGTTCCTTGGTCCGTGCTGGGAAAGTAAGAGGGTGTATGGCCAGGAGCCACCATCATGGCCATTCACATGCAGGTTCACATAGGATTCGGACAGTCGGTAAAGAAACAATGGAGCCAAAAACTGATGGGCCATCATGTTTAATCCTAGCTTGCACCCAGCGGGCAAGTAAAAACACACTGGGCTCCAAAACCCACTCATTCAGTGCTCACAAAGCTACTGACTTATCCGAGTTTCCTAGAATCAAAAGTTTCTAGTTCACCAGACTTACTCACCTCTGTTCCCATCTCCTTCCTTCTCCCTGCACAAACTCTGCACTAACTGGCTTCTCCTTCAGCACTCCGCCATCTTGGCTGCTTCTCTTGGCCTCCTCTACGTGGCCTTTCTCTGCTCTGCTCTCTAATGCTAATCTCATGAACCAAGAGAGCAAGCTCCTGTTCTGCCCCCATTTTAAAGTGTAGAAATCAAAACCTTTAATCCAATATACAAAATAGGGAAGTCTCTGATACAAAGTCACTTATCTGAGGCATGATGGGATTGTACCACCCCACATCAAAAAGGGTGGGAAAGGCTTAGTCCTAAAACCAAGCCCCAGGCTACAAGGATCCTGCCTTCCCACAGCCCGCCCCCCAACACACATTAATATCACCTGGGCGATAGGCTTCCATGTGGGCAGCGCCATCTTTAACAAAGTGAGCATAATATATTTCATCTGCCCAACAAGAGGGCAGACCCCCAAGGTGACCAAACAGGAGAAAAAGAAGAAGACTGGTCGGGCCAAGCAGTGGGTGCAGTACAACCGGCATTTTGTCAATGTTGTACCCACCTTTGGCAAGAAGAAGGGCCCCAATGCCAACTCTTTTTTTTTTTTTTTTAAATAAATTTTTATTAATGGTAATGGGATGACATTAATAAATCAGGGTACATATATTCAAAGAAAACATGTCTAGGTTATTTTGTCATTAAATTATGTTGCATACCCCTCGCCCAAAGTCAGATTGTCCTTCGCCACCCTCTATCTAGTTCTCTGTGCCCCTCCCCCTCCCCCTAACTCTCCCCCTGTCCTCCCTCCCCCCACCCGTGATAACCACCACACTCTTGTCCATGTCTCTTAGTCTCATTTTTATGTTCCACCAATGTATGGAATCATGTAGTTCTTGTTTTATTCTGATTTACTTATTTCACTCCTTATAATGTTATCAAGATCCCACCATTTTGCTGTAAATGATCTGATGTCATCGTTTCTTATGGCTGAGTAGTATTCCATAGTGTATATGTGCCACATCTTCTTTATCCAGTCTTCTATTGAAGGGCTTTTTGGTTGTTTCCATGTCTTGGCCACTGTGAACAGTGCTGCAATGAACATGGGGCTACATGTGTCTTCACGTATCAATGTTTCTGAGGTTTTGGGGTATATACCCAGTAGAGGGATTGCTGGGTCATAAGGTAGTTCTATTTGCAGTTTTTTGAGGAACCACCATACTTTCCTCCATAATGGTTGTACTACTTTACAGTCCCACCAACAGTGAATGAGGGTTCCTTTTTCTCCACAGCCTCTCCAACATTTGCTATTACCGTCTTGTTGATAATAGCTAATCTAACAGGGGTGAGGTGGTATCTCATTGTAGTTTTGATTTGCATTTCCCTAATAACTAATGAAGCTGAGCATCTTTTCATATATCTGTTGGCCATTTGTATCTCTTCCTGGGAGAAGTGTCTATTCATGTCCTCTTCCCATTTTTTTATTGGATTGTTTGTTTGTTTGTTGTTGAGTTTTATGAGTTCTTTGTAAATTTTGGATATTAGGCCCTTATCTGAGCTGTTGTTTGAAAATATCATTTCCCATTTAGTTGGCTGTCTGTTTATTTTTATATCAGTTTCTCTTGCTGAGCAAAAACTTTTTATTCTGATGTAGTCCCATTCATTTATCTTTGCCTTCACTTCTCTTGCCCCCAATGCCAACTCTTAAGTCCTTTGTAATCCTGGCTTTCTCTAATAAAGCCACTTAGCCCAGTCAAAAAATAAATAAATAAAATAGAATGGGGGCAGACCGGGAGCTTGCTCTCTCGGTTCCTGAGATTAGCATTAGAGGGGAGAGTAGTGAAAGACCACATAGAGGAGAGGAGAAGCAGCCAAGATGGTGGAGTGCTGAAGGAGAAGCCAGTTAGTGCAGTTTGTGTAGAGAGAAGGAGATGAGAAACAGAGGTGAATAAGGCTGGTGAGGCAGATACCTTTGATTCTAGGAAACTCAGATAAGTCAGTAGCTTTGTGAGCACTGAATGAGTGGGTTTTGGAGCCCAGTGTGTTTTTACTTGCCTGCTGGGTGCAAGCTAGGATTAAAGATGATGGCCCATCAGTTCTTGGCTCCATTGTTTCATTACCACCTGTCCAAATCTAATGCGAACCTGCATGGGCCAGGCAGCTGTGATGGTGGCTGTGCCTACTGGCTTTAGAGGCACCATACCTCACTCCATCGGGTTTAAGTAGAGACACCCAGTCCAGAGGAATTTTGAAGAGTTTTATTAAAGGAGGAAATTTTAAATATGCCGGCTGCATATGGCTGACACGGGGCATCTGTAGGCCCAAATCATGCAGCCCCAAAAATAGTTCAGAGGCTGCTTATATACCCTTGATCACACATGGGTGGGGGAGAACATGACATTATGGCACAATCATTAACAAGATTGGGATACACAGAAACATTAAGACTTTCAAGGTAACACAATCAAAGACATTTACAAATCTTTCGGGGTTCCTCTTCCCTCACTAGACTAGAGGTATTTTACTCTCAAGATTCCAGGAAAGGGAAGAACTACAATCAATGCAAGGTGGTATGTAAATTCTGCCTCCTATTGAAAGAGAAGAAGTTTCTCAGTTAACCTCAATCCTTTCAGAAAACTTAAGACCAAATGACCCTAGTTGTCCTTGTAAGTCAGGAGACTTTTACATTCCTTTTCCTACATTTTCCAAGGAAAGGACAGGAAAGCCTGACCTTTTCTTCCTAGAATATCAATATTAATTTGCAGTAATTTTGTACTTTTCGGCACAACAGTATCTGTCAGCGATTTATATAAGATTAACCGTAAACAAACTAGAGGATCTTCCACACCCAGGTTAGTCACCTGGATGGATGCCTGGGGGAAGGTAATCTGGAACATCCAGTTTGTCAGTGTCCCTTCGTCCACTTAAGGGAGGAGGGGGTCATGGCCCCCACCCGCAACCCTATCATTCCAGCCTTTTGTTACATGGTTGAGGGGCGCTGATCATTTTTCTATAGCTACTTCCTGCTGGTAAGGGTCCGCGAGTCTGGGGAAGGGATGGCTGGCCTCAGGCTGCGGTGGCGAAGTAGGGACCTCCTGGTAGGTGGCTTGGAGTAATAGGAGTTCATGGACAGTCCAGATAGTAAAGGCCTTTAGGGGGTCCTGGAGGAAATGAGAGAAAAGGCACAGGAGACAGACCACATGCTGAGAAGGAAGAAGGCAGGGTAGGGTTATAGGCGTGGTGGTCTCTCTTCTGTAACTTCTTCCTGCTGTTTAGGGGCATAGTCATAAGGGCTCAGGTTTTTCTGCCCAGTGAGTGTAGGTTTCAGGGTTGGTGTGTACAGTTAGGTAGATTTCTTCAATTTTCTGGTTGGTGAAGGCCTGCATGTGGTTCTGTAAGAAGCTAGAGAATAGGCATAGGAGACAGGGCCCAAAAGCTAAAATGACAAATATGAGAGTGAATGGACCAATAAATGGTAGAAGCCAAGACACTCAGCTAGTGTGGAGTCACTGATCTCAAGACCCGGATTATGTTTATATTTGGAATGAGATAAACTAGTGTGGGTCAAATAAGTTTGCAAATATGATGTATATGTTTGCTCACTTATAGTTTGCCTTGGGTATAGGGGACAGGCTGTAAGCAGGCCGGGTCATTATAGCCTAAGGCTTAGTTTTAAGACTAAGCTTTTCCCCACACCCTTGACTGTTGCGTGATGAGGAATCCCATTTATGCCTCAGATAAGTGACTTTATATCAGAGACTTCCTTATTTGTATATTGGATTAAAGGTTTTGATTTCTACATTATAAAATGGGACAGACTGGGGGCTCACACTCTCTCGGTTCCTGAAATTAGCATTGCATAAGAGAGGCAATCAAGATGGCGGAGTGCTGAAGGAGAAACCAGTTTGTGCAGAGAGAAGGAGGCGAGGAACAGAGGTGAATAAGGCTGGTGAGGTAGAAACCTTTGATTCTAGGAAACTCAGATAAGTCAGTGGCTTTGGGAGCCCTGAATGGAAAGGGAAGTGTTTTGTCACTGTGTGTATTTCTCACTCGCCGGGTGCAAGCTAAGATTAAAGGTAATGGCCCACCAGTTTTTGGCATCGTTGTTTCATTACCATCTGTCTGCATCAAATGCAAACCTGCACGGGCCAGCGGCTGTGATGGTGGCCGCGACTACTGGCTTTACAACTATGGTACAGGTTCTCGTCCAATTAGGTGAGAGGCACATATAGGTGTTGGTCCTACACATATAGAAAGCCCCTGTGTTGGGCAGATAAAATGTATTATGCTCACTTTGTTAAAAATGGCGCTGCCCACGTGAGGCCGTCGCCCAGGTGATATTAATGTGTGTTGAGAATCCTTGTAGCCTGGGGCTTGGTTTTGGGATTAAGCCTTTCCCACCCTTTTTGATGTGGGGTGGTACAATCCAATCATGCCTCAGAGAAGTGACTTTGTATTAGAGACTTCCCTATTTTGTATATTGGATTAGAGGTTGTGAAGCTACAATATAAAATGTGGGCAGAACGAGAGTTTGCTCTCTTGGTTCCTGGGATGATTAGCATGAGAGAGCAGAGGGAGCAGAACAGAGAGCAGAAAGAGGCCATGTGGCCAGAAGAAGCAGCCAAGATGGCGGAGTGCTGAGTGAGATGCCAGTTTGTGCAGAGTTTGTATCTGGGATAAGGAAGGAGATGGGGAACTGAGGAGAATAAGGCTGGTGAGCTAGAAACCTTTGATTCTAGGAAACTTGGATAAGTCAGTGGCTTTGTGAGCACTGAATATGAGTGGGTTTTGGAGCCACTGTGTGTTTTTACTTGCCCGCCGGGTGCAAGCTAGGATTAAAGACTATGGCCCACCAGTTTTTGGCTCCATTGTTTCTTTACCGACTGTCCAAATCCAATGCGAACCTGCATGGGTCAGAAGGCTGCTTTGATAGTGGCCGTGGCTTCTGGCTTTACACCCTGATTGGGTGAGACAGGTTGAGAGGTGAATAGAGAATAGAGGGATAGGGGTCGGTTTTGTCCGTCCATCTCTGAACTCCAGATGGTCAAGGTGGAGGAAAGTGCAGCCCCAACTAGGGGGGAGACATGGTCAGAGGCCTGCTTTGAGCATTGCAACCATGTGGAAGGGGTAATGAGCCAGGGATAGAGTTGTGGGTGGGATAGGAGCATTTAAGTTTTGAAGCTGTAAGAGTAGGGGGTCCTGTGAATCGAACAGAGGTTAAAAAATAATTTGTTTGCTTCTGGAGAGACTGGATAGTTAACTCGATGGTTCTGATGGTCTTTGGGAAGTTGAATAGTTATTGTGGTGTTGCAGAGGTTAGAGGGGAGGTGACCAACTGAGATGTCACCCTGAACCTTGAAGCATAGGGGATCAGGTAAAAGGAGAGGGTTATTTAAAGTGACTGGTCCTTGAGCAGGAGGGGTTTTAATTTGTCAAGCTGGGAATAGTAGGTATAGTATAGCTTGTTTGCTCAGTTTGCAGCTGAGGTGGGTAATCTCCTATGAGAGTGCTGGCTCTCTCAAAGAAGGTGGTGCTTTTCTGAATCTTGTACATAAGAGTGGTGTGAAGGAGATGAATATTATTAAGAAGAATAGGGGGAGCTGAGTAAGCTGAAGATGACATGGACAGACATATCCAGCAGTCAGCTGCATAGGAAGAGTTAGTCTTGATTATGAGATTTTAAATAAGATTAAGAGAGCTTTCTAGAAGTGAGGATTTCAAGAGGGAGGGTATGGGGGCAGAGTATGCCTTTAAGGGTAAGGAGATAAGAAAGAATAGAGCAAGCTGGAATCTCCATCCTGTCTGTTGTCAGGGGGTAATTATAGTTACTCACCGCTCAGGCTGTTCTTCTTCTGGGATTTTAGTCAGAATGACCTTGGTGGGCCCTAAGGGGGAGCAGGCGTATCTGGGCGGTGATTCAGGTTGACTGGAAGGGTCATCCGTAGGCATGTGTGGAGATCAAGCTTCCCTTTTCTTTAACCTGGAGACATGAAACTAGGGGGCCTTTCCCTGGAGTTTTGCAGCCGTGAGGGTGGTGAAGAGAACATTGGGATTCACTATGCTGGGTGGTAGAGGTAAATTTATAATAGAACTGGGAAAATTTGGCTGGCTGAGAAGCACTAACAGGGCTGACTCTGAGGACGGGAAGTGAAAGGAGAGAGATACTCTGAATTTGAAGATTAGGTCCCAGCCTAAGATAGGCATAGGGCATCAAGGTAGGAGAAGAAAAGTGTGTACAAAGGAGACACCATGTATTAGACAAAGCAGTGGATCCATGGCCAACAGGGAGGAAATAAGACCATCAACACCCACAACAGAGATGTTCAAAGGATGAGCAGGACCTAAATATTCGTGTAAGGCAGAGTATGTGGCCCCTGTGTCTATAAGAAATGAGATCAGCTTTATGTAAAGCCAGGAGCCACCATCGTGGCCATTCATATGCAGGTTCGCATTGGATTTGGACAGTCGGTAAAGAAACAATGGAGCCAAAAACTGGTGGGCCATCATCTTTAATCCTAGCTTGCACCCGGCAGGCAAGTACAACACACACTGGGCTCCAAAACCCACTCATTCCAGTGCTCACAAAGCTACTGACTTATCCGAGTTTCCTAGAATCAAAGGTTTCTAGCTCACCAGACTTATTCACCTCTGTTCCCCATCTCCTTCCTTCTCCCTGCACAAAATCTGCACAAACTGGCTTTTCCTTCAGCACTCTGCCATCTTGGCTGCTTTTCTAGACCTCCTCCACATGCCCTTTCTCTGCTCTGCTCTCTAATGCTAATTTCAGGAACCGAGAGAGCAAGCTCCTGGTCTGCCCCCATTTTATAGTGTAGAAATCAAAACCTTTAATCCAATATACAAAATAGGGAAGTCTCTAATACAAAGTCACTTATCTGAGGCATGATGGGATTGTACCACCCCACATCAAAAAGGGTGGGAAAGGCTTAGTCCTAAAACCAAGCCCCAGGCTACAAGGATCCTGCCTGCCCACAGCCCACCCCCAACATACATTAATATCACCTGGGCGATGGCTTCCATGTGGGCAGCACCATCTTTAACAAAGTGAGCATAATATATTTTATCTGCCCAACAGTTTACCTGCTACTTGGATGGCTATCCTAAGCTCTTTAATGGTGATGTGAGATGGGATTGACAGCCCTAGGCACCTTCAGTCTTCAGTGGTAAGTCCCAGCAGGCTGGGCCAGGTTAGGCTGGAGGTGGTCAGTAGGGGTGGAAGAGACTGAACCCTCCCTTGGAGGAGCGAAGGGGCAGTTTACCTTCCAGTGTCCCTTTTTCCTACAGTGAGAGCTAGGCCCTGGTGGGGGCCAAGGAGCCAAACAGGCTTTTTGCCCAATGATATTCTTTTCCACTCTTGAAGCAGGGCCCTGAAAGTGTCTTATGAGGCCCCTAAGGGGCATTGGAGCCTTTAAGGGGGGCCACCAAGAGCTGGTATTTTGCCTGATCTCTTAAGGCTCTGTCTGCCTTCTCCTGTTCCACTCAGTCATTATAGACCTTAAAGACATGCTCAGAAGATCTCATTGATAGGTTTGAGGCCTCATCATTGTCTGACTCTGAGCTTGTAGGATCTCTAGATGGCAGAGAGTTGTCAGCATAGAAGGGAAGAAGAAATGAAGCAGATGGACAGACAGGGTGATCAACTGAATGGAAAGAAGGAGGGTCAGAATCTACAGGAGGAAGAGGAGGAGGAGGTTGAGGTTCTGGTGGTGGCACCACGAAAGTGGTCAGAGGGGTCAAAAAGATCAGAGCTTAGAGGAGAGTTGGAGGAGGACGGGGGAGAAGGGGTTCTTGCTCAAAGCATTTGGTAGGTCAAGCAAGAGGAACAAAGGGAGGGTTGAGATCAGAGAAAGAAGAAAGCCTGCACATAGGGAATTTCTGAGGCCTTCCCGGTCCGGTGGCAAAAGTTATCGAGATCTTTGAGTGTATTGTAATCAAAAGTAGTTTGTATTGGGGCCATGCGGTAGGTCCCTATGATAGATAAAGGAGGCAGATGGGAATTGGGGAGGAAGGAGGAGCATCCCCCTTCTTCCTCTTCCAGCCACAGAGAAAGGAAGGGGAAGAATTGTCAGGTCATTACTCATGAGAATTCAGATCCAGTGAGTAGGAGGTTTGTTGGCCAGGTGCCTGGGCTTCAGAAAATGTAGTCCGAGTAGACAAGAAACCCCGAGGTCTCTACCTTCCCAGATTTTTAGGTTGAAAATTTTGGAAGAGTGCCTACCAGAGGAAGTGGAGGTGTAGAAGGATCCCTAATCCTGGTCCGGCAGGGGTTTGGAACAGGGTCACTGAGCTGGCCAATCTACCCCCACTCCCAGGACCAAGCAGAATCAGGGAGTAAGCCCGGAACAAGCTGCCACTGTCCATTTTATTTATATTTAAGTCTGAACAATGTTTTATTTTTAAAAAATGACCAGATTCCCTCTGTTACATCCGTCTAAGACTCACTCTTGATGCTTGTCTCGTAAGTTCGACAATTATATTTTAAAATACCACAGTTTTTACGCTGATCACATAATTTTATTTTGTGCATTTATCCATCCCATCCTAAAGGCCGGCCCGTGAAAACATTTTCTGACATTAAACCGGTCCAGGGCCCAAAAAGGTTGGGGGCCACTGAGCTAGGGGACCTCCACACCCTGCTTAGTCACCCGGATGCCTGGGGGAAGATGATCTGGAACATCCAGTTTGTCAGTGTCCCTTAAGGGAGGAGGGGGTCATGGCCCCCACCTGCAATCCTATCAACATAGTGTAAATATAACACAGCTTTTATATCCATTCATCTACTGATGGGCACTTGGGCTGTTTCCAGATCTTGGCTATTGTAAATAATGCAGCAATGAATGAACATGGGGATGCATATAGTCTTTTGAATTAGTTTTTCAGGATCCTTAGAATATATTCCCAGAGTTAGGATGGCTGTGTCAAAAAGCAGTTTCATTTTTGAACTCTATACTGCTTTCCACAGTGGCTGCACCAGTCTGCATTCCCACCAGCAGTGCAGGAGGGTTCCCTTTTCTCCACACCCTCCCCAGCACTTGTTTGTAGATCTGTTGATGATAGCCATTCTGACAAGTGTGAGGTGATATCTCATTGTGGTTTTAATTTGCTTTTCTCTGGTTGCTAGTGACATTTGCTTTTCTCTGGTTGCTAGTAAGCATCTTTTTACATGTCTATGGCCATTTATATGTCCTCTTTGGAGAAGTTTCTATTCAAGTCCTATGCCCAGTTTTTAATTAAAATACTCCTCCCTTATTTAAGTGCATCTCTGCAGGAGTCCAGAGTCTCTTTGTGCTTCAATCAAACAACGTGACACAGCAGACTGAGGTGAGAACAGAGATGAGAACAGCTGTCTTCTCTTAATCCAGGCAGTAAAGAGATCTGCAAAACTGCCAAACAGTGGAATGCTTTGCATTATATTATTTTTTGATTGTCTTGGAAAGCATAGTTAGTTTTTATAAGAAAAATGTGTTATTTATATAAGCACGCAGGGAGCTTATTATATTTTTAAATGCGTTAATGAATAAATGTTTGAAAATGTCTCTGTTTAAAAGTTTAAAATGATACATATTGAAGGCTATAATTCACACAAACAAAAAGTCTTTGGGTTCTAAATAATTTTCAAGAGTTCTTGAGACCAAAAGTTTGAGACTGCTGGTCTCAATGTTTAACAGTTAAAAATCTAGTGAACAGCCCTAGCCAGATAGCTCCGTTGGTTGGAGCATCAGCCTGGAGCAGAGGTTGCAGGTTTGATCCCCGGTTAGGGCACATACAGGAACAGATCGATGCTCCTGTCTCTCTCTCTCCCTCTCCCCTCCTCTCTGGCTGTTGGGCAGATAAAATATATTATGCTCACTTTGTAAAAGATGACTCTGCCCACGTGGAAGCCCATCGCCCAGGTGATATTAGTTGCCCTTCTTGCTTGGAATGGGCGTGATTATATTAATGTGTGTTGGGGCAGGCTGTGGGCAGGCAGGATCCTTGTAGCCTGGGGCTTAGTTTTAGGACTAAGCCTTTCCCACTCTTTTTGATGTGGGGTGGTGCACTCTCATGAGAAATCCCATTATGCCTCAGATAAGTGACTTTGTATCAGAGACTTTCTTATTTGTATATTGGATTAAAAATTTTGATTTCTACACTATAAAGTGGGGCAGACTGGGAGCTTGCTCTCTTGGTTCCTGAGATTAGCATTAGAGAGGAGAGCAGAGAGCAGAGAGAGGCCACGTGGAGGAGGCCAGAAGAAGCAGCCAAGATGGTGGAGTGTTGAGTGAGAAGCCAGTTTGTGCAGAGTTTGTGCAGGGAGAAGGAAGGAGATGGGGAACAGAGGTGAATAAGTCCGGTGAGCTAGAAACCTTTGATTCTAGGTGTAAAGCCAGGAGGCACAGTCAGGGCCACTATCACAGCAGCCCGGCCCATGCAGGTTCGCATTGGATTCGGACAGTCGGTAAAGAAACCATGGAGCCAAAAACTGGTGGGCCATAACCTTTAATCCCACCTTGCACCCGGCGGGCAAGTAAAAATACACACTGGGCTCCAAAACCCAGTCACACTCAGTGCTCACAAAGCCACTGACTTATCCGAGTTTCCTAGAATCAAAGGTTTCTAGCTCACCAACCTTATTCTCCTCAGTTCCCCATTTCCTTCCTTATCCCAGATACAAACTCTACACAAACTGGCATCTCACTCAGCACTCCGCCATCTTGGCTGCTTCTCCTGGCCTCCTCCACGTGGCCTCCTTTAGCTGCTGGCTCTACTCTCTCCGCTCTCTCATGCTAACCTCAGGAACCAAGAGCGCAAACTCCCGTTTTGCCCCCACTTTATACTGTAGCTTCACAACCTCTAATCCAATATACAAAGTAGGGAAGTCTCTAATACAAAGTCACTTCTCTGAGGCATGATTGGATTGTACCGCCCCACATCAAAAAGGGTAGGAAAGGCTTAATCCCAAAACCAAGCCCCAGGCTACAAGGATTCTGCCTGCCTTTAGCCCACCCCAACACACATTAATATCACCTGGGCAACGGCCTCTTTAACAAAGTGAGCATAATACATTTTATCTGCCCAACACTAGGAAACTCAGATAAGTCAGTAGCTTTGTGAGCACTGAATGAGTGGGTTTTGGAGCCCAGTGTGTGTTTTTACTTGCCCACTGGGTGGAAGCTAGGATTAAAGATGATGGCCCACCAATTTTTGGCTCCATTGTTTCATTACCTACTTTCCAAATCCAATGCGAACCTGCATGGGCCAGGCGGCTGTGATGGTGGCCATGGCTACTGGCTTCACACTGGCTAAAATCAATAAATAATTTTTTTAAAAAAAATAAATAAATATCTAGCGAACAAATTAATAAGGAAAATACTCTGTGGCTCCAGCCTTGAAAATTATATTTTTAAAATGTCCTGGAAAGCAAGACTCACATGTAGAACCTTTGGATCTGCACTTCTGTACTGGAGAATGGGGGAGAAGGCACCAAGGCACGGATCTCCCCCTACCATTTCTCTTCTCTCCTAGGGGCCACCTCCCCTGAAATAGGTGTTTCTTGGTCACCTCTCAGGCCTATCTGTTGTGTGGTCCACCCTCTAGGGTAGATCCATGCAAGAGGCCCGCACTTGGTCCTAATGTTGTAAGGTACCAAAAAGCTGCAAATTAATATTGATATTCTAGGAAGAAAAGGTCAGGCTTTCCTGTCCTTTCCTTGGAAAATGGAAGAAAAGGAATGTAAAAGTCTCCTGACTTACAAGGACAATTAGGGTAATTTGGTCTTAAGTTTTCTGAAAGGATTAAGGTTAACTGAGAAACTTCTTCTCTTTCAATAGGAGGCAGAATTTACAAAGCACCTTGCACTGATTATAGTTCCTCCCTTTCCTGGAATCTTGAGAGTAAAATACCTCTAGTCTAGTGAGGGAAGAGGAACCCTGAAAGATTTGTAAGTATCTTTGATTGTGTTACCTTGAAAGTCTTAATGTTTCTGTGTATCCCCAGAAACATTAGACCAGTGGTCCCCAACCCCTGGGCCGCAGACTGGTACCGGTTCATGGGCCATTTGGTACTGGTCCACAGAGAAAGAATAAATAACTTACATTACTTCCGTTTCATTTATATTTAAGTCTGAACGATGTTTTATTTTTTAAAAATGACCAGATTTGCTCTGTTACATCCGTCTAAGACTCACTCTTGACACTTATCTCAGTCACGTGATACATTTATCCATCCCACCCCAAAGGCTGGTTCGTGAAAATATTTTCTGACATTAAACCGGTCCGTGGCCCAAAAAAGGTTGGGGACCACTGCCCTAGACAAATGTTATAATCTCGTTAATGATTGTGCCATAATGTCATGCTCTCCCCCGCCTGCGTGTGATCCGGGGTATATAAGTAGCCCCTGGACTATTTGGGGGGCTGCATGATTTGGGCCTGCAGATGCCCCGTGTCAGCTATATATGCAGCCGGCATATTTAAATTTTTCTCCTTTAATAAAACTCTTCAAAATTTATCTGGACTAGGTATCTCTATGTGGACTCGATGAAGTGAGGTACGGTGCCTTTCAGAATCTGGGGTGCAGTACTTTATAACACTACAGTATGGTTGGGCTGTTTGGGCTGGGACTGTCAAAGCCTGGGGAATCTGGGGCATGGTCTAGAACAGGGGTCTCAAACTCACGGCCTGTGGGCCGCATGCGGCCCGCCGAACAATTTTGTGTGGCCCTGTAAAGCCAGGAGCCGCCATCGTGGCCATTCACATGCAGGTTCGCATTGGATTCGGACAGTCGGTAAAGAAACCATGGAGCCAAAAACTGGTGGGCCATAGCCTTTAATCTAGCTTGCACCCGGCGGGCAAGTAAAAATACACACTGGGCTCCAAAACCCAGTCACACTCAGTGCTCACAAAGCCACTGACTTATCCGAGTTTCCTAGAATCAAAGGTTTCTAGCTCACCAGCCTTCTTCTCCTCAGTTCCCCATCTCACTCAGCACTCTGCCATCTTGGCTGCTTCTCCTGGCCTCCTCCACGTGGCCTCCTTTAGCTGCTGGCTCTACTCTCTCCGCTCTCTCATGCTAACCTCAGGAACCAAGAGCCAAGTCCCGTTCTGCCCCCATTTTATAGTGTAGCTTCACAACCTTTAATCCAATATACAAAATAGGGTAGTCTCTAATACAAAGTCACTTCTCTGAGGCATGATTGGATTGTACCGCCCTACAGCAAAAAGGGTGGGAAAGGCTTAATCCCAAAACCAAGCCCCAGGTTACAACGATCTGCAACACACATTAATATCACCTGGGCAATGGCCTGTTTAACAAAGTGAGCATAATACATTTTATCTGCCCAACAGGCCCGCAGACTAATCCACGAAATTCAAAATATTTTGGATAAAATTAAGTAAGCCTAGGGGCCTACTTGTATTTTTCATTTCTCTAGCATCCTAGCTAGATATTAGCTTAGTTAACAGCAGTTGTGATGCGAACTACAGTTTCTGGTCGTTTTGTGACACTGAGTAAACTGCATGTACGATTGTGCTTGTTGTACTGATTTTTTTTTTTGTTTTCAACTGCAGTGAGAAAAGTGTTGTGTAACAGTTGCCTTTTGTAGACCTAGTGCGGCCCGCCGAACGGCTGTGATCTTGCTCTGCGGCCCACATGCTGAGTTGAGTTTGAGACCCCTGGTCTAGAGGGTGAGGGAGTGGGCCCCAGGTGGTCACCTCTCCTTGTCCCTGTGAACACCTCATCCTATGAAGATGGACAGGCTAAAAGAAGGCCCTACAGAAGGATCCAGAGTAGGTTCTAAGCAGGGTGCTGGCACATAGTAAAAAAGTTTGCTGATTGGATAGAAGATTCCAAGCTAGTACTGGACTCTGCATTCTCCCTTTGTGATGCTGGATGGCCCTTCTCCTGGCCTCCATCTTTTTGAGTATAAGTTTAGGCATGTTGATAGATGAGTCCCTGAGTGTTCTCCCAGGGGCCATGTTTGTTCCAAGAGTTAATGATTTCTGAACTGCGGATGAGACCTTGACAACCTTTATGCTCTATGGGTTTAATTGGTTGGTTAGAGAAAAAGTGCTTTTTCTTTTTTTGAGAAAAATGAATAGAAATATTTATGAAAATTTCTTTCTTAAAATGATATTGCTATCTATTTAGCACAGGAACCAAGGGGATCAGGTACATATTAAATAGAAAATAAAACTATTTCTCTTCTGCTTAAATATCTTTATTATTGCTCAAAGATTACATAAATGTATATATTTTTAATCAGTCCCATGTTCAAAATGTATCTTAAAAGGTATAACCATCTTACAGTAGCTTTCATAAAATAGCTTCTAAGTGTAATTTTTGGGAGATGGCCATTACAAAATCACTCCTACTGATTTTACCAGATTTTCCTATGACTGTTACACAGTATATGTAAGATCCGAGTGCAATAACCCTGTGGGTGGTGCCAGAACAGAGTCCATTATGATAAAAAAAAAATACATTGTAAAGTCTGTATTATAGAATTTACTGTGGGTGAAAACAAGGAAGTGAAATGCACAGACCTAACTTCAAATAGTTTACTTTCTCCTGAGAGACATACATTAGTTTATCCATTCATCCACCCACCCTTTCATCTATCTATCCATTCAACATCCATCCATCCAACATCCATCCATCCATCCATCCATCCATCCATCCATCCATCCATCACAACCATCCAACTCTCCATCCATTTACCCACACATTCATTCATCATCTTATATTCCATTCATCATTCAACCATTTATGCATCTAATAGATTTGGATGTTAGCCCCTGAGAAGAGCCAAGTCTAGTAGAGGTCATGTGGAGAAGAAGGTGGTGGGGAGACTGGCTCTGCCCTGGCCCCCTCAAAAACAGTTTAGTAAAGAAAGTCACAGTAGCCTAACACAGTAGGAGGAGGTATGTCAACTTCCTCAGCCAAAGGAGCAATGTGGTTATTAGTTCACCAGGAAAAAAAAAAAAGTCAGTCACGTGACTAGGAGCAATATTATATTCCCATAGCTACCCAATAGTGAAGAGGGAAACTTCACTCTGCAGCAAAGCTTGACTTTGGATATTCTGAGCGATCTGCAGCTAGTGAGGAAGACCTGATGACTCCCACCCTGTCCCCCACCAGTTGGCTCAGAACTACTCCAATCCCAGAGTCAATAGATCATGAGGTGAATACTTCTTTGCTTCTCAGTAGGCTGGGAGTGCCCAAGGTCACTGAACGTGGGTGTCTGCCACTTCCAAGAAGGGCAGGGTCAAATGTAAAAGAGTAGAGTACACAGATAGGCCAAACTTGAGAAACAGCTAACCCCAAATTCAAAAGTCTGAGCAGAATTTCCATGCAATGGTGGAGTGGCCATTCTAATGGAAGGGAAGCTGGGAGAAGACAGCCTGTGTGTACTCCCTGATCACCCTTGGGCAGGGGTCCTACCAGCAGAGCCACCATCTGGGATCTGCCCTTGGATCCACCCTTGAATCTCTACTGTTTACAGGAATCCATACCTCCTCCCAACTGCTGATAAGCAGACATAGCTCATGCTACATGCTGGGGTGGATTTTTGCACCAGCTGTCGCCTCCCTACCAAGGTCACACCCCAGAACCTGGCTTTTTCCCCTCTTTGGGGCCATCTCATGCAGCTGCAGCTAGAGTAAAGCCATGGCTTGCTCCTGCTGTCCCTGTGGGCCCTGGGGATCCATTCAGACCCCTCACCCACTCATCTCTGCAGTGACATGGCCTCTGAGAGACAGATGAATAAGAGGCAGAGCTGGTGTTAGTTCCAGTGTGGGGCTCATGTCTACAGTCCCTGGCTGCTTAGTATTTACTGAGTAAAAGTCATTGCCCTGGAGTCACAAATTTATTGACACTGAGAGGAGGATGTCTGGCCTGCAGGTCTGCAGAGGAAGCCTCCCGTGTTTCTGGGCAGAATCTCAGAGAGAGGGTGTCTGCAGGGGCCCAGGGGTTGGTAAAGAGGGACTGACCTTGGCATGGCCTGGAGAGGGCACAGAGGGCAGCTGGGAGTGGCTAGGCCAGGAAGGCATTTGTATTCTGAAGGACCTAGTGTCTCAGATGAGTGGAGGCAGATTTTCCCTGAGTGGCTAGTCCTGGCTTCAAGGGTTTCCTTCCTCCAGTTTCCCTTCAATCTGAGGTTAGCCTTCCCCCATCCCCTATACTAGGTCCAGCCCTGGAGAGGAAGTTATAGGGATGCCCTGGTCCCGTACCTGAGGTCTCTGCATTCAGGGTAGTTGGGGCTTCTCCAAGCCTTAACAGGACCCAAGTGGACCCTGGTCACTGTTTCTCTCCTTGGGGGCACTGTCTGGCCCTGCACGTAGTGTGTGGAATTAACCACATGTCTCAAGTTGCTCCAGGACTCAGGATGATGGTCATTCTCTGCAGGCCCTGAAGCTGGACCCTGGCTCTGGGAAGCTGGTATGGTCCTTCTTTAATGGGGTCATGTGAGGTTAGGCTGCCACAATAGTGCTAACATGCTGATTTTGGATGAGGCCCCCCCAAAAAGCATTTTCCCTGGGCCCATTCTAGGGGTAGCTTCATCCACAGCAGCCCACAGCTATCCACTGGGTACTAGTAAATGCCAAGCACCCCACCATCTTCCCTTGCTCTCCTGCCTTACTTGCTGTCTGACAGCACAATCTCTGGGAAGACTGCTGGTCTTCACTGTCCTTGACTGCTTGTTCCTTCTCTCTCCTTTGTGCCCAGCACTGAGGGACTGAAGGAGGCCTATGTTCCTGTCTGCCCTGTCCTATGCATCACCAGCAGGGGTCAGCTCTGGCCTCCCGTGTGCTCAGGGACGGTCTGCCGCAGACACTGGGTATCTGAGAGGACAGGTTCAATGTATGCAGGGCCCGGGAGTGGGGGCTTCACAAGGGTGACAGATACTATTTCTCAGGCAGCAAATAAAGGTCACTTCTGAATTCCAGAATAAAAGAACCCACTTCTCTGGAAAAGGTCAGGAAGAACGACTACCCTTTGCTAAGCTAGGACCTTGGTAGGCTGTGTCAGGGAGCCAAGAAGGGTAAGACACTTGCAAGGTGAGGCCCGCAGCCAGCTTGCAGCTCAGGGAAGGGAGACAACGGGCGCCCCAGCCCCCAAAGCACATCCTGAGGCTGGACCTGAGGGTCAGGGATGGTGCCAGCATGGCAAGAGGAGGTCGTACATATGCCAGCCCTGGCTGGAAGAACTGTTTTCTGGATATTGGGTACAGTGAGAAATTGCTCACTTCACATCAAAGCTTGGATGCTCAGAGTCTCTAAAGACACCAACCCCAGGCTGCCATCCACTGGCTCGAGGGGGCTGGGATGGTGGGGTGAAAGCAGGGGAAGTTGCCCATTGGAAGGCTCGGTGCTCTGCAGCTTCCCACGGTCCTGGGCCAGCCTGCCTCTCTACTGAAGACCTGCTTGGCCCCTGTGGGCTTTCCAGCTGGGGCCCAGTTCTTGGATGTGAGCCCACATCAGGCCAGGTGGGTCTCAGGTCAGCTTGGTCATTTCAACCTTCATGCCTTCTATCCAGATAACTCCCTCCTGGACTCTCACCCTTTCCTCTTCTTCCAATTCTCACCATTGAATGCACCTCTGCTTAGTGTCTGGGCCAGGGGAAGCTTTTTCTTTCCCCACTAGCAGCTCCCTCTGGCATGTGTTCGTGCATCTTGGCCGTGAATTGGATTATCTGGAAGCTTCAGCACCTTTCAAGGGTCTCTCACATCTTGAAAGAATCAGGAAAACCTAAAATGCGAGGCAGCACCCTTCCCACCTAATGCCCTAACCATAGGTAGTGCTGAGGGCCACGCATGCCTATTACCAGCCTCAGAGGCCAGGCACACCTTCCTCACAGCCTTCCTCACGGATTTGTTGAGGAGTCTGAGTGCCAGGCGACCCTAGAATAAGTTCTACGAGGGCCGGGCCTCTGTGCTATGTAAGCTCAGCTTTCCAGGATGCATCTGCAAAAAACATCGCTCCAGAGTGAGCCCAAGTGCTTGTGCTAGACTGCTTATGCTGGGGTGTCACGCAACAGAAATGTATTTTCTTGCAGTTCTAGAGGTTGGAAGTCTAAGGTCAAGGTGGCAGCAGGTTTGTTGCCTTCTGAGGCCCAGTCCTTGGCTTGCAGATGGCCACTTTCTCCTGTGTCCTCACAGCTCTTCCTTCTGTGCAGTGCATGTTTCTATCCTAATCTCTTCTTTATATGCGGACGCCAGTCAGACTGAAGTAGAGTTTACCCGCATGACCTCATTTTACCTTAATTACTTCCTTAAAGGCCCTATCTCCAAACGTAGTCCTATTCTGGAGTATTGGAAGTTAGGGCTTCAATGTAGGAGGCAGTGACAATTCAGCCAAGAACAGTTACTGGAGTGGTGTCCTCGCCTTCCTTTTCACAGCTGAGGACACAGAGGCTGAGAGAGGCAGAGTGATTTGTAGGAGGCACTCGGCTTGGCCTGGGGACCAGGCAGGTTACCTGTGCGGTCCTGCTTCAGGTTCACCTCCAGGGCCCAGCCTTGCTGCACACGGGGCTGTGACCCTGAGCCTGGCAATGGCGCTGGGTGACCCTTCTTAGAGGCTGCAAGCATGCAGCCTAGGCCACAGCTGGGGCATGGAGGTGGGGCCTGGAGCGTCCATGGTGCACTTGGCAAGGAGCCAGGGAGGCTGCTGGAGTGGCCATGCAGATGAGGCTGTCCCATACAGCCAGTGGTTCCATGTCCCACCACAGCCAGCCCATACCCACAGCCCACCCAGCAGATGGGCTGCAGGTCTGGTGGGGACGTCCTGAGCGGTTGAAGCAGTGCACACAGCTGGCTTCTTCATGGAAACGCCTCCATCAGGGAGGTTTGCTGGGAGTTGGAGAAGCTGCCTGAGCAGATGGGGGCCACCTGCCACCGACGCAGTTCACCTCTGACCTTGCTTTAAGGAAGTCAGCCCTTGTCAGCATTCACGAAGCATGTCTGGGTCCTATGCACCTATGTCTCTGAAGCATGTCTGGGTCCTATGCACCTATGTCTCCATCATTTTCCATTTCAAAACCCATGGAACTGTGCAGACATTTGTGGAAAAACAGTAAACTCCATTCTCTTGAACTTTTCAATGAACGTGTATCTCATGTGTGGGAAGGATGCATTCCTGCCATCATATAAATGAGTACGTATATAAACACACTCACTCCATGTAGTGTGTAACGTTGAACTGACGAGGGAGGTAAAGGATGGGGTGAGGTCAACTGCTTCCCTCTCCAGACTCTGGCTGGAGGTCATTTCACCGAATGCACCAAACGGCTTTGTGAAGCAGATTGCATTTCTACTCCCACTTTAAAGACAAGGAAATTGAGACCTGGTCTGGCTGTGCACCTTCCTGAAGTCACACGGCTAAAGATTTCCCAGGCACAACCGTAGCCACCATGCTGTCCTACGAAGGATGACAAGGACCAATGAGAGAGGCTAGGAAGGAGCCAGCCCGATGTGGGACTTCACAGCAGACCTTCCACTGAAATGTCTGAGTGCAGATCTCAGACCTGGCTTCTCATTCCAGGCTTCCCCCAGGCTCTGCCCACACATGCTGGTGGTCATTGCAGAGTTTAAGCTGGCAGACAGTTTACTAGCTTTGACTTTATCCCTTGCTTTGAATTGTTCGTGCTTCTTCTCCGGTGTTCCCTGGGGATGAAACATGCACTGCACAGAACAGTAGAGGAGCACCTGGGTGGGTGGCTCTGGACAGGCTGGCCCAGGACTCTGTCATGGCTGCTGGAAGCATCTCTCCTTTAAAGCAAATCGTCCCTGAGTGCTGAGGACCTGGGACCCTGCCTGGGCAGTTAGGGCTCCCCAAACCCCCACCCTCCTGCACCACAGGCCCCTTGGTTGTCTGGGCTCTGGCTCCTGTTGCCCCACAGAACTTCTGTGCTCACTGCCCAGCTATGCTCCTACACTCCGAGACTCTGCTCCCCTCATCCCCCTCTGGGTCACACTGCCTCTGACCCAAGAGCAGGCGGGGTATCCTTCCCCGGCAACAGCACTCTCCTGTGCCAGACCCTTCCATAGCACCTACCTGTTTCTCTTGGGCAAAGGTCCAAGCTTACTAGCTTGCCACTGCAGCCCTGGCCTGGGGGTCAGCCACGTTCCTTACTGCTCCCCACTGTGTGGAGCTGCTTGAAGAGCTGGAGTGTGTGCTGCCTGCTCCCCACAGAAGCCTTGCACGTGCTCCCCTCCCAGAACGGGGGGCCCAGCACACACATGCCCCAGCAGCCTGACACCTCCCACACCACTTTCCAGTCACAGCTCAGTGGGGAAAGAAAGTGGTCTGGGGCCTGTGTCCTGGGCGCTTAGCCAGGCGCACCTGTCCCCACCTCCAGGCAAACACACTATTACTTCCTCTCCTTAGGATTACCGCAGGCTGGCCTGCCTGCGAGCATGGTGTGAGGCTGGTCCTTCAAATAGCCCTAGTTTTTCTTTCTACTTTGGCTCCCTCATTTAACTTATGCCAACTTGTTATATGTGAGTATCCTTGTGAGTACCTTAAATGCTTTCCGTAAACACTGGTTAGAAATCCTAAATACCACTTTTATCTTCATCCAGCATCAGGAGGTGGGCAAGTGTCTGCTACAGCCAATGTGATCAACCCGTACCCGGCCGGCAGGGCTCCAGCTCCTGAGCAAAGCAGCCACTCATGGGGTCCACTACAGCCCATGGCGAGGATCTGAGGAGGGGCCAGCACAAGGAGGGCTACCTCCACTCAGAACAGAAGGTGGGAGGGGCAGGACTAGGCAGGAATGCTGCTGAGGCTGCTGAGACCTACAGGTACCTTGGGGTGACTCCCAGCAGCCTCAGACCTTAAGATGTTTGGACAAAGGCACATTTTCACTGAGCTGTGATAGTGAAGTTTTTAAGGCTTGTTTGGTAGAAGGTAGGAAACAAAAGCTTGCTGGGCCCTGGCCGGTTGGCTCAGTGGTAGAGCATCAGTCTGGTGTGTGGTTGTCCTGGGTTCAATTCCTGGTCAGGGCACAGAGGAGAAGCAACCTTCTGCTTCTCCACTCCTCCCCCCATCTCTTCTCTTTCTTCTCCTCCCATAGCCATGGCTCAATTGGAGCAAGTTGGCCCTGGGTGCTGAGGATGGCACCATGGCCTCTGCCTTAGGTGTTAATATAGCTCAGTTGCTGAGCAATAGAGTAATGTCCCAAATGGGCAGAGCATTGCCCCATAGGGGGCTTGCTGAAAGGATCCAAGTTGGGGCACATGTGGGAGTCTGTTTATCTACCTCTCACTTAAGAAAAATTAAAAAAAAAAAAAAAAGCTTGCTGGGGTACTGGCAGAAGAGTTGAGAGTTCCAGGCTCAGCGGGAAGGACCCGAGGCTGGGGTGTTGACAAGATCCAAGCCCGGGAGAAGAGAGTGTGTGCGGTCCTAGAGAGCCCTGGTCAGGGGAGTTGCAACGTTTGAGCCACTTCTCAGAGGTGATACTGTCCTTGGTGATGATTGACCAATGGAGAGGCTGGCTGACGTGATGGAGCAGAAAGGCCACTAGCCTTGTGGATGGGTCACCTTCTGGATGCTGACCCCTCCTTGAGGTGGAAGTGGCTGAGTGGGTCAGTGAGGAGGGTACAAGGTGGTATAGCAGGACGGGGCATTCCTCCTGTGCTGGTACTAGGGCATTGTGGTCAAGTCTGTAGACTTTGCCTTTCTTTTCCTAGGGACATTACTCAGGTGCTGTTGGGAATGTGCCTTGCCTCAGACTCCATGGCTTCTGTAGGATACCACACCTTCATAGCTGCCCTGTGAGGCTAAGTCTGGTCATAGCCTTTGGTTCATGGTAAGCCCACCAACCAAGTTGGTGTGCTTCCTCATTTTGTTTGTTTGTTTGTTTGTTTAAGGCTTGATGTTTTAAAGTCATTTTACTTTATTTTTTTATTTTTTTGTATTTTTTTTTCTGAAGTTGGAAATGGGAGGCAGTCAGACAGACTCCCGCATGCGTCCGACCGGGATCCACCCGGCATGCCCACCAGGGGGCGATGCTCTGCCCCTCTTGGGGCGACGCTCTTCCGCAATCAGAACCTTTCTAGCACCTGAGGCAGAGGCCACAGAGCCATCTTCAGCGCCCGGGCCAACCCTGCTCCAATAGAGCCTCGGCTGCGGGAGGGGAAGAGAGAGACAGAGAGGAAGGAGAGGGGGAGGGGTGGAGAAGCAGATGGGCGCTTCTCCTGTGTGCCCTGGCTGGGAATCAAACCCGGGACTTCTGCACGCCAGGCCGACGTTCTACCACTGAGCCAACCAGCCAGGGCCTCATTTTGTTTTTTGAACTTGAATTCGGGAAGATAAAATCCTGGAATGACTGACAACCATGTTGTCAGCATGAGAAGGCTGGAAGCAAAACCACCCAGAGTAGGCTGGACAAAAGAAACAGAGAAATTGGGGACCAAATATATTGTTTTGAGCCTCCAAATCCACCTGCACTTGAAAATAATTTATTGATTCATATATTCAAAATTTGTAGGAATGGTACAGGCTTTAGGAGAGGCTTGATCAAGCACTCAATGATGTCATGAGGGCCATGATTCCCTTCTGCTTTTCACCCCCTGAGGCACTGGCATCATCTTCAGGCGGGTTCTCTTCTTGGTGGCACAGTGGTGACTGGCAACAGCTGAGGTTTGGCTCTTTTCTTCTTAGAGAGAACTTTCCCCCGCAGAAGCTCATGTAGATTAGGAAAGCATTTTCTGGGAACACCCCCAGCAAACATCTCATCTAATTGCCAGGGAAGCAGCCAACACCTGTGTAGCTTTGGGGTGCTAAAACCCAGAGCAGATTTGGCTTCTGGGAAAGCTTGAATTCTGGCTGGATTGTTGAGCCTCCAGCCCTGTCCCCCAGGTCAGGGCTAACACAGCAGAGCTGGACAGTTCTGGACTCTTCCTTGGTTCTTGCAACTGGTCAGTGTCTTTGGGTCTGACTCCAGTTATGGGGCAGTGGGGCTGATGCTGGGACTAGCAAGTGATTGGAAGAGGCACTCTTTGCCACTTAGAGAAGTCAGAAGTGAGGAGGTGAGCCTGACCAGGCGGTGACACAGTGGATAGAGTGTTGGACTGGGACGCAGAGGACCCAGGTTTGAAACCCTGAGGGCGCCAGCTTGAGCTCAGGCTTAACTGATTTGAGCATAGGCTCACCAGCTTGAGCACAGGGTCCTTGGCTTGAGCATGGGATCATATACATGACCTCATGGTTGCTGGCTTGAGCCCAAGGTCACTGGCTTGAGCAAGGAGTCACTGGCTCTGCTGTAGCCCCTGGGTCAAGGCACATATGAGAAAGCAATCAATGAACAACTAAGGAGACTAAGGAGCCACAACGAGGAATTGATGTTTCTCATGTCTTTTCTTTCCTGTCTGTCTATTCCTATCTGTCCCTCTCTCTCTGTCTTTCTGTCTCTGTCACAAAAAAAAAAAAAAAAAAAAAAGAAAGAAGTGAGGGGTGAGTATAACAACAGGCCAGGGGGCTGCCATGGCTCCACCACGTTTGCACCCCACCAGGTATTTTGCTGAGATACGAGCTGTATCCACAGTCTGAGGAGGGTGTTCTGTGGCTGGATCAGGGACCGCCTTATTTACTCCAGGAACTACGCCCCAGCGGTATGCCACACGTAGTTGGTGTGCCAGACTTTGCTGCTGAAGCCCTTGCTTCAGATCGCTGAGGTTTGCTTTTCTTGTTCTGATGTGATAAGGTCAGTAACGTTGGCTTAATTGGTACGAATTGAACTATAATGCACCTGTCAAATGTTACCTGGCCTCATCAGCTCTGAAGTCACTGTGGGCCACTGGCCATGACTCAGCCTAGGCAGTCCTCTTCTCCCAGAGTGGCCTCCTTGATGGCCAATGCCCAGCTGCTCCCTGAGAAAGATATACTTGTACCCCATACACATTCAAAACTCAGTCATGTTTTACCTGAGCCTAACAGCAGTGTGAAGGGACAGAAGTCCTGGGGTGAAGATGACGGTGGCCAGCTTCCAGCCCTCAGGACCACAGTCTGGTGATCATGTGACTCAGAGTTATGAAGAAGGAGAAGCAGAAGGCATGGCCCTGCAGGGCCGCCCTGGGGGTGTGCTTGCATCCACCACCCGCACCTCCCCCCAGGAAAGGCTCTGCAGACGAACATCACTATTCACCTTGATGGCATGACCTGGATCTGCCTTCTGCAGCGTCTCATGCCTCCGCCCCGACCCAGTCTCTGCCTGGTCTCCACAGCCAGGACACCACTGCTTGCGTGGGCTTCTGTTTCTTTCCACTTTCCTTATTCATCTTTTCCCATCTTCCCCTGCACTGGGTGGAAACTTGTGGTGAGGCAGTTCACAGAGTGGAGGCAGTGCCTGCCTCCTGAAGCTGGTCTTCTGAAGGGACATAGGCAGCATGACTGAGAGACGCTCTGCGGGAGTGACAGCAGCCTGCCCTGTCCTCAGGCACGAAGGTCAGCGCCTGGGAGGGCACAGTGAAGGGTGGAGCGAGAAGGGCAGCTCTTGCCACAAGCTCTGGAAAGTGCCTTGCGGCTGTGGCAGGAGCTGGGGACCGGGGGAGCATCAGGGCAGGACAGCAAGGCAAACGGGCTGTTGGTAGGGGTCTCAGTTAGGGGCAGATCAAGCTACAGCGGAGTTGAGATTTTTGATGTAATATGAAGCCATAGATGATGACTTTTCTAAAATGTTATCTTAGTTGAGGTGTAAGTTATGGATAATAAAGTGGACCAGGCCCTGGCCGGTTGGCTCAGCGGTAGAGCGTCGGCCTAGCGTGCGGAGGACCTGGGTTCGATTCCCGGCCAGGGCACACAGGAGAAGCACCCATTTGCTTCTCCACCCCTCCGCCGCGCTTTCCTCTCTGTCTCTCTCTTCCCCTCCCGCAGCCAAGGCTCCATTGGAGCAAAGATGGCCCGGGCGCTGGGGATGGCTCCTTGGCCTCTGCCTCAGGCGCTAGAGTGGCTCTGGTCGCAATATGGCGACGCCCAGGATGGGCAGAGCATCGCCCCCTGGTGGGCAGAGCATCGCCCCTGGTGGGCGTGCCGGGTGGATCCCGGTCGGGCGCATGCGGGAGTCTGTCTGACTGTCTCTCCCCGTTTCCAGCTTCAGAAATGAAAAAAAAATAAAAATAAAAAAAATAAAGTGGACCAGTTTCAAGTGTGTGAGCTGATACATTTTGACGAACGTCTACAGTTTTGTGACCACCACCCCAATCAAGGCACGTTAGGGTCAGGGCTTAGGCCAAGGTTCGGTGTTCAGGAAGTGGCCATGTCTTTTGACTCTGAGCCTTGGAGCTGAGGATGCCTTCCTTGGTTTGGTCCCAGAGCTGCCTTTCTGTCTGTTCCTTGGGTGTCCTTGGTCGTTAGGTGCTTCAAAGACTCAGCTGTGTCAGGCAGTAGCTTTGGGAGTTGCCACAGCTTCTGATAACACCAGCAAGTGGAATAACAACACCTCCTGGTGCTTCCATTTGTGTCATCGCATTTGGAACCCAGCCCAGCTCATGCATGAATGGTCTGTTTTACAGATGAGGGAGCTGAGACTCAGAGGAGAAGTCACTGGGAAAGGTGACCATAGCCAAGGGGCAGTGGTCAGACTGGGTGGGGGCTCCTGCTAGTTCCCTCCCTGAGGCTCATCAGTCCAAGGCCTGGCGAGCAAGAGAGCAGGCAAGGAGGCTGCCAGTGTTCCAGGAGTGGAGATGAAGCTGGGCCAGAACCCACCGTGCCCAGAGCCTCTCACTGCTGGGAGCTGGCCAGTCCAGTGGACAGGCTGGTGATCGCAGATCTGGTGAAGGGTAATGTTTCTTTGGACGCTTTTTCCCACTGCAAGTGAAACAGCCTTCCTCCTTTCTGCAGAGCTAGGGCTGTTCTCTCCTGGCCTTGAGCAGCTGAGCAGGCACTGAGGAGATTCTCACTCGCTTTGGCTGCTGGGAAGTATGGTGCTGTCATGTCTTCAGCAGCTGGCCCTGACCACTGAGCTGACCTCAGAGGTAGCACCCTGGCTAGGCTTTGGTCTGGGTCTGGCTCCCTGATCCTGAAGGTCCTGCCAGAGCCAGCTGTGGTCTCCACTTCTACCCTGGGCCACCCAGGGAGAATGCCCAGCCTCTAGTATCAACTTGACCTGGACTACCACTCTGCAGGAGGCCTGGACCCAGGGGTCTTCTGCCTAAAACTATTCTTATTTTATTTTATTTATTTATTTTTGCTAAGTGAGAGGAGGGGAGATAAAGAGATAGATTCCCACAGCGCTCTGACCAGCATCCACCCTGCAACCCCCATCTGGGGCAATGCTCCAATCATCCGAGCTATCCTCAGTGCCTGAGACCGACGCCCAACCAACTGAGACACTGGCTGCAAGAAGGGAAGAAGGAGAGAAGGGGAAGAGAAAGAGGAACAGAAGCAGTTGGTCATTCCTTGTGTGTGTTCTGACCGGGGATCAAACCTGGGACGTCTACACACTGGGCCGACGCTCTATCCATTGAGCAAACTGGCCAGGGCTGTCTAAGCCTATATTTGGGCTGCTGGACCTGCCTGCTCTGTTCCCCTTTCCCTCTCCATCCTAGCTCCCATTAGCCTGAGAAGAAGGCAGCACCCAACCCAGGAGAGAGGCAGAGGGGTAGGTCCAGTCCAGTCCACACTGTGCAGAGCAACTCCGGGCCAGGTTTTTGCTCCTGGATGTGGGGTAGGGCATGAGCCCTCACTACTGCCTGGCCCAGTTCATTGAAGCTTGCATGGAAATAAGGAGTGTCTCGGGTGCCACATTATGAGTACTGATCCTTGGGCTCCCTGGAGAAAGCCTCAGATGTAGCAGGGCCCAGGAGTTTGGGGGATAATGGCAAGGGGACATTCACCCAGCCTGGCTGACTGGCACTCTGCCACTTGGAGTCCCAGGAGAATCTGTAAGGACCATACCATGTCTCTGAGCCTGCCTCTGCTTGCTGGGATATTCCAAACCTGATGATCCCTCAGGCCTTTGCCAAGGGCCAGTTGGGAGTCCTCAGGCTCCTAGTTGGACACAGGGTCCCCTCAGATGAAGCAAATGAAGGGAAGTGACTGAAGGCAACCACGGGGCTGGGGGAGGGGCTGCAACACCTGGAGCTGTACACGACCACTGCAGGTTGGTGGCGCCAACAGAGGAAGCAGGATTGACTGGGCAGACTTTCCTTCCTTCTTTCTTTCTTTCTTTCTTTCTTTCTTTCTTTCTTTCTTTCTTTCTTTCTTTCTTTCATTAAAGATTTCATTTATTCATTTTGGAGAGAAAAAAGAGAGAGAGAGAAGGAGCAGAGAGCAGCAAGCATCAACTCCCATATGTGCCTTGACCAGGCAAGCCTAGGGTTTTGAACCGGCAACCCCAGCGTTCCAAGTTGACACTTTATTCACTGCACTACCACAGGCCAGGCAGTTGGCCAGGCAACTTTTAATAAAATGCACTTTCAACAAGCTTGTGCAAATGCATTCTTGGGGTACAGCAGAGAAGCAGCACATCTGGATGTGTGTATGAGTGTGGTTGTGGGTCTGCCTGGGATGGTCTCTTCCTGCCTCCACTTCTTTACTAGGCTTGGCCTTGAACACCTGGGACCTCCACCCCATGCAACCCTAGTGTTGGATTGAGAGGCCCAATGGACACTTGATTTTTCTGTCTTCCCTGGGATCTTGCTTATAGTAGCTCATCTGTAAGCACCTGTGGAGTAAATGATTCAATGAGTAAATACATTACTAATTGCAGCAGAGAGGAAAATGTGTTCATCTGATATGTGAGAGAGGAAATAAAAGGGGGAAAGCCAACAAAAGCAAGCAGAGAAACACAAAGGCCTTGCAGGGTGGGGCTGGTCCCAGCCAAGCCATGAATTTTGTACAGCTGTGAGGACTAGAGACATCTCGCTGACCAGAGGAGAGGGGCCAGGCTGCAGCCTCACTCCAGCACCTCCTCTGCCTCTGCTGCCCCTTCATTCTCGCCCTCAGACATACTCATGTCCTCCTGTGGTTTCAGCATGGCAGTCATGCCCCGCCATTGTGCTCTTGCTCACGCTTTTCCCTCCATGTGGAATGTCCTGCCTTGTTGACCTTCCTCAAGATCACGTCTTATGCCTTCTCCTCATCTTCCCCACTGGCTCCCACTGCAGTGACCCACCCCCTTCTAGCCAGGCCTAGCCCACCACTCACTACCGTGGTCTGACTTGGCGTTTTCCTCTCAGGACACTAATTCTTCTTGTAAGACCTCAACAAGTTTGTTGAATCAAATTTAAGAGGAGATACTTAAAGTACCAGGTCTCCCAGAAATTTGGCTATTGAGGGCATCAATCCCCAAGGCTCTAAATCTTTAACATTTTCTTTCAGAGGTTTAAGGCATAAGTCCCATAAAGGCAGGGAACTGGCTTAAGCCTTTTCAGAAGATCAGAAGAGTTTGCCCAATGTTAGACCAAGATGCCTTATAGGAAAGAATTAAGTGTCAATAGTAGAAATCCTTTTTTTTTTTTTTTTTAGTGAGAGGAGGGGAGGCAGAGAAAGACTCCTGCATGTACCGCAACTGAGATCCATCCAGCAAGCCCACTAGGGGGCCATGCTCTGCCCATCTGGGGCCTTTGCTTTGTTACAACTGGAGCCATTTTTTTTAGCACCTGAGGCAGAGGCCATGTAGCCATCCTCAGCACCTGTAGCCAACTTGCTCTGATGGAGCCCTGGCTGCAGAAGAAGAAGAGAAGAGAAAGAGAGAGAGAGAGAGAGAGAGAGAGAGAGAGAAGTGGGGGGGGGGTAGAGAAGCAGATGGACGCTTCTCCTGTGTGCCCTGACAGGTGATTGAACCCGGGACATCCACACGCCAGGCCGATGCTCTACAGCTGCGCCAACCAGCCAGGGCCAGTAGAAACTTCTTGAACCACTAAGTTGGATACTCTGAAGCCCAAGCCTCCTTATGTCAAGTTGCTTTCATTTTTTCTCATTCCCAGGCTTTAAAAGAGTCATTCATTGTCTTTTTTTTGTTTTTTTTTTTTGTATTTTTCTGAAGCTGGAAACGGGGAGAGACAGTCAGACAGACTCCCGCATGCGCCCGACCGGGATCTACCCGGCACGCCCACCAGGGGCGATGCTCTGCCCACCAGGGGGCGATGCTCTGCCCCTCCGGGGCGTCGCTCTGCCGCTACCAGAGCCACTCTAGTGCCTGGGGCAGAGGCCAAGGAGCCATCCTCAGCACCCGGGCCATCTTTGCTCCAATGGAGCCTTGGCTGCGGGAGGGGAAGAGAGAGACAGATAGGAAGGAGGGGGTGGGGTGGAGAAGCAAATGGGCGCTTCTCCTATGTGCCCTGGCCGGGAGTCGAACCCGGGTCCCCTGCACACCAGGCCAACGCTCTACCGCTGAGCCAACCGGCCAGAGCCCATTGTCTTTTAATTTAAGACAGTTTCCGACCTTTAGGCACTTGAATTCAGCCTGTATTTCCTTAGCCTGTGCTCTGAGTTAGGCCCGGGCCAGGTGCTAAGCTTTCCAAGATGTGTGAGACCCGCTTTCGGGCCATGGGGCTGCTCACCCTCAGGTGGGGCAGGTGGGAGCTATGCTAGGAGGGGTGGGTGAGCACAGAATGGGTTCAGGGAGGTCCCAAAGGCCAGGGTACCCGGCCAAGTCTGGGAGGCCAAGGGTGGTTGCTGGCTGGGGAGCAGCAGGGTATATAGGACACAGAGCTCTCTGGACTCAGGGAGACGAGGTTTCAGACCCTGGTTCTACCACCTGCTGGCTGGCTGCACTACCGCCTTGATGTTGTCATCTATAAAGAGGGTACATGTGGTAAAGTGCTTGGCCCAGAGCCTGGTGCCAGGCAGGTCTGGGGACACAGGGATGTGCTTATTATTAAGCTGTCTGGGATTACGTCACTGTGAGGAGGTGGGTGCAGGTAGACTGAAGATGAAGGCCACATGCTCAGCATATCTCTACGACCTGATCAGTACCTTCTTTTCCCACCATCATGCCCTCCTCCACCCAGAAGCCCAGCCCTGCTGCCAGACCTCTGGGGCAGGGCCAGCCTGTAGGCCCAAGCGCAGCCCTCAGGTGAAGGGCAGTTTCCGAGGCGCATCTGTCCTTTGGGCTCTCTGTGCTCAGTGAAGAGGAAGCTGAGAGGGAGTCCACATTGTCCTCAGTGCGGGTGAGGAAGAGGTCAGAACTGGAGAGGTTTCTAGAGACAAGCTGTTTCTCACTGGTGGGACAAGAGCTGCAGCCAAGACTTGCCCCACTGAGGAGCCATCTGGAGCCCAGGCTCTGCCTCAGCCCTGACCACATCCACTCAAAGGCCGTCTTCCCCTCGCCAGGGTCCATGCAGAGCTCTGACCCAGACGGGGAACTATGCTATCCTCTGCTGCCCCCAAGTCCCGGGATTCCCGCTGGTAGATCTGTGACCACACTGGCGACCAGGGGGAGCATGGTGGCCACTGCTGCTGCTCGTGCTGGGGCCTCAGGGACTGTGCCTTCCCAGGACAGGACTCTGAGGGTGTCTGTTAGTGATGGAGAAACATTTTTACAGATGGGAGCACTAATTAAGACATTTGAATGTCTCCCATATTTCTAACTCTTTGTTCTCTTCCTTTATGTAATGGAGAAGATCCTGCCTAGCTCATTACCAGCTGTCTTGTAAACATCTAGAGACTATAAGGATATTTTATTTTAATTGCCTGAGCCTCAAGACTGTGGAAATAAGACGGTGGGGGGAAGGGCTCGGAAACAACAGTGGAAAGAAAAGCTCACGGGGAAGCAGTCACTTGGAAACAAGTGGTCTGCTTGCTTCGATTGTCTGAGCAGTTCAGAGTTTTTGACCCCAACCCAGGAAAGACTGAGACTAACTTAGAGAAACCTATGGGCAGAGTCTGAGCCACTGGCCAGCTGACAAGAAGGCAGGTTTGAGTCAGTCAATTAAACACATTTCTTCTTTAATAAATGCGGCAAAACTGCATGAAAATATGTCTTATTTTCTAAGTTCCATGAATCAAAGGCTGGTGAGAGGCCAGAGGGGCAGGAGCTGTCTGCTGTACAGCAGACGTGCATGGACTCCTAACTCCCGCTCCTGGTCTAACTGCCACTGGGCACTGGCTTGCTTTCCAGAACAGGGCTCTGTGGCAGCTGGGGAGCAGGGTCGAGCAGTAGGTGGCAAGGGAAGGGCACCTGGCTGTTGGTGGCACCCTGCAGGCTGGCAGGGGAGGGGCAGGGTGCCACCAACAGCTGAGGTGGGGCGCCTGGGGTCATGGGCAGGCGTGGCACCAGGTCAACAGTGTGGCACCACCAGGGTAAGGCCTTACAGTGCCTGCCCTGAGCCCAGGGCTCGCCCCACACATGAGCCTGGAGGAGGCCCAACTCTTCCAGAGGCGGCTGAAGAGGAAGCAGAGGGTTCTAGCAAGAAGGATGAAGCTGGATAGCTTCCCCTGCAGCCTCCTAATGGGTACTCCAGGCCTGACACTAGGGTGGAGGAGCCATGCCTGCTGGCTGCCTGCGCTGCCAACACTCAAGGGAGTGAGGGACAGGCCAGTCAGTGTTCCCAGGCTCAGCAGTGGGACCTACGTTATGACTTGCCTCTTGGAAGGTTCTGGTGCCTCAGCCAGCAAGCCTGGCATGTTCTGGAAATGGGCATCCCCAGGGGTGTCATGGCTCAGTGGAGGAGTAGGAGCAATGTCTCCTGGGGCCATCCGTGGCACCCCCATCCCGCCTGCTGTGAGCACTCCCTGGAGTGCCTCCCCCCAATACACATCCTCTCTGTCCGCCCTGTAGCTCTAGGAGGAAAAGGTGGCTGGGACTTCTGCCCACAGAGCCATGGGTGGAGTGCTGGTTGCCCTGGGAGCCAGGCTGGAAGCAGGTGGCAGGTGGGGCTGAGGAAGTGGGACAGGAAGACTGCTATGCAGGAGACACCAGAGGCATGGTATCCTGTCCTGCTCAACCCTGCTCACACAGGTGACATTTTTCTTGGCTCAGCTAGTAGGGTGCCTGCTTGGCCTTATTAAAAACTAGGATATGAGCCTGGCCATGTGGCTCAGTGGTAGAGCGTCGGCCTGGCGTGCAGGAGTCCCAGGTTCGATTCCCAGCCAGGGCACACAGGAGAAGCGCCCATCTGCTTCTCCACCCCTCCCCCTCTCCTTCCTCTCTATCTCTCTCTTCCCCTCCCACAGCGAGGCTCCATTGGAGCAAAGATGGCCCAGGCGCTGGAGATGGCTCCTTGGCCTCTGCCCCAGGCACTAGAGTGGCTCTGGTCGCGACAGAGCGACGCCCGGGAGGGGCAGAGCGTCGCCCCCTGGTGGGTGTGCCGGGTGGATCCCGGTCGGGCGCATGCGGGAGTCTGTCTGACTGTCTCTCCCCGTTTCCAGCTTCAGAAAAATACAAAAAAAAAAAACAAAACAAAACAAAAAACTAGGATATGAGCCTGGCCATGTGGCTCAGTGGATAAAGCGCTGACTAAGCGCACCAGAAGTCATGGGTTCAACCCCCAGTTAAGGCAGTAGGAGAAGCAACCAATAAGTACACAACTAAATGGAATAACTAAGTGGAACAATGAGTAGATGCTTCTCTCTCTTTCTTTATTTTGCTCTCTCTCCCCTTCCTTTCTCTCTCTCTCTCAAATCAATAGAAAAAAACACAAAACTGAGATTCACTACAAATGTTAATTCCCTGCTGTTAACCCACAGTGTGTGCATTTATGGCCAAGCAAAACCCATTAGGGCTAAGTACTTCCAGGGCTGAGGAACGCGGCACATGAGAAAAGCCACATCGGTCCTGGTGGTTCTAACGAGCAGTGAAGACCATGTAGGACTGGAGAATTAGCAGAGAGGACACCTTCAATCCTCAGTGGAAAGTTTGAGCCTGCAGGCCAAGACGTATGGTCAAAAAGGACTAGCAAATCAAGTCTTATCTATGAATCTAAATTGAGCCTTGGGGACAAAATTCTCCTATGGAGGAGGTGCCACTGTCCTGGGTCTCCCCAACTTTTGGTTGAGAAATGGTTGATCAGGTGACTGAGATGCAGCCCAGTCTGGGGGCCCTCAGGCCCTCAGAGCCCGGGTGGGGCACTCAGGCAATGGTTTCGGAGGATTTGGGCTGAGACATGGACAGTGGCTACCAGGAGTCTAGATAGAGCCTGTCTGGCCAGAATGAGACTCTGAACAGAAAGATGTGAGGCTGCATCAGTTCATTCTCAGAAATACATCCCTCGCAGAATTAAGGGTGGGGAGGGAGCCAGTAATGGCACAGCCTGCAACAGCTGAGCCAAGGGGTCTCACACACTCAGCAAGGGTTGGTCCTCTGGCCCTTCACAGCCCTCTGTCCTCTCTGCAGCTTCTTGCATGGGACACGCTCTTCACACAAGACCTCTGGAGCTCTGCCTCCTTCTCTGCCTTACTCACCTTGTGGGTGGACAAGGCTTCTTGCCTAGAACTTCCCAGGAACTGTTCCAACCATAAGACTCATCTCTTAACTGGAGCCACTGGTCTTGTCCACCCCGAGCTAGGGGCTGGGTCCCGTTACCCGGGTAACTTTCTTATAGAAGTCAAGGGATGTCACAAATCGGTGCGACAAATAATTTTGTAGGTCTTGGGTGGGAATGTTGGAGGATTAGAAAATAAACACAGAAACAAAAAGGATGGGATTGGGAGGTCTTATGGTGGCTGATGGCCTACCAAAAAACACCTACACTCCCAAAAGCTTGATTTTTAGTGTATAGCAAAGTCATTTGCAAATCAAAGTGAGCTCAGATACAAAGTCACATTTCTGAGGCAAAACAGAAATTCTCCACAGAGCCCAAAAAACCCTCCACCATACATAACATCTTAACTTCAGGGAACAAAGGGTAAAAGAAAACTGCCTCCAGTCTCTCTGAGGGACATGGGGGATAGGACAAGTAGAAACAATCCAGCATCTCAGTTAACATGGAGGTGTGGGGAAGGGCATGAAAATTGCCTTTACCAACTTAACCAAACAGTCAGAGGTTGTGGGGAAGAGCTTAGCCTTTAGCAACTTAATCAGGCAAGTGAGGTGGGGGATGGACAGCAAGGATCCTATCAGCTTACTGCCCCTCCCGCACACCTCTGTCCCCAAAAATCTAAACTACAAGGACCCTGTCAGCTTGCAGTCTCCAACAAAGGGGCCATGGGCACTAGTGATTCAACCCAAAGTCACCCTTGAGCAGAAATACTCAAAGCCTTCCAGAATATCTGGTACCCCCACCAAACACTCACTGTACGTGAGGGTGCCCAGGGCCCACAGGGTGAACAAGCACTCAGGGAGAGGGTGCCCTTTCTGGAAAACAGGTAGCTACTTTCTAAATGCTAGTAGCCCCCTCCTCCCAGGACAATGTTTCATCCCTTGGCCCAAGACAGCATGGCCAGCTGTCCATGGATCAAAAGTGTACTTTCTTGGCCCTGGCCGGTTGGCTCGGTGGTGGAGCGTCAGCCTGGCGTGCAGAAGTCCTGGGTTCGATTCCTGGCCAGGGCACACAGGAGAAGCGCCCATCTGCTTCTCCACCCCTCCCCCTCTCCTTCCTCTCTGTCTCTCTCTTCCCCTCCCGCAGCCAAGGCTACATTGGAGCAAAGATGGCCCGGCGCTGGGGATGGCTCCTTGGCCTCTGCCCCAGGCGCTAGAGTGGCTCTGGTCGGGGCAAAGCGACGCCCCAGAGGGGCAGAGCATCGCCTCCTGGTGGGCAGAGCGTGGCCCCCTGGTGGGCGTGCCGGGTGGATCCCGGTCGGGCGCATGCGGGAGTCTGTCTGACTGTCTCTCCCTGTTTCCAGCTTCAGAAAAATACAAAAAAAAAAAAAAGTACTTTCTTGTAGGTATGTATGACAAGTTATGGCAGGTTTGCAATCACTGATACAGGGGGTTCTCGGGATATGACAGCCTCAACATGTGTTTCGAGTTTATGATACTCACCCCCATACAAATTTTAAAAAATTGAGACGAGAGTGTTTCAGCTTACACCAGTTGTTCTCAAACTTTTTGAAGTCAGGGCACATTTAAAATCCTACAAATAATTGTAGGTGCACTATATATTACAAATTTCTGAGAAATATTATATGTTTTAATAAGTCAAATATTAAAGAAAAAATATATAAAGTCCAAAAGTGCTTTTTGGTAATTAAATGAAATAAATATGACAAAATTAAATTTATTCTGACATTAAAAAACATTTTTATGTTACATTTTTTGAGTTATGCATTTTAGAATTCATAAAAAAGGGGTTAAAAATAAAAAAAAGTTATCTTTGTATATATATAGATACATTCTTAGTAAGATTTAGTAAATTCGGCAGGTCCCGGCAAAAATGTGTTTTTTCATTCTTGTGTTTATGAGAAATATGAGCCTGATGTGTCCTAGCAATTTCTTCAATGTTTAGGCATATATTTGAAAGGCAAACTCTCATTTCCTCATGAATACATTGAAGAATTCCTCTCATTTTACTCTTAATTGTGTTGAGGGAAGAAAATCCTAATTCACATATATCGGATGTTGAAAATTGTACTAAAATGTTCAAAACTTTTTTAGATATTGCCACATATTCCTTATGTTTAATCATTAATCCACGATCAGTGGATATAGCTGCCAGTTTTTGTTTTGTTACTGTTAAACCAAAATTACTTGAAGCTTCTATTTTAGGATAGAAGAAACAAAGGATAGAAGAAACTTGCCTCCAGTCGGTAGTGTAAACAATCCAGCACTACAGCTTAACAGCCTTTTGCAACCTAATCAGGCAAGTGAGGTGGGGAGTTGGGCAGACTGTCAGCTTACAGCCAATTCCCCACACCTCTGTCCCTCAAAAATCTAAACTCTAAAAACCCTGTTGGTTTTTTGGTCCCCATCAGGCACATATTTCTCTGGAATACCATAGGGTGCACCTGGAAATTTTTAAGGGCTTCGGACAGGTATTGGTCCGTGGGTCATTTGGTACTGGTCCACAGAGAAAGAATAAATAACTAACATTATTTCCGTTTTATTTATATTTAAGTCTGAATGATGTTATTTTTAAAAAATGACCAGATTCCCTCTGTTACATCCGTCTAAGACTCACTCTTGATGCTTGTCTCAGTCACGTGATACATTTATCTGTCACACCCTAAAGGCCGGTCCTTGAAAACATTTTCTGACGTTAAATCGGTCTGTGGCCCCAAAAAGGTTGAGGACCACTGTTCTAGGGCTCACCAGTGTGCCCTGGCGCACACTTTGAGAATGACTGACCTACACCGTTAGTGTTGTACTTAGGGACTACGTGGGCTGAGTAGTTTGGTTGCATGCAGCAGAAGAATACTCAGTACAGTATATTTATGTCTTTTTCTTTTTTCTGTAGCTTAGTTGTGTTTTTATGTTCTAGATTATGATTTTACAAATGTATTAGGATAAGTAAGTGACTAAACCAGGATGATCTATGACTTACAACAAAATTCAGTTTATGTCACTGTCGAAGGAAGGGAACTGTGTCAAGATCCGAGGACCCCCTTCCTCAGCTTCCATTTATACAAGCCTTAAACTGGTCCTCAGTCAATTTCTTTTGCTCCTTCTCACTTTAAACCATCCCCATGCAAAGCTGTCCAGTGTGGCTGTGAGTCCATCTGTAAGCTGATGACCTTCACCTCTGTCTTGAGCTTTGGACTTGCCCACTTGACATCTCAAAAGGTCTCAAACTGGGACTTGTTTTCCCCTCTATCCATCTGCTTCTCCTCTTGTCTTCCTGACGTCAGCAAATCCACCAATTGCTCCATCTAGAGACCTGGTACGGGCCCACACCAGCCGCTCCTCTGACCTGGGTATGAGCTGCCACCAGAGGCTCAGTGCTTCAGAGTCCCCAGACTTTGCCTACACTTGGCCCAAAGCAGACTCACTGGGATGGAACTTGCCAGAGGCATAACTCTTGGCTATTATTAACTATACCAACACTTCCAATGGGCACTGAGGAAGGGCATTCTGAGTGCACAGAGCTGGGACAGGAAAAAGAAATCTAAAGGATTTGGGGATCCTTGGTACCCAAGCAAGGAGATATTGATTGTGAAATGCTGGCTCTTTTCCTTGTCATAGAGGCTGTGGGGAGATCAGGGAGTCCTTCTGGAATCTGCCCCCACAACTGACTGTCCACATCCAAACAATCCCATGTCCCATTCACTTGACCTCTCAGCTGGGTCTCAAACCCACCCTTTGTCCTCCTCTGCACCACAACTTCTGGGTCAAGTCACGCTCCTCTCTGACTTTGCGGTGGCCTCACTCATCTCCCATGTCCTATTCAATCTGGTTTCCACTCAGCAGTGATCAGTTCCCAGCACCTAGGAGGAGCTTGGTCAACATTTGCGTCTGTGCTCCTACAGGACCCCTTGGATGAAATTTGCTTCTAATGCTGGGCTTCATGTCCCTGGATGTTGAAGATTATTGCTGCTATTTTTGACTTACTGGTAATTTAATTTGCAGTTTTCTAATGATGATGTTAAGCATCTTTTCATGTTTCTATTGGCCACTGTTATATACCTTTTTATAGTTTAATATTTATATCTACTATCCATTTCATTAATTTTTGGTGTTTTGTATGAGGTAAGATTTCAGATTCTTTTTCCCCCACACATATGTCTATTTGATCCAGCACCATTTGTTTAAAAAGTCTTCTTAAATTGCTTCCTGGGGTAATCAGAGTAAGGATATCCTAATCTCAGGGACCTTGACTATTACATTATATGGCAAAAAGGAATTGAAGTAGCAGATGGAATTCAGGTTGCTGAAAACCCGAGCCAATGAACTTAGAAACAACAACATGATTCTTATATTTTTTAAAAAATTAAGAAGTTTTAAGATTGCTTATGAAGTGATAGGATACTGAAAAGTAGGGTTATTCACATATTCTCTTTTTTTTTTTCTTGTGTCACTTTTGGTAAATTGTGTGTTTTAGGGAATTTGTCCATTTCATCTCAGCTACTGAGTTTATTGTCATAAAGTTGTTTATAATTCTTCCTTATTCTTTTAGTATCTGTAGGATCTCTAGCAATATTTTCCTTTTTTTCAGATATTTTTAAATTTGTTCCCTTTTTCTGATCAGTCCTTTTTTCTCTTCTTTTTTATTATTATTAATTTTAATGAGGTGACATTGATGAATCAGGGTACATATGTTCAGTGTCAACATCTACAGCTTATTTTGACATTTGATTATGTTGCATACCCATCACCTAAAGTCAAATTGTCTTCTGTCACCTTCTATCTGGTTTTCTTTGTGCCAATTCCCTCCCCCAACCCCCTCCCTCTCATCCCCCCCAACCATTGCCCTCTTGTCCATGTCTCTGAGTCCCATTTTTATGTCCCACCTATGTATGGAATCATATAGTTCTTAGTTTTTTCTGATTTACTTATTTCACCGAGTATAACGTTATCAAGGTCCATCCATGTTGTTGTAAATGGTCCGATGTTATCATTTCTTATGGCTGAGTAGTATTCCATAGTATACATGCACCAAAACTTTTTAATCCACTCGTCCACTGAAGGACATTTGGGCTGTTTCCAGATCTTTACTATTGTGAACAATGCTACCATAAACATGGGATGCATTTCTCCTTTTGAAACAGTGCTATGGTGTTCTTGGGGTATATTCCTAAAAGTGGGATAGCTGGGTCAAAAGGCAGTTCGATTTTTAAATTTGTGAGGAATCTCCATACTGTTTTCCACAGTGGCTGCACCAGTCTGCATTCCCACCAGCACTGCAGGAGGGTTCCCTTTTCTCCACATCCTCGCCAGCACTTATTCTGTGTTGTTTTGTTGATGAGCGCCATTCTGACTGGTGTGAGGTGATATTTCATAGTGGTTTTAATTTGCATTTCTCTAAAGATTAGTGATGTTGAGCATTTTTTCATATGCCTATTGGCCATCTGTATGTCCTCTTTGGAGAAGTGTCTATTCATTTCGTTTGCCCATTTATTGATTGGATTGTTTATCTTCCTGGTGTTGAGTTTTACAAGTTCTTTATAAATTTTAGTTCTTAACCCCTTATCAGACGTATTGTTGAATATGTTCTCCCATTGTGTAGTTTGTCTTTTTAATCTGTTCTTATTGTCTTTAGCTGTGCAAATCTTTTTAGTTTGATATAGTCCCATTTGTTTATCCTGTCTTTTATTTCACTTGCCCATAGAGATAAACTGGCAAATATATTGCTGCGAGAGATGTCAGAGAGCTTACTGCCTATGTTTTCTTCTCAAATGCCTATGGTTTCATGGCTTACATTTAAGTCTTTTATGCATTTTGAGTTTATTTTTGTGAATGGTGTAAGTTGGTGGTCTAGTTTAATTTTTTTACAGGTAGATGTCCAATTTTCCCAACACTATTTGTTAAAGAGGCTGTCTTTACTCCATTGTATGCTCTTACCTCCTTTGTCAAATATCAGTTGTCCATAAAGGTGTGGGTTTATTTCTGGGTTCTCTGTTCTGTTCCATTGATCTATATGCCTGTTCTTATGCCAGTACCAGGCTGTTGTTTGTTGTTGTTTTTTTGTATTTTTCTGAAGTTGGAAACGGGAGGCAGTCAGACAGGCTCCCACATGTGCCCAATCGGGATCCACCTGGCATGCCCACCAGGGGGCGATGCTCTGCCCATCTGGGGCATTGCTCTGCCGCAATCAGAGTCATTCTAGCGCCTGAGGCAGAGGCCACAGAGCCATCCTCAGCGCCCGGGCCAACTTTGCTCCAATGGAGCCTCGGCTGTGGGAGGGGAAGAGAGAGACAGGGAGGAAGAAGAGGGGGAGGGGTGGAGAAGCAGATGGATGCTTCTCCTGTGTTCCCTGGCCGGGAATCGAACCCGGGACTCCTGCATGCCAGGTTGACGCTCTACCACTGAGCCAACCGGCCAGAGCCTACCAGGCTGTTTTGAGTACAATGGCCTTGTAGTATAACTTGATATCAGGAAGTGTGATACCTCCCACTTTATTCTTCCTTTTCAAGATTGCTGAGGCTATTCGTGTTCTTTTTTGGTTCCATATAAATTTTTGAAATATGTGTTCTATATCTTTGAAGTATGTCATTGGTATTTTAATTGGTATTGCATTGAATTTATAAATTGTTTTGGGTAATAAGACATTTTAATGATGTTTATTCTTCCTATCCATGAGCATTGTGTATGCTTCCACTTGTTTGTATCTTCCTTGGTTTCTTTTATCAATGTTTTAAAATTTTCCAAGTACAAGTCTTTAATCTCCTTGGTTAAATTTACTCCTAGGTACTTTTTTTTTTTTTTTTGGTTGCAAGAGAGAAGGAGATTGTTTCCTTAATTTCTCTTTCTGACAGTTCATTGTTGGTGTATAAAAATGCCACTGATTTCTGAGTATTAATTTTATATCCTGCCACCTTGCTGAATTCATTTATCAGGTCCAGTAGTTTTTTGACTGAGACTTTAGACTCTATATACAATATCATATCATCTGCAAATAATGATAGTTTTACTTCTTCTTTTCTAATTTGGATGCCTTTGATTTCTTCTTCTTGTTTGATTGCTGTAGCTAGGACTTCCAGGACTATGTTGAATAAGAGTGGTGAAAGGGGGCACCCCTGCCTTGTTCCTGATCTTAAGGGGATTGCTTTTAATTTTTGCCCATTGAGTATGATGTTGGCTGTGGGTTTGTTATAGAAGGCCTTTATCATGTTGAGGTATGTTCCCTGTATTCCCACTTTGCTGAGAGTTCTGATAATGAATGGGTGCTGGATTTTATCAAATGCTTTTTCTGCATCTATTGAAATTATCATGTGGTTTTTCTCCTTCCTTTTGTTTATGTGATGAATCACATTGATTGATTTGCCAATATCGTATTAGCCTTGTCTCATCAGAATAAATCCCACTTGATCATGATGTATAATGAATCTTATAAAATATTTTATCTGCCTATTCCATGCCCACAAACCACTCACAGGAGACCAGGAAATCATCCTTTCTTCCAGAGTGCAGATATCAGTTGGGCCATATGCAACAGTGGTCTGTTTATTTTTCCCATAAACCACCAGTTTCATAGAAACTCATTTTCTCTCTCTCTCCTTTTCCATTCTCTCTAAAATCAATAAATTAAAACAATATAAGAGTTAGCCACAAACAAGAAGTGTTGGCAAGGGCATGGAGATAAGGGAACCCTCATGCACTTTTGATAAGAATGCAGATTGGTGTAGCTACTGTGGGAAACAGTATGGAGTTACCTCAAAAATTTAATAATGAAACTGCCTTATGACCCAGCCATTCCTCTTCTAAAATATATTCAAGGAATCCTGAAACACTAATTCAAAAAAAGACACACACCCCTATGTTAATTACAGCATTATTTACAAGAGCCAACATATGAAAGTAGCCCAACTGTCCATTAGTTGATGAGTGGAAAAAAAAAAAAAAAAAAAAACCACTGTGGTACATCTACACAATGAAATACTAGTCAGCTGTAAAAAAGAAGGAAATATTACCTTTTGTGACAGCATGGATGGACCTGGAGATTATTATGGTAAGTGAAATAAGCCAGAAGGAGAAAGACAAGTACATTTCACTTATATGTTGAATCTAATGGCCAAAATAAACTAACAAATAGAATAGAAAGAGACTCACAGATACAGAGAACAGAATAATAGCTGTCAGAAGGGAAGGGGGTTGTGGGGCTGGGTGAAAATGTGAAGGGATTAAGCAAAGGAAAAAAAGGTTCATAGACACAGACAAGAGTATGTTGATTATAAGAGTTGAAAGAGGGATAAGGGAGGTAAGAGAGAATAAAGGAGGATAAATGGTGATAGAAGCAGACTTTGGGTGATAAACACATGGTACAGTACACAGATGATATATTATGGAATGATATACCCAAAACCTATGTAATTTTATTAACCAATGTCACCCCAATAAATTCAATTTAAAAAAGAGTTTTGTTCTGGCAGACCATTAATTTCCTGGCAGCTCTCTTTGATCCTGTTGAAGTCTGGCTTTAGGCTTTCCTAGGGCAGGGTTGCAGTTATCGACTGCTGTGTAACAAATTACTCCAAAACTTGGCACTTTAAAACAACAAAATTTATTATCAGAGCATTTCTGAGGATCAGTATTCTGGGATTAGGAATCGGGATCGGTGACGTGGCTTGATGGTTCAGGTTCAGGCTCAGGGTTTTTCCTGGTTGCGGTCAAGCTATAGTTGAGGATGTGGTCCTCTAAGGCTCTACTGTGGCTGCAGAATACACTTTCAAGTTCATTTACGTGCTTGTTGGCTGACCTGTGCTCATTGCAGCTATGACAGAGGCCTCTAACTCTCTTCACTTGGGTTTCTCCTTGGGGGGACTATACAAGGGTATGAATAATAGGTGAGACTTCTAGGGGACCACCTAGGAGGTCAGCTACCAGCTGCTACAAGGGTCTAGAGTAGTATGGACTCTAAGGAGGGATTTTCCAACCAGAACACTATTGACATTTTGGTTTGGAAACTCTTTGCTATGAGAACTACCTTGTGTACTCTAAGATGTTTAGTAACATCCCTGTCCTCTACACACTAGATGACAGTAGTATTTCCCACTGTGACAATGAAAAAGGTCTTCAAATTTTGCAGATTTGGAGTGGGAGAGGGTCAAAATTAACCTTCCCTTCCAGTTAACAACCATTTTTCTCATAGAATGTGGTTTTCTCTCAGAGAACATGGTGTTCACTCATGAGACATGGGATACATATATGGTGTCTCAGATGAATGTTTTAATGAGATCTCTTTATTCTAGTTGGGCCAGAACTCCCAGTACTGTATAACCTCGAACATCTGTTTTCTGCTGGGTCTTACTTTCTTTGTAGTTGTGCAGCTCAGTTCTCAGCCAGAAATCTTCAGTGCCCCTTCACACCATTCCCTCCTCTATGCTACCTAATGCTTTATGTTCCCGGTGCATCTGCAGCCCCAAACTCTAACTTGTGCCTCTTCGGGACAGCATCTGTGCTCTCTCTGCTGGGTATGTATGTCAGGGCCCCAATACTTTTGTTGTGCACAAGAAATCGTGCTAGGTCAAGAGCCAAAGGGCACATGGGGCTCCCCTGACGTGTCTCCTTCTCTCAGGAGTTGTAATCTTGAGCTGGCTGTTGTCCAATGTCTGACAACATTTGTCTGATGTTTGTCCCATTTTATCTGTTTAAGGCAGAAGGACCAGTGTGATACTGATTAATTATTCCATCATGGCTGCAAGGAGATATTCTTAACTGAGTGGATTTCGTTTTTCCCAAGGAACCGACATAAAAAAAAAAAAGCAGATGATTTTCTTTAAAAACAAATCTCTCCACTGCTCTTAAGAATCATATTTGTCAACATGGGACTGACAAACAGCAGTATTTGTCTAGAATGATGGCTGCCATTCATCGTCACTTAGGTTGTTGTTTTCTCATTTCTGTGAATCCAAGTCTTTCTGTCCAGGTGTCTTTCAAAAATGGAAAAATATACTGAATGGATAGCGTGGTCTTTATCACCATGTTTGATCTCACTTGTTTTTGTCCATTTCAGCTGGTGACTCTTCTCCAGATGAAATTTGGGGGCCTTGGGAGTAAATGGGATTCTGAGAGAGAAAATGTCCTGGTGTCATCTGTCAATTGGAGCCCATAAGTATATCTTGGAGGCTGTTTGATCTGAGTCAGTGCACGTCCTGGGGACTCACTGAGCTGGGTCAGCCACATGACCTCCACCAGGTTTCCCAAGGGCTGCCTCTGATTTGGTTGCCTGAGCCTAATCAGAACAGGGCTCTGGCAAGAAGACCTTTCTGTAGCAAGTTACTGAAGGAAAACACAAAGAGGGGAGAGACCCTGCCTCATACAGAGTCAGAGTTGTCATCATCTGACTCAGCTCCCACCCTGCCCTATGTAGGGGGTTCCGAAAGAGAAGGAATATTCTCCTGTGGCTTATCCCGCCGGAAGATCCTGTGCACAAAGTCAGACCAACCATCATTGGGTCCGTGAAGGAAAGAAGAACTTTAAACTGTGCTCAAGTGGCATTTACATACTCAGATGCCCAGAAGGGCCAGAAGGGTAACAAATGAATCAGATCCGATGTTGTGCAGAAGGGAGTAGTGGGGTCTGTGGCTTCTAGAGAGCACATTCCCTGGCTGAAAGATCAGTTTCCAGACATTTAAAACACAGTTAGGTTTGTCTGTGAACAAAGATATTCTGCATATTCTGGCTCAAGGTCTTTATTAATTCAGTGACAAGCATCATTGCTAGCTTTCCAAGGTGGGGAGGCGAGGTGAGCATCTGTTATCTTGTTGCAATATGCACTGTGTGAAGGGGCCAAGTTTTGGTAGCTTGGCCAATCCTGAACAAAGAGTTCAGTGTGAGTCCCATGGTTTTGACTTGATGGCTGCTCTGAGCAGCCCCCCTGACCAAGTGGCCCTGGCCCTCATGGACTGACTGTCTCCCCTCGCCCTCTTATTTAGGGATTATGCTCTTCTGAGAGATATTCTCTTTTTATAGGAGTTTTCTGGTGCTCAGTTAGTGCAGGGACTGTGGGGAGAAGTGAAGGAAGCTCCTCACCTGACTCTTCCCCCACCCCTGCAAGGGGTATATGCAGCTGTTACAGTTCTGGGTTTGAACAAGGGGTGATGAGGGATAGGGAACAACCAATGGCTGACCTGAGCCCATGGGGTCAAGAGAAGAGACCACACTGAATCCTTACCCAATTCCTTGACCCCAGTAGACAGCCCTCCTCCACCTGGCAGCCAGGTGCTCTCAACCTGTAGGCAGAGACACCTCTCTTTCCTGCAGTCTCTAATTACTTCTTACATTCAGAGGCATCTCACTTCTGCAAGGGGTGCCCAGTGGTGCCGAGGAGGAGTCAGTGGCCCAGGCCAGTTTCTCATTCTCTTCACCTTCCACTGCCTCTTTTTTGAAACTATTTTTAAATTAATTTTTAGAGAGAGACAAAAGGCACGAGAGAGGGAGAGAAAGAGAAACAGCTATTTATTGTCCCACCCACTCCTGCTGTCATTGTTTAACTCTTGTATGTGCCCTGACTGGGTATCAAACACACATCCTTGGTGTATAGGGACGATGGTCTAACCAACTGAGCTACCCAGGCAGGGCCGTGTCTTTTTGATTTCCTTGGGTTTTTAAGGTGTTCATAAGAAAAATTTGCACATCTTGTTTTTAAATATTTTATGTTTAAGAATGCTGGTTTTGATTATCTTACTAGATTCAGTATAGTAAGATACTACAGTCCAATGCTTCTGTATATTTCTTTTTCAAAAACGGGGAATAAACAGAAACTACCTTAACTTTATAACTACTGTGTTCAAATAGTCTTCAGGAAAGAGGATACTAGGTGAAGATGTTTGGGGCACTTTTGCCCTGCAAACAGGACTAAGGGACAAGACCCACGCCATCTCAACTGTTGGCATCACCTTGAGATCTCAGGTAATAATCTAAGGAATAGAAATGGCACCAGGCTGTCCTTATTGGAAGGAAAAAGATTCAGTTCTCAGTACAAGCCAATGGTAACACTCATGGATTAAACTCAAATGAATCAACAGAGAAAGGAACAGAACGACCAAGGAGCTGACGCAAGATTTCTGTATTCATGATCAGCGTACACACACAAGCAGCTTCTCTCTGTATCAGCAACAACCATCTAATAAACCAAGATGTGTGCCCCTTTCCACACCTTGCCTCACTCATACCTTCCATTCAATGTTCCTGAGGTGTGTCCTTTATAAAAAAAAAATCAGTACATAGACTGAAGGCAAAGCTTCTGAATGCCTTTCTAAGAAATGGAGCTCTGGTCCTGACTGGTTGGCTCAATGATAGAGCATCAGCCCAATGTGTGGATGTTCCAGGTTTGATTCCAGTCAGGGCACATTAAGCGCTCATCTGCTTCTCCACCCCTCCCCTTATTGCTTCTCTCTCTTTCTTCCCCTCCTACAGCCATAGTTCGATGAGAGCAAGCTGGCCCCAGGCGCTGAGGATGGTCCCATGGCTTCTGCCTCAGGTGCTAAGAAGAGCTTGTTTGCTGAGCAATGGAGCAATGCCCAAGATAGGCAGAGCATTGCCCCCTAGTGGGCTTGCTGAGTGTATCCCTGTTGGGGTGCATGCAGGAGTCTGTCTCTCTGCCTCCCCTTTTCTCACTGAGTTAAAAAAATAGACCTCTTTTTTATTGATTTAGTTTTGGATTATAAAATGCAGAATACTCCCTGGTTTACTCATATATGGTTTTGTAAGAGAATCAGTACTTACACAACTATTGAAGTTCAAAATATTGAAGTAACAACATAATTACCCCAGACTACAAATTTATAGGGTTCTCCTCAAACTATCCAAAAATAGCTGGCAAGTATCCAAACCCTTTGCTGGTCTTATCAAAGGATGAGGCATTGACAACCAAGTACTAAATGAGCTTTCCTGAAAAATGAAATGAAGAACCATCTATGTAATAAATGTGCTGTGAAAAATGTTGACATTCAAAAAATACTATAAAATGTTTTATAGGAACAAATTCTTTATGTAAAGTGACCAAGAAATTACAAAAAATGTCACCTTTTATAATAGCATGCTGAAATCAACCAAACAAAGAATGCATGAGACCTCTCTGTAGAAACAATGGAAACTTCTTGTAAAGGATATGAAAGGAGATGTTTCTAAGTAGAGAGATTATGTGTGCATGGGTGGCTACCTTTTTTTTTTTTAGTGAGAAGAGGGGAGGCAGAGACAGACTCCTGCATGCAACCTGACCAGGATCCACCCAGCAAGCCCACTAGAGGGAGAAGGGAGATGCTCTGCCTATCTGGGGCATTGCTCTGTTGCTCAGCAACTGAGCTCTTTTTAGTGCCTGAGGCAGAGGCCATGGAGCCATCCTCAGCACCTGGGGCCAACTTGATCCAATTGAGCCATGGCTGAAGGAGGAGAAGAGAGAGAGAGAGAAGGGGTAGAGGGAAGGGGTAGAGAAGCAGATGGTTGCTTATGTGTGCCCTGACTGGGAATCAAACCTGGAACATCCACATGCCAAGCCAATACTTTAACACTGAGCCAACTGGCTAGAGTTGTGAAATTTATATAGAAGGATTAAAGTATTAGAGAAGAGGTCTCTTTTCTGTATGCTGCCACCTCAGTGGTACACCAAGTCCCCATTACCTTGGGACTGTTTTGAGCTTTCCATTACATGCTATTGACACATCAGTCTGCCCCGTGACCAAGACCATGGTCTTAAAGAAGTCAATACATCTAGTCCAGGCTCAGCTCGTTGGGAGTGTAAATAAGTACAGTCATTTTGGGATTGACTGCACAGCTTTTACATGCATAGCCCTTGGACCCAGAAATGGTTGAGAAGCTTTCACAGGGAAGCCCAAGGAGATGTGCGTGCTTCTTATGGCACTGTTCTGGTTGCAGAATGCTAGAGCCAGCTCTGGGGACACTGCCATAGGAATGCTACAGGTTCAACGCAGTGGCTGCCACCACAGTGTCCATGATGCAGCAGGAGGAATCCCCGAGTTGTGCTTACAGCTCTACAGATGGAGCTCAAAACAATTTTAAGAGATAAATGTGGCAACAGCCCAATGCTGTTTATGTGAGGCAACTACCACTCCCAGCTCAGCCTGTGTACTTTACAGGGAAGCATGCAAGTTTGAGGTTGGATCGGTAGTGTCAGAGAACGTGCACGTTGCAGGAGGCCATGGAAGTCGGCAGCTGGGAAGAAGGGAACAATAAAGTGGGAAAAATAAGTCAGGGGCTTCTTGGCATCTGGGCTAACAAAACTGTGATCTGAGGAGCATGGCTTGAGCACAGATCTCGGCAGCTGAGGTTCAAAGAAACAAAGAAGTGAATAGTCAGGCAAGGTCCATGGTTTAAAATAAATTCACAAAGGCCATTTGTTCCTATGTGGAGGAACCATCAAATAAATGCAGATGGGAAAATTGGATTTTAATCTAACAGAAAGGAAATCTTAATCTAATCATATCCTACATATCGTGAAGAATTCCTTGTGATTTAAAATATAATTCAAAAAAGCAAAACAGGCCCTGGCTGGGCAGCTTAGTTGGTTAGAACTTCATCCCAATACGCCAGTGTTGTGGGTTCAATTCCTGGTGAGAACACATACAAGAATCAACCAATGAATACATAAAGAGAGGGAATAACAAATCAATGTTCCTTTTGTTCTCCCTTTCTCTCTCTCTCTCAAATCAATAAATAGGCCTTGGCCAGTTGGCTCAGTGGTAGAGTGTCGGCCTGGCGTGCAGGAGTCCCGGGTTCGATTTCCAGCCAGGGCACACAGGAGAAGCGCCCATCTGCTTCTCCACCCCTCCCCCTCTTCTTCCTTTCTGTCTCTCTCATCCCCTCCCGCAGCCAAGGCTCCATTGGAGCAAAGATGGCCCGGGCACTGAGGATGGCTCCATGGCCTCTGCCTCAGGCGCTAGAATAGCTCTGGTCGCAGCAGAGCAACGCTCCGGATGGGCAGGGCATCGCCCCCTGGTGGGCATGCCGGGTGGATCCCGGTCGGGTACATGCAGGAGTCTGTCTGACTGCCTCCCCATTTCCAACTTCAAAAAAGTACAAAATATAAATAAATAAATAAATAAATAAATAATTTTTTTCAAGAGAGAGAGATGAGAAGCATCAACTCATACTTGTGGCACTTTAGTTGTTCATTGATTGCTTCTCATATGTGCCCTGCCCAGGGCAGGAAGAGGGGAGCTCCAACTGAGCCAGTGACTCCTTGCTCAGGCCAGTGACCTTGAGCTCAAGCCAGCGACCATGGGATCTGTCGATGATCCCACGCTCAAGCCAGCAAACTCAGGATTTCGAACCTGGGTCCTCAGCATCCCAGGTTGATGCTCTATCCACTGTGCCACCACCAGTCAGGCAATAAATAAAATGTTTTTAATGGAAAAAGAAAAAAGCATAACAGAAAAATATTTTTGTGTTGTTTCAACTCTAGAAGAAAGAAAGCGATAAGTGACAGGTAACAATATGAAAATAGAATTTTTAATGTATTAGGAACTAGACACTATGCAATCAATTTTACACAGGTGATTCTCCTTACTGCTCATGGCCGTCATCAACTCTTTTTATTTTATAGGGAATGCTCTTGACCAGGGTGGTGAGGACCTTGTCTTAAATCATGGAGCAAGGAGTTGACTGGCGTGGAACTCGGGCTGCACACCTGAGAAAGTGTGCCTTGACCCAGAGTTGTGACAAAGGTCGAAAAGCAGCAAAACACAGGAGTCTTCATAAAACAAAATAGGACACAGTCATGACAAAAAGCAGCCAGAGACAGGAAATGATGGGTTCTGTAAAAATGACAAAGAAAATTAATATAAATATGAAGGATTGTCACAATGTAAATTTCCAAGACAAGGTGTCCAAAGCACGTGAAAAAGGGCTTTATTTAAAAGGGGACTGAAGCAGTAAAAAAATGTCTTGAGAAGTGCTTTACTTTAAGTCATTAAAGGCCCTGGCCAGTTGGCTCAGTGGTAGAGCGTCGGCCTGGCATGCGGGAGTCCTGGGTTCGATTCTCGGCCAGGACACACAGGAGAAGCACCCATCTGCTTCTCCACCCCTCCCCCTCTCCTTCCTCTCTGTCTCTCTCTTCCCCTCCCGCAGCCGAGGCTCCAATGGAGCAGAGTTTGCCCGGGCACTGAGGATGGCTCTGTGGCCTCTGCCTCAGGCGCTAGAATGGCTCTGGTTGTGGCAGAGCATCGCCTCCTGGCGGGCATGCTGGGTGGATCCCGGTCGGGCGCATGTGGGAGTCTGTTTGACTGCCTCCTCGTTTCCAACTTAAGAAAAAAAAAAGTCATTAAAAACACTACAGTTGTTAAGTTATAAAAAAAAAAAATAAGTTCATGGCTTAAAACTGCATGCTGATCAGGGTGGGGAGAGAGAGACTCATGCATAGGGGCTGTCAAGCTGTCTCTCTCACATAGGCTGTTTGATGGTTGTGGAAGGTTCCCTGCTAGACTCTTGTCAGCCTCTGTGACTTCAAGCTCCTGGCATAGAAAGTCTCTCTATCCCCTGGGTGACTCAGGAAGAGATGGTGCCTTTCTCCTTCAGGGGTCCTGTTGTGTGAAGGGATGGTTGGACCTGCAGCAGCTGCTCAGAATGGTAGCCACACCCTCTTCTAAGCAACCCACCCTGGTGTCCTCAGCCTGTTTCTCTGCAGGTTCCGTGCATGACAACTTCCCACGAGTCCCTCATCCTCTGAGGATGGGGCTTCCAGGCTTACCACATCTGGTCCCCAAGGGCATCCTGCATCCTTGTCCCTAAGGGAGCAAGGAGAGGAGGTGGGACATTTCCAGTGCAGTGTTCCCTCTCAATTGCTTCCAAGATCATGATTGGGCTGCATTGGTTTCCATGGGCAGATCAGACCTCGTTTCCAGTGTCCAAGGCCTCTAAGTAGCCCCACACAAGTGCCTTTTATAGGCTAGAGGTGAAGGCTATGGCACCCCACACTCATCCCTGCCATTCATAGCATGGCAATGGCTCTTGTTCAGTAACTGTACCCCCAACTCTCCCTTCTTCAAAGTCCTCTTTCAGCACCCCTATGCTTTCCTAGTTGGTGAGGTGTTGGTAAGAACTGGCATGCAGGCTGATTAGGGGGTGTTCACCTACTTTTTTTTTATTTTTTTATTTATTCTTATTTTTTTTTTTACAGGGACAGAGAGAGAGTCAGATAGAGGGATAGATAGGGACAGACAGACAGGAATGGAGAGAGATAAGAAGCATCAATCATCAGTTTTTCTTTGCGACACCGTAGTTGTTCATTGATTGCTTTCTCATATGTGCCATGACCGCGGGCCTTCAGCAGACTGAGTAACCCCCCACTCGAGCCAGTGACCTTGAGTCCATGCTAGTGAGCTTTTTGCTCAAGCCAGATGAGCCCGCGCTCAAACTGGCAACCCCGGAGTCTCGAACCTGAGTCTTTCCGCATCCCAGTCCGACGCTCTATCCACTGTGCCACCGCCTGGTCAGGCTGTTCATCTACTTTTAATTCTACATTGATACTATCTGGGAGTGACCATAAATTTGGCTTACATGTTTGAGCACTAGAGCATTCCGGGCACACCATGGGCAAGTGCTGAGTGTACAAAGGTATGACCTCTGTTTTGAGCATCAAGGAAGCAAACAGCATGGCAGCGTCAGGTGGATGGCAAATAAGGCACCTCCCCAGTGACTCCAGATGAAATTCATGAGGTAGGTGCCTGTTCTCAGCGTAGCTTTCTGGCCTATGCCCGGTGATGGGCAACAGGGCCCACCAGGAATCTGCATTCTAAGTGGCAGAAAATTCAAACACTGGTTTATGGGAAATTTATTGGCTCATGTTACTGAGAAGTCCAGAAATAATGTGTTTCAGGTGAGGCTTGATCCAGCCATTCCATGATGTCACTGAAAAACAGCTCCAATCTTCTGAGATTCTCTTGGCTCTGTTACCTGCAGATGCTAGTTCCTCCTAAGCGTGGCTCCCATCATGAAAGCCAATCGCTATGGCAGCTCCCAGCCACACTGCTTTCCTTCCTCCCCCAGAGGAGAGTGCCCTCCCTTCCTGAGGTGCCTGTGGGGTAGAGGGGCTTCCAACCCAGAAACCCAGAGGATCCTCTGGCTGACCTACGAACATCATCGGGCTAATCCCTGGGGCCAGAGACATGCGACATGTTGGCCATCTTAGTTCCTAGTTCCTGCCTGGTCCTCGCTGAGGAAGATGAGGGTATGTGGCCCTCAATGTGAAGGGCAGAGGAAGCAGTGGGACTCCCCGCTGTGTTGCAGAAGTGAGATTTCATATAGACAACATATCATCACCTCCTCATTCTGCTGGCAAGTAGGCCCTGCTCAGCTAAGGTTGCAGAAATTCGTGGATATAGTCCCTTGTCCAGAGACCTTGCTGCTCTACTATGTCCTGCTGGGTACACAGTGGCCCACTTGCTCATCAGGGACATGAAAGTTCACAGACTGAGTTATGAATCTTCTAAACTTGAAGAGCAGGAGGGCGTGTGGAGCTGGAGTAAGAGTGCGCCACAGAGGGCAGTCCAGGCTGGAACACAGGCCTTGATACTCAGGGTAAGGCTGTTGCCCTGTGTCTTCTAGGACATGGGGAACAGTGGATGGGTTTCTAGTGAGGAAGAGAAGGGATCAATTCCAGGTTTTGGAGCATCAATGTTCTAGAAGGATGGATAAGAGATGGGCAGGTGCTAAAAGGTGCCAGTGTCTCCAGTTGGCCTGAGCCCAGTGTGGAGGCAGAGCCCTTGCCTAGCTGGACTGGATGCTGAATTCCTTGGACACAGTTACCATCCAGTCCCTGCTATTTCACCCATTGTCAGCTTGAAGTGATGCATGTCCATCTCACATTTTATGTCCTGTACCATGTGTCTGGAGTACTGTGGTCAGTCTTCCCTGCACACTGCTCACCAGCTTGCCAATTGGATGAGAAATTTTTTTCCAAAAAATCATGCAGGGTCTAGTGTGTTCCTTCCTAGAACAATGAAGAACTGTGGTCAAATTCAGGACATTCACTCCGTCCCTGAATTCCTGACAAAACCCTCCAGGCTGGCATCCAAAGCCCCCGGACTGGCCAAGCGCTTCCCCACCCACTTCACAGGCAGGCCTCCTGCTCTGTGGTGAGGGTATCCCTCTCTCATGTCAATGGGAGGAAGTCGTCTTCAAGGTTTTGATACAGGGTATACAGCCAGCTTTTCTGAGTGGCTTTAGAAACCACCTAGCCTTTTGTGGACACAGTTAGTCTTTGAAGAGGAAAAGATGCCCTAGGTTAAATGAGTTCTGCCAGTGACCCTGTTTCTAAAAAGGCCTCCGCAGCCTGAGAAGAGGCCGTGCCTAGGAGTTCTGGACTGGCCTGGGCTGGCTTTGTCATTTCGAGCAACCCTGCCATCCCTGCACCCACAGGACAGCCAGCTGCCAGCGTGTTGGTGAGCATCGGAGGGTGAGGCAGAGGTTATCCGCCATGCACACCTCTGTGGGTTTTTGGATGTGACCTGACCGTGTGGATGTAGCTGGTATGGCTGGTGGCTGCTGCATGCAGAAGAGGCAAGGATTGACTTTTTGTGAAGACTGCCCATACTTTATCCTCCATCTGGTCACCAGCCCAGTCACCAGGGGTAAGGTTCTTTGCCTTTTCTGCTGCCCCAGCTGGGATCCTCCTCCTCTGGGCCTCAGAGGTGGGGCCTGGATTTCCGAACTTACTGGCTGCCTCCCCACCCCCGCCTGACCAGATAATTGCATGCAAAAACCTCAGTGTGGAGGAACACCATGGACACCGTGTGGATAGACCTTTTTTAGCTACAGATGCTCCCTCCTCAGTGAAACCCTCCGGAGGTCCAACCACTCTTTAGAGCAGTGGTTTTCAACCTTTTTATACTTGGGCACTAGTGAAAATAGGAGAATCATTTCAGGGACTAAATGATTCTGCTAAGGCAGAAATAAAAACTATTATTAGTATTTTGTGCATTATCTTTTAATTATAATACTATAAAATGGAAATTTCTCTAACATAACCAGACAGTTATGTTAGAGAATTAAAATAATATATTATTTTAATATATTTTAAAGTATAATAAATAATATATTATAATAGAATACAAACAGAAATTTCTAGAAAGCAGTATTTAATTCAAGTAAAGCTAGTGTGAAATCAGCTGTTGCTTCTTTGCAAGAATACTTGATAACTGAGGCTGCGGTTTTCTTTCCGAGAGAGGAAGAGCTGCATTGACACTCATTCGTTTTTCTGTCTGGTTTTTATTAGTGATGGGGATTTCTCACACAAATAGGTAGTAGAAAATATAATAAAAATCTAATAATTAAATAATTTTGTAACTAAGAGATAGATATTCTTCTTCCAGTGATATCCAAAATTGTGGAAATGATTGCATTTTATGTTTGGACACCAAAGTGACATCAGAAGATAAATCTATCAATCAGCTTTTCTTTTTCACAATGATTAAAGGAGCAAGAATTATAACTTCCATGAATGGGTTATTGATCCAGAGGTTACCTTTACAGGGATCCTCATTTTCAGAGTAGTAGTGTCAAATGTTCTTCAATGTTGACTTATATTAAATGTGAATTTCCGGTTAATGTCGGCAACAATCAAAAAGTCTTGGAAAAGTGGAAATATTTCTACACCTTCTCTTAATAAAAAAATATTCGTATTAAATCCCTGAAGAGAAATATTTAATTCACTGAAGAGGCTAAACATATCTGCCATATATGCAAGCTTAGCCATCCATTCTTCATCCAATAAAAACTCTACTAATGCAGTTTCACTCTTGCAGAAACTGTTTCACTTTTTCTCTTAGCTCAAAAAGCCATGAAAGAACCCTTTCTCTTGAGAGCCATCTCACTTCTGTGTAGAGGAGCTGTTAGTTTTGTGAGTCCATGGTTTCAAATAGTGTCGTGAACAGTCTGGAATTCAAATCTGCACTATGAATATCATTAACAATCTCCACTGTGTCACTCATCACTGTGTTCAATGCAGGAGAAAGTTTCTTTGCAACTAAATGCTGCCAGTGAATCATACAGTGTGTAGACAACATTTCTGGATGTGCAATGTCCTATATTTTCACAACTATCCCTGAGTGATGCCCAATCATGCTCACAGCACCATCTATACACAGTCCGATGCAGTTCCCCCAGTGTAAGCCCTCTACTTAAAAGTACTTATTAAGAGCATCTCTGGGCTTGTGGTCTGACCAGGTCAATCAAAGCAACAGAGTAGTTCTTTTCTAAAGTCTTTATCGTCAATATATTTCATGAAGCAAAGTAGAATAGCACGGTTACATCAGTTGATTCATCAAGTTGAATGGCGAAATATTTCAATTTCTTTATCCCTTCTACAATTTGCTCTTCAATATCATTGGCCATATCAACAATTCTCTGAATGGTATTGTCCAAAACCAGGTATAGCCTCAAGTTTGTGTGCACCTTGAGGAACCAAGATTTCCTGAGTAACATCTCAGATGCAGGGTTTTACTAATTCTTGACCAGTAGGGAATGATTTCTTCATTTTCAGTATTTGAAGGGCAGCCAAATAAGATGCTTGAAGCAGCAATTTGTCATGAGTTATCATTGTCTTCATTTGAATTTTCTGAATTTTTATTGGATTGTATAATCTGTCAAAAAAAAATCCAGTGACTTCTCGATAAGATTGTTATGCTTTGAATGCAAATGAGAAGTAAGTTTGGAAGGTTTCATTGAATCAATTGACAGAATTTCAGAACATACTATATACAAGGGCCATGGCAATAATACACTTCCAGATGCTACAGTGAAACCAAGTTTTAAATACTCCCATTGTACTGCCTAACAAAGTTTCCTTTTTTATGTTTTGTTTCTGTTGTACCTTCCAAATTATCAACACATTTCTTTTTTACTGTTTCTTTTAAACTTGAAACACTGCTTACCGTTCATAGCAGTGTAGCATGGTTCAAGCTGGTGCTTGATTTCTGAACTTTACATGTACGATACATTGAATACTATACCACAATACATTGAATATTACATAAGTTTGTTCCAATGTTTTTTGTCTATTGTGCATGATTTGTAAATGCTCTGTATGATGCAAAATGTTGCTTGAACAAGCATACAAGTTTCAAAGATATCTAAGACAATAGCAATAGATTTTCATCAGTGATACAAGCTGATAAGTGGCAATCACCCTGCGCATAAGCAAATTCCACAAAGATCATTGGGTCTATAATCTTCATACAACATCAGGGTGGTTAACTCTTTCCCAAACTGGCATGAAGTTTCTGGCGGATTGGCAGCAGTTCGCAGACCAGTGGTTGAAAAGCACTGCTTTAGAGCAGGTAGATGCTTCTCTCAACACTCTTAGATTCTGAAATTGCTGGGACAAAATATGAAGCAAGGGCAGGGCCCCCTCCTGGGAGCACGGGTACTGGATGTAGGCCTTTGCCAGCCCCACCCTCACCCCCACCCCCACCCCCACCCCCACCCCATTGCTCTGCTTTTGTCCTGGGCTGGCTCAGGCTCACCTGGCTTAGCTGGCCCATCTCCACTGTTTCTCATTTCAGCCCTGGGCACTGTGCAGTGCCCTCTTCATATGGGAGCTAACATGACAATTTAAAAACATGAATCAGATTAGCTCACTGTCCTGCTGAAGACCCTCCAAAGGCTTTGCAGGACCCCAGAATCAGTGGTAGGATTCAGCTGGTTAGCATCAGTTCAGCAGAACCAATACCTAATTTTTTAATGAGCTCGGCAAAATGGTTGTTAAAATGGCACTTGTAATCAGGGTTCTCTCTAAGGTGGGCACCTGGGCAGCTGCCCAATGTGGAAATCACAAATTTACATTTCTTATTCTTTTTTTTTTCTTTTTGTATTTTTCTGAAGTTGGAAATGGGGAGGCAGTCAGACAGACTCCCGCATGCGCCTGACTGGGATCCACCGGCACGCCCACCAGGGGGCGATGCTCTGCTCATCTGGGGCATCGCTTTGTTGCAACCAGAGCCATTCTAGCGCCTGAGGCAGAGGCCACAGAGCCATCCTCAGCGCCCGGGCCAACTTTGCTCCAGTGGAGCCTCGGCTACAGGAGGGGAAGAGAGAGACAGAGAGGAAGGAGAGGGGGAGGGGTGGAGAAGCAGATGGGTGCTTTTCCTGTGTGCCCTGGCCGGGAATCGAACCCAGGACTCCTGCACGCCAGGCTGATGCTCTACCACTGAGCCAACCGGCCAGTGCTCCTTATTCTTTTTTTATGTTCATCTGTGCAACAGCCTATTCTAAGTGCCCATAGTAATGTTCATTCCATCCATAGGTTAAAAAAATTGCAAGTGAGGATGCCAGTCAAGAAGCAATATGGAAATATCTTAAGTAACAGGTTTTTTTTTTTAGGTATTGTTTAATATTTTTTATTAATATTTTAAAACTCTTCTTTATAACATAACCTAATTTTATGTACCTCTTTTATTGTTCTTATTTAAGTATTAAATGTGTGAAATAATAAACTACATTTCAGTATATCTTTTTTTATACTTAAAATGGTCAGTAGGGCAGAGAACGAGTTGTTAAATTATTTGAATCCCACTACTACCGAGAATAACCCCTGAACTCCTGGCCATGGCCTACAGTGCCATCTCCGCAGCTCGGACTTCATCTCCTGACTTCATTCCCTACACTTGCTGTGTACAAAACAGTCTTGTCAGGAGGTTTCTCATTAGTACACTGTTCACTCATTCGCTGAACAATCAGTGTGAGTCTTCCTAGGTCCTAGACACTGTGCATATAGCAGTCAAGAATGCAAGTCTGGCCTGAAGAAAGGCAATTCTGGTGGTGCACACAGACAGCAGGCAAACACACAAATAAGTAGACTGTCAGGAGGATGCATGGGTTAAAATGATGTAGGCAGCGGGGAGGTTGGTACACTTACAGTGAGGTAGGAAGTGGTGAGTCTGTGTAGGGTGGCCAGGCAAGGACTTGCTGAGAAGGTCACTGTTGAACTGATACCTGTAGAAAAGGAAGACGTGATTACCTGGATATCTGGTGGGAGAGGGTTTCAGGCAGAGTAGACAGGATGGGCAAGCCCCGTTCATGGAAGATGGGCAAGCAGAATAACCAGAGGGCCCCAGACAGGCCAGGAGAACGGCAGGAGCCAGCTGCTGCTGAGGCTGGGCTGGGCATTGCGGGGGGTGTCTTGGCTCCAGCTTGGAGTGTGAGGGAGGACCTGGAGCAGAGGACAGAGCCTGGGCTTGTGTCTTAGCAGTCCTCTGCTGCTGGGATGCCTGGAGGCGCTGCTCCAATTCAGCAGTGATGCTGATGGTGATGAAGATGGCCGTGCCAGTGGAAACAGTGACATGGGAAAGGTGATGGGATTCTACATCTATTCTTAAGTGGGCCAACAAGCTCTGCTTCATGAAATGGATGTGGTATGAGAGAGAGGGATGACTTTGGGGCTACTCACTGTCACTTAGTGTCGCAGCTGGGTGGCTGGTTCATGAGGGTGCTGTGTGTGGAGGACAAGCCCAGTGGAGGAGGCTGAGTTCAGGACAATGCACGCTGATCGTCAGCTGACTGATTCCAGCTGGAGTGGCAAGCTGGTAGCCTGTGGGACCAGGACATAAAATGGTGATCAGGCCCTGGCCTGGAATCAGAAATTCAGGGAGGGCCTCTGTGCAGCTGGCCGCAGGCTCCTCCTGAGGGTCGTTGAGGTGGCGTGAAGAAGAACCCTGGGAGTTGCTGCTGGGCCCTGCCACACCCCATACATAGGATACCTCCCTCTCGCTGCAGCTGAGGGACCTCTCCATCCACCGTGATTCGAGTCAAAGAGAGACAGGACCCTGTCAGAGGGGACCTGTCCCAAGAAACCTTCCTACCACTGTTATCCTGGCAGCCTATACAACCTGCTATGACTGTCTTTTGAGGTGATTTCAAAAGAAGACCCCAACATCCTCTGTGCCCTCTGCCTGCTGACAGTGCTGCCTGCCTAGACAGGAATTGGTTAGTTGAATGGGATGGTGGCACTTTTGAGCTGGGCAGAGTCTGCTGGCGGGCTTGCTGCCGCCCTGGGCAGGCACTGCCTCCTTCTTCCTTACCCCAGGTGGACCACAGCCCTGTGACTAGGCTTCTCCCTCTGTTTCTCAACTCTCTGCTTCTGGCCTCTCTCTTGGGAAGTTGGACACATTGCTGGTCAAGGCTTGCTGTGAGGAAGGGCCCTTGCCCTGGGTCATGAGGCTGATGGCCTGACTGGACACAGCTGCTGGAAGCCTGCCCACAGCTCTGCCCTGGTCCAGGCTCTTTTCCTCTGAGGAAATGAGACTCAGATGCTAGGTCTGTGGTCCCTCCTGCAAGGGAATACCTACCAGCTGTCCCCCATATGCCCTAAAGGACATATATGGAAACAGAAGGTAATAGCATTAGCTGGTGGAGCCAAAAAGACAGAAGAAATAATAAAGCAGGATAATTAAAAAAATATATGACTCAGAATGAACAAGAGAGCAAGGGTCGGATAGATGAGCTTGGGGTGGGCTCCGGCCACTCACTGCATCCCCCAGGGACTAGTGGCTGGCAGCCCACCTGGCAGAGTGCCAAAGGAAGGCCTCACTGATGGCCAGGCTCCTTGTGCTTTGGAGTTGGGTACTCTACCACCCAAGCTGATGCCTCACAGCAGCTGCGATCAGACATGGCCGGAACTGTCTGGAATCTCCCTTGGGTCTGGGTGAGTTTCCAAGTCTGCAGCTGATCTCCATGCAAAGGGATAATACCTTCCTGCTTCAAGTAGTACATCGCCACAAAGCATCCTGCTCATGCATCTATTTGTAGATTCCTGTCAAATCTTAGCAGCTCACATTCCAGACAGGCCTCCCCGCTATTTGCCCTGATTAAGAATTAACTGCCAGAAATTAGAGCCCTGCCTGGTTGGAGTCTGTGACCTAGACACCTTTCTCAGCCTTGCCCCCCCCTTGGGGGGTGGTCTCCAGCCCAGGAGGTGAGCCCACAGAAGCCCCAGGTGGAGGTGGTAGGCTCTGTAGCTTGAGCCAAGGATGGCTGGGCTCTGGTGTCTGAGAGCAGCGTCTTCTCAGGAACCCACAGATGAGGGGATGCACGTGTTGTTGCTGGGATACAGTGGAGCCCTGGGAAGCAAGGCCCAGCTGCTCCTCGGCCATAGCATTGATTTTTACCAAAGTGCTCTGCAGTCTTGTGTGTGGGGGCAGGCCTGGGTCTGGGGGAACTGAGCTGGCTGCCAGGGGGCTCAGCTCCAAGCTGAGCTTTGAAAGACAAGCACCTTGGGAGGCTACAGTTCTTGAAGGGCTAGGACCATATTGACTGGAACATGCCCTCTTTCTGGTCATCCCTCACTCATCTAGTACCTCCTCTGTGCCAGGAATCAGGAAAGGAGCAATCTACTTCTACCCTTATGGGACCCTTATTTTAGTGGGGTGACAGACACATGCAGAACGCAGGTGCTGAGCGGGCAGAGGAGTGATGGGAGACTGAGTGACCTTGAGCAATTGCTACCTGAGTCTCAGTTTTCTTATTTGTAACATGAGGATGATAAAAACAGTGTTCACCTCAAAGGGCTGTTGAGATCATCAAATGAGATAAGAGATGAGGCATTTGTAATACTGCTTTATACATAAAAAAGTGTGGACAAGTGTTACAGGCTGAGTTGTGTCATACCCTGCAAAGGTCATATGTTGAAGTGTTAGTCCCCTGCCCCAGTATCTCAGAGTATTTGAAGATAGGGCCTTTGAAGAGATAGTGAAGTTAAAATCTGTGTGGGCCCTAAACCAATGTGTCCGATGTCCTTATAAGAAGAGGAGATTCACAGACACTCATGTAATAAAGGTCACGTGAAGACAGAGTGAGAAGATGGCTATATGCAAGCCAACGAGAGGGGCCTCAGCAGGAAACAACCCTGCCCCAACATCTTGATCTTGGTCTTCCAAGCTCCAAAACTGGGAGAAAAGAGGTTTCTGTTGTTAAGCCCCCTTCCCCTCACTTTGTTATGGTAGCCCTGGTGATATAACGCAATTGTTAACTGTTGTTTTTATGCCCCAACACTCTGCCCAGGGGCACATGGTAGGCACTGGAAAATTTGTGGATGAAATGCTCAGAAGTAGTAAGAAAGAAGGGAAGGAAAGAAGGAAAGAAGGAAAGAAGGAAGGAAGGAAGGAAGGAAGGAAGGAAGGAAGGAAGGAAGGAAGGAAAGAAGGGAGGAAGGAAGGGAGAAAACTGTCATAAGAAGGAGGAAAAAAAGAAATGTTCTGAGTAGATAACCCTACTTGAAGCAAGGGTGAACAATATCCCAGCCAGTGAGCCAAGGGACTCTGTGTCAAGGGGTGGTGGCTCCACGGGGTGTTGCCATAGCGCTGGGCCATGGAGGAGGAAGAGGAGAAACAGAAAAAGGAGGCAGAGTAGCAGAAGGAGCAGGAGGTGGAGGAGGAGGTAAGAGGGAAGGGGAAGAGGAAGAAGAGGAGGAGAGTGCTTCTGTTGTTATCGTCTGACAATAGCATCACATGTTGACAGTCCGGCCATTGGTGTCCCACACATGGCAGCCCCAGCTGATTAATACAGCCATGAACCTGGACAATTCAGGTTTTAGGGATTAACTTCTTTGTAACTCACTAGACACACTTGAGTAAGAATGTTAGGGTGGTGTATGGGACACGGACTATTTAGTAGCCATTCATACCCCTCTCCTGTGGGTCATGCAGTTGGCGTGAAGCTGACCCAACCTTTGCTTTAAGACTGGATTTCATCATCTTCAGCATGGGACAGGTTCAGGGATGAGGACTTAATGTCACTTGGGCCCATCAGATACCTACGACTCAATCTGAGCTCTTGGGGACAACAGTCTGTTTTACCCAGCCGCTTGAACTTGTGAGAATGTGAAGTTGGAGCTGCAGCAGCCCTCTGAGCAACATGAGGAGGCTTCTAGTCTGAGAAAGGAGCAACCCAAGGGAAGAGAGGCAAGAAAGTTGGAAGAAAGGAAACAGTTGTAGAAACACCATTTCAGATATCCAAGGACAGTGTTTAATTTGTGAAACAGAAGGAGATTTCACATGAACGCACAGAAGATAGAAGGGCACAAATAGACCATAGATGCAGAGATGGAGTGATGCGACCACAAGCCAAGGGATGCTGGCAGGCTCCAGAAGCGGGGAAAGGAGAGAAACGGATTGTCCCCTAGAGACTCTGGAGGGAGCGTGGTCCTGCTGGCCAAAAGTCTAGGGACAACTCTTGTCTCACTCTGCTAGGGTTAGCATGGCTCAAGAGGAAGCATGAACAAATGTGAGTGACAAAGAGGTAGAAATCATGGAGATGGCCTCGTGTGAGCTCTGCTCCTGCGGCAATACTGGACGTGCCCCCGTGTTACTGGGTGTTTTATTTTATCAAAAGGAGCTCAAAATCTATATTTGTAACCCCCAAAAATCCCAATTTGCATGTATGTGAATTATTCTATTTTTTTTTTTAAGTCATTGTACCTGACCAGGTAGTGGCGCAGTGGGTAGAGCGTCGAACTGGGAAGCAGAGGACCCAGGTTCGAAACCCCGAGGTTGCCAGCTTGAGCACAGACTCATCTGGTTTGAGCATAAGCCCACCAGCAGCTTGAACCAAGGTCGCTGGCTCGAGCAAGGGGTCACTCAGTCTGCTGTAGCCCTCCCAGTCAAGGCACATATGAGAGAGCAATCAATGAACAACTAATGTGCCACAACAAAGAATTAATGCTTCTCATCTCTCTCTGTTTCTGTCTGTCTCTATCTATCCCTCTCTTTGTCTCTCTCTGTCTCTGTCACACACAAAAAAAGTCATTATGAGGGCCCAAACAAACAGGCCTATGGGCAGGATTCTACCTAGAAGCCCCTGGCTTGTGTCCTGGGGTGAAGACAGCTGGCCCTGGCCAGTCCCTCTGCCCAACTGCTTCCAGCCAGAGGTGCCATCCTGGGAAGACCCTGGCTCCACGAGAAGAGGGTGCTCCTGGGTGACAAAGAACCCAGCAGGCCCCACAGACACTCAAGATTCCAGCCAGAAGGAAGCGCAGACACTGCAGAAGAAGAGGTAGTGTGGGGCGCATTGCTCTCAATGCCATTCTGCCCCTGAAGAGGGCGTCTTGGGTTATGCTGTTAAAAAATATTTGTCAAGAAAATGCCTATAGAGTTTTTTATTTTTTTAAAAAATGGTGGGTTTTTAAGGATTGCTCTTAAAAAAGAAGAAACTACTGGAAGAGGCCAATCAAATACCACTAAGTTGAAATCGATTTTACTGAACAAACATCTCACTTTAAATTTAAATTGAGTCTAAATTCATTTTGTCTCCCAGACTTCTAAAAGGTGGCATTCAATATGTTTACACTTGTTTTATCTCCTTTATGGCTAAGTCATGGTCTTCTACCTCCATTCTCTTCCCTTCTCACTTATCCTTTCATCCATATACTCAAGTTTGTATTTACATATGTCTAATTTTTATAGGTGGCTTCTGAAATACACCAGATGAAAGATGAAGCAGTCTTGAAAATAACTGGAAAATTGCACAACAGTGGGGCCGCTGGGCACATGCACATTCTGAGCTGCGAGGCTGCACAACAGACCAAGCTTGCTAAAAGAGAGGCTGGAGGGTTTTTTTTCCCCAAAGCATGTCAGTTTGCTGGGTGGGGTTGGCCTGGCCTCCTGCAGAAGCCATGTCCTTAGGAGCCCCAGCCTTCCTGAGATAGGGGAGGGCCCGGCTGGCCTGGGGTTATGGCATGGAGACTCAGCCAAGGGAGGAGGGCTCTGCTGGAGGGCCAAGAACCACATCACTGTCCCATGAGGCCAAGGTTGGAGGCCAGTGAGGCTGAAGGCCAGGGTTCAGCAAGATGAAGGCCAGGGTCTAATGAGGCCAAGGCTCAGTTTCCAGTGAGAGGAGGTCAACCATTTGGAGACAGTTGTTTCTCTGCTTCCCTGTATTGGGAGGTCCTGCAGGCACAGAGCCTCTGATGGACCCTGAGCCACATTGCCTCCATTGCCTGCATCTCCCAAAGCTCAGGGTTCATGTCTGTCCACAACGACCATGGCTCTGCAATTCTCAGGAAAATGGGCCTGGACCCTCCCCCCAGAGCTGGGTCATCCCTTGACCTTGCTGCCCTTCAGCTGTCCACCTCATCATCCTAATAGATTAGGACCAGGAAAAGGAAACCAATGAAACCTGCAGTCACATTCAAACTCTCCATTTCCAACATGGGGCGAGGGGTGGGGGGAGGCTTTACTCTGTTGCTATAAAAGAGATCTGAGGGTTTTAGTTGACCAGAGGTAAAACGGGGTGGCTGAAAATGCAATTTTCCTGCTCAAAAATGGAAGGCAACATTATGGCAACCTTTTATCTGGGCTCTGTCCAAGATGCCATGTGGAATAGGGGTCTGGCACGTGCTGGAGGAGAAGCTCCATGGTTTGCAGGACAGGTCAAGGGGAAGATGGACACCATAACACAGACCCATGGGGAGAGATCCTTTATGAAGCTGCTGCCCAGCCCTTGGCACAGGGTTCCAGAATGCTTGGGGTGACAGGGCAAGGCCTCTGAGCCTTGGTGATGGTGAAAAGCCTGGGGTCCTGTGCTCAAGGCACTGCGAATAGTGCCCAGCAAGCAGGCTAATGGCTCCTACCTTGACTGCAACCCCCAGGTGTGCCAGCTGCTTCTGTCCACAGCCTTCATGACCAGGGCGGGGGAGGACATGGCAGAGCCTGTAGGCCAGCCGGACCAGGCCAGGCTCAGCTCTGCCCCTGCCGAGGGTTGCTAAGGAGTTTGGGGCTCTGCTGAGAACACAGGCTTCTGGTTGCCTTGGCTGCTCAGATGAGAGATAAGAAATCATCATGGGGAATAGCCATGGCCTAATAGTCACTTCATTTCCTTTTTCTCATTTTCAAAAATGCAATTAAGGAGACCCCAGTACTGCATGGGCACGGGAGCGTGTTGGTGTGTCCGGGTCTGTGGGTGTTCATGGATGGGGTCAGATGCATCTGCATGTGACTGGTGTGTGTGTGAGCACATGTGTACAAGTGAGTGCCTCTGCCCCCATCTCCCAGTCCAGTTTTGTCAGGGGCCCTGAATTGGCTCCTGCTTTCCATTCATGTGAACTTGTTGACAAGCCCCCAGAACTTGACAAGGCAGTTCTCCTGTGGCGCCTCCACCCTTGCACCCCACATTCCTTCCACTGGCACTCTCAGTGAATGGCCTGTGCTTTCAGACTCATATTTGGAGGGCCTTGTAACCTTGGTGGACAGCAGCAAGCCGTTCGTGTCATATAGGGACCATTAAAAAGAACATTTTGGAAAGTTCCAACAACCTGAAACTGTGGTTCAGAATCCATGTGAGAAAGCAGAGAAGCCTTAGTTGTGATGATGCGAAGGCAGGTTATGCTGGAAAGCTGCCCCACACCCCTGAGCTTCCCCACACCTCACGGGCCATGCAGGGCCACCGAGGGCAGAGGCCTGAGTCCCAGTCTCCCTGTCTGAAACCATCTGGTGAGGACAGTGACGGTTGGGACAGCATCTGCAAGCCATGTGGTTCCTCTGCTCCCCTTCATGCTGGCCAAGAATTTGGTAGGCCCAGTGCAGCCAGTGTGCCAGATGTGTTCTTTTTTCCCCCAAGAGAAGCCTATGCCTCTGAAATATTCGTATTTTCATGGCAAATCTTTTGACTTAAAAAAAAAACCTCAGCAATTTGAGTTCACAAACCAAACCTGTGGGCTGTCAGTTTGGTAGCCCCTCATGCATCAGTTACATTTTACAATGACTCCCAACTTTAGGCAAAGAGTAGGGATTTCTAGGGGGGATACTCTTGTAACCAAACCCCAGAAGGTGAAGGTCTTACAGAGAAGCACCTCATGGGCAGTGAGAGCTCAGGTTCTAGAGGAAGCTGATGAAGCTCACCTGCCCCCAGCCCCCAGGGGATGACCTTCCCATCCTGAAAATTCAGCTTCTTCCTGCAAAAGTGGGCTGTTGTAGTTCCACCTTATAGATTGTCATGAGGACAAGGATCTCAAGGTCTTGGCAGTTCTAAATGTTATCCTTGCTAATTGTTAAAATGCAGCACAGTATTTGCAGACAGTTGTAATCAGAATGAGCTTGACAGGAACTCAAAAGATAACTGTAGGCCCTGGCCAGATAGCTCAGTTGGTTAGAGCATTGTCCCAATAATCCAAGGTTGTAGGTTTGATCCCCAATCAGGGCACATGCAAGAGTCAACCAATGAATGCATAAATAAAATAAATCGATGTTTCTCTCTCTCTCTCTTCCTCTTGCTCTCTAAAATCAATCAATAAGATTTTTTTAAAAAAAAGATAAATGTAGCCTGACCAGGCAGTGGCACAGTGGATAGAGCATCGGACTGGGATGCAGAGGACCCAGGTTCGAAACCCCGAGGTCGCCAGCTTGAGTGCGGGCTCATCTGGTTTGAGCAAAGCTCACCAGCTTGGACCCAAGGTCGCTGGCTCGAGCAAGGGGTTACTCGGTCCGCTGAAGGCCCACGGTCAAGGCACATATGAGAGAGCAATCAATGAACAACTAAGGTGTCGCAACGAAAAACTGATGATTATGCTTCTCATCTCTCTCCATTCCTGTCTGTTTGTCTCTATCTATCCCTCTCTCTGACTCTCTCTCTCTCTGTAAAAAAAAAAAAAAAAAAAAAAAAAAAAAAAAAAAAAAAAAAAAAAAAAAAAAAAGATAAATGTAGCCAACTGCAAAGAAGAAATCAACATGTAGTTGACCAAATAGTGTATACAGGCAATGTCTAAGCTTCCCTTTGGGGAAATAAAACTTTGAATGTGAATCCAGTCTCCTTTGCTTGTTGCAAGTAAATAAAAGTACCTTGTGACAACCCCTTTTCATTCTTGAATAGAGCACCCCAAGAGGCCAACCCCTTGAGTTTGATAACACAAGGAGATGGTTTACCTAAGAGCTTTGCTGATTCACCAGCAGAACTGCCCCCGTGTCACACTGAGCCAGTCAAGTGTTTTCCTCTTTCCACTCCAGAGGCTGAGCCAGGCCAGTCACCAGGGCAGATGGAGGTGGTCATGGGGCATGAATGTGTATGGTCCTTCTCCTGAGAAGGCAGCTTGGAAGCCCCTGATTAGTGTCTCAGGGAGGCTCTTAGTTCCCAATGCTGAACACAATCTTCTTCATTCTCTCACTTAAATTCTCCCCTTGGAACAAGGTGCAACCTCTGGGCCAAGATCAGCAAGGCCCTCTGCATCTATGGTCCCTTAGCTGCCTCTCCTACTTTATTTCTTCCTCCTTTACTCCCTCTGGCCTTGCCTGGAGCAGAGAAAGTGCTCTCCTGACTCGAAGCCTTTGCACATGTTGGTCTTTATGCTCGAGATGCTCACATAATGGTGACTGACCATTCTTCCTGGTAACCTCTTTCCCCTCAACTTTCAGCGAAACCCTCTCCTACCTCCTCTCCTTGTCCCATGCATTCAATATCACATGCTTATTTTTATTTTCTTTATGGTATTTATTTTTGGTAGTTATTTTGTTGATCCATTTGGTAAATATTTTTTGAGCACCTACTATGTCCCAGGCTATGTTTTGTTAAACACAGTGGATTTTTTTTGTGTGTGTGTGAGCCTTCGACAAGGTTGCTTGAGACTTGTTTGGAGGTTCTAGCAGGGGAGCGCAGCTACTCATATACCCTTGACCGAAGAACGGTCCTCTCCTCTAGCGGGGAAGGTCGTCCTCTTTGACCGAGCATGCAGCTTCGGGAGGGACGCACATGGAGCGGTGAGGGAGGAAGGGGACACCCACCTAGCCAGCCAGATCAGCTGAATCAACCCTGGCGATCAATGGGGTGACAGATGTCGCAGCCAGATCACCCTCACATCCGACAAGATTGCTTATCAGGCAAAAATCCACCCTGGTACAGGTGCCACCCAGGTCTACACTATAGCTGGTTTTGGTTCTAAAGTCAGTGATGATATGAAAAAAAGCATGTGGTCCAAATACTCTGGAAATTTTCCAATGACTGCCATTCTGTGTGTGCAGCCCAACCCTGTAGAATGTATCGTCAGTACAGGCTGTGGTGGAGAGCAGTGCTAGCTAAGAGGTCCAGTTCAGAGCCTTCACACATATTAAATCATTTAATTCTCAAAACCACCCTGTGAAGTAAGAGATACTGTTATGTCCATTATACAATTTAAGAAACAGGCACACGAAGGTTAAGATGTTTTCTGAGGTCACAAAACTAGAAAGTGGTTGACAGAGCCAAGCATCCTGTCTCAGGGTTGCTCCGGGGACGTCACCCCCACTTCCCAACCTGCTGCCCAGGGTGGGAAAAGGAGCTAGACTGTGACTGCTGTGTCACAGAGGAGGACACAGGGCATGGACAGGCTGAGCATGTGTGCAAGTCATGTGTGGGTACTGCAGATGCCTCATCACGCTAGTAAATGAGTCTGTGGGCTCAACTTCAGGCTTCCTGTGCTGCAGTGGAACTGTCATGTGGTGAGGTGACCAGACCTGGGATAGAGGGAGTGGCATGGGAAGGAGGCAAGTTCCAGGGCCAATGAGGAAGTGAATGAAGCTGGCGCCCCCTCTGGTGGAGGGTAAAGGAAAGGAGGGGCCCAGATGCCTAGGTGTTTGTGGCAGGAGAAGAAATGCCAGGTGAGAGACCAGGAGGACTAGACCAGGGACTGGGTTGAGGCAGAGATTGGGCTGTGAATCACTGGGGCTCTGAGATACCTTGATGGGGACACCTGGGCCTTATTACATTTACAGGATGCAATGGACCTGGTTCTGGTTGGGGTCATAGTTGCACAGACTCTGAATCCATGGGAGAGTATGAGGTTGCCCAGGAAGGAAGAAGCCAGGGACATAGCTTGTGGGAAGGGCGCATGTGTGGACTGGATAGGCCTGAGAAATGGGTACAGTGTGAAGAGAAGAATCTTCGCTTGAAGGGGCTTCCTTATACCAGATCTGTAAAGAGCCTGCAAAAGCCACTGGGCTCAGGGACAATTTATTTCACCCCTAAACAAAAACTTTAAAACATTACACAAAAGTTACAGGTACAGGTATATGTCCTGCCCTCCCCGCCCCACCAATGATAAGAAGAAGGAAATGCTATTTTGCAGGGAGCAAAGGTGACCAGTTTTCCCAAGTACTGCAGTTTACATGTCCTGAGGACAGTGTCGGATCTCAATGTTTCTTCCCAGGAGGAGAGACCATCTGGAGCTGCTAGGAGGGAGCCAGCCAAAAGCAACTTTTCTACTGGAGATGGGGTTGGGGATGGGGAAGAGGCCTCCTGGCATATCACGAAAGAACAGTGGGGTCCCCAGAGAGTCTCTAGTGGCTGAAGTGATGGGCAAAGGCCTTCCACTCTGCTTTCAGAGCTTCCTCCCACTGCATCTCTGTCTTAGGATCCACGGAAAGTACCACTACCAGCCCCAGCCAGAAGCTATGGCCATTTTAAGACCTGTACTCTAGATTTTGTGAACTGGACAGGGTTGGTCCTCTCACGCAAACTGAAATTCAAGGAGAAGCCTGCACGAAACTACCTATCTACACTATGTTTCTGCCATCTGAGTTGGCCTTATAAAGGAGTCCTGGAATCTTAGTTCAACCAATAGGGCTAAGACTTTCCCCATCCATTTGAAGCTACACACTCTAACCAACAAGAGTGCCTCTACTCTGACCAATCAGGATAGTACCTTTGCACCAATCAAACTGCAAGGATTTGAAGTCCTCATTTGCATGAAGAAAGACCAGTCAGGTACCAGGGAGGCTGGGGGCTGCCAGGTTGAACACTAACATGCATTTTGCCTCATGACCTTTGTTGGCAGCTGGTTTAGTAATGGTCATGTAACTCAGCCTTGGTCTACAGACCAGAGGGGAGCCAGCCAGTCCTGGGAAAGGGCAAAAGGCCTGTATGTGGCATGGCCATCCTTCTACCTTACCAGGCGCATAGACCCACATGGTAGACTGAGCTCTGGAGCTGTCATATCTGCAGATCCTGTATATGAGATCGTGCATTTTCTTACAGTTTAAGCTGGCTGTGTGACTTGCAGTCAGGGTTATCTTAAGAAACCCAGGGGCCTTTTTCAGTTGGGAGATGAGAACCAAATGGCCCTCCTCACCTCTGAGAGGTCAGGCACAGGTAGACCCAGGTTCTAGACCAAGATATAAGGGGGCCCAGGATATCATTCCCTGCTACACCCAGACATCCCCCTGAAAATTCCTACACCTCTGCCTCTCTGCTAGGTTGAACATATGTGCAAATGGGCCATCACTCACAAGAGGACACTGAGCTTCCATCCTTTCCCAGGTCATTACTTCTGTTGAGTTTAAAACTGCAGCTTGTGGCCCTGGCCGGTTGGCTCAGTGGTAGAGCGTCGGTTGGCCTGGCATGCAGGAGTCCCAGGTTCGATTCCCGGCCAGGGCACACAGGAGAAGCGCCCATCTACTTCTCCACCCCTCCCCCTCTCCTTCCTCTCTGTCTCTCTCTTCTCCTCCCGCAGCCAAGGCTCCATTGGAGCAAAGATGGCCCGGGTGCTGAGGATGGCTCCATGGCCTCTGCCTCAGGTGCTAGAATGGCTCTGGTTGCGATGGAGCAACGCCCCAGATGGGCAGAGCATCGCCCCCTGGTGGGCATGCTGGGTGGATCCCGGTCGGGCGCATGCGGGAGTCTGTCTGACTGCCTCCCCATTTCCAACTTCAGAAAAATAAAAAAAAATTTAAAAAAACAAAACAAAAAACATAACTGCAGCTCGTGTTCTCATGTAGGATTGCTGACTGAGCCTGGATCCCCTGGCCTCAAAGCTTCTAGTCTTTTGTCTTTCACTTCCTGGCAGAGCTGATTCCAATGGTGGTACGACAACTCTGTGTAGAATGCGACAAGAAAAACAATTGCTACCTAGAAACCATACCCCTTTGTCCTGCTTTTCCTGGCACAAGCACCATGTCAAGGTGTGTGTGTGTGGAGGGATGCTCAAGAAATAGCAAGAACCACTACCCAAAGGCCATCCGGCTGCCACATTCTGTTCAATCAGTATTCCCCTGACAATATTGCTTACCCAGGCCGCTCCTGGCCAGGACTTCATCAGTGTATCTGATGAGGCCACTGCGCTTGCTGTTTGCCAACAGTGGAAGAGGACAGAGCTGCTGTCTTCAGAGGTCCCTTTACAAGGTCACTAAGACCTTACAGCTCTTATTATCTGTATCCAGGTCCCCAGGGTGGGGGGACTATAAGAGTCTAGGTCTACCCCCCAACTGGTCAGAGCTTGCTTGTATGGAGGGAAGACAGTGAAACCTCCTGCTTGTAGCCTGCAGTGAGCGCAGACTCTGTCAAAGATTGTGACCTCGTCAAACGGCAGAAGAATTTCTGGTTTCTCTGTGGCCATCAAGGGAACTGAGTAAGTCTGTGCTGGCATATGTGGCCTGGAAGCCAGAGGTGAAGCAGAGAGCTCTGCCCGTTTCTTCAGAATAAGGCAGGGCACTGTGCCTGACAAGATTTGGCAGAGGGAACAGGGGAAGACATTTTTTTTTCTTAATGTCCCTGCTTAATGCATAGGGATTTGTGACACCCAAGATGACCATGAAAGGTTTACATTTCTTTCTTCAAATCATATCCTTGGGAAGCTTTTAAGGGGGTGGGGGCCCAAGCTCATCTTGAATTGTCCTCATTCCACCACCCTACCCCACCTGCAGCTGTTCTTGACTGGGATTGCAACTCCAGACCTTCATGATCAGTCTGGTAACAACTCTGAACAATAGGCAGGTGCAGGACAATAGGGAGTGGTTGGGACTGTGTCAGGCAGAAGAGTACAAGCCAAACCTAAAGACGTCCACTATCAGCTCAAAGAAGACACATATGACACTCACTGAACAAGTACTGGAGTAGAGTTGGCCTGTAGATAATTAGTATGTGGACCTGTTGGAACAAACCATGTCTCACAAAGTGAACATCCCTCCTTCTCACGTTTCCTTCTGCTCCCCTCACCGCTACATCCAAGGGAAGGTCCCTGATCCTGCTCACCTACCTGTCTCATCAATTTTTCAACACTTGCTAATCAGCTTTACCCTCCGTGCCTTTTGCAGGGAGTAGTATCTAGAATTGGATTTTTAAAAATTTTGTTTTCATTTTATTTATTTTTGACAGGTACTTTTGATTTATAGAGAGATGCTGGCTTTTCATTTATGGTAATGATTTAAAGTACCCTTTAAAAACTTAAGTACAGAATGAGGTACGGTATACAGATATAACGATGGTGATGGGAAGGCTTGGCAGGGAGGTGAATGAGGCTGTGGAACTTGACTCCTGAAGCCTGTGAGGCTGTTAGTTGAGTGTTATGAGGACGAAAGCACAACCACAAGACGGCTGAGTGGAAGGATGCCATGGATTCTAAGATACTGCTGGACCCAACTCTGGGCTACCTGACTCCCTGAGACTTCAGGAGTCAATCCATGCTGCTTCTTACGGAAGCCCTCCAGGATGGCTGGCTCCAGCGTCCTGTCTCCTCCCATTGATCACCATCTGCCTTTCTCTGGAACCAGCTGTGTTATCAGAGGTTACAAAAGTAGATGCCTGCTGGGGGTGAGGCCCCAGGACACACAGAAACTCTAGGGCACCTGTCCCATGTAAGGGTTAACAACAGAAATGGGGTCAGTGTGGCCATGTTCCAGTTTTTCAAGAAGAGTCAGAAATCTAAATTCTAATGTAAAAACCTCACCATTTGTAATGTTTACACCAAATGTTCACCATCCCTGGGGACTGGGTCATGCCTCAGCACCCGCAGGTGGCACAGAGGGAAGTGTGCAGGTGACGATGGCCAGCAAGCTGCAGTGCCCTCAAGCCCAGGTCCTGAAAGCAGAGGGACTGAGAAAATGAGACCACAGCTGGAGTGGGTTGTGTAAGTCATGTTTCCCCATAAGACCTGGGCCTCCTGGCTGGCAAGGAGGGGCCTGACTCATCAGGCCTTGTCTGACCAGAACGAAACCCAGAGCCCTGGGCACACAGGCCTGAAGCAGTGTGGATGAGAAGATCCAAAGGACTGGTGTCCACTCTCCCAGAAAGTGGGGTGGAAGTCTGGAATCACATAACAGAGATGTTCCAACAGACACATGCCTGAGAGGGTGCTTGCAGGCAGGACCTGGGGAGAAAGGTCACTGTTGGGAGCAGCAGGCCTGGTGGGATAGTGACTCCAGGCTCAGGACTTTGCTGGAGAAGAGGGTGTCCAGCTGCCAACGGCCTTTGACAGCACACTTGCTCCAAGATGGAGAGGTATGCCTGGTATTCTGAATTGGAAAAGGTAGGTAGAGAGGAGAAAGGCCATTTCAGGCGGGGCCTGGGGGAGAGCAAAGCCCAGGAGGTTACATGCCCACGTGGGATTCATTCAGCAGAGGTGAGGGCTGGTACCTGCCTGTCCTGCCTGTGCTCTAGGAGGGAGGGCCAGGTCTGGGTGGAGGAGGCTGGGTGGACTCCCAGGCTGCAGTGGAGGGATGGAGAGGCAGGTGGAGGGGGACAGGGATTCCAGGCAGAGAGAAGTTGAGGACTCAAGGAACCCTGCCTCTATCTGGGAGGGTAAAAGTTGATCTTTGGGGTAGCACTGCTTGAGGGCATGTTCCTATAAAAGCTCTTCTGGCGTCTGGGGTCTCCATCTCAGATCTCCCCAACCCCAACCCCTCCCTGAGTCCTGTCCTGCCTCAGGGCATAAAGATAGAGCCAGGTAACCCCTATTGCCCCAGGGATGACCGGTGAGCCCCTGCCCACCGCCCCCCACCACCCCCCACCCCGAGAACTACTCTCTGTGTGGGAATGCTCTGGCGGCCGCACTCCTCCCGGGTTGTATGCCACGAGAGCGTGTGGAAGCCGAGTGTGGCCAGCGGTGGGGCTCCCCAGGCGCGACCCGCGGTGCTTCTGGGCCGCCGCCTCATGGTGTCTCTACTGCGCAGCAAGCAGGGGGAGGGGTGAGAGATGGGGGGGACGCCAGCAGCACCAAGAAGCGCCGGGTCACGGCAGGCTGAGGCGCCCGCCGTCCCCGCCCTCCCTGCGCTCTCCTTCTCCCTCCGCCCGCCTCCCTCGCTGGCTCCTTCCCTCTCTCCGCCTCTCCTCCGCGTTCCCCGCCCTCCCCTCCCCGCCTCGCCTCGCCTCCTCCGCCCCGCGCCCTGCGGTGCTGCAGCTGCAGGCGGCTACAGCTGCCCCCAGATGTGGGCTGGGCAGCGTGCGGGGAACTTTCGTGCCGGCTCCGAGTGCGGGGCCCAGGCTACGGTCCGGCTGCCATGGATTCACCAGCTGGCGCTGAAAGCCGCCTGCCCTGCCTCGCGTTGCTGCTGCTGCTGCTGCCGCCGCTTCCGGCGGACTCCCGGCTCGCCGCCCCCGCCCCCGCAGGTAGGTGCGGCCCGCCCCCAGCCCCGCGACCCCCATTGGTCGGCACCGCCCCGCGCGCCTAGCCCCCTCCCCAGGCGCGTCCAGCGGGACTTGGGCAAACTCTGAGCACCCCGATCCGGGCCAAGTTGGCCAACTTTGGGCCGGGTTGGTCGTGCAGGGGGCGCCCCCAAGGCGAATCCTGGCGCCTCAGGCCATGGGGAGCTTCGGAACCCTCGCGGCTCTTCGGATGCTGAGCGTAGAGGTGAAGAGCCAGGAAAGTCCCTCGGCGAAGCGCGCAGAGCCGGCCCCAGTGGGTCCAGGGGAATCAGAGCCAGACGGCGCCCGGGCTGGCGTCCGGGGATGATCGGAGGAGCCGAGTGCCGAGCGCGACTCCTGGGGCCCTGAGGATTGCTTCGGGCACCCTAAAGGGGATCCCCGAAGATCCGAGGGGCTCTGCTCCACCCCTCCGGGGACGGGGGACCGGCAGCGGGCTGTGCGGAAGCTGGACAGGGAGGACAGGCCGCCCGTGGTCGGGGGAGCCGAGTCCTCGCCGCCCCAGGGGCCACTGTGGGGTATAGGCGCACGGATAGAAGGCCAACCGAGAGTCCTGCCAAAGATCGTAGGTTCATGGGGCGGGAGACATTCTGACGTGGCAGTCCCCTGGGGAACTGTGAGGAGCCCGCGGAGCCCCTGCCCAGAACGGGGCAAAGGGCAGAGCTCTCGGCTTACAGGGTCCCAGAGTGGGACCGCCCCAGGGTGGCCGTGTTAAAGACCCTTCGCGTTTGGCAGAAAGCCGGGGAGATGCAGGCTAGTCTCTGGGAGGTTGCATGGAGGAATGCCTTTCCCTTTGCAGTGGGGGAGGGGTTGGGGGTTGCGGGGCTCATCGCGGGGCAGGAGGCTTCGAGGTCTCGGCGGTTCTAATGTTCCTTCCCATTGCAGGCGGACCCCTGGGGCACGCAGCGGAGAGCTTCCTCGCAGTGCCGGTGCGCACTGACGCCCAGGGCCGTTTGGTGTCTCACGTGGTGTCGGTGAAGACTGCCCAGTCTAGGGTTCGGGCCCGCAGGGATGCCCCGGTCCAGACTTCAGGCTTCCCTGGAGGCAACAAGGAGGACCTTGGCGGCGGGCTACTTTTCTACAATGTCACTGTCTTCGGCCAAGACCTGCACCTGAGGCTGCAGCCCAACGCTCGCCTGGTGGCGCCCGGGGCCACCGTGGAGTGGCAGGGTGAGTCTGGCACTACCCGCGTGGAGCCCCTGCTTGGGACCTGCCTCTACACTGGAGACGTGGCTGGCCAGTCTGAAGCCTCCTCCGTGGTGCTCAGCAACTGCGACGGGCTGGTGAGTAGGCACTTCTCCCTCTTTGCCCACACTCTTGCCTGAGCTTTGGAAGTGGGTTACCTGGCAGTCCCCTGGGAGGCCTGCCCTGAGGACCTTCTCTGCTTGGGGATGCAGGACATCAACAGAAGGGGTTGGCTGGACAAGTTACTTTGCTGACAGGACAGGGGTGATTTATGCAGGAGGAGGGCCAGGGTCTCCAAATGTATGATCAAGTAGCCACGTCTCCTTTAGGCCTGCTTGCACAGGTCTTGGTCTGGCATCCAAGTGTGTGTATATCTCTGTAAGCGTGCGCACCTGTGTTTGGAACATCACTGTGTACGTCTGTGAGCATGTGAATGTGCCATTGTGTGTCTTGTTCTTGTGTGTTCATTTGTGTGTCAGTTGAATGTGTGATCCTGTACATTTTAGTATGTGTGATATGTGTGTGGGGGTCACATGTTTTGGCAATCGGTCTCCTTATTTCTGTGTGTACTGGTGGTGACAACCCCGGGGCAGGCAGTGGTGCTGAAATGCCCAGTTGTTCCTCTGCATCCTGGCTGACCAGGAGCCACTGATTTTTATGCAGTGGTTTCCTGTTGAACTTCAGCTGGTTATTTGAAAAGTCGGTTTTCTCTCTCTATTTTGAGCCAAGGGGAGTATTTGGAAATGCAGGCTCTGGTGCTCATGGGCAGTCCCTGAAAGACAGGAGAGAGGCTGAGAGGGCTCCCCTCCTGGAACTGCCGGGGCCACCCAGTGTGACTGGAGTCCTGGGAAGTCCTCCTACTTCAGGGGGCCCAGAGGGACCATGCCTTGGCATAAGGGCTTCGGAGAAAGCCTGAATCGATGCTCAGGGAGGAGGCTGACATTGGCGGTGCGCTGTCCAGCTTCCTGGGGACCTGGCACATGGCAGAAGCCACTGCAGTTTTCTATTTTGGATTGGTGTGCGGTGGTCAGGCTGGCTGTGCTGGCCAGACATCTAGGCCGCCCACCAAGGGCTCTGCTCTAATTGCAGCTCAGAAGACTCCTGCTCCAAGGGAGTAGTCACTTTCCCAGCCCTGCTTCCCCTGATCCCCTGTCCTCAGGCTCATCCTGCCAGCTGCAGAGCCAGCAATTACTCCAGAGCCCCACAACCACTGCTATTCTTTTTATGGAGACAGGAAACATCACTTGTTGCTTTGGAAAATCACTGCTTTTGGCTGGATTTAGTTAAAGCCTAGGCGTATTGCAAACGACTGTCAAAGTCCTTGGAAAAGTTGGGTTGACATGGTGTAGCCCTCTATGCCTCTGAGGATGTCCCAGGCCTCACAGGTGTGTCTCATTGAACTCTGGAGGGGAATCACCTAAATGAAAGGAAGTGGGCGCTGGGAACTGGAGGGTGGGGTGGGTGGGCTGGGAAAAGGTGACACAGATGCAGTTTGTTGGCGGGCCAAGTCTCACGTACTAGTTAATTCCCAACGGAAAGCATTTTAGGGAGAGTTTGTATCATTCATTTATCTGTTCATTGTGATTCATTGTTCAACCAGCACTTCTAGTGCCCTTGCCCACTGTGCTGGTTGGAGATGGGGCTGGCCCGGTCGGTGCCTGTCTGGGGCTCACACACTCAGGGTAGCTGATGGTGGGCTGAGGGTCACTCTGGCCGGGGCCTGAGAGTGTGCTGCCGGGGCTAATTGAAGAATGCTTTGCCAGTGGGCAGCCACATAGGTTGGCAGTCCTAGCAGAGGGAAGAAGTCCCAGGTGTGCCATGGCCAGTTCAGGACAGGCAGGGCAAGATGTCAGGTATACTGGACGCACACCAGCAGGGCTGGAAGAAGACTGGAGTTGGAAGAGGGGGTGGGGTCTCCCTGAATGGCCTTCAGTACTGTCTGTGAGGAATGGCCTGGAGACAATGGGATGGCGTCATAACTTCTTTTTCTTTCTTTTTGCCATGTGCATCTGTTCTGATTTTATACCAATTAATTTCTTAACCCTTAAAGTACCTCTGTGCATCACTGATCAGTCCATGTGCTAGCAGGGGTCGTCAAACTTTTTATAAAAACCGCCCACTTTTGTAGTGCTGGTCAACCTGGTCCCTACCGTGCAACCAAACAGCGCCACGATTGGCCCATCATGAAAGCTAGAACGCCCACTAGTGGGCGGTAGGGACCAGGTCTACCAGCACTGCAAAAGTGGGCGGTTTTTATAAAAAGTTGGACGACCCCTGAAGGGCTTCATGCATCATTCTTCTGGTCCTCAACAGCAACCCTGCAGGGCAGGGTCCTCATGCCTGGTTTAGAGCTGAGCAGCTGAGTCTCATCCCCTGATGACAGATGTCCCTCCCGTTTCGGTCCAGCCCCTTCTTCCATGGTGCACTCAATCCTGGAGGGCGAATGACACAGATGGGATGGCAGGGGCTATACTTGTGTGCGCACCCCCTCAATAGCCTTCCCTGGCCAAGGGCACAGCATCCTCCCAGCAGCCCCAGCCCTGAACCAGCATGCCACTTGGAGCCCCTTCTGCTACAGCCCCATTTCTACAAGAACATTCTGCAGACTGAGCAAATAGGGTTTGGTGGACCCCAGTGTGGAAAAGGCTGTGCCTTGCGTTCAGCCTGGCAGATTCAGGGACCTGTAGGGCTCTTTGAGGATTTCTGTAATAAAGAAACTTCTTGAACTCTGTGAATCCAGCACTTCCTGCACAGATGGGACCAGGAGGCCCTGCTCTACAGAGCATGTGGAACTAGCTTTTCTGGAGGATGTGGAGAAACCATGGAGTAGGCTCAACAGGAACAGGTCTGACAGCTCAAGTTTAGATATTCCTACGTGAGACCTGCCTCTCCGAAGAGCCACAGAACCTTTCAGGCCTTTTGTCCTGCCCCTTCGATTGGGACATACATGTGCTCATCTGCTAGCCTGGCCCCTGGGTTTGTTTTTCTACGTTAAAAGAAGGCAGTAGTAGCTTTGTTTACCACGGACAGCAGTCTCCTAATTTATTTAATATGAAGGGATTCTTATGTAACTGTATTGGTCAGGATCTTCTCAGTTCCAAATGACAGAAAAACTCAAATTAGTTTAAACAAAAAAAGGAAGTGATCAGCTCACACAATGGCAAGTCTTCAGGCATGGCTGGATCCAGGTGCTCCTGCCAGATCATGAGGATTCCTGCTGTCTCTTGCCTCTGCCTTCCTCTGTGTTTGCTGGTTTTGTGCTCAGGTGGAATCCTTCTCAGTTGGGAAGTCAAGGGACTTCAGCAGCCAGGCTGACATCTTTTTCTGGAAATTCCACCTGAGACCTCAGCATCACACTGGCCAGGCTGGGGTCAAATGCTCTCATGAGAATCAAGGACATAGGGTTTACAGAACTTCATAAATGGAGAGTATAAGAGGTGCTGCTCGCCCACATGCTGTGAGGTTGGGACCCTGGGCCTGACCACATGCAAATTCTATTGGAGTCAGGTAGAGACAGAAAGTAAGAAATGCCAGGTGAAGACACGCTTCCTGAGACTTCATGCCCTTCATTTTCAGAATTTGGAGAAATGGGGAGACTGTCCAGGTTCTCCCACAGGCATTCGACACATCATGCGTGATACCTACTGGGAAGGGTTTAAGACTGTCTCTTCATGATGCATGACGAAACACTGCTTAGCAAAGGAGTCTTGTATATCACATTGCTATGGAAGACTTTTTGAGTACTAACCGGGCCACAGGACAGGTGTGCTGATCTCATATCATCCTCACAGGCTCATTAAACAGCCAAGGAGAGGCTGTCAGGTAAAAAGTAATAATAGTATATCACAGGTCACGTGCTCCCAGACCCTAACAATGCACATCTTGTTTAATCCTCACTGCACTCCGTGACCGATGTCTGATATGGTCCCTATTCTACAGACCAGTAAGCTGGGGCTCCAGAACTAAGACAGCTTGCTTCAAGCTTCACAGCCCGTATTTGAAAGCATGTCTCACTCCGAGACTATGCTTGCTACATTGTATTGCCTTTTCTCTTTGCACACCAACAAAAAGTATAAAAATGAAGTAATGTACTTTTTGGCCCTGGCCGGTTGGCTCAGTGGTCGAGCGTCTGCCCAGCATGTGGAAGTCCCGGGTTTGATTCCCAGTCAGGGCACACAGGAGAGGTGTCTATCTGCTTCTCCACCTCTCCCCATCTCCCCGTCTTCCCATCTCGCCTCTCTCTCTCTCTCTCTCTCTCTCTCTCTCTCTCTCTCCTCCTTCTCCTCCTCCTCCTCCCCTCCTGCAGTCATTGCTCAATTAGAGCAAGTTGGCCCCAAGCCCTGAGGATGGTTCCATGGCCTTCACCTCAGGTGCTAAAAAATGGCTCCAGTTGCAATGGAGCAAGGGCCCCAGATGGGCAGAGCATCACCCCCTAGTGGGCTTGCCGGGTGGATACCGGTCAAGGTGCATGTGAGAGTCTGTCTCTGCCTCCCCATCCTCTCGCTAAAATAAAAAAAGAAAAAAAAAGAAATGCACTTCATTGAGACATTTCTGTCTTTCCTTTTTGACTCGTGGAGGCCTTCTAAGTTAGGGGTGTTGACGATGGTCAGTGTGAGTGAGCGGGAGCAGGCCTAGTGGCCAAGGTGCTGATGCACCGCTAACCTGCTCCTGACTCCTTGCGGGCAGGCAGCCTGAGTCCTCACGGCTGGGGAATGGCAGTGGGGAGACCAGTAGGATGGAATCACTCTGCCCCACCTTTGTACCCACTCAGGGCAGCTCTGGGGACTACTCCAGCCTAATATATCTGGCAGGACAGGGCCAGTGTGGAAGCCTCCGAGGGTTGGACAGTGGAAGGGTCTAGCCTCAGAAGTCTTTCCCACTCTGGAGCCTGAGGAGGGTTGTGTACACCTCCACAATTCTGTGACGTGGAGGCCCCATTGTATAGCCGAGATTCAGAAAGTCTGATGCCTGTGTGCTGGGGCTCCCCTGCTGGGCTGCCACCCTGGCCCGGCACCCTCTTTGTCCAGTCTTACTGGGTATTAAGAGCAACTAAAGGCTACAGAGAGCAGTCATTCACTGGCCTAAGGGACCGAGATGAGTTTTTGTTTTATTTTTGTTTTTTAAGTGAGAAGAGGGGAGATAGGGAGACAGACTTCTGCATGCACCCTAACCGGGCTCCACCCAGCAGCCCCCATCTGGGGCCAATGCTCAAATCAAACAAGCTATCCTCAGTGCCAGAGGCTGACACTAGAACCAGCTGAGCTCTCCTCAGCCACTGGCTGCGAGAGGAGAAGGGAGAGAGATGGGAGAGGAAGGGGAAGAGAAGCAGATGGTCTCATGTGTGCCCTGATGGGGGACCAAACCCAGGATGTCTGTACTCGGGGCCAATGCTCTGTCCACTGAGCCAACCAGCCAGAGCCAAAATGAGTTTTATTTTTCCTAATAATGCTGCTGCCTTTGAGACCACACACTGGGCTCCAGCTGGCTCAGGTGCCACAGTGAGGCCAGCAGGTGCAGCAGGCTCAGGCTGTGCAGTTGGGCTGTAGGATGTCTGGGACTTGCAGTTGCCCTTGTAGAGTCTTCCTTCTCCCATCCTGCCTTGAGAGGGCAATGAGTTGGCCTCAGGCACACCAAAATGGGGCCATGGGACCTTCCAGGTTCCCTAGGTATCGGGTCTCCTCAGGTTCAAGGGACAGAGGTACCTGCTTGACTCCCGCACTTGGCAATCAACACAGCTGCCCAGTGTGGTCTCAGTCTCCTCCATAACTTATTACAATCCTTGTTGAAAACTCACTCAATTTAAGTGACAAAAACCAGCTGACAGTAGATGAAACAAACAAGGGACATCATGGGCCCAGTTATCCTTGGGATCTTTTTTTTTTTTTTTTTTGTATTTTTCCGAAGCTGGAAACGGGGAGAGACAGTCAGACAGACTCCTGCATGCGCCCGACCAGGATCCACCCAGCACGCCCACCAGGGGGTGAAGCTCTGCCCACCAGGGGACGATGCTCTGCCCCTCCGGGGCATCGCTCTGCTGTGACCAGAGCCACTCTAGCGCCTGGGGCAGAGGCCAAGGAGCCATCCCCAGCGCCCGGGCCATCTTTGCTCCAATGGAGCCTCGGCTGCGGGAGGGGAAGAGAGAGACAGAGAGGAAGGAGAGGGGGAGGGGCGGAGAAGCAGATGGGCGCTTCTCCTGTGTGCCCTGGCCCGGAATCGAACCCGGGACTTCTGCACGCCAGGCCGACGCTCTACCACTGAGCCAACCGGCCAGGGCCCCTTGGGATCTTAAAGAAGGCTATGGCGTGTCAGGATCCGGGGGCTTGGGGACAGTTTCAGAACATGCTCTGTGCCTTTCAGGTCTGTCACTCTCTGTGTTTGTGTCAGGATGGCCCTACCCATCTGGGGACCCCAGAAGCTCTGGCTTAATTTGTCTTCCATGGTAGCAGTCTCTCAGAAATGGAGAGCTCTCCTTTGTGGATGGTTCCTGCTCAAGTCCTAGAGAGGGCTCCCATGGGCTCTGCGTTAAACCAATCATAGTGATGTGGACCTGGCCCTAGTCTCTTGCCCATCGTTTGCGTTCAGAATGAGGATCAGATCCTCAAATTTGGGAATGGATTGAAATTTCATTATAAAAGCAAGAGAAAAGACACATATGCCAGGCAGATAAAAATGGTTGCTGCCACAATCCACCTGGACTCAAGGCCCCTGTCTGGCTCAAATCTCCTGCAGACTTCCCTGCCCAGATGTCTCTGGGGCTTCTTTCCTGGGTGACCCCATGCTTCTAAAATGGAATGCGAGTCTCTCCACTCTCATTCAGACCTCACCCTTCACTTGGACCGAAATCCCAGAATCCTAGATGTCTCTGGAATTGATCCCATTTCCCAACTCTCTACCTTGCCTGACCTCAAGCCCTGTCTTTGACTACAGCTTCTCCTAACTGGTCTCTCTCCACTCACTCTTGCCACAGAGCAGCCAGACTGATTTTATAAACTATACATTAAATCATGTCCCTCCTTTGCTTAAGACTTTTCAGTGGTTCTTATTGCCCTTAAAAGAAATCCTCCTGGCCCGTTGGCTCAGTGGTAGAGTGTCAGCCAGTTGTGTAGATGTCCCAGGTTCAATTCCCAGTCAGGACACAAAAGAAAAGTGACCATCTACTTCTCTACCTCTCTGCTTCCTCTCCTCTCCTCTCCTCTCCTCTCCTCTCCTCTCCTCTCCTCTCCTCTCCTCTCCTCTCCTCTCCTCTCCTCTCCTCCCTTCCCTTCACCTCCCCTCCTCTCTCTCTCTCTCCCCCCCCAGCCATGGCTCAAATGGTTTAAGCAAGATGGCTCCCAGGTGCTGAGGATGACTCCATGGACTCCCCCCAGGCACTGAAATAGCTCGGTTGCTGAGCAACAGAGAAGCTGCCCCAGAGAGGCAGAGCATCACCCAATAAAGGGCTTGCTGGGTGGATCCTGGTTAGGGCACATGCGGAAGTCTGTTTCTCTGCCTCCCCACCTCTCACTTAATAAAAAAAAAAATTTTAAACCTGTCCCGAAAGAATCCAAACCCTCTGACATGCCATTCAAAGTCCTTCATGACCTGGCCCAGTGGTCTCTAGTCTTATTTGTGACTCTCTCCCCCTCATGCCTGTGCTCCAGTCACCCTGAGCTTTTAGTTCCTCCAACGCTGGACACTCTCATCTCAGGCCTGTGCACAGGCTGCACCCTCACCTGGATCACTCTTATCCCTCTATCCTTACCTCGCTTGCTTCTTAGGTCTCAGCTAACTGGCACTTTATCCAGGACACTGCCCTGAACACGCACATACCATATTGCATCCTGTACTTCTTGATAACTTGTGCCATGGGGGACTCGTACCTGGCTAGTCCACAGGAACCAGCTCAGGCTGGCAAAACTCAGCTGCGAGCCAGGATATGTGAGTGCTTGGGGGTGGGGAATGGGTGGCCAGAAGCCAGTTCAGGCACGAGTGGGAGAACCATGGCCGAGACTCTGTGCCCCCAGTGCCCAGGGCTGACTTGCTGTGAGGACCACAAGTGCCTCAGGCAGCTCCAGCCAAGGAGTCACTGAGGGACTCATTTGCCCTGAGCCCCTGGGATGCTCAGCAGGAAGGCTGGCTTTGGTGCATGATGGCCTGAGCTATGCCTGTGGCCTCCTACTCTGCTCTCTGAGATCTATAGGGGCAGTTGTGTGTGGGGCCTCTCCTGGGACCCTGGGTCTGTATGAGCAGGCAGACAGTCCTTCGTTATCCCCACTGCCCCCGGCTCAGGCAGCTGGGGGTAGGGGTTGTCTGTGCCCACGAGAACACACAAGGCTGCAGGGCATATGGGAACATGTGTGCATGTTTGTACATCTATACATGGGTATATGTATGTAAAAATGTGTGTATGCTGGTGAATGTGCACATAAACATGTACATGTACTTGCATATCTCTATGTGGGACATGTGACTATGTGCACATGAGTTCATGTGTGGGTGTCTGCATGTGAGTATGCATTTGAATGAGTGTGTGAGTGTGTGCGTGGGTGAGCACGTGTGTCTTGTGTAGCATGTGTGTCTTGTGTAGATGTACACGTGTGTGCATGTGAATGAGCATGTGTATTCTCATGTGAGTGGTATGTGTGTGCATGCATGTGTGTGGTCTTGGTAGGGGTTTCCTGCAGGGGAGGGGACTGAGAAGGAGTGGAGGTACTGAAGGGAGAGGAAGACCCTAGCCCTCTGAATCTGTCCATGGCAGATGCTCTGAAATGGGGTGAGGGGGGCCAGGTAGGAGCCTCTGGCTTTGCTGTGTATGCTTCACATTATTCACATTAAATGTCAGCTGTCCACGGGGTCTGCGGTGCGATCATTAATATGGAGAAGTTACTACCAAGCCTGGAGCCAGCTCCTGGGTCCCGTCCATGAATTTCAATTACGCTGCACGTCTGCTCCAGGTCTGCGGGTCGGAACACTTCCACTTGGAGGCAGGGGAAATTCTGGCATGCATGCAGTGCTCTAGGCCCCAGGCAGGCTTGGTGCTGCCGACTTGGCCCTGCATACATCAGAGATTAACGTGGGGAGCAGCAGACTTCGTGCAGGCTGGGGACTGGAGGGTCTCACTGTCGGCTCCACCCCACGCAGCTGGATGACCTGGACAAGGGCTACATCTCCCAGTAGACCAGTTGTGAAGGGGAGAAGGGGATATCTATCCATCCACACCCACATCCGGGGATGTTGGAAAGATGGGTGCATGACAAGCCCTTGGCCCAGGTCACGGTTTGGGAAATGTTGGCTGTTTCTGTATTTCTTTGAATCTACGGTGTCATCAGGGATAGGACATACCAAGAAAGAAGGTGTACACCAGTTAAAAATCTTGCCTAGCACCTTAGCCACAGCCCTACCAGGTTTTGCAGCGGCCACCCTGCCCCTAGTTGCCGGGAATGGTGGCTTGCTTCTCCCACCTCACTTGCTTTACTAAGTTAGCATGTGACTGGCTTCATCCACATCTGGGTGTCTTCCTCTCTTTGGTGAAGTAGAGGGTCATGGTCATTCCTCCAGGGACATTCCTCACTGATCCAAAACCACATACATTGTGCCTTCTTGTATGTATATTTTGCTACTCACAGTGTGACTGATGTTTTAAGTCTTTCTTTTTATTTAGAAATTAAATCAAAAGGGTGACATTGGTCCATAAGAATATATAAAGTATTGATTACAGGTGCCCTGGCTGGTTGACTCAGCGGTAGAGTGTTGGCTCAGCATGTGGATACCGGGTTCGATTCCTGGTCAGGGCACACAGGAGAAGCTCCCATCTGCTTCTCCACTCCTCCCCCTCTCACTTTTCTCTCTCCCACTTTCTCTCTTTCCCTTTTCCTCTTACTCTCCCCCTCCTGCAGCCATGGCTAGATTGGAGCAAGTTGGCCCCAGGCCCTGAAGATGGCTCCCTGTCCTCTGCCTCAGGAACTAAGAAGAGCTCTGTTGCTAAGCAACGGAGCAACGCCCCAGATGGGCAGAGCATCACCCCCTATTGGGCTTGCCAGGTGGATCCTGGTTGGGGGACACACAGGAATCTGTCTCTCTGCTTGTCCCTCCTCTCACTGAATTAAATAAATAAATAAATAAATAAATAATGTATTGATTACAGGCTCAAGTCATAGTATTTTGGATATATTGGGTTAAATAAGATATATTGCTGGGATAATTTCACCTACTTTTTTTTTTTTAACGTGGCAGCATATGAAGTTGGATGTCTTATTTCTATGGGGCAGAGCTGCTTTGAAACATCTGGCTCTTATTCTTCTGCATAATTTTGCTGCCTGGTCACATCTGTTTATTCTTTCAGTTGAGTTTTAGAATTGTTTTGCCAGGTTAAAAAGATCCCTTGTGAATTTGATTGACATTAAATTAAACTTAGAAACCAATTAAAGCAGGAATTGACATAATTTACAGCATTTGCTGGGAACATGATGTTTCTCAAATTGATTTAATTCTGTTTGGATGCTGCTCACTGAAGTATTATACATTACACACACACACACACACACACACACACACACACACACACACACACTACCCATTGTTTTTAATCAGGGTCATTTCAGGGATTTTTCTTTTTCTTTTCTTTTTGCCACTCTGAATTGAATCATTTTCATCTATTGCTGCTGCAGAGGAAGGCTATTGATTTTTATATAATTATCTTTTATCAAGCTGCTTGATTGAACTCATTAATTCCAATATGTCTTTGTGGATCCCCTTGGGCTTTCTAGGTATACAGTTGTGCTACCCGAGACGACGGTAATTTGGGGGCTTCATTTCCCATCTGCACCATCTAGAACCTTCAGAGTAATGCTAAGTGACGGCAGTGGCTTTGCATATCTGCGTCTGTGCCCAATTCCAGTGGGAATGCCCCTGGCGTTTCTCTGCTTGATATAATGCCTGCCCGTGGACTAGGAGCGTTTTCATGTGAAGGCAACATCTTCTGAACTCTTATTTTTCTAACATCCCATTTTTATCAGCTAAGTACATGAAATCTAGATAAAATGTGTCTAACGCCCTGCACCACTTCCCCTCCCCAACCCAAAGCCAAAGGCCTGGCAGTTCCTAGGGGCTGGGTCTCCTGCTGACTTGGGCCTCAGAGTTCCTCCGTTGCCGGCTTGCTGACCCTCAGATGCAGGCCACCCCCTGTTTATGGGTGGTTTAGGTTTATGGACACCCTCACGGGAGCATTTGTTGGGGGAAGGAGACAGGGAAGGCGGAGGAGGCTGTCCTGGCCCCTATGCAGGTAGCTTCCATAGAACAGGGCCTGACATGGGAGAGCCAGGTTTTCTTCCCTGCGTCCCTCTCCTGGGGTGGACCTCCTGAGTCCCTCTCCTGAGTCTTTCAGAGACTGTGCCCTTCAGTGAGCCCTGGGACTTGTCCACACAGGTCTCCTATGTCTCACTGTTACCTTTACTCCGACCAGCTTCCAGCAGGTCTTTTCCCAAACAAGGGCTATTGCCACTTTGGAGGAAATCTGTGGCCCATCCTGCAGCTGACCTGCCTGCCAGCAGACAGGCAGGGGATTGTGACAGCTTTGAGCAACACCTGTGCCCAGGCCTCACTGTGAGAAATTCGGATTTCTCAGACCTGGTGGGACCTGGGGTGGGGTGGGGGTGAGCAGTCTGTGCTTTTTAAGAGCCACGTGGGAGAGTCGTACACAGAGCACACAGGTACCCGCTGCCAGACAAAGGTCGTGAGGTGGGAGGTCAGACAGAACCAGAGTCAGGGCCCGGCTCCCCTCTTGCTTGCCTGTGACCCTGTTTCCCTCGTTGCGATTCTGCCTGCCTTAGACGGTGTGTTCTTGAGGGAGTGGAGAGAGTGAGGCTGGCTGGCCTCAGTCCAAAAGTCCAAAAGAATATCACAAGAGGGTGATGGTAGAATTAGATGCCAGCCTAGAGGGATGGCCAGGTCTCTTGGCAGCTTGGAACCAAGAAATAGGCCGCTGACCTTCTCTGCCTTCAGATGCCTCACCTGGAAATTTAGATTGGGCAGAGTGAAGACAGCCCTTAGATCAGGGGTCCCCAAACTACGGCCCGCGGGCCGCATGCGGCCCCCTGAGGCCATTTATCCGGCCCCCACCGCACTTCCGGAAGGGGCACCTCTTTCATTGGTGGTCAGTGAGAGGAGCATAGTCCCCATTGAAATACTGGTCAGTTTGTTGATTTAAATTTACTTGTTCTTTATTTTAAATATTGTATTTGTTCCCGTTTTGTTTTTTTACTTTAAAATAAGATATGTGCAGTGTGCATAGGGATTTGTTCATAGTTTTTTTTATAGTCCGGCCCTCCAATGGTCTGAGTGATAGTGAACTGGCCCCCTGTGTAAAAAGTTTGGGGACCCCTGCCTTAGATGGTTGTCCCTGAGGCTGGCTATTTGTGGGACAGGTTCCTGGAACTCAGTGGGTGCTGTGTGCTGATTCTGCAGGCCCCTGTCCACCAGAGCTGGGTCAGGGCGCATCCTCCTGGCTGCTCCTCTGTGCCCCTGCCACACTCCAGGCCCTGGAAGACTTCTAATCACTGTGCTGGGCTCTTCAGTGTCCTGCACTCCTGGGTACATGAGTCTGAGACCCGTACGCAGAACACACAGTGAGGAGAGGTCCCCGCCCAGGGCTCAGCTGACAGGGAATCCTGTGTCACAGGGAGGGCTGGGAAGTTGTTGGAGTAGTGCTGGATCCTGGCACTGGCTGGGTCCTCAGAGCCTTCCCTTTCCTTTTCCATCTCTTCTTCTCCCTTCCCTTCTCCCAGTCTCCCCTCTTTCCTCTTCCCCTCTTCTCCCCATCTCTCTCCTCTCCTCCTCCCTCTATCCTCCTCCCCCTCCCCATCTTCCTCCCTTCTCTTTTTCTCCTCCCCTGTCTGCCCTCCCTTCTCTCCTAGTGTGAGGAACCCCCCTCTTTATCAGCTAGGACTCTTTAGTGATCTTCTCTGGTCAGTGTGCTCTTTATTTCTGGCCACACGCTTTGTCTAGGCTGCACCTGCATGTTCCTATTTACACACCACCTCCTGTGACACTCTCAGACCCCCACTGCCCGTAGGCACACTCTGGGAACAGGTGGCATCATCCCACTGCGCTGAGAGGAAATCTCGACTCAGAGAGGGTGCGTCACCTCCTCCAGGTCACACAGACCCTGCATTCCTTCCACTGCAGCTTGAGCTCCCCACAAAACCTTTGCCATCGGAGGGGCATGTTACCCTCACACAGACACCAGCAGGGTTAATTACTGCAAGGGAGGGGAGTTTCTCTTCTCTTAGGTGGATGAGTTCTTGGTGCACTTCCCAACCAACAAGATCAAGGCTTGCACCATTGTCTTACCGGTATGGCCTCTACCTCAGATATAGGGCAGCCTGGCCTTTGGGTGCTGTTTTTGATGTTGGGGTGCCCAGGACCTCACTGGCTGTCCTTACTGGGGAGGCTGGTTGGACCAGGCCATTCTGTGCACCAGGGCTGCCGTGGGAGGTTTGCAGGTGATGTCCTACAGAAGAGTACCTTGGTAGAAGTGGAGAAGGCCAGCCTCTGTTCAGTGTCTGGGAGTGGACGGAGTGGAGAGCAGAGGGTGGCCAAAGCTGGGTAGACAGTGATGGACATGGGAGGGCCAGAAGGATGTTCTACACATTTGCCCCACCATCAAAGTCATGTTGCTACATTGTCTCTTTGAGGACCCTCTGGGCCCGCAGGACTTGGAGCACAAGAACAAAAGCCAGAGGCAATGCAAGGAGGCCGCTGGCCATGGAGGGTGGCCCTGGTGGCCTGGGTGGATACACTGGCACTGGGCGTGGTCCAGGAGGCTCTCTGGCGCTGTCCTGATTGGCCGCTGGTGCACAGGGCCCTCACAGCCCTCTCCTCCGGCCCATCGCTGCCCCCTGGTTCCTGTGGGGTGCTCCCTAGCGTGCAGGAGGCCACTGCAGTGGGTTTGACCTGGAGCCCTCAGTCCTGGACATTCGCTTAGGACAACCCTATTGCTGCTGAAACTCAATCCTGTCAAATATTTCTGACAATTGGTAGTGGCTGCCCCCCACCCCCACCCTGGCTGATTGGCCTTCTAGACTGAGACACTAACCCTCGTGGCCTCAGGTAGGGTCATCTCCTGAGTTGCCGAGGCAGTTCACCTTGCTGGCAGGTCTCTCCTGGACATTCCTTTTGTTTCTTAGGCTCTAGAAAATAATGAGCCTGTCCATTATGTTTTGATGGTGTGTTTTTTTGGGGGGGGATTTTATTTTTTAATAAACACCTTTAATACAAGTGAAGTGTGTTTTCTATACAGGATAAAGTGTTGATCTTAAGTATTTAATTTTTTATAAGTTGCCACTCTTGTGTGTCAGCATGATTTATTTACTAGTTCACTCTTTTCTTGTGATTTTGGGGTGTGTTTCCTCACCTCTGAAGTTCATGGAGGTGACTTGGTTTCTTTCTGGCATCTCTCATTTTGTTTGTTTGTTTGTTTTGTTTTTAACACCAGTATTAGACTTTTTAATGTTTGTTGCTTAATGATGCAATTCCAATACCTTAATGATGCAATTTCAATAGGGCAGGTATTGCATTGTGACTTAAAAAAATGTTTTGGCTATATTTGTCCATTTTCCAAATGGATTTGGGTTTGTTTTCTTATGCTCTCAAACAAAACTATAAGAGGCTGTTCATTTTGAGTAAATGGCAGGACCCGGTGGTGACCAGGATACGGCAGCCTCAGCAAGCCCGCCCTAGACAAAAGAATGACATCTTTCTGTGTTCAGATTCTCAGGGAAATGAGAACATTGAGTGAAATATTTTAAAATACATCCCAGTGGGTTAGTTACTAATAGTTTTTAGAATTTTACTGCCATCCCAGATAGGTTATTAGAGACATGTAGGAACACTGAATCTGCATATAGGAGGTGACCATTCCACCCAGAGTACCTGCCACCCACTTGTTCCCGATGAGCAATGCTCTCAAAGTTTAGACTCCTTCGTTCCCAAAGAGCAAGCAGGGCAAAGAACAGCATGTTAGTAGAGGTCATATAAGCATTTGCACAACTGCAGCTAAACATTGACACCCATCCTTGACCGCGCAAACCTGAGCCCCCCAGCCCCGCCTGTGCCTCCTCATTTGTTTCCAGTGACTCCCAGCATCCTCTCGGCTTCAGCAAAGTCTGATAGCACGAATGCAAACTAGGAATGATCATAAAACTCCTTCTAAAATAAATTTCTTGCTTGGATGTGTCCCATGTTTGCATTCCCAGATAATGCCAGTTTCTATATTTATTTTACATGTAGGCATTTCACAAACTTCCTTATTATTCTTTTCCCTTTATTATGGATTTGGGGGGGGGTATTTTTCAAGTATACAGTTTTTTTCCTTCTGCCTTTCCTAATATTTGTGTATCTTCTTTTTCAATATTTATTTATTTTGTGTCTGAGTACATTGGTGACAGTGTAAAATTGAATTTTGGTGATTCTGTGTGGGAGCCACACCAGGCACTCCAGGCGTCTGGACCACTGCCAGCTAGGGAGACGAGAGCCAGACCTGCCTCTCTTTCTGTGAATGCTGCTGGCGGGCAAGTCTCCGCCGAGGTGGCTGTCTGGTTTTCACCCACCCACGGTGAGGCAGCTCTCTATCCCAGCTCTGTTGCCTCAGGTGGAGCTGACACAGGGCAGGTATGTGTGGTGAGTGTGGTGAGGGGGGCTGAGTGGCATTGAGTGGCAGGCCTCCATGAAGTTAGGCAGCCTCCCTCAGCCCTTGGGCTACGAGGTGTTCCCTGTCTCATGGAAGCAGTATTCCTCAGCAGGTGCAGGGCTAACGGCAGAGTGGGTGGGGAGTTGCTGTCTTCCAAGACGGTCCTGAGTCTTAGCTTGGATGTGGTTCAGTGAGACGCTGTCAGGAGGGGCTGGCAGGCAGATCCATTTGTATCACCTGGAGTTCTGAGTGAATTTGAACTTCAGAGCCTCATCTGTGTCTCTACCTTGCCCCTTACCAATGAAATCACTTCCGGACTTGTGTCCTCCTTGTGCAGGGTGGAGTCTGCAAACTGGTGGGCTGGGAGCCACGTCCACCCACACATGAGACTGTTTGGCCCTCCCAGTGCTGGACAAATTTCTCACGAAGGTCCAGGGTCCCGGTTCCCCTTGAGCATCCCCGGGAGAGCTGTAAGGCCTGTCCCCCACGCAGGATAGAATACCCCAGAGGGTTCCTGCAGCCCCCTGCCGTCACCCTCACCTGCCTTATGGACTTTCCTGTCCTGCACAGTCCCTGCGTCCCTACCTGAGGCTTTTTCTTATGTTGATGTGGGAGCCTCCTATGTCCCATCTGTGAAAGGTAAGAGTGATACTGTGGTGGTCGTGCCGGGGGGACTGAATAAAGGTTCGTGACCAGCGCATAGCGAATGGTCCTCCTCATTATGGGGTAATGTTTCCCTCGAGTTGTGGGGGATGTGTGAAGTGCAGTGCAGCTATGGATCACTGTTGACTGCTCTACGGGCTGGCTGGGGCTGAGTAGGGAAATGGGGAGGGCTGGAGGAGGGCTAGGTGCAGGCCGGCCCGCAGAACCCATAACTGGCCTGGCACGTGTTGCCAGATGAGGCCGTGACTGTTCTGAAATGGAATTCCTGGGTCAGAATAAGGAGAACAGATGTTGAGTGAACGAAGCCAAGAGCTGCTGACATCACTGAGTGCCCGTCAGGTCACAGGGGCCGAGGCCGAGGGTCCTCTGTCCGTTCCTACCGAGGCAGCTTCCAGAGCTGGGTGGACACACGCACACATGCATGCATACATGCACATGCTCACGCTGTTTCATCCACCAGATTCTCCCCACCTAGACACAGTTAACCAGGAGGTAGCAGAGGTTAGTGTCTGGAAGGAGAGAAGAGAGCCTTATTGTTAGGCAGGCTGGGCAAGGGAGGTGCAGGCCTGGATGGTGAGTAGGCTCTGCAAGGTTGTTGCTACAGCTTTGGGGTGGAGAGCCGTCCGGAGCTGCCGGACAGGGAAGGGGAAGCACCTAGGCCTGTCTCCATCATCTCTGGAAGGGCAGCCTGTCCCCTCATCTCTCCCTTTGCTATGAATCTGGGGGGTGTGGCCAAGAGACTGTAGGGGACCTGCACCTGTCTGTTCACCAGCACCTGTGCTGCTGGTGCCTGCCACCCTGTCCCTCCTGGGATTCTGTCCCCATGTCCAGACTCCTGCCACTGCAAGGGACAGGAAGCTCAGGGCAAACTGACTTGGGCCAAAAAGAGATGCTCAGGCCTCCTGTTCTGTTTCATCTCTGCCTCTCTCCCCCCGGCCTGGCCTCAGCAGGCTCTTTCCCCTCTTCGGTGAGAGGCCACAGGCTCACCTGGCACACACCACCAGCCCAGCAGAAAAACCTTTCTCTTCTCATGGGGTTCCAGCAAGAATCTTGAGGCTAGTTCTCATTGGCTTAGGCTGGGTCACATGTCAATCTCTGAGCAAGTCACTGTGGCCTGGACAGTGAGCAGGGCTTTGCTGGGCCAGGCCTGGTCACATGACCACTAGTCCAGGGATAGAGTCTGTGGTTTGAAGTATAGGGATCAGAATGGGGATGGCTGGGGGCCCCCGGGGAAAGCTAGGCTGCTGTTGTTGGGGGTGTGGTGAGCACCACTGCCTTCTCTGTCTTCTGGACCTCTGCTGTCTTCTCCCTTTCTCCTGCTCTGGCCACCTGCCTTGCCCCTTTTCAAGTGCTTCAATTGGTGCTCCTTGACCCTCCAGGTAAAGCTCAGACCTCCAGACCAGCATTCAAGGCCCCCCATGACCAGTCAACGTTTCTGGCTTCTTTTACCTAGCTTCTTCCCTCTGCCCCTTCATCCTGGGCAGGGAGCTCTGGAAGACCGTACCGTCCAGTCCGGTGTCAGCTCTGCCTGTGTTGAGAGCAGCCATGTCACAGGACTAGGAGGTGACTGGTTGTCTTGGCTGCAGTTGAACCTGAAAACCCTCTGGGGGTGTGAATGCATCAGGATCTGAAAGAGTCAAGGCCATGGTGTGGTGAGGGAGCTTGCCTGAGCAGCACAGACAGAGCAGGTGTCCCTGTGGGCCTCAGGGCCTTTGTCTGAAGTGCTGGGAACCCCATATGCCTAGCTGCCTCCTTGTCACTATCCTTTTCTAGGAAGCCTTCCTCGTCAAGGCACGTAACCCGGCTGCATGGCAGCCCTGTGTGCCAGTGTGCCTTCTCCACCCCTTCTGTGCGTGAACCGTGAACCCTCCTGGCAGTCTGGTGAGGCCCATGGACCCCTTATCAGAATCATGTTTTTAATGCATAATATAATATACAAAGGACACATATTCTGTTTAAATGAAGCAGCCAACACTGAAAAAATTTACAATACAGTAATACATGTGGTTTTAAAACTTTTTTTTATCAGCATCGTGCCTTTTTTTGTGTGTGTGACAGCTTTATTGAGATATAATTGACATACCATACATTTTTTTAAAAATAATTTTATTTTTTTAATGGGGCGACATCAATAAATCAGAATACATATACTCAAAGATAACAAGTCCAGGTTATCTTGTCGTTCAATTATGTTGTATACCCATCACCCAAAGTCAGATTGTCCTCTGTCATCTTCTATCTAGTTTTCTTTGTGCCCTCCCCCTTTCCCTCTCCCTTTCCCCTCTGCCCCCCGTAACCACCACACTCTTATCAATGTCTCTTAGTTTCACTTTTATGTCCCACCTATGACATACCATACATTTTACCCACTTTAGTAAAACTCAGTGGTTTTTGTATGGAGTTGTACAACCATCACCCAGTCAGTTTTAGACTATGCTCATCACCCCGAAAATATGCCCCATATGTGTTGGCTGTCACCACCAACTTATGAGCCCCTGGTGACCCCTAATCTACTATTTTATATCTCTAAAGATTGGCCTATTCTGGACATTTTATGTAAATAGAATCAGTCATGCAATATTTGCCCTTTTGTGTCTGATGTCTTTCAGTTAACATAATATTTTCGAGGCTCCTCAGTGTTGCAGCATGTGTCAGACTCTTGTTCTTTTACAGACAAATACTATTCCATTGTAAAACTCCATTTATCGGTAGATGGATATTCAGGTTGTTTCCACATTTGAGCTCTTATATATAATGCCACTAAGAACATATGTGTACCAGTTTTTCATGTGCTTTTCAATTAATGCATGAAATCATGGAACCTGGCAGCACACATCACAACCTCACGTCACACTGAATGTAAATGCCACTGGGTCTCATCACTCTAGCTGTAGTGAGAGATGCGAGTCCCATCATGGCTGGGCTGGGTGACCCCATCTCACTCAGAAGGAAATGCCAGCTCTCAGCAGTTACTGAGAGTGACATAATTTTTCTGCCAGGTCATGGAGTAACCGGTAAAGGGTCCTGAGGATAGTGGCAGGCTCTTTGCTGTGGTTGCCCTGAGCAGCCTGGTGAGTGTGGTGTGGTGGGACAAGGTGTCCAGGGCAAGGTGGTGGCTGCCTGGTCTGCTGTCAGCCACACTGTGCTGCCTATTGTGACAGGCAGTGTTCCCTCCCTATTTCTGTCCCCGCTGTCTCTGTGTCCTGAGCCTGGGAGCCCCGCTGCCGGAAGGTGCAGGTCCCAGGCCCTCTTGGACTGCTGGGGGCCTCCTCTCCACATTGTCTTCCCTCTTGCCAGGCCATTTCCCTTCACAGCTACTTAGAAGGGAACACAGCCAATGGCCTGTCAGCGGGGGCCACTATGAATTGCACCTCAGACCTAGACTGGGCTTCCTGCCACCAGCTGGGTTGGTGCTTTCTGGGAAGGGCACCGGGCCCCTGCCACTTCCTGGGCAGCCCCTGCCATCTGTGGGGCTGCTGAGGGCTCCTGGGCTGTGTAGAGGTCGGGGTCCTGCCCCAGGGTAGGCTGGGCCTCAGGAAGCTTGGGTCCTGTCTGCTGCCCATCTCTGTCTGGGGGCAGGATCCAGTCCTCCTGGCCCCGTGTGGGCATTTGAGAGGAAGAGCGGGACGACTCCTCTCTGGGTGCCCTTCCTCGGGGCACCTGCAGCTACAGGTGAGGCTGAGCTCCAGTCTCTGTGAGAAACCAGCCTCCCTGGTGCCCCCTCACACACACACACACTGGAGCAGCTCCATCTCTCCAGCTCGCTTGTCTGCCACATGTGGTTATTATCTGGCCTGGGCCCCATCTGCCCATGGAGCTGCCAAGGTCCATGTACGGTGCCTGCCCAGAGGGGCTTTCTGTCTTGCTTCTTGTATGTCAGAGGCAACCAGAGGCTGTCCTGACTTTATAGCTGGCAGTATCTTTGCCAAGCCTTCTAGTATTGGCTGCCAGCCTCCTCATGTCTCCTGGGAGTCTTATATGAAGTGTACTCATTCTACGACTTGCTGGAGTGCTCAGGATTGCGCCAAGTTTGCCCTGAATTGAGGGCAATTATGACCCGCAGTGGGGCCCTGAGTGACTGGGGGGACTGGACACAGCCCATGGTGGGCCCTGAGTGACGGGGGGACTGGACACAGTCACGGTGGGCCTTGAGTGATTCGGGGAGGACTGGGGGGACTGGACACGGCCCACGGTGGGCCCTGAGTGACGGGGGAGGGGACTGGACACGGCCCGCGGTGGGCCCTGAGTGACGGGGGGACTGGACACAATCACGGTGGGCCTTGAGTGATTCGGGGAGGACTGGGGGGACTGGACACGGCCCACGGTGGGCCCTGAGTGACGGGGGGAGGGACTGGACACGGCCCGCGGTGGGCCCTGAGTGATGGGGGGGGGACTGGACACAGCCCATGGTGGGCCCTGAGTGATGGGGGGAGGGACTGGACACGGCCCACGGTGGGCCCTGAGTGACAGGGGGACTGGACACGGCCTGCGGTGGGCCCTGAGTGACGGGGGGGGACTGGACACGGCCCACGGTGGGCCCTGAGTGATGGGGGGGGACTGGACACAGCCCATGGTGGGCCCTGAGTGACAGGGGGACTGGACACGGCCCGCAGTGGGCCCTGAGTGACGGGGGGGGACTGGACACGGCCCGCAGTGGGCCCTGAGTGAGGAAGTGGCTCCTTCTCTGTAACCTTGGGCAAGTTACTTCACTTCTTGTAGCCTCCAGGGCCTCAGCTATGCGGTTTCGAGTGAGGACTTATCCAAGGAAGGAACAAGTTGGGGTGCAGCTACAAGTCTTCTCTCCGGCAGTGCTGGGTTCTGTCAGAGCTGGAGGTACCAGCTCTAGCAGTCCTGGAACGGTTTGTAGTGCTTTACAACGTATTTTCTAAATCCAAGACTATCTGAGCACTGAATGAATCAGAATGCAGAATTAACCAAAGGAAGGAAATTGCAATCCCCTGTAGTCCTGCCAACATGCTTCTGTGTGTTTTTCACACGTATGCACACACTTTTAAAGATGAGCCATGCTGATCTTTCTCTTTGACCTGCCTATGTTGGCTGTATATATAACAGACGTATTTCTGGGTCATTTAATGTTCTACCTTCCCGTCTTTGACCAGAGGCAGCAGAATCTACCCAGGAAGTGTGGAGAGGCCAGGATCTCTGGGCACTGGGTGTTCATGGGCCCAGGAGCAAGGGTGAGACCAAGGAGGAACACCCCAGGCCTCTGGCTTTGGTGGGTGGGAGGGCAGGATGCATGGGTGCTGGCCAGGGAGGAGGAGCAGTTTGGAGGCAAGTGTGTCACTAGTAGTCTCTAGGAGGGGTGCCGAGGCAGGTTCTGTGTGCAGGAGCAGGAGCTGGGTGGAGTGCAGGTGGGGAGCATTGTGTGCTGAGGGCTGTGGTGAAATAGCTAGGAGAGGGAGGCACCAAAGGGAAGGAGGGAAAAGGACAGTGCTCCTTGGTCCTCCCCCACACAGGAGACAAGTAGAGAACATGGCTGCTCCTGTGCTAATGGATGAGAGACTCTGGGTGACAGTGTCCGTGTGGGCCACCATCAGGCCCAGGGCCGTGGGAGTGGGTGTGCACTGGACCAGTGAGGTGAGTGGGCAACGAGAGGCAGGCTGTTGGAGGAAAGCAGAGGCATCGTGGGGACAGACCCTGTAACAGGCAGACACTGGATTAAAGAGGACTTTCTCCTGGGGAGATAGGAGTGTATGTGCATGTAGTATTGACATGTGCACGCGTGTAGATGTGTGTTGGAGCTCTGCCTCTTTGCACAGAGGATTTTTGGTGGCTCGAGTTTGCTTATAGACTAAAGATGAGGATTTAGAAGTGAGAGAAAATTGAAGATATGTAAGAGAAAGCATGTACGAAGGAGGAGTTATTTGGTACGTGTCAGAAACCAAATGAAACTGGCCTAAGCCAAAACAGAATTTATTGGTTAATAAAGCTGAAAATAAAATTGGGGCTATCTAGCTTCAGGTATGGGTGGATGCAGGTGCCCAAATCAATTCTTAGTCTTTTTCTTTTACTTTCCTTAGCTCTTGGCTCCTCCTCTCCTCTGTGTTGATTTTATCCATGCTCTTCCCACAAGGAGGAGAAACCACAGCTGCCGCCTGTCATCCTCACAGTTTAATAACCTCAGGGGAAACAGCATTTCTTTACTAATGGTTCCAGCAACAGTTTCTGGATGTAACCTGATGAACTAACCTGCAGCAAGTCCTCAACCCTGAGCTGTGTCCACTGTGGTCAGGTTGGCTTATCCTGGATCCTGTGCCCCTTTTCCCCTATATGAGTGGAGAGGAGGAGGGGCTGCCCACTGAGGAACATGGATTATATTATACAGAGGGCCTGGACCTTAGACCAGGCAGTCCCCAGGTCCCCAAGGCTGAGGCCAGGCAAGTATTAGGAACCCTAGGTGGCAGGAGGAGGCAGTTGCTGCCCTGTAAGACAGAAGTCTATGGGTGGATGTAGAGGCAGGTATGAGGCAGGAGTGGCTACCTCCAGCTCACTGGGTAGGGCAGGGGTCCTGAGGTTGCTGACCAGGGTCTGGAGCTTTCCTGGGAATTGGCTGCCCCTTGAAGGAGAGCATCAGCCTTGGGGAGGTTGACCGGCCACTGGCTGCCTTGGGAACCCTCAGGCCAGGCTATAGGCATGGCCTGAACACAGAGAAGCAAGGGTCTGGGCCAGGGAGGCAGCCCCCCTACCGTCGGAGCCAGGGACCAGAATGATCAGAGCTGGCCAGAGGTGTGGCACGCTGCGCAGGACCATGCTAGTCAGCAGAGAGCCAGGCAAGAGCACAGGGAGCCAGCACAATGACCACTCTGTCCACGATAGGCTGATCCAGCTGAACTCAGCCTGTGGACATGCCGTGTGTGGTCTGCAGGTGCATACGGCCTCTGGAATGAGGGTCATTCCTGCTCAACAGAGAGTGGGAGTTCTGTTCTGCTGGATAAGGTGGGTAGGCTGGGATGGGGGAGACAGAAATAAACATTTCCGACAGTTGTAAGAACTGTGAACAAAAGTAAACAGATGGCCCTGACCAGTTGGTTCAGTGGTAGAGCATTGGCCTGATGTGTGGAAGTCCTGGGTACAATTCCTGGTCAGGGCACACAGGAGAAGCACCCATCTGCTTGCCCTCCCGCTGTCGCTTCTCTCTCTCTCTCCCTCCCTCCCTCCCTCCCTCCCTCCCTCCCTCCCTCCCTCTCTCTTTTTCTCTCCTCCCCTCTTGCAGCAAGACTCTATTAGAGTGAGTTGGCCCTGGGCACTGAGGATGGCTCCATGACCTCCATCTCAGATTCTAAAATGGTTCTGGTTGCAACAGAGCAAGGGTGCCAAATGGGCAAAGCATCACCCCCCAGTGGGCTTTCCGGGTGGATCCTGGTCAGGGCGCATGCGGGTGTCTGTCACTGCCTCTCCTCCTCTCACTAAAAAAAAAAAGTAATAAAAAAAAGTAAATAGATAATGAGGCCAAAAGCAACTCACAGGTGAGTATGCATGGGAGTGCAAGGGGCTGCATGTATGACCCATGTGTGAATGGCATGCACACACGGATATACTGACATATGATGGTGTATGCACACATGTATCGTGTATGTGAGTGCACGTGCATGCACATGATACATATGCACAAGTGATGCATGTGTGTAATGCAGGGTGCACACACAATGCATGTGTGTAAGTGCAGCATGGTACATGTGGGTAAATCAATGATATATATGGAGTAACATGAGTATGTGTGTATGTAAGTGCATGTGTGTGGTAAAAATAGCACATGTGTGTGTCAAGGGCATAGCTGCTGGGAACAACCTGCCATCTTTCACAAGCCCTTACTCGGCTAGAGGAGAACAGAGGAGAAATCATGTGCACGGGGAAAAGCAAAGTCAGCATGGCAGGCGACGCCTCTGTCCTCAAGTACCTGGGCAAGGAGGGCCTTTTTGCTCAGGGGCTAGCTCTGTCTGTGACCTGATGCTTTGAGTTGGGGTCTGACCTCCTCTCAAACAGCCCAAGCCTCCCCATCTCAGGGCCAAAGAGAGTAACACTAGTGGTCCCACCTTGAGCCAAGGGGAGTCTTGGTGGCTGTCTCACCCACATTCAGGGCAGCAACTGTCATCTGCCACATGAGGACTGACAGCAGCTGCTGGCCGGTACCACTTCTTTCTCACCATCGTTATTTCAAAAGGAGGGGCCCAGCGTCTGCCAGAGCATCCACTGTGGGGGCTTGGATGTTTCCACTTCCTACACTTGCTGATAAAGGGCTTGAAGCAGCTGGAACAAGTGCAGTCTCCAAATACCATTTGCAGTGGGGCTGGTCACCCTGGCGGGACCAACGTGGTCCTCCTGCCCGTGCCTCTGTCTCCTCCCCTTCTCTCCCCGTCTCATGTCTGGCTTCCATTTGACCTTCCCTGCTTCAGTCTCATCTGATTTAATGAGGGCCTGGCCTCCTATGCATGCTACTCGGCAGCCCTGCATTTAATTAATAATCTCACACTGCGGTTCTTCAGAATCAATGCTAGCATCTTACTCCTCACTAATTGGAAGAGGCTAGTTAAACTCTGAGATGAATGGCCCTTTCTGCTGGCAACGTCTTGGCCTGAGGTCTCCGTGGGGACCTTTGTGTTGGGCTGGGTGCTGGGCTGGAAGAGCGAGGGCCAGCCTGCCCCTACCTGGTCCAGGGACCCTTGTGCTGGCACAGGCTCAGCTTGCCCTGACTTGAGGAGGGCTTGTAGGAGGGGATCCTGCTGAGGGCAGGGCCTTTGACTTGCTATTCATTGCCCATTGCTCAAATCTCAGCTCTGCACCAGTCCTGGGTGAGGCCCCCAGGGAGTCTAGAACCTTCCCCCAGCGCAGTCCACACCTGCCTCCCCCATTCCTGGTGGCCCAACCCCATATCCACCCTGCATGCCGGCACCATTTTCCTTGCCTGCCAGGGTGCCCAGACAAGTCCTGACCACACAGTGGATCCGAATGTGCTGAGGTGGGCATTTCCCTCGAAGGTGTCTGCTCCATGCTGCACTGGCTGTTCGGGCAACACCAGTGACCTCAACACTGTGATGCTGTGGGCAGGCAGCAGCAAAGAGGCTGGTCTGTGGTGAGTGCAGGAAAGGAGCACCCCTGGGAGCTTCCGATGGAAGTTTGAACTGTGACCTCCCTGCCACTCCAGGCCACTGGGTCTCTCCTAGCCATGGATGTGCAGCTACCTGTCCGACAAGTGAGCATCTGAAAGCACCTCCACGTCTGCCCAGAAGATGGAGACTATCTGCACCACATGCCCAGGGGGACAGAGCCTCTCTGAGAAGTGAGCTGGAGCCATGGGCACCTGGGCAGACAAAGGCACAGCTGGACGCAGGGGTGAACATGTGCCCGCATGCCCCGTGGTGCCCTGCTCCCGCCCCTGCACACACAGCACACACAGTCCAGGTGCCAGGTTTGCGTGGTACGGAATACAGATTGGGCTGGGGATGCTATCCTGTTTTAATTTCTTGAGACTATATTTACGTGATGCTGGTATACTTAATATAGTAAGGTGAGTGAACTTTTCCTGTAATTCTTGTGGTCTGTGTTGTGTCACATGCCACTAGCATTCCTGGTAGCCCTTGTCCAGCAAGCCTGTCCAGTTGTCTTCGAGGGCCACAGGGCTCCTGGCTCAGGTCAAGGTGTGAGATCCTGTCCCCTTCCCTCAGTGGGGCTGAAGGAACTTTCCCAGCGGACATGTGGGTGGCAGCAGGGTGATGTGAGACTAGCAGGGAGTGATGCATGCTCAGCTCTTCTGTGTCCCTGGGGTCTTTCCTTCCCATGAACGAAGATCCTTGCTGACCAGAGTCATGACCTCCCTGAACCCCACCTGTTTGTGTCTCTCTGCCTCTATGTGCTGCAGGCTCTGGGGCCTTCATGCCTCTTCCCTGTTGTGCTGGCGACAGAAATTGGGGTCTGAAGTGAATGAACCCCCTGAGCAGGCTGGCCTTGCAATGTGACATCACCTGCGCTTTCAGCTGAGCCAGTCTTCAGGAACAAGGGTCAGTCTAGTTTGAGCCTGAGCACAGATTGATGAGGAATTACCAGGAGTCCATCAGGAGGAAAGACACCAAAGTGCTGGGGGTAGGGGTGCCCAGAGGAATGGACCCTACTGTGGCCCATGGACTGGCGCCGGGGCCCACAATTGCCCTGGAAGAGCTGGCAGGAGGGCTGAGGCCATGAGTCCCAGTGATACCAGAATAAGCCAGAGCACCTGCTGCCTGTCATGATGGAGCCAGCACACAGAGACAACGACTGAAGTGACTGTAAGCGTCTTTAATCAAATTGCTGGCACACCCGAGGAGGCAGAGGGCTTAGGACCCAAAGTCTTCCTTCACACTCTTATTCTGCTGACCCCTTTTATGTGATTCAGGGACTGTTAGTAATGGTGGAAAGGGCAAAGTCTGTGCAGTTAGTCACAAAGGCAAGGGGTGGTGGGGTGTCCTTGTAAGGCATGTCTGTGTGCTCTGCCCTTGAGATAAGTAACAGACTATCTGCCTTCTTCTTGATCTCTACATTCCTCCCGGACTGTTTCTCTCCTTTCTTCAGCTCTGGGTTCCTCCTGAATGCCTCTCAGAGGTGGCCTGAATGGTGAGTTTCTTGCTGTATTTCAAAGAGAAGGATCATGGAGAAGTCAAGAGAAGAATATAAAGCAAATGCACTAATTAACTATCTCCCAACTCTTGCTCCAGCACACAGGGCTGTGCCGGTGCCCAACATCCCTGCACTTGTGTGGTACCTAGAATTTGCTGTTTTTCTTTCCTTCCTTTGTTGGTTTCTTCCTTCTATCTTCTTGCCTTCCTTCCCTCCCTTCTCCTTCCTCCCTTCTTCTTTTCTTTCCTTATTTTGTCCTCATTCTTTCATTTGATGTGTTTTTCCAGCCTTCCTTGGCCAAGGCCATGTACACACATTGTGAAGCCATAGACAAGCCTGAACCCAGCCTTGTTGTCTGGGAGCACACAGCTTTCTGGAGAGATGCATCAGGAGCGTCTGAAATGGCATCCAGGGAGGGAGGGGTGTTTTATGGCGTGAGGAGCCCCTAATGGACCCAGGCAGGAGTCTGACATGCCCACAATGGTGTGAGCCCCTGAGGCCATTGACTTGGGTTCCCTATAAGGCCCCCTCACCCCAGCTGTATAAGTGTCCCCCAAGGTGCTGTCTAGCTGAGTCTCTGGGTCTCTTCTGCTCTGGTGTGGCCTCTGCCACTGCCTGCAGTCCTCTGCTGCCAGCTGCTGTTATTCTGGCCTCAGAGAATGGGCAGTCTCTTTCTCCTTTTCTAGAGTTCTTTGCAAATATAACTTCCTGGCGCTCTTGTCTCTCGCCTGCCTTAGATGGCCATCTGAGCTTTCTTAGTAGTGAGTTGCGCTCTCTTTCTCTCTCTCTCTCTAGGACCTGCCAGAACTTTCTCTTTGTCTTTGATGTTCTGAGTTTTGTGATAATGTGTCTAAGGGTGGGGTTTTTTTCTTAAATATATCTTGATCCAGTCTCTGTAAATCAAATTAAGTTGAAATCTTTCATCTAATTTTGGAAAAAATTTTGGCTATTATTTATTCAAATATTTTTCTCTCCTCTACTTCCTTTTCTACTTCTGGACTTTTCCTACATGGCTTCACCTTCTGTTCATGCCTTCTCTCTGCACCCTTAGGCATTCAGAGCAAGAGCTCTGACCAAGTCTCGCAGTTCTGAGTGCGTGGTTTGGCTTCCCTGTTCCAATTTTGGGTTCATCAGCTGGTCCTTGTCCCAGTTACAAATGCTTGTCCTCACCAGTTCTGCTTTGTAGCCACTCATTCCTGCTCTCTGTTCCCAGCGTTTTCTTCACCTCTTTGACACTATGTGGTATGGTTATTTTCACTTCTCCCTCTGTAAAAGGCTGTTCTGGGTGTGGTCTTTCTTTTATAGTACAGGTGCTGCTCAGATGTAAGCTCTTATTCCACAGGGATTGTAAGTGGCTATGGCCCGTTATGTGGGGCTGGTGGCTATTTCCCCTTAGTGAATGGGACAAGGGGGTTAGGGGGGGAATATCTCAGAGCTGGCTTTCCTCTCACACCTGTGTGCACCTACTGACCCCAATTCCCATTTCTTGACCCAAGATCCTAGGTCCCTGAATTAATAAAGGTGGGAAACAGGTGTGTGGGTGTGTGTTGGGGACAACCCTCTTCACCAACAGGAGTACAGGTGACTGGCCCCAGGACCATGACATGACCCTCAGACTGTGATCTTGTCTCAGTTTATTCAGAAGGCAGGGTATTTAGTCTTGTCCCTGGTCTCCTTGGGGAGGGGATGTCTTAGGAAGAGCTCCCTACATTGGGGGAGAGACTGTGCTAGAGGGGGAGGGTCTGAGTCAGAGTCCCGGGAAGAATAGAAGGGAGAGATGTGAAGCCTGTGCCAAGGCAGAGACAGGGGAGAGATAGGTGGCAGGGCTGTGGGGGTGATGAGAGGTCACTGGAAAGTGGATAGGCTGAGACTTGGGGACGTCGGTGGGAGGGAGGAGGAGGCCAGGATGACCTCCAGGCTCCCGGCCTGCATGACCAAGAGGAAGTGTGGGGCCAACTGGGATCAGGCTCATGGAGAGGGAGGAATAGGTGGGAATGGTTCGGCTATGGAGAAGCTGGCCTCGAGGTGTTCCTGTGTCCCTATGGCTCTTGGTGTCCCTATGGCTCTTGGCCCTGGCACAGGGTGATGTGGGCCCTTTGCCCATGGGTGGACAATCTGCTGGCATTGAGGCTGAGGCAGGACACACATGGATGCACAGAGCCCATGAGGGCAGGGAGGAAAAGGGCAGCCCCCCAAGCCAGGGTATTGGATTCTGGCCAGAGTCACCCTGATGAGCTGTGACCTGGCAGGAGCATAGGCTTCTACAGGCTTTGTTTCCCTTATATGTGAATGGGAGCATGGTCAATTTGGGATATGGCAGTGTACACACCCATGAGAGGAGGGGCATGGCCTGGGGGCAACGGAAGCATGAGCAGGCAGGAGTGGCGAGCAGGGGACTCTAAGTACAGCACTGAGGGTGTATTACTCTTGTTTCAAAAGAAAAGGAAAACAGCATCTGTTCTGGTCATGATGTGGGTGGGGAGGAGTCCTGGCCATGTCCCCACCTGGCACCACCCGTCCTCCCCTCTGCACTCACTCAGCTCAGAACTGACACCTGCCCAGGGAGAGGGAGAGAGAGAGAAACATTGATTTGTTGTTCCACTTATGTGTGCATTCATTGACTGACCCCCATATGTGCCCTGACAGGGATTAAATCTGCAACCTTGGCCTATTGGGATGACACTCCAACCAACTGAGCCACCTGGCCAGGGCTCCTAGTGCTGTTTCTTGATGTGCCAGACTTGGGCATTCCCTGTTGACTTCCTGCCGTGAAACGGAGGATTCAGCTCACTGACACCCTGCTTTCCTCTCTTGCCCCAGTCTTCTAGAAACATTCTGTCACTGCTCTGGTCCGTGTTGTGGTTCTTGTATCAGTTTCCTGTGGCTGATGTAAAAATCACCACAAATCCACTGGCTTAAACAACAAGAATCTATTCTCTCCCAGTTCTGGAGGCAGAAATCAAGGTGTTGCAGACCCATGCTCCCTGCAGGGCTCCAGGGCAGAGTAACGTGCTGGCCTCTTCCAGCTTCCGGTGGTCGTGCTGGCCCTGGTGGCCCTGGTGGCCCTGTCCCTGGGCTGTGGCTGTACTGCTCCAGTCTTCGAGGCTGCATCATCAGTGTCTGTCTGTGCATGGCCTTCCCACTCTGTCATCTAATCTGTCCCTTCCTTCTTATGAGCACATGGGACATGGACATGTGATTGCATCGAGGTCACCCTGATCATTCAGGGTCACCTGCCATCTCCAGACCCTTAATCACTTCTACAAAGTCCTTTGATTGTTTGTTTGTTTGTTTGTTTTAATAATCCACATTTACAGATTCCAGGGATTAGGACCAGTATGTATCTTTGAAGGCCACTTTTTAGCCGACCACATCCTGTGGATCTTTAAATATCATATTTGCACATTGTCTGCTTTTTCCACTAGCCCAGAGTGGTGGATCTGTACACTTCCGTCAGTGTGATGGGGTCCCAGTACTCCCCCCCACCTCCATCACCTCTGCCCTCCCTTCTGCACGGCAAGGTGTTCACTGTTCACGTTCTGAATGGTGGCTGAGCCTCCTCATCAGGCTTCCTTCCTTTCCTCTGATTCTCCGGGGCTGCTCACAGCGAGCAGAGCATGGCCAGTCCCCCTGCCTCTGAGCCACATTGGCCCCCGCTCCCAGCAGTGAGGGAGTATACAGGAGGAAATGAGCTCGCAGCAGCTCAGGACAGTATGAAGCCAGGCCTTTCCAGTGGATTGTGAGGCCAAAGGCCAGCTCCCCTGGGCCAACCTTTCCTGCTTGGATAGTTGGGGAGAACCAGCGTCTGAGCAAACATCTGTTGAACATACACATCTTTCTCATGTAATTTGGTTTGGAGAGTGGTTTGGAAAAATTGTTTCCTGTTGTTGTTGGGATGGTAGATGGCAAGCCTTGGTCCTGCCCTCAGGGGCTCCTTGGCTCACCCTGAGGTGGCAGAGCAGGTCAAGAGCTAGAAGGAATGAGCTTGCAGGTGGGAAGCTGCACCCTGGGTGCTGTGCAGTGGGGTGGGTAGCCTGATGGTCAAGGTCCCTCAGACCCCACAGTGTGGCTGCAGTGTGATGTGGTGATCCTCTCATTGTCATGGGGAGGCCAACCAAAGCCCTGGAGTCTTCACTTCCCAAGGGCTTCCCAGCCTCTTGGTCTTGGTCCTCCCAGTGACTTTGCCAGACTGAGATGTTTATCCTACGTCACAGCCGGGATTGTGAGGCACGGCGAGCCGGAAGAGCTTCCCTACGCGAGCCACATGGATGGGAGGCAGCCAGGCCCTGCAGGGTTTAGAACAGCACTTCCCAAACTTGTTTTAATTAACTTTCACTTTTAAAATTAAAAATTGTATATATTTAAGGTATGCATCACGATAGTTTGATATATAAACGATTCCTACAGTGTTCGTGGATGGATGGGTGGAGAAAGGCTTGTGGTATGTATGTACAATGGAATATTTATTATTTGATTTAAAAAAAAGAAAGAAAGCCTGTCATTTGAAGCAATCGGGATAAACCCGGTAGACATTATGCTCAGTGAAATAAGCCAGACACAGAAAGACGAATACTGCATGATCTCACTGATATGTGGGACCTAAAAAGGTTGAACTGATAGAAGCAGAGAGTAGAATTGTGGCGAGCAGGGGTATGGGGATGGGGGATGGTCACAGGTACAGAGTCGCAGTCATACAGGATGAATATGTCTAGAGGTCTAATGTGCACTGTGCTCAGTATTGTTAGTCACACTATATCGAGTACTGGAAATTGGCTAATAGAGTAGATTTCAGGTACACTACACACACACACACACACACACACACACACACACACACGCCTGTGTGCGCGCATAAACACACACAGAGGAAACTGCTCCCCAGACTTTAACAAGCATCAGATCACCTGGGAACTTGAAAAAAATATAGATTTTCCTCCTCAAGTCTGAGGTACAGGTGGATTCTGCATTTCAAACAGACTCTCAGGTGACCCACAGGTCTGGGGTTGCTCAGAATGCTGGAAAGGACACTGGATGTGCCCCAGGTGCTACAATGCTAAGGAGGAGCCACTTCTCTGGAAAAGTTTAAGGCAGGGGTCCTCAAACTACGGCCTGTGGGCCGCATATGGCCCCCTAAGGCCATTTATCCGCCCTGCCGCACTTCCAGAAGAGGTACCTCTTTCATTGGTGGTCAGTGAGAGGAGCACATTGACCATCTCATTAGCCAAAAGCAGGCCCATAGTTCCCATTGAAATACTGGTCAGTTTGTTGATTTAAATTTACTTGTTCTTTATTTTAAATATTGTATTTGTTCCTGTTTTGTTTTTTTACTTTAAAATAAGATATGTGCAGTGTGCATAGGGATTTGTTCATAGTTTTTTTTATAGTCTGGCCCTCCAATGGTCTGAGGGACAGTGAACTGGCCCCCTGTGTAAAAAGTTTGGGGACCCCTGGCTTAAGGTGTCCCTGACCTTCCCGGTGCACACAGATGTCATTTTGGGATGATTTATTTTATGTGTACAGTTGTTTTTTGTTCTTTGTTTTAATTGATTTTAGAGTGACAGAAAGAAGAAGGGAGTGGGGAGAGGGAGAGGGAAGCACCCGTTCGTTGTTCCATCTAGTTGTGCACTCATTGGTCACTTCCCATATGTGCCCTGACTGGGGATCAAACCTGCAACCTTAGTGTCCTGGGACAACTATAATTGGGCTAACCAGCCAGGCTCTTTTTGAGCACAGTTTAAAAAGAATTTCTATCAAAGTATTTTTCTAGGAACAGAAAATGAGGTGACATATCATGTGGGGCCTGCAGGGGTAATTGTAACGTTTCATGGGATCCCTGCAGCCTTTCCCCTACCTGCACCCTCGCTTTGGGGCCACACAGCTCCTCTTTCAGCTGGCATTTCCATTGTGCTCCCCTGGGCCCCTGAGTTCAGTGTGTCCTCAAGGCAATCATTGTTCAGGTGTCCCTGGAGCCTCCTGCCATCTCTTCAGATTCTCCTGCTGCTAAGACAATCTGTGTCAGAAAATTCCCCATCTCCAAGCTAGCAACCCGAGTGCTTTATAAACCCACGAGAAATTAGAGCACCAAAAGTCTCAATAGAAACCCTTTTTTTTTTTTACACTTTCTCTTGTATGTGCCCTGCTCAACTCAGCAGGCAGTGAACTTGGCCCATGTGTGAGACAGTGACCTTGGCAAGGAATTACCACGCCATCCTGCAGCTGGAGAAACAAACACTCGGAAGGCGAAGTGACTCTTCCATATTGGGCATCTGCGAGGTGCAGTCACTGGACTGAGGGTTATGAGTCCAGCAAGGAAAACTTCACTCTCCTGAGATCTGGTTGGAGGGCAGATTGTGACCCAGAGAAGAACTCACATGTTGATTATTGGGAGAGGGTATTATGGGGAAAAATAGAGCAGAACGGTATAGTAGGACATGATGGGAAAGGGGCACTTTTAGCCAAAGTCCTTCTGAAGGGAAAACATTTAATTTAAGACCTGGACTTCCAGATGGAAGGTAAAGCAAATACAAAGGCCCTGGGGCAGGAACTAAGTTGAAGTATGCCAAAGACAGAATGACCTCTGGCAGGAACTTTATGTGAAGAAGGAGTTAGGTGATGGGCAATCATCCAGTGGGAAGCTGTTGGAGGGCTTGGAGCAGGCAGGTGACAGGTCTGACTCATGTTTCAGAGATGACGTTGAGCAACTGTGAAGCATGGAAGTCACAAAGGCTCAGTTTACCTTGGCACCATCAGCAACAAATGGATTCTGGCCCAGGAAACCTTGCAGAGTGGTGGGCTCCCAGGCCCTGCTTTCTAGGGTGTTGAACCCCTGTGGGCAGAACTTCCGCTGTGCCATGGAGCTGTCCTCTCATGATAACCCGTGCCCACCCAAATCAGCTGATGGCTCTGTGGAGGATAGCGAGACACTAACATCCTCTGCTGGGGTGGGGGGTGGGAGGTGGGAAATGGCAGTGCACAAGGGACAAGGGACCAGGGGGGAGGAAGGAAGGCAATGTGGGCAGGGGTCTGGGCTGGACTCAGGTTGGCTGGCGCTGGGCTCATCTTGGGTGTCCCTGGTGATTGTTCACACTCTGTTAGGTGCTAGGATCTCCTCCACAGACTCAGACCCAGGATTGAATCTTCTGGAGTCAGGACAGGGCTGGGACCAGCCTCCCAGGGTGGACCCCTTGGGTGAGCCTCCACCCAGCAGCTGGCTGGCCCTTGTCTCCCTTGGAGGCTCTTGCCCAGGCATGCCCCCCCAGCCCTTTGGGCCCTGGCGGTAGTTGGGCCTTTTCCTAGGGCAAGCACTATATCCTCAGAGGGTCCTTTCCCGAGGGCCCCAGGTCAGACTGTCTTGGCAGCTGTGCAGCACATGATGCCGAGGGGGCTGACCTCGCTGCTCTGCCTCCTCTCTGCCGTGGGCTCTGAGGTGGGCTTCCTGCCTGGCTGCCCTGCTGGCACGGCCTAGCACGAGATGAGAGTTCCAGTGAGGCAGGTGTACGGAGCAGGGTTCTCTGTCCTCCCTGGGTGTCTGCCCTCCTCCAGAAACAGGCTGTGGAGGCAGTCTCTGGGACCTCTTCCTGCTCATGAACTGCCCTGGCCTGAGGGTCTGTGAGTGCTGGGTGTGGGTGAGTGTGTTTGTGAGTGAGCATGTGTGATGTGTTATGTGAGTGTACAGCATCTCTTTGAGAGGTGTGTGCAAATTTATGTTTGTGTATCTGTGTTCAGTCGGGGTATTTGTATGTGTATGTCCATGTGACTGTGTGTGAGTGTGAATTTGTGATGATGTGACTTGAGTGATGTGTGTGTGAGTGATCCTAGTATATTTTGTGTGTGTGTCCATGGGAGTGTATTTGAGTGGGGTTGTGTGTATGTTGTGTATATGTGTGGTTATGTGTGTGTACTTGTGAGTGTGTGTGTGTGTGTGTGTGTGTGTGTGAGTTCAAAGCCACTCACTTGCAGACAGCTCCAGCTGTGCCCGGTGTACGGAGTGGGTCCTCTCTGCTGAGCCTTCCTCTCTCGGGCTGGTGCGGTCCCACGGTGGATGAGGCAAGGAGCCGAGTCCTGAGTGTGCACATGGGCCTCACATGGGCCTCAGGGTCAGCCTTGGACCCTGGACACAGCTGTAGTCTACCTGGCCTCATTTAGGACAGCTCCTGAGAGAGCCAGTTGGGCAGTGGGAATTTAAGGATATCTCCTCAGGCTTGTTCCATGTCCGTCAGCACAACCTTCCCGGGACCACGGCCCATCCCTGTCGCTGTGCCAGCTGGGGGCCGTGCTCCCGGCTGAGGTGCATGGTTGCAGCTCTCTGGGCATACCAACCTGTGTGTGTCTGCAGAGCCCAGGTCATCCTCAGCTGAGTTGTTCCATGTGTTTACTGCTTGGCCAGCATCTCACCATCTTGGTTACTGTAGCTTATATCAGGCTTTGATGTTGGGCAGAATGTTGGCCTCACTTTATTCTTCCTTTTCAAAATTGTAATAGCTAATTCTAGTTCCTTTGCTTTTCCATATAAATATCAGAATAACCTTGTCTGTATCTATTAAACATCCTGCTCACCTTTTTTTAAAATTTATTTATTTATTTTTTAATTAATTTATTTTTTTCGAAGTTAGAAGCCAGGAGGCAGTCAGACAGATTGCCGCATATGCCCAACTGGGGTCCACCCAGCATGCCCACCAGGGGCGATGCTCTACCCATCTGGGGCATTACTCTGTTGCAGCCAGAGCCATTCTAGCACCTGAGGCGGAAGCCATGGAGCCGTCCTCAGCATCTGGGCCAACTTTGCTCCAACGGAACCTTGGCTGCAGGAAGGGAAGAGAGAGAGAGAGAAAGGAGAGGAGGGAAGAGTGGAGAAGCAGATGGGCGCTTCTCCTGTGTGAATCGAACCCAGGACTACCACAGGCAGGCTGACACTCTACTGCTGAGCCAACCGGTCAGGGCCCTGCTCATCTTTTGATTGAGATTTCCTTAAAACTATGGATAATTGACATCTTTACTACGTATGTTTAGTTCTTCAATCCATAATATATCTTTCCATTTATATGGGCCTTTAAATTTTCTTTTTCTTGGCATTGTTTTAGTTTTCAGGATATAGATTCTGCATATGTTTTTGAGATTTATAGCTAAGTAATTTGCTTTTGTTTAAGTGTTGTAAATTGCTTACTTTAAAAAAAAATTTTCTTTTTGGTGTCTGCATTTACTGCCAGAATGTAGAAATATGATTGACTTAATGTTTTTCAACCTCATTTCCTGTGACTTTACTCATTTGTTGTTTCAGGAAGTTTCTTTTATATATTCCCTGGGATTTATTTTACACAGGCAGTCATGTTGTCTGGGAATAGGGACAGCATATTTCTTCCTTCCAAATCTATATGCCTGGCATTGATGTTTCTTGCCTTATTGCTCTGTCTAGTATTACCAGTACAGTGTGGAATAGGGGTGGTGAGACCTTCAGTCTTTCATGATGGAGAATCATGTTAGCTTTAGGTTTCATGTAGGTGCTCCTTATAAGGTTAAGAAAGTCTCTTTTTATATGAGTTAGCTGATAGTTTCTATTTTTACTTATGAATACATTATATTTTATTGAGTGCTTTTTCTGCATCCTTTGATATGGTCATGTGTTTTTTTCCTATCTAGTCTGTTAATATTGGAGGTTACATTGACTTTTCAATATTATGCCAGCCTTCATTCCAGGACCAATCCCACTTGTTTGTGTATTATAATTTTTATGCATTGCTGGATTAGATTCGCTGATATTTTGTTGAAGGTTTTTGTTATCTATGTTCTATTGGTCTCTAACATAGTATTTTTCCCTCTTGAAATATCCCTTTAGTATCAGGGTAATGCTGGCTTTGAAAAATGAGCTTGCAAAGTATTACCCCTCTTATCTGTACTGAAAGATATTGTGTCGAGCCTGACCTGTGGTGGTGCAGTGGATAAAGCATCGACCTGGAACGCTGAGGTTGCTGATTCAAAACCCTGGGTTTGCCTGGTCAAGGCACATATGGGAGTTGATGCTTCCTGCTCCTCTCCCTTCTCTCTTTTTCTCTCTCTCTCTCTCTCTCCTCTCTAAAATGAATAAAGTCTTTTTAAAAAAACTATAAAAACATATATAAATTGGTAATACCTCTAAAAGAGATTGTGTTCAACAGTGTCATTTCTTCCATAAATATCTGGTAGAATTTTTCCAGTAAAACATTCTGGGTTTTGAGATTTCTTTTTTGGAAACTTTTAAACTGTGAATTAAATGTCTTTCATAGTAACAGGACTTTTCAGGCTATCTCCTTCATCTTGGGGTGACTTTTGGTCATTTGTGGTTTTTGAGGTAATTGTACATTTCTTCAAAGTTGAATTTATGTTCATAGAGTTGTTTGTAGTATTCCCTTCTCTGTTTAATGCCTGCAAATTCCTTAGTGATATTCCTTAAAAGTTCTTAATATTATTAATTGGTATTTTCTTTTTATAAATATCAGTCTTGAAAGAGATTTGGCAATTTTATTGATCTTTATAAAAAGAACCAGCTTTTGTTTTCATTGATTTTCTCTATTTTTTGTTTTGTATTTGGGTTCATTAATTTTTTTACTTTTTAAAAAAAATTTTGATTAATTTTAATGGGGTGACATCAATAAATCAGGGTACATACGTTCAAAAAAAACATGTGCAGGTTATCTTGTCATTCAATTATGTTGCATACCCATCACCCAAAGTCAGATTGTCCTCTGTTACATTCTATCTAGTTTTCTTTGTGCCCCTCCCCTCCCCCTTCCCCTCTCCCCCCCCCCCCCATAACCACCACACTCTTGTCCTTGTCTCTTAGTCTCGTTTTTATGTCCCACCTGTGTATGGAATCATGCAGTTCTTAGTTTTTTCTGATTTACTTATTTCATTCCATATAATGTTATCAAGATCCAACCATTTTGTTGTAAATGATCCAATGTCATCATTTCTTATGGCTGAGTAGTATTCCATAGTGTGTATATTATATGTACCACATCTTCTTTATCCAATCGTCTATTGAAGGGCTTTTTGGTTGTTTCCATGTCTTGGCCACTGTGAACAATGCTGCAATGAACATGGGGCTGCATGTATCTTTACCTATCAATGTTTGAGTTTTGGGGGTATATACCCAGTAGAGGGATTGCTGGGTCATAAGGTAGTTCTATTTTCAGTTTTTTGAGGAACCACTATACTTTCCTCCATAATGGTTGTACTGCTTTACATTCCCACCAACAGTGGATGAGGGTTCCTTTTTCTCCACAGCCTCTCCAACATTTGCTATTAGCTGTCTTGTTGATAATAGCTAATCTAACAGGTGTGAGGTGGTATCTCATTGTAGTTTTGATTAGTATTTCTCTAATAACTAATGAAGATGAGCATCTTTTCATATATCTGTTGGCCATTTGTATTTCTTCCTGGATATCTCCTCAGGCTTGTTCCATGTCCGTCAGCACAACCTTCCCGGGACCACATGAAGTGTCTGTTCATGTCCTCTTCCCATTTTTTTATTGGATTGTTTATTGTTGAGTTTTATGAGTTCTTTGTATATTTTGGATATTAGGCCCTTATCTGAGCTGTTGTTTGAAAATATTATTTCCTATTTAGTTTGCTGTCTGTTTATTTTGTTATCAGTTTCTCTTGCTGAGCAAAAACTTCTTAGCCCGGTGTAGTCCCATTCATTTATTTTTGCTTTTACTTCCCTTACCTTTGGAGTCAAATTCATAAAATGCTCTTTAAAGCCAAGGTCCATGAGTTTAGTATCTATGTCTTCTTCTTTGTACTTTATTGTTTCAGGTCTTATATTTAGGTCTTTGATCCATTTTGAATTAATTTTAGTGCAAGGGGACAAACTGTAGTCAAGTTTCATTCTTTTGCATGTGGCTTTCCAGTTTTCCCAGCACCATTTGTTGAAGAGGCTTTTTTTTCTCCATTATGTGTTGTTGGCCCCTTTATCAAAAATTATTTGACCATGTATATGTGGTTTTATTTCTGGACTTTCTATTCTTTCCATTGGTCTGAGTGTCTATTTTTCTGCCAATACCATGCTGTTTTGATTGTCGTAGCTCTATAATATAGTTTGAAGTCAGGTATTGTAATGCCCCAGCTTCATTCTTTTTCTTTAGGATTACTTTGGCTATTTGGGGTTTTTTATAGTTCCATATAAATCTGATGATTTTTTGTTCCATTTCTTTAAAAAATGTCATTGGAATTTTGATGGGAATTGCATTAAATTTGTATATTGCTTTGGGTAATATGGCCATTTTGATTATATTTATTCTTCATATCCAAGAACAAAGAATATTTTTGCATCTCATTGTATATTTTTTAATTTCCCTTGACAATGCTTTGTAGTTTTCATTATATAGGTCCTTTACATTCTTTGTTATGTTTATTCCTAGGTATTTTTTTTTGTTGTTGTTGCAATCATGAAGGGGATTATTTTTTTGAGTTCGTTTTCTAATGTTTCATTGTTAGCATATAGGAAGGCAATGGACTTTTTTATATTAATTTTGTACCCTGCGACCTTACTGTATTGGCTTATTGTTTCTAGTAATCTTTTTGTGGAGTCCTTCGGGTTTTCGATGTATAGGATCATATCATCTGCAAAAAGTGATACCTTTACTTCTTCTTTTCCGATATGGATGCCTTTTATTTCTTTATCTTGTCTGATTGCTCTGGCTAGAACTTCTAGCACCACATTAAAAAAGAGTGGAGAGAGTGGACAACCCTGTCTTAGTCCTGATTTAAGGAGGAAAGCCTTCAGTTTTATGCCATTTAATATGATGTTAGCTGATGGTTTATCATATATGGCCTTTATCATGTTGAGATATTTTTCTTCTATACCCATTTTGTTGAGTGTCTTAAACATAAAGTTGTATTGTATTTTATCGAATGCCTTTTCTGCATCTATTGATAAGACCATGTGGTTTTTGTTCTTTGTTTTGTTGATATGGTGTATTATGTTAACTATTTAACGTATGTTGAACCATCCTTGAGATTCTGGGATGAATCCCACTTGATCGTGATGTATTATTTTTAAAATATGTTGTTGTATTCAATTTGCCAATATTTTGTTTAGTATTTTAGCATCTGTATTCATTAGAGATATTGGTCTGTAGTTTTTTTGTGTGTGCCATCCTTGCCAGGTTTCGGTATGAGGGTTATGTTGGCCTCATAAAATGTGTTTGAAAGTATTGCTTCTTCTTCAATTTTTTGGAAGACTGAGTAGAACAGGAACCAAGTGTTCTTTGAATGTTTGATAGAATTCACTAGTATAACCATCTGGACCTGGACTTTTATTTTTGGGGAGGTTTTTAATAGTTTTTTTCTATTTCTTCCCTGCTAATTGGTCTGTTTAGGCTTTCTGCTTCTTCTTGACTCAGTCTAGGAAGGTTGTATTGTTCTAGGAATTTATCCATTTCTTCTAGGTTGTTGAATTTAGTGGCATATAGTTTTTTGTAGTATTCTACAATAATTCTTTGTATATCTATGATGTCTGTGGTGATTTCTCCTCTTTCATTTTGGATTTTGTTTATATGTGTCCTTTCTCTTTTTTCCTTGGTGAGTCTTACCAAGGGTTTGTCAATTTTTTTTTTTTTTGTATTAGCGCCTGGGCCATCTTTGCTCCAGTGGAGCCTCGGCTGCGGGAGGGGAAGAGAGAGACAGAGAGGAAGGAGAGGGGGAGGGGTGGAGAAGCAGATGGGTGCTTCTCCTGTGTGCCCTGGCTGGGAATCGAACCCAAGACTTCTGCACGCCAGGCCGACGCTCTACCACTGAGCCAACCGGCCAGGGCCCCATTTGGTTCTTTTTAAATATTTTCTGCCACTATTTTCCCACTGGTTGCAAGAGTGTTTGCCCTTATTTTATGGAGCATTTTTACAATAGTTGCTTTAAAGTTCTTTCAAATAATTCCAACATATGTTTCATCTTAGTGTTGATATTTGTTGATTGTCTTTTCCCGTTGGAGTTGAAATTTTCCTGGCTTTTCACATGCCAAGTAATTTTGAACTGTATCCTGGACCTTGTGATACTGTGCTATGAGACTTTGGGTCTTGTTTCAATACTGGGGTCTTATTTAAACCCTGTGGACAAGGTTGATATTTTTTTATTTTATCAGCTAATTGTTCCAGTGAGGTTCAAGTTGCTAGTTCCCACCTGCCTTCTCCTGATTGTGGTTTTAATGTCAGGTCTATTTTCAAAGCCTTTGCAAGCGCTTTTCAGATCAGTCTCATTTCTGCACCCTCAGTGGCCATTCAGGACGTGGGAATGGTCTGTTTCATAATTGCATTCTCAAAGCTTATGGTGCATTGTTTAATGTCAGATCCAGGCATTCACAGCTCAGGGGTGAGCCCAGGAAGTTGTAAACAACTATATGACATCAGTTCCCCAAGCTTCACTCTGTCCAGTATCTCCCAAGCATTTTTCAGCTTCCTGAGTCTCCCTAATACTGTCTGGCCAGAGAGTTGGGGCTCTGTTTACCCTGCTTTTTCGCATACTTCCTGCAACTTGCATAAGAGAGGGCGCAAAGGAAAAAGCAACAGGAAAAAGCTCCATATTCCTGGGACCTCAGCCCTTCCAGTCAGAGAGTGAGTCTCCTTTCCCTCAGAGTTTTAGGTCCTGTGGGCTGCCATACATGGGAATGTGAGAGAATAAATAAAAATGAAGGGGTTTCCTTTCTCTGTGTTAGGACATTCTTTCCCTATCTGTACTCTGGCACCTCCTTTTGGGTTTTGAACTGCCTGGTATCCAGGCTAAGGGATACTGAAAGACAAAAACGAATCAGGTCACTGCTGGTTTGGTGGTACTTCAAATCCTGGTCTTCCCGGGGATTCACAGATGATGTAGCCAGGTTGTGTCTCTGAGCAGAGCCCTCTGCTTTCTGAGGTTTTCCCCTAGGGAGTACGGGCGTGTGCATGTGCAGCCCCTCAGAGCCTCCGCCCAGGTCACAGTGGGGTGTTCTTGCATGGGATTAGCTTGTCCTTTTTGACCAGGGCGAGCAGCTTGGTGTTCCCTGAGGTGAGAGGGCTCAGCCAGTGGGCCACAGGGGCCTGTTTAGGGCCTGTGCTTTGTGGGGCCTCCCTGGCTTCTAGCATCTCTCCCTGTCTTTGTATAGAGAAAGGCTTTTCTCTAGAGCCCGAGTGTTCATGCTGTATCTGCTGACTGGTCTTTCTCACGTCGTGTCTGATCAAGTTTTATGTATGAGGACTTTCCAGTCTTATCATTGTGTTTATTTGGATCTCGGCTTTAAAGCACATTTTTGAGCATGCACGTCATTCCCCCAGACCAGGGAAGTTCAAGAAACATTCAGTCTGCTGTGCTAAAAAGCCTGTGTTCAGTGCTGGGACACAGGAAGAAAAGGGTCCTGTCCTGTTATGTGGGTCACAGTTCAGAGGGCGGGGGAGACAAAAGACTGGTAAAAATGGCGTGACAACATCAGTGGGGCCTGTAAGAGGGTTATTCTTTTTTATTCTTTTTTGGTTTTGTTATATTCACAATTAAACATTATTTGGGGACCTATTAAACATATGCTCATTGTAAACCAAAACGTTCAATGGTGTAGAAAAGCATGAGGAAGAAAAGAGAAACCATGAAGTTGTATCACTGTGATACAGCCACAGTGGGGAGCAAAATATTGGCCCCCAAAGAGTCCACACCCAAGTCCCCACGGCCTGCAGTGAATTCTTTTACTTGGCAAGGGGGAATTAAGGTTTCAGGTAAAACTAGGGTAATTGTCAGCTGAGTTTACAACACAGAGAGTACCCTGAACTATCCAGGGCCCCAGGGTACTCACAAGCCACCTTATAATGTGGACCAGGGCTCCCAAAACTTTTTACATAAGGGGCTAGTTCACTGTCCCTCAGACTGTTGGAGGACCGCCACATACAATGCTCCTCTCACTGACCACCAATGAAAGAGGTGCCCCTTCCGGAAGTGCGGCAGGGGGCCGGATAAATGGCCTCAGGGGGCCGCATGCGGCCCGTAGTTTGGGGACGCCTGATGTGGATGATGGAGGCAGGAGAGGTCAAAGGGAGAGAGAGGTTGAAAGACACTACACAGCTGGCTTTGAAGATGGAGGAAGGGACCACAAGTCAGGGAATTTAATACCTATAAAAGCCAGAAGAGGAAACACATGCTCTCCTGGTAGCCCTAGAAACAAACCTGCCACCCATGATATTTTTGGGGACTGTTTTTCTATCTTTTTACATATATATATTATTTCATCAAGGGGATCCTGTCATGCACACTATGTCTATTGTTTACTTTAGGTTCATGTTGGCCTCTCTTCTGCCTTTTTGAGTGCTCCTTGTTTCTGTCTGTGCTGTGATTCTGAAGCGTGTAAGGCTGTGAATTGGCTTCGCGAGGCAGCTTTGGTTTATCCATAGTCTTGAGACATTGTATTCTCATTGTCATTTTAAAAAATGATTTCTGCTCTTTATTCCAACAACCTGACTTTTTTAGAGGAAAGTTTAAAACGCTTTAGAGTGTTTGAGTATTAGGTTTCTCCTTTGGTGTTAATTCCTAACACAACCCAAATGTTTTCAGAGCTCAACTCCTACAGGGTTGAAACAGGTTTTCTTGACGCATGCCAGCACTAACCAGCCCAGATTATTTCCTGCGAGGCCTGCTTTCCCTTCCTTCACCCCCCCCCACACATTTCCAGGCACCTCTGGTTCTCTTCGTTCCAGAGAGTCCCCTGCACCCTCTTGTCAGGTGTGCCTCTGGTCCTCCATTGTCTCCCAGCGGGTATCTTGGGCTCTGAGAAGCTTCGAGGATGTTCTACAGCTGTCTGACTTAGAAGAGAGGAGAAGAGCAGTCTCCATGGAGACTTGGCATACATACCCAGTCCAGGCCAGCCATTGAGTTGTAAGTATGGGACGACCTGGGTGCTCTTAGCCTTGGGAATCTCTGATACTTCTTTTGTCTGCAGGTGTTTGCTTGATTTTGTAAATGTTCGGGGGGCTTTTGAAGGGAATGAGTGCTCTGTGTCCACAGGACCAATAAACTATGAGCCTCCGGTGCCATGGAAACCGGAGTAGGCCAGATAGAAGCTGAAAGAGGGCAGTGTGAAGGTCCCTGGTGGCCCAGAGGAGGTGGGGCTAGAGCCATGGGTGCTGGGTGCCAGGAACAGGAGACATAGGACGAGGGCCAGTGCAGGCCAGCCTGCTATGAGGGGTGGATGTACAGGGGAGCAGAGGCTTTGGTCGTAACTGAGGATCTTCTTGGTTAGAATTGGAGGGAAACCCAGGTGCAATGCTGAGCTGAGAGAAAAGCCCCGGATGGGAGACAGCTGAGGCAGTAGCTGGGAGAAAGGACAAGGGATCAGTAAGATTCTTGAGCAAGCAGGGGTGCCAGAGCAATGTGGGCTCCAGCTTTTCTCCCCCGAGAGTGCAGAAAAGGAGGTGAGAGCTTCGTGTCAGCTGTGGCTTTATCAGTTAGGAGGAGAGAGTTGGGCACGATGTTCCCTTGAGGCTGGAGCCTAGGTGAAGCCAGGGATCTTGGGGGAGATGGCTAGCGGACATCCAGGCTTTGGTTGTTGTGGCCACAGTGTGAGGAGGGCACAGTCCAGAGACAGCATTGCAGACTTTGCTGGGGACTTCTGGCCAGCAAATGTGGGCAGGGGAAGGCCCAGGCTGGGACCCCTACACGCACACCTGTTAAGAGGCAGCATCTGGTGGGGTCTAGGTTGTGGCTTTGCTGGGCCTGGGGCAGGAGGCTGATGGTGAGGTGCTTGAGGGACCAGGGAGGCAGATCAAGACACTCTGGCTGGGCTAACAAGAGTGGCTGAGATAAACGTTCCTGTGTGCTCTCAGTTATAAGCAGTCATGTCCACCCATAAATCAACCCTCCTTGTTTCATTATGAAAATACCCTGGGCCCCCGCACGTCAGTCAGGAGCCTTTTGTCAGCCGAGAGGGGCCCAGAGTCGCCCTCCCACACTGCCTTTGTGTCACTCTCTCCCCTTATTTCTATGACAGGAGCAGATGCTGCATTACTTGGTTTGCAAACTTTGTGACAATGTGTTGTCACCGTGAATTGTAATGCATCAAGCTCTCTCACTGTCCTGTCATGCTTCTTGATCTGAATTTTCTTCTTATGGTATTAAAGACCCTCTGCTTTTTGCGAGTGCATTTTCTTTGGGCACTTTTGCCCGTCTTTAAGACTGTAGGGTGTTCCCTGGCTTGTGGTGAAGCAGTGGATCGAGCGTGGAACTGGAACGCTGAGGTTACCGGTTCGAAACCCTGGGCTTGCCTGGTCAAGACACATATAGGAGTTGATGCTTCCTGCTCCTCCTCTCTCTTCTCTCTCTCTCTCCTTTCTCTAAAATCAATAAATAAAATCTTTTTTAAAAAAAAAGCAAAACAGTATGGCATTTATTTTTTTAACTCAAAACTGGATTTCATCACAAGAACATTTTGTATCTATATGAAATGATAGGTATTAATTTATTGTGGTAATCATTTTGCAATATGTCGGTCAAGTCATGACGCTACACATGCTATACTTATTAAGTGCTGTGCTTCAATTATATCTCAATAAAGCCAATAAAAAGGAAACGTGATCTGATTGATCTTTAACTACATGGTTAAACCCCATTACTAATTATCAGTGATGTACGTGGTTGTGACGTCATTGTCATTTCTTAGGCTGCATCACTGTGTGACTTGTTCACATCCTCCATCCTTAGGTGCCATCCTTAAGGGCATGGAGGGAGCTGGTCTTACCAGGCACAGTACCCTGACCCGCACTTGGAAGCCTGCTCTGTGCTCTCCTTGCTGCCGCCTTGCTCAGATCGCCCCCTGGGAACCCCACGGCCCAGCCCACTTCTGCCTGCCCTGCCCCCATCTCAGCCTCTTACTCACCAGGACAGCATAGAGCTCTGTGTTTCCACCACCCAACCCCTGTCTCCCTTACTGAACCCTTCACCAAGCCGCATGCCTCCCCTCACTCTCCTGCCCCAAAGCAAGAGAAAGGACACAACCTAGCTGAAGCATCTACCTTTAATTCCTAACCGCAGCCCTGTCCCACCTGTCCCTCGGCTACGGCCCACTCCGAGAAGTGTTGCTTGCATCCTCTACTTTCTTCACTGCTCCCTCTTGTCACTGAAAGTGTCCGGGCAAGGCCCCCCTGACTCTAGGAGTGTGGCTGTCCCACATCTCTGGCCTCCCATGCTTCCCCCTTCACTTTCCTAGCTTTCATCCCTCTCCACTGGGTCCTTTTCTACGCACCTGGACATGGTGGGAGTCCAGAGGCCTAGAGAGTCATCCTGCAGCTCTTGATGGCTCGCAGCCTTTCTCTGTGACCTGTCTTGTATCCACACTGCCTGCCCAGCCCCCCTCCCGGCTATCTCAAGGCCAACAACTCCAAAGAGAAGTCTTGATTCCCCTCAGCCAGCCTTCACCTTCCTTGTCCCTCCTAGTCCTCAGCAAGTCTCTTCACACTGTCTTAGAAGGGGCTTGGCGGCAGGTCTTCCACAGCAGCCATTGGACCATGCCCTCCCTTTTTCAGAATCTCTGGTGGCTGCCATGGCTGAGAGGACAGCCCGTCGGCCCCCCTACCATGCCCCCTTCCTGAGGACTTTACTCCTCTGGCTTCCTCCTGACCCGGCCTTACCTGTATCTTCCCTTCCTTAGGTCTCAGCAAAGATTTGCTTAATTAATAATTTAAATTTTTTTTCTCGTCTTTTGCTAGCTACACAGTTTTCTATACTTTCTTTTCTTCTGCATTAACTTAGCAGAGACACATCCCTTTTTATCTTGCTAGCTATTAACCTTTCAGTTTCAAAACCTTCTTAGACTTATATTTATCTAAGAATCGGCCAGAAACCAACCAGTGTCATGGACCACATCCAGTGGTGGGATTCAAATAATTTAACAACTGGTTCTCTGTCCTAATGACTATTTTAAGTGTAAAATGATGATACACTGAAAGGTAGGTTATTATTTCATACATTTAATACTTAAATAAGATTAAAAAGTACACAAAACTAGATTATGATATAAGAAAGTCTTAAGATACTAATAAAAAATATTAAATAATGCCTAACAAAAAATAATAAAGCTGTTATTTAATATATTTCCGTATTGCTTCTTGATTGGTGTCCTCACTTGCAATTTTTTTCACCTATGGACAGAATGAACATTACTATGGGTGCTTAGAATACACTGTTGCACAGATGAACGTTAAAAAAGAGTAAGGGATGTAAATTTGTGATTTTCACATTGGGCTGCTGCCCAGGCGCCTACGCTAGAGAAAACCCTAGTTACAAGTGCCATTTTAACAACCGGTTCACCAAACTCAACAAAAAATTAGGCGTCGGTTCTAGCGAACCAGTGTGAGCCAGCTGATCCCACCACTGATCACATCTGTTCAATAGGACTGGAGCATCTCCATTCCAATCCTACACACACCAAACTGGTACTATTGTGGATAGAACTGAAGCTTTTACTCATTGGTTATCGCTACTATATTTTTTTAAAAAAGAAAGTTATGTGTCTGCTCTTTTAAGAGCTGTCTTTGATTTTTCTATTGTTTCATACCATATTCAGGATGACATAGACCTGAATGGTCTTCAGCAGCTATTTGCTGCCACTGCCCTGGCCTGAGCCTTCTTTGTCCTTGTGCCCCTCGTTGTTCTTGTTCCTCCCTGTAAAGCCAGAAGCCAGGGCCAAGGCCACCATCAGAGCCGCCCAGCCCATGCAGGTTTGCACTGGATTCGGACAGTCGGTAAAGAAACAATGGAGCCAAAAACTGATGGGCCATTTTCTTTAATTCTAGCTTGCACCCGGCAGGCAAGTAAAAACACACACTGGGCTCCAAAACCCACTCACATTCAGTGCTCACAAAGCCACTGACTTATCCGAGTTTCCTAGAATCAAAGGTTTCTAGCTCACCAGCCTTATTCTCTTCAGTTCCCCATCTCCTTCCTTCTCCCTGTACAAACTCTGCACCAACTCTCTTCTCACTCAGCACTCCGCCATCTTGGCTGCTTCTCCTGGCCACATGGCCTCTTTCTGCTCTCTGCTCTGCTCCCTCTGCTCTCTCATGCTAATCATCCCAGGAACCCAGAGAGCAAGCTCTCATTCTGCCCCCATTTTATAGTGTAGTTTCCAAACCTTTAATCCAATATATAAAATAGGGAAGTCTCTAATACAAAGACACTTCTCTGAAGCATGATTGGATTGTACCGCCCCACATCAAAACGGGTGGGAAAGGCTTAATCCCAAAACCAAGCACCAGGCTACAAGGATTATACTTGCCCACAGAGACACACATTAATATCACCTGGGCGACGGCCTCCTAGTGGGCAGCGCCGTCTTTAACAAAGTGAGCATAATACATTTTATCTGCCCAACACTCCCCTACTGGCAGGGTCTTTCCAATGGTGAGGCCCCAACTCGTGTAGCCTTCTCTGCCTAGTGTGACACTCTTAGCAGGAGGGGCCTTGGCAGGCCTGTGGGCCATGTGCATGGTCCTTTCCGTGATCAGAGGGCCTTTCCTCCCAATGGGTGTCCTGGGTGGAAGGGTCCTCCGCCTTCATGGCAGCCTGTTTCCAAGGTCTGTGGTCTACATTCCCAGCATAGACCCGTACGTTTGTTTCAGTTGGAAGGGAAATTAGGGTGTGTGTGTGGAGGGCGGCCTCAGTAAGCCGTTCCTAAATTCCTTCCAGAGAGTCCAGCCTACGTTGGCTCCTTCCCCCTGTTCAGGACAGCCTGCAACAGCAGTGAGAGGAGCTCGTGCACCTGGCTCAGAATGTTCTAGGCGGGTCTCGGGTTCTGTTTGCCTGAGTCGTGGTTGCAGTAACCAGGTCAGCCCTGTGGGTTACAGGGTCAGAATCAGGCTGGGGTGGGACCATGACAGTAGGCACTGCTCAGTGGGCAGCTCCCAACATTAAGGACCTGGAGGACCCAGGGTCCACATGGATGCTCCGTGGAAAGGGAATGGAATGAAAGCATGTCCTACTGAGCTGTGAGCAGGATAAGGGAACTCACAGTGCGGGGCAGGGTACTGGGAGAAACCCCTGGATCTTCAGGGTCAAGCAAAGCCTCTCTCTCTCTGCAGCATCTGACTTCCTGCTGTCACCTCCCTTTGCTAAGAGCCAGGGAGAGGCTGGCAGCCCAGCTAACCTCTTGTACGAGGCAGGACAGAGGTGAAGGGGGTGGAGAGCAAACAGCACCGTGTCAACCAGAAGGGAAAAAAGCAGTGGCTATATTCTTCTCTGTGTCCTTTCTTTTTTTTTTTTTTTTTTTTTTTTTGTATTTTTCCGAAGTGAGAAGCAGGGAGGCAGACAGACTCCCGCATGTGCCTGACCAGGATCCACCAGGCATGCCCACCAGGGGGCGATGCTCTGCCCATCTGTGGCATTGCTCTGTTTTAACTGGAGCCATTCTAGCATCTAGAGGCAGAGGCCATGGAGCCATCCTCAGTGCTTGGGCCAGCTTTTCGCCAATGGAGCCTTGGCTGCGGGAGGGGAAGAGAGAGACAGAGAGGAAGGAGAGGGGGAAGGATGGAGAAGCAGATGGGCGCCTCTCCTGTTTGCCCTGGCCAGGAATCGAACCCAGGACTTCCATATGCCGGGCCGATGCTCTACCACTGTGCCAACTGGCTGTGGCTTCTGTGTCCTTTCAAAGCCAGCTCTCCTTTCCAACCTTGAGCCTATTTATTCATTTTGTACTTGCTGGGCCTTGTGCTGGGACCTGTCACATCGTGAGGGTGGCATGTCAACCAGCAGCCTCCAGGAGGGTGTTGGGGTCCTGGGTGTGGAGCAGAAGCCCATGGGCAAGCAGCAGGAGCGTCCCAGGCCCCCACCTCTGCCCCCATTCACTCAGGAGGTCACAATGATGGACAGAAAGGGAGTGTCTCAGTGCTAGACATTTGTACGTGGATGTTTGTTTTTCCTTCTTTAGACCACCTTGCTGGGCCTCTACCTTTCGTTGGAAAAGAGTTATTGTGTTGGGTATCCACAAAACCCACATCTCCTTGACCTGATAGGGAAATAAGGGACTTCCAGGCATAATCTTGACATTTCCTGCAGGCTCTAGAAGCTGGCCCACTCCTGCTTGGCCAGCAGGCAGTCTGCCTTGGAGCTGGAATGCCAGGAGGCAGACACCCTGTGGGTCTGGTAGGGCCTACAGCAGTGCAGCGGTGCTCGGGGGCCTGGGACAGCCTCCCGCTTCCCAAGCCTGCTACTCCAAAGGTGGGGGGGCTCAGGGTCACTGCTCCTGAGCTCCACAGGTGCCCACCCAAGACCACAATGAGGCCATGACTGGTGGATTAGACTGTCTGGGGCTGCTCAGCAGCCCCTGGGTCAGGCTGGCCTCCACAGTTAGGTGTGGGCCTGTGAAACAGCACACAGGACCTGGTGGAGCCTCTGACCAGGCTCAGTGTGATTCCGTGCATGAGATCACACAGCTAAGAAAAGGGCATCTGTGGAAACAGAGTGGTTGGGTGATGTGTTCTGGACTGTCAGCTCAGGATGCACCAACACCTAAAAATCAAACAACAAAAAAGCAAAGACCTCTTGGAAGGCAGGGGCCAGAGCCTGTCCTGACCTGGGTCCTTTCAGGCCGTGGTGGCTTCTGGTCTACAGCCGTGGAACACTGATGCTCCTCGTGTGGCCTGCCAGGCATTGACACGCTCGGTCCACGGGGAAGGGAAGGCGATGTGCCACATATCTTAGTCCAGGGCCCTGAATTGCTGTAGTTAAAGGGAAACACTCTTCACATTGAGGTGTCCGTTTTTGCTTCAAGTCTATTTTCCCGCTTGGAAACAAAAGCAGAGAGCAAGGGGCTCCTCATGTACGAATCAGCTAATAACTCTGACTTCCTTAGAGCGGCAGTTTTTAACCTTTTTCATCTCATGGCACACATAAACTAATTATTAAAATTCTGTTGCATGCCAAAAAATACAATTTTCATCGATCTTACAAAAAATACATATAATTTTGATTCATTCACATGGATACCTCTGTTGTGTTGGCTGTTGTCACTATTTTATTTGACACTCTCGGGGAAAGAGATCAGTGCCTCTGACTGAGTAGTCAGGTCGCATGGTTTAAAAATTCTTGTGGCACACCGAGTCAGTGGTTTTCGATCAGTGTTCCATGGCACACTGGTGTGCTGCAGGAATTCTAGTAATTAATGTATGTGTGCCACAGGATGGAAAAGGTTAAATATCGCTGCTTTAGGGGAACATATAGCATCCCAGCTTCTTTTGTGAAGATTGGCACTTTTTTTTTAAGTGAGAGAAAGGGAAAGAGTGAGACAGATTCCCACATGTACCCTAACCAGGATCCATGAGGAAACCCTCATCTAAGGTTGATTTTCAAATCAACCAAGCTATTTTTAGTGCCCGAGGCTGACACTGGAACCAATCAAACCACTGGCTGAGGGAAGGAAGAGGGAGAGAAGGGGGAGAGGGAGGTGGGGAGAAGTAGATGGTCACCTCTCATGTTTGCCCTGACCAGGGATCGAACCCAGGATGTCCACATGCCGAAGGATGCTCTATCCACTGAGCAACCAGCTGGGGCCAAGACTGGCACTTTTGGAGGACATGTGAGTCTTTTGGGGCAAAGCAACACGACATCATACACCTTATTTTGGGGAGAGCGAAAGGAAGAAGGCCCAGACTCCCCCTTCCATCAGCCTCTGTAGACAGGACGGAGGCTGTGGGCTAGCACGTACTCCTAGTGTGTGAGCCCAAAGGTTCGTCACCTGTAAGGGTGAGGTCCTGGTACCCAGGACTGCAGGCAGGACAGCCCAGGCAACTCACAGGTGGAGTTTCTTCTGACTTACTTGAGGAAGACATTGACAGAGGTCAGGCAGTGTGGGACTGATTGTGACTCATTTAGGCAGAAGGTAATTAAAGGCAAGCTCTGGAGGACCTGGGATGGAGCTTGAAAATTGGGTGCTTTGGAGGACCCAGACAGAACCTCAGTAAACTGCATGGGCAGGGGTCAAGGCTCTGGGTCAGGGTGGGAGCTCAGGTCAGCCTTGTTCTAGCTCAGATGTGCATTCCCGGAAGAGCATCACAATGGGTGAACTGACCCCCACCCTTGCCCACACAGGTTTCTAAGTGACAATTCTAGACTGTTCCCAGGGGCAGGGCTGTCCGAAGGTATACAGGGCCCCTGTCTACATAAACAACCTGATTAACAATGTATTACAAGATCCATGAGCCCATGTGGGGTATGGTCATGTAGGCTTACAGGTCTGGGAAAGGGCGCTAACCCACTTGTTTACTGCCCATTGGATCAGTGCCTGCAGAGGCCCTTCTTTGCTTGCATGCTCCGTCTCTTCCTGTTCAGACCCAGGACCCAGCTCTGTGTGTTCTTTGTCCTGAGTGTGCTGATCCTGGCTCATGCCATGTTTGTCTCCCACAGTGGGGAAAGTGCAGTTATTGCAGTGCCTGGCACTCTGGAACAGGCCTTTGTAGAGATGCTGTGGGGCTCTTGCTCTGCATTCCCAAATCCAATGTATTTAGTGCTGCTGTGGCATCTCTCCGACTCGGCTTCCCCGTCTGTTAGAAATGCTGGCTTCCATGGCTCTCTCAAAAGCTGTGGCTGTGCTTCAGCAGGTAAGACCATGAAAGCACACCGATGTGCTCCACGTTACGCAGGAAAATGGGAACAGTTGTTAATCTCTGGTCATGTTAAATCAGTTGTAGAAGTTTTTGGTGTACATGATCCCCTGCCTTCACGCTGCCCCCTGCAGGCTGAGTGAGAGAAGCAGCTCCCTTTGTGCCATCTCCGGGAAGACCAGCCTGGAGAAGCATAATGTTCAATATTGCTGTGAGAGAGGAGAAGACAGAGCACTAGCCCCGAGAGCCCTCAGAGCCGAAGGGTGCCCTTCGGTGGCCTGGAGCCTCAGGGCTCTGGGTGGGGCCCCTGTCCTGGGCGCACAGGCAGAGCAGTCCTGCTGCTGTCCTTCCTAGCACTGAGTTTTGTAGGCAGGGTGACAATTGCAGTTGGAGAATGGAAGGACGAGAGCCAACATATGAGCATTCATGTGCCCCTCACACTCAACCGTGGGCATCAGAGGCTAGAGCCTGAACTCTTTCCGTGTCAGATGTGAGTGAGAGTCACCAAAGCCAGGTGTCAGCATAGCTCTGGAGGTTCAGTCCCATGCACGTCTGGAAAAGAAATACACCTTTGTCTAGGAGGCATGGTTTGCTTGCCCAGGACCCTGAGACAACCTCACAGGCATGAGTCCTGGAGCCCTGGGGCCATCTGGTGGGCTGCAATGTACGGCAGAGGGTTGGAGAAGGCCCCGAAGGCAGCAGCAGAACCCACATGGGTTCTGGTCAGGTTTGGGCCTCTGCCCGAGAGCCCTGCCTTGGCCACATTGTTTCCTTGGTGTTTCTGGAGTTTGCCAGACCCACTTCCTCCTCGGGGCCTCTGCTTTTGCTGCTGGGTCCCCTAGGGCTACTGCTCGTGCAGTGCTAGTCCCAGCCCGGGAGATGCCTTGGAGAGCCCGTGTGTTCAGCGTGTGTGCTCCGGGAGGAGGCTGCCAATATGCACCCAACAGGCAACAAGTGAACGGGGAAGAATGAACTGGCCAGAAGATGCCAAGAGCAGCCTGGGGAGCCATTTCCATTTTAATGTATTTCAACTTTTGATCGTAAAATAACTTCAGACCTAGAGCAGAGTTATAAAAACAACATAGTGCTTTCCTGTGTGCCTTTCACCCAGCTTCCCTGGTGTTAACATCCTATGTGACGTGGCACAGTGACATGAAGAGAGTCACCTTACACTGCAGACTGCATCTGAATTTTTGACCATTTTCCAACTTCTGTCCTTTTTCTGATTCAGGACCCCACGCAGTCTCCCGTGTGGCATTTGGTGACTGTGGCTCTTCAGTGTCTTCCGGTCCGAGCTCTTCGGTCTGTTGTCCAGGGCTCTGGAAGACACTGGTCAGTTATTTCGTAAAGTGGCCCGTATGCTCGCTCAGTCAGGCTGAGCCCGGGCACCTGGGCGGGAGCAGCTGCACTCCTCAGCACAGCCCAGCGGAGCTTCTGATGGGGACGTGTCTTGCTCTTCTTGGCTGTGACCCTCATCGCTTTGAGAGCCACCGCCCCTCATCTGCTGGGGTCCTCCCTTGTAAAATGACTGTTTTTCCCTTTCTGATTCATAAATATCTCTTGGGGAGACATTTTGAGATTATGCAATCAGTCTATTCCTCCTCAGACTTTTGTCCACTGATTTTACATTCCATGGATGACCCTCATCGGCTACGATTCTTCCTGTGATGTTTACTTTGGCAATTTTTCTCAGGCAGTCATTTCTTCTACACTTATAACTGAAATCCACTATGAGGAACAGCTGCTTCTCCTGCCCCATGTAATTATTCTTCTAGTATGTATGTATATAAGTACAGATTTTGTGTGTTTATTTAATCTGTGAGTTACCATCACTATCATTATTTATTATTTGGTCAAATTAGTTTAGATTTGGCAAGTGAGAACACATTCAAATTGGATCCTCTTGGTTATTTTGTTTTTGTTTCCTTGCATGCTTGAATGTGACTAAATAAAAATTTATTGTGGTAAATAAATTTTGCATAAAACATACCATCCGAACCATTTCTAAGTGCACAGTTTAGTGTTATTAAGTGTATTTACACTGTTGTACTGCCCTCATCAGCATCCATCCCCAGAACTCTTTTCACCTTGTAAATTTGACGCTCTGTCCCCATTAAACACCAACTCCCCATCCCCCTAACCACCAGTTCCTGGGACCCTCCACTGTACTTTCTGTCTATGAATTGGACTACTCTAGGAACCTCATATAAGTGGAATTACACAGTATTTCTCTTTTTGTGGCTGGTTTATTTCATTGAGCATAATATCCTCAAGGTTCATCCATGTTGTAGCACATTGAAAGATTTTCTTACGTTTAAGGCTGAATGATGTTTCCTTGTATAATATATCACATTTGGTTTATCCATTTATTCACTGATGGATACTTGGGTTGCTTCCATGGTTAACTATTGTGGATAATGCTACTGTGAGCATGAGTGTAGTACAAATACCTTTTTGAGATTGGGGGTATATACCCAGAAGTAGAATTGCCGGGTCATATTGGAATTCTATTTTTAATTTTTGGAGGAACCTCCATACTGTTTTCCACAGTGGCAGCTCCATGTCATTCGGGGTAGTGAGGCAAGGCATCACTGAGGCAGGTGCATCTCTTCCAGGAGAGCTCTGAGGAGGGAGGCAGTCCATGGTGGTGGGAGCCGGCGTGGCAACAGCCTCCTCTCAGAGACGCCCTGAGGCGCATGGGGTCTGCACCTGCCCGGCTTCCAGGGGAGGCCCCAGGGCCCAGTCTCAGCACTGTTGGTGTGTGTACCTTGTTGTCATGTGTGGATGCCATGCTGTGCCCTGGGGGAATGTGGGGGGGGGTTGGAGTAGAGAGGGGGTGTCACTTTTCTTACCCCAGGACTCTGACACTCTCTCCCGGTATGATGCCTGGCCCCCTGTAGAAGCAGCATCCCAGGGCCACCAGCATGCCCTGCAGTGTCCAGTGCTGATGGAGCCACTGAGCCTGCATTTGTTCGGTGCTTTCCATCCCTGCTGGCCTTGCTCCTCCAGTTCTCTGTCTAGGCTCCAGTGGTCCACACAGGGTCCCAGGGCCATGTGGGCTGCCATCCCAGCTCTGGAACTAATATTCATTCCAAGGTCGTTGGCGTTGTGGCCCAGCCCCTCATCCGGGAGCACGTTTGACCAGTGAGGACATAGCAGGGGCAGAGTCTGAAGGCCTGTGGAGCAACCTGGCTACAGCCCAGAGAACCTGGCCCTTATAGCTCTCTCTTCCCAAAATAAACTAGACACTATCCTTCATCAGATGGTGTGGCCTGATTTTTGTTTGGGGAAATCTGGACAAGAAGGGGCAACAGAGGACCTCGGGCTCTGGCATGGTTGCCCGCTGGGCAGAGGACGGTTGGCGGTCAGCCTGTCCCGAATACCACAGCAGACCCCAGAGATCTGGGCAGGAAAAGAAGCCAGAAAAAGAAGGAAACTGAAGTAAGGCAGGGTACCCTAGGCCTGAGATACTTAGAGAGCTGTGGTGGCCCAGGGACCCGGGAACAAGGCCCATGGTGAGAGGTGAAAGCTAAGCTCCTTTGCCCGTACACTTCTAACCCTGGGCCCAGCACATGTGGGCACAGAGGACCTCCACCACTCTCTCAAGTCTTCACCTCCCAACACTCCATTCTACCTCTGGGGAAACTGAGGCTTAGAGAGAGGTAGACTGTGCCATCGTTGCCCAGGGAAACGTAGGATTTGCACTTTGGTGGTCTGTGTGGCGGCCTGCACTTTCCCCTCTGGGTTTTTGTTTCTGCCCTGCATCTGAGGGACACAGCCACTGGGCAGCCCAGCTGTTGGCCTGGCCTGGCCTGGCATCCCCACTCTCTGCTGTGTCCTTGATAGTCCTCGCCCTGCCCCCACTCTGAGCAGACCCAGGTTAAGGGTGTTCCAGGTCAAGCTGTCCCCCAGCTCTCTGGGTAGTGGCTCTCCCCACCTGCCAGGCAGCTGGACCCTGGTGAGCCTCTGTCTCCCCTCTAGCCCTTCATGCTTTCCTGGAGGACCATCCCCGGTGGGGAGCAGGACACAGCATCCTGGGCACCCAGACCAGGGCTTCCTTTCCCGACTGGGTGTGCATCTTGGATCGGATGTGCCATCCTTGTAGAATTGCAGCCTTGTCTTCCAGCAGCGGTACAGCCTCAGCCTTAGATCCCCAGGAAATCTGAGGGTGCTGTGGGCATAAGGAGAGCCCCTTGGCAGAGCCCTCGCTGAGCTCTGGACTATAGCCAGGCTCCCCAGGATGGATGAATGGCACTAGCCTGGAGTTGCCCTCAGTGGGGCTCTGGAGCAGGACTCCCATTGGTCCCCAGAGAGGGGTTTGGGTTGGAAAGCTAGTCCCTAGACCTGCTCCTCATTGGCTGGCTGAGTAGTGTTCCTGTCCCTGGGGCCTGCGCTGATTGATGTCATGGGAATAGGGATGCTCACTGTAGAAGGAGGAAGCTCAGGGCATCCCCTGTGTCACCTCTGATGTGCTCCAACGTCACTGGAGTCACAGCTCTTCTCTTACCTAATTCCAGCCAGGTAAGATGTGATTCAAGGGGCGACCTGCTGAGTGGTACCCCTTCTTCCTGCTGTGCGGAGGTGATCCCTGAACAGCAGCCCCTGGCAGCTCTGTCATTCCGGCCCACGGACCATCTGGCACTCTACCTTCAGCCAGCTCCAAATCTAGGTGACTGAAACACAGCGGCTGCTCTAGGTTGAACTGTGCCCTCTATTTACATATCCAAGTCCTGTATGTGGGGGTAGGGTCTTTCCAGGGGTTCACTTAAGATGAGGCCATAGGGTGGTACTCTAATCCAGTGTGACTGCTGTCCTTCTCAGTAGAGACTAAGACATAGACATGTACCATGTGAGGGTAATGATGTAAGGACACAGAGGAAGCCATCCAGAAGCCGAGGAGCTGACCCTGCCAATGCCTTGTTCTCGAACTTTTAGTCTTCAGGACTGTAAGGACATAATTGTCTGTTGTTGAAGCCCCCAGTCTGTGGCACTTGTTATGGCTACTCAAGTGAACTAGATAGGCCTGGAAGAGGAGCTGGCCCAGCGTCATGTTAGGGCAGTGGCAGTCAACCTGGTCCCTACCGCCCACTAGTGGGCGTTCCACCTTTCATGGTGGGCGGTAGCAGAGCAACCAAAATATAAATAAAAAGATAGATATAGCCTGACCAGGCGGTGGCGCAGTGGATAGAGCGTCGGACTGGGATGCGGAAGACCCAGGTTCGAGACTCCGAGGTCGCCAGCTTGAGCGTGGGCTCATCTGGTTTGAGCAAAAGCTCACCAGCTTGAGCCCAAGGTTGCTGGCTCGAGCAAGGGGTCACTCGGTCTGCTGAAGGCCTGCGGTCAAGGCACATATGAGAAAGCAATCAATGAACAACTAAGGTGTTGCAACGCGCAATGAAAAACTAACGATTAATGCTTCTCATCTCTCTGTTCCTGTTTGTCCCTGTCTATCCCTCTCTCTGACTCTCTCTCTGTCTCTGTTAAAAAAAAAAAAAAAAAGATAACTATAGTAAGTTTTATAAAGATTTATTCTGCCGGCCCTGGCCGGTTGGCTCAGCAGTAGAGCGTCGGCCTGGCGTGCGGGGGACCCGGGTTCAATTCCCGGCCAGGGCACATAGGAGAAGTGCCCATTTGCTTCTCCACCCCCCCCACTCCTTCCTCTCTGTCTCTCTCTTCCCCTCCCGCAGCCAAGGCTCCATTGGAGCAAAGATGGCCCGGGCGCTGGGGATGCCTCCTTGGCCTCTGCCCCAGGCGCTAGAGTGGCTCTGGTCGCGGCAGAGTGACGCCCCAGAGGGGCAGAGCATTGCCCCCTGGTGGGCAGAGCGTCGCCCCTGGTGGGCGTGCTGGGTGGATCCCGGTTGGGCGCATGTGGGAGTCTGTCTGTCTCTCCCCATTTCCAGCTTCAGAAAAATACAAAAAAAAAAAAAAAAAAAAAGATTTATTCTGCCAAACTTAGTGAAAATCCACCATAAAGTACTTGGTAAGTAATTATTATTATATGCTTTAACTTGCTGTAACTCTGCTTTATAAATTTTATAAAGTAAAGTTACTTCTCTACTTTATAAATCACCATTACTGTGGAACCGGTGGGCGGTTAGAAAATTTTACTACTGACAGAGATACAAAAGTGGGCAGTAGGTATAAAAAGGTTGACTGCCCCTGTGTTAAGGGATGTGTAAGTGGCTTCCTCTCGAAGCTGCAAAGTGAGCAGAAAGGGGTGAGGCCATGTGACTGCCAAGGGATGGTGTGGCGCCCCTAGGCCTGTGACCTACAGCAGGATACTGGGGGCTTTGCTCATCATGGTGAGTCTCCTGGGGCTTTGGGGTGGCCAGATGGGAGTTTCTTTGGGGCCTGGGCCTCTGTGGGTGAAGGTGACTGGTGACATCTTGACCCAAGGACCTGCTACTAGTGACATTGGTTTGGGGGGTATTAGCCCCCTCACAGTCATCCTCAATACCCCAAATAATACAGATCTAGGGCGAAAGCACACAGTGGCACTCCTGAGCAAGTGCCCCTGCCACCGCAGCCCCCTGACCACACCATGCAGGTCTGTCTGGTTGGGGCCGGTGTGGTATAGCTCAGACATGCTGGCCCAGCCGCATGAGATGGTGGAAGGAGGGAGGTGTGCATGGCCTCCAGGAGGCTGGGCGGCTGCTGAGACAGGACACAAAGGTGCTGGCTTCCAGCTCTTGTGTGTGCTATGCGGGCCGGACTGCCCCAGGGCTGGGTGCCAGCCCAGGGAAGGGCTATATCTGCAGGACCTTGAACGAGGAACTTGGACTTGATTATGCGAGCTTTCCTCCACCTCACATCTAAGGCCACAGTGTGCTGGCTGAGACCCACCTGGTAAGATACAGAGCTCAGGAAGGAACATTCCATTTTTTGCTCTTTTGGCAAATGTTCCTGCAACAAGAGTCATTTTTCTTCTCTGGAGGAGAGGCCTTGTTATTTCTGTGAATGTTAATTTGTGACTGAGGACATTTCCCAGCGCAGCCTTTGTGCTGAACAAGCCTGGAAAATGTCAGCAGTCACATGGGCAGGGGCAAGTGTCAGTTCTTCTGATAGATGAGCAGGTTCATTGTGGCTGTGAGGTCTGCATCCAACCCGCTGACCCCTCTGTTCCGGCCAGGCTGGGGGAGGGCTTTATTTCCTGGAGGCCCTCCTGGCACTGGGATGCTCAGGGGCTGAGTGTGGGACAGTCTGGGCTCTCAGGCTGGACAGGCCAGCTCCTGTGAGGGCCACCCTGGGGCTGCCGAACTTAGTTGGCAAGATCGTCAGGCTGGCCCCTGTGTGGCCCCCAAGATGCACACTTGTGAGCATCTAGTTTTCTTCATCTTCCTCTCTAATCTTTCTCTTTCTTCCCCCAACCCCTTCCCTGGTCTTTTCTCCAAATTGTCTATTTTGATATATGGCCCTTGGCAAGCATCTTCAAAATACAGAAAACACTAATAAAAAAAAAAGCAAAACTCACCCCAAACCTTAATTCTATTAACTGTTTGTTACAGATGTTTCTAAATGGTCTCATTTCATGTTACTGATAATGCTATTGATAGTATCCTTAAACTCCTATCTATGAACTTCAGCAGCTAATCAGTAACTGTTGATTCCTTCTATAGAAGATTAAAATATTAATACAGTGACTTTTTGCGTCCCTCCTCTATCCTTTGTTTCATTCTTATTGACCAGTTTGGCAGTTTTTGCCCCAATTTATCAAAGTTGAATTGTGAATTATTTTTACCTTTCATAGCTTTCCTTTCAAGTCTCTGGTAAACGATGTGGTCTGTAATCATAATCATCACAGTGGGATGGATGCAGAGGCCCATTCTGGTTCTGTCAGCCTGTGTTTCTTTTTTCCACTTGTTTTGGCTCGACTCTGAAACCAGACCCAGGCAGCATCAACAGCAGGCGAGGAAGGAGACACCGCCGCAGACCTGAGGCGGGAGCTACCGAGGGGACTCCCTTCTGTGGCGGACTGGGCATCGTGCCTCTGCACACCCGGCTCCCCCAGGCGCGAACTTGTTCAAGGTCATGCACCTGGTGAGGCAGAGTTTGGGCTCCCCTTCCCATCTCTTGTTCCCCAAGAGTTGGCAGAAAGGGTGAATTAATGTGGCACCAAACATGACCTTGAAGACACTGTATCTTAAAAATCCCAGCTGGCTTCCTGGAAGATATTGACAAACTGATCCTAAAATTTATGTGGAAATACAAGAGACCCAGAATAGCCAAAGCACTGTTGAAAAGAGAATACCCAAATTAGGGGAATCACACACTTTCTGATTTCAAGACTTGCTACAAAGTTACAGAAATCAAGGCTGTGTGTACTGGCCGAAGGACAGACATGTAGATCAAAACAGATCTGAGGATCCAGAAATACATCCCCACACTAACCTTTGACCAGAGTGCTAAGACAACCCAGTGGATGAAGGAGTAGTCGTTTCAACAAACGGTGCTGGACAACCAGATAGCCACATGTGAAAGAATGACGTTGCACCCCTCCTCACATCATATAAAAATGAACTCAGAATGGATTATAGATCTAAATAAAAGAGCTTAACCTATACCACTCTTTAAAAATGCAGTAGTAAATCTTAATTGCTTTGGTAGGCAAAGCCTTAGGAGTGGCCCAGAAAGCACAAAAGGCAAAAGAAAAAACAGACAAGTTGGGTTTCATGAAAACTATTTATAACGTCCAAGAACAAACAATCAAGAAAGTGAGATGACCCACACAAAGAAAAAATGTTTGCAATTCTGATATCTCATAGGGCAGTGGTTCTCAACCTTTCTAATGCTGTGACCTCGCAATACAGTTCCTCATGTTGCGGTGACCCCAAACCAAAAAATAATTTTGGTGGCTACTTCTTAACTGTAATTTTGCTACAGTTATGATTCGGAATGTAAATACCTGATATGCATTATGTATTTTCCGATGGCTTTAGGCAACCCCGCTGGGGTTGCGACCCACAGGTTGAGAACCGCTGTCATAGAGACTTGTATCTAGAATACATAAAGAACTCTTACAACTCAGTAAAAATGACAATAATCCAATTTTTAAAATGAACAACAGGTCCGAAAAGTCATTTTTCCAAAGAACAGAAGCAAATAGCCAATGAGCACGTGAGAAGACGCCCAACATCCTTAGCCATCAGAGAAATTCTAAACAAAACCATAATGGGGTACCACTCCGCACACATGAAGATGGTTAGAAAAAACAAACTAACAGACCATGGTAAGTGCCAGCAGGGATGTGGAAAAATGGGAGCTCTCACACACCATTGGTTGGAACTGAATGGTGCAGCAGCTCTGGGAAGCCGTCAGGCCTAGTGTTTCCATAGGACCCAGCCCTTTTACTCCTAGGGAGATACCCAATAGAAATGAAGACGTATGTCCACACAAAACACTATGTATGAATGTTCAAAGCAGCGTTATTAGCAAGAACCAAAAATGGAGACAACTCAAATGTCTGTAAAGCAGTGAATGGATAAATAACACGGGGCATATTCATATAATACAGTATTATTTGACAATAAAAAGAGGAATTTAAGTACTGACGTATTCTACAACACAGGCATCTTGAAAACACTTTGCCGGGTGAATGAAGTCAGTCACGAAAGATCATATACTGTATGATTCTGTTTCTATGAAATGTCCAGAAATAAGCAAATCCATGGAGACAGAATGAAGTTTGGCAGTTGCCAGGGACTGACATGTATGTGGGGTGGTTGGGGGGAAAGGCAGAGGACTGAGAGTGGGTCTGGGTTTCATTTTGGGGTGATGATGTTCTAAAGTTGATTGTGGTGGTTGGTGAACTCTGAGTAAATTGTATGCTACGAGAATTATAGATCAGGAGAGCTATTGTTCATTTAAAGAAGCATGAATCTCATAGTGACAAAACCCTTTTTAATTTGACTTTAAACTTTCTGATTGAGTCAAGGAGTTTCAATTTGATGCTAATGATCTTTAACACCTCTGTAATTGTATATAACAGAGAGATTAGCATTCAGGTGCAGAGTCTTAGCAAATGGGCTATATCTAGCTAGAATTTACCAAAACCTGGAAAGGGAGAATCAGTCGCTCCAGTGAAGAAGTGCTGGAGTTGGCTGCCCCCCACTGGATCTCCTGAGGTCCCTGATTGGGGGTTGTGGTGTTAGCCAGGGCTGTGTCCCTGAGCCTCCTTCTGTCCTGCTGGGCAAATGGAGCTCCCCGCTTAACTTCTCTGAGCCTTAGTGTCCTTAAAAATAGATCATTCTGCTGTGTAGGATTTTAAGGGAGTTTGAATTTACATTACGTGTGAAGGCCTGTTGTATATCACCTAGTTAACAGGGGGCTCAAACTGGAATCCCCTCAGGTGCTGCCAGTTTCTTAGGAATAGAGGCCAGAGGCTGTTAGTTGATATGCGGAGGAAGTGGGGCACGGGCAGTGGCTGCTACAGCCCAGGGAGGCCTGAGCCTTTATTTGATGGGCAGAGGCCATGGTCCAGGGAGGGAGTGGACTTCCTACTTGTCGTCTGCTAGGGTTCTTTCTACTGGCCCTCTCCTTGGTCCAGTTGGAATTACAGAAGGAAAACTGGTACCTAATTCACAGGTCACCTGCCTAACTCCTCACTTGGCAGGTGAGGAAACTGAGGGCTGAGGAAGGAGCAAGACTGGCCCAAGACCAGGATTCGAAGCCAGGCCTCCTGGCCCTGCATCGTGGCTTGTGCCCTCTGCACCCTGCTCATCAAAGCGGAGTCCAGCTTTTGTTAGCACCTGGCTGGGCACAGGGCTCAGCCCAGGAAGCATGTGTCAGCTGGGGTGTCATGGTTCCAAGCCTCAAAAACTGATTCTGGGCAGCTTAGGGCAAAAGGAGGGCTTTCTGGAGCAAAGGACCTAGAGGGCCTGAAACCAGGCCCAAGGAGGGACAGGGCCTGTGTGGTGAACTTATGTGGGCTCTGTGGTGCTCAGGGACAGCTCTGTCTGTGGTCCCTCAGTTCTATCCACAGACCCTCCTCCAACCTGGGAGAACAAGCCCTGCAGGCTATGTGGCTCCCCAAGTGGAAGGAGGGGTGTGGATTGTGGATGGGAAGAACCTGCATCCACTGAATGAGGCAGAGAGCAGGGGAGGCAGGGACTCTTCCCCAAGAGTGTCCACAGACAGACCCCTCCAGATGGGAGTGCTCTAGAAGGTGTGGAGTAGAAGCTGATGGAGGTACAGGGGAGAGGATCAATGCCTCCTAGCCCCACAGGATTACTCTCACCTGCTAGTGGACAGATGGCTGGTGCTCCTTTTGGAAAAACGGAAAAAGCAGCACGCTAAACAACCCATGGGATGCTAGACTGTGAAGGAGCCTGCAGGTTAGGACAGAGTGGCTTTAACCTAAGGAGACTTTAGTTCTCATGCCTGTGACTCCCACGGGCTTCAAGCCCTTCCCTGTAAAGCTTCTAGGGCTGCCCTGGCCTCCCTGGGCTGTTGGGAGGTGGTCGGAAGTGGCAGGCCTGGTTTTGGCAGTGCACCCACTAGTGAATAGACCATCATTAGACCGGGATGGGGCATGCAGCCTGTTTGCCCTATGGCCCAACTGAATCTCACTGGTCTGTTTCCAAAAAGGAGAAGGGATGGCTTTCTCTTCTGATCCCAGGCACTCTGGGAGCTGCAGACTTCGGTGCAGTCATAGCCAAGTCCAAGAACCACACCACGCACAACCAGTCCCGAAAATGGCGCAGAAATGTCATCAAGAAACCATGATCTGGCCCTGGCCGGTTGGCTCAGTGGTAGAGCGTCGGCCTGGCGTGCAGGAGTCCCGGGTTCGATTCCCGGCCAGGGCACACAGGAGAAGCGCCCATCTGCTTCTCCACCCCTCCCCCTCTCTCCTTCCTCTCTGTCTCTCTCTTCCCCTCCCGCAGCCAAGGCTCCATTGGAGCAAAGTTGGCCCGGGCGCTGAGGATGGCTCTGTGGCCTCTGCCTCAGGCGCTAGAATGGCTCTGATTACGGCAGAGCGACGCCCCAAGATGGGCAGAGCATCGCCCCCTGGTGGGCATGCTGGGTGGATCCTGGTCGGGCGCATACGTGAGTCTGTCTGACTGCCTCCCCATTTCTGGCTTCGGAAAAATACAAAAAAAAAAAAAAAGAAAGAAACCATGGTCACAAAGATACAAATCTCTTAAGGGGGTGGACCCCAAGTTCCTGAGGAACGTGCACTTTGCCAAGAAGCACAACAGAAGGGCCTGAAGATGCAGGCCAACAGCACCAAGGCCAGGACCGCATGTGCAGAGGCTGTCAAGGACCTCGTAAAGCCCAGGAAGGTCAAGCCCAGGATCTCAAGGAGCAGCAGCCGCAAGCTCAGTCAGTCACACCAGGCTTGAGAAACGTGCTCATGCCCATATCGTCAAGGATCTCGGGCTCTGCCGGGCCAAGTCCAAGGTCAGGGCTGAAACTAAGGCTCAGGCTGCACTGCGGCTTTGGCTCAGACTCCACCTCAGGCTCCCAAAGGTGCCAGGCCCCAGGAAAGCTTCAGAGTCGAGGCCTCTGCTGGCTGATGTAGGACAGAAGCACCAGTGTGACCCCTGGCTGAGGTCTGCATGAGGCTGGTGTCCTCCTGTGCTATTTGTACAAATAAACCTAAAGCAAGATCTGAAAAAAAAAAAGAAGGAAGAGGGGATGAAAGGATACATTTTTCTCCTATCAAAAATAGCTCCAGGAACTGGAAGCTACCAGATGCCAGAATGTTTGGGATTTCTGGGCAAGCGCACATGCAAGGTCATTGGAGGGACAGTGCGCTGATGCGGATGCGGACTACCTTGTCTCAGGTCAGAGTCTGGATCCTCGGTTTTGGATCATCTCCTGTTTTTTTTTTCTTGATTGTTTCCACGGCTACCTTGACAGGCATCTCATGGTTGTTGGTGCCAGAGGTTGCAAACACGGCAAGGCTGAGTGACAGCTGGTGTGGGTTATGAACCTGTGGGAGCCTGCCATGTGCCATGGCCTGTGGCTTCCATGGAAAAAGCCGGTGAGCAAGGCACACTGGTCCCTGCAGATGGGAACAGGATGCTCACTTGCCTTCCTGTGACACCCCAGTTCTGACAGTGTCAGCATTTTGAACATTTTAAAATTCAAAGTAGCAAAGCATAGCTGTTAAACCTTTGGATTTGCTATATACAATATATTTTTTTTACTTTTTTTTTGTATTTTTCTGAAGTGAGAAGTGGGGGCAGGGGCAGACAGACAGACTCTCGCATGCGTCCAACTGGGATCCACCCGGCATGCCCACCAGGGGGCGATGCTCGGCCCATGTGGGGCATTGCTCCATTGCAACTCGAGCCATTCTAGCACCTGAGGCAGTCGCCATGGAGCCATCCTCAGTGCCCAGGGCCAACTTAGCTCCAGTGGAGCCTTGGCTGCAGGAGGGGAAGAGAGAGAGAGAGAGAAAGGAGAGGGGGAAGGGTGGAGAAGCAGATGGGTGCTTCTCCTGTATGCCCTGACCCAGAATCAACCCGGGACTTCCTCAGGCTGGGCCGACGCTCTACTGCTGAGCCAATCGGCCAAGGCTTATTTTTTTACTTTTTATTTCCACGTCTAGTGGGTATTTCATCCTAATCCAAACGGCAAAGGGACAGGGCACAGAAGAAGAGAAAGGTAGACAGGCATCTTATAATTCACCAAGATCTGAGAACTGGTGATTTGATCTGATGAACAGAGAACGGCTGGGTTCTGGGCCCCTGTGGTGGCACCTGAGGGTCAAGGACAGAGCTGTTTGCATGAGCGTCTTTTCTGGTGGGATTGGGCAGACAGTCACCGAGTCTCCCTTCATGGGACACCAGGCTGTCAGACACTCTCAATTGAGTCCCTCTGTACTTCAGGGGTTTCTTTAATATTTATAGGGTTGGGAGAAGAAACTAATTCTTATTAATAAAAATTACATGTAAAAACAGGTACATGTACCACTGCTGTAGGAAAATAAAACTCCCGAGGAAAACTCAGCAAAATGCAGCCCACGATCTATACCTTGTTTTGTCAGTTTTTTCTTTTTTTTTGCAGATTTTCAGATAAATCATTCCTGGGATGCTTACTAAAATATTTGAAAGTCAGGCAATAAAATGAACCCCACTTTCTTTGTGGAAAGCCCCTCACCGAGCACTATTCTGGTCTGGGGCGGGTGGTTAGCCACTGGGCTCAAGTGGTCATCTGTTGGTCCTGGGATGGTCAGAGCTGGTCTTGATAGAACAGTCTGCTGTTTCAGGGAGACCAGATGGTGGTCACCCATGGGCCTCAGAGTGGTCAGTGGCTAGTCTCCTTGGGGCGAGTTTGTGGTCTTGGGGCAGGAACCTCCATCCATGTTTATTGACACACTACCGTGTGTGTGTGTGTTCCATGGTGCTTTCACGCCTCGTGAGAGCTGGGTGACTCTGTGAAGACTGTGTCTCACCTCCCCACATGAGCACACTGTCAGTGAGAGGCCTCTAGTTGTGGGAGGGAAGCATGAGCAAAGGCAGCACACTGCTCGTTCTCCTCAGCGTACTCTAGTGCCTTTCAGACGGGACCCGGGAGCAATCCTGTCAGGCCATTGGCCAACTTGGGCTCTGCCTTCCCGACCATAGAAAGGCCCTGGGTAGCATCACACAGATTCAGTGCTTTCGGGTCACCCACTGGCCTTAACCAGGAAGCCAGCCGAAATGGAGAATCCAACCCCCCACCCGCCATGTGTAGAGAGACCCCACACTGTCTCCTGGGGTGGCTCAAGCCAGATAGGGCTGCTCCCCATGAAGTAAGGTTGCTGGTCATTGTCATGCTGGATCTCTCCAGAATGACCCCAGGCCAGGCATAGATGGCTCCCAATCACATGTATGTGTCCCTCCAGAAGAGGGACTGCCCCGCTGGGCCTTGGTGCCCTGCTGTCCTTTCCTAATTGCCATGCTAGGCCCAGGGGCCCACACGGCAGATGCTCCTTCCACCTGGGCCTGGGAATGCCTAGACCCCATGTGTCCCCCAGGCCTCAGTTTCCTCATTTGGAAAGCAAGCAGGTGGATGACATCACCTGGGGTTGCAAAGTGCCACCTACATGTGCCTGGTTCTGAGTGTGTGCAGGCTGCATACACCCCTGCAGCAACTGCCCAAGGGGAAGGGTGACCCACCCCATCTCTGAGTAACAGAGATCCAGGGACATGTGGCACCATGGTGGAGGTTACCTATCCAGACAGAAATGATGCCAGGAACCTAGAATTACAGAAGCAGGGGCTGCTTATCCACTGCTGCCCTGGAGTCAATTCCCATGTGTCCTTGAAGGGTTTCCATTAATAAAATGAGCTTGAGACACCAGTCTGCCCTAAACCACAAACATAGTCACTGTGTTTTGAACACTTAACCACGAGCTGGTGGAGGGGGACAGCTCAGTGGTGTCTTGGCCCTCCCACTCTGTCTAACAGGTCCCACTATTTCAGCGTCGTACATTCATTCATTCCACGAGTGTTTGCTCACTTCCTCCCAGGCCTGGAGAGGTCCTGGGACACAAGGATGAGTCATAGTGAAGGAAGCTACTGGGTTCCCGTGGGCCTCTCCTTTCTCTCTCCTCCCATAGCCGTGACTTCAGCTCCCATAGCTGGTTTTCTGATGTGTCAGGAGAATCTGGAAACCTGGTCATTGACATAGAATTTTCCTGATACTTAAGTCAGAGCAACTAACTCAGGTTTCTAAAAGCCCCTGAGTAAGGTCATCAAGTGTACAGATTAGGAGACCCCGTCTCTCAACAAAGACCAACAAGCAGACAGCTGCCCATGAGCAAACACAGCTCTGGAGAGCTCAGAAGTCTCCTTATGAAACTTCAGCGAGGCAGTGGAACAGAAACCTGTGAAGAATGTCACAAAAGGGAAGGAAGAACAACTCTGTTTTGCCTGCCTCATCCCACCTGCAGACTGGTGCTGCTCTGCACTAAGAGGGACCTCCCCTCGGGAAAGCATCCCCTCACTGGGAAAGGGAGAGTGGAGTGAGTCACCAGCTTTCACGCTTTCATGGCATTACATAAAGGACCCCCTCGGCTTCACTCCACCTGGAGACGAGCAACGCTGAGATGCACAGAGACAGTTGGGAACAGGAACAAGGGCCTAGGCCACCAGTATCAGACACACAGATGGTTACCATGGTTTCCCGTAGCCTGCTCTTCAGAGGACCCCAGCAGTGTACACCGCTGAAGAAACCAGTGGCCATTATGGCCGCTACAGACCTGCAGATTTCATTGCTGAGCCCCCCCCCCCCACAGGATTCCACGTTCATAGACAACAGATGCCTGGATTTATCTTGCTCCATGCAGCCCACTTCCTGGCCTCTGGGACTGCATGATCACATCACGCCAGCTTAGACCCCTGTGGCTGCACCCACCGCTGTGCATGGTAACTTCTCTAGCAGTACACATGCCACCAACCTGACTTCCTGTCATCAGCCTCCACTGCCACGTGCATGCCTGTGGTGAGACCCTGCAGCCATGGGAGTACAGGCTGACAGCCCAGGCCCCTGGGACTACTGATATGCCCACAGTGGCCCTGGTTCTTATTGCTGACCCTGTCCCTCCTTACTACATGTGTATCAGCAGCTAGTCCCTGCCACTAAACAGGCACCTGCAGCTGATTATGGGACACCACCAGGTCTGGCCACCACTACTGCTTGCCCTGGTCCTTACTCATTAGATCTGGAGATCCTGCTAAGAACCTCAACATCCCTTGCAGCCACTGCGGAACCCCTACAGCCCTCTCCAAGGCCTACATATTTATGAATGTTGTATACCCTAATAGCCAGAACCAATGAACTATCATGTGGCCCCTCAACCCAGACTCAGAGCTGCCACATACCCCACACTGGGTGCCCTGCACCACTAGATCCAGGGTCACAGCATACACCGCTGCACCTCTACCTGCAAGTGAAGATTTTTACTTGCTGAAGATACTACAAGAAATGAAAACTAAGGCCAATATCTTTGATGAATATAGGTGCAAATATTCTGAACCAAAATTAATCAAATTGAGTTCAACAGTATATTGAAAAGGATCATACACTATGATCAAGAAGGATTTACCCCTGGGATCCAAAGGTGAGTCAGCTTATGCAAATTAATAAATGTGATACACCACATTAAGAGAATGAAAGATAAAAATAATATGATAATCTCAAAAGATGTAGAAAAGCATTTGATAAAATTCAACCTTCTTTCATGATAGTAACTCTCAACAAATTGGATATAGAAAGAAGAACATACCTCACCATAATAAAGGCCATATATGATAATCCTGCAGCTAGCATCATATTTAATGGTGAAAGGTTGAAAGCTTTCCTCCTAACATCAGGAACAAGATAGGTATGTTCACCCTCACCACTCCTATTTAACATAGCACAATCAGACAAGAAAAAGAAATAAAAGGCATCAGAATTGAGAAGGAAGAAGTAAAATGATCTGTTTCCTTATGACATGATCTGGTGTATAAAATGTCCAAAAGACCACCCCCCAAAAAATTGTTGGGACTAACCAACGAATTCAGTAAGATTCAGGATACAAAAGCAGCATACAAAAATCAGTTGCATTCCTATACACTAACAAGGATCTGAAAAAGAAGTAGAGCAACAACCTATTTATAATAGTACCTAAAATACTTAGGAATAAAACTATCCAAGGAATTGAAAGATCTATACACCAAAAACAAGATACTGATAGAAGAAATTGAAGAAGGCACAAAAAAATGGAAAGATATTCTGTGTTCGTGAACTGAATAGATAATATTGTTCAAATGTCCACACTACCCAAAGTAGTGCAGTCCCTTTTAAAATTTCAAATTCAAGTAAAAAAGAATCCTGAAAATTTTAAGATGCTGAATAGCCTAAGCAGTCTTGAGAAAGAACAAAGCTGGAGGAATCACACTTTTTAATTTCAATTATATTACAAAGTTATAGTAATCAAAACAGCATGGTACTGAAATGAAAACAGACATCCAATGACGCACATTGGAGAGCTCAGAAATAAGCCCATGCACTATGCAGTAAATGTATGTTTAAGAAGGGAGCCAAGAATCCTCAGTGGGAAAGGAGCAGTCTCTTCAATAATTGGTGTAAAGAAAACCAGATATTCACATGCAGAAGAATGAATTTGAACTGCCCTATCCTATACCACTCTCAAAAGTTAGCTTGAAATGGATTAAGGACTAAAATGTAAGATCTGAAAATCATAAAACCAATACCACAAGCAGCCAAACCAAAAATTAACAGCTGGGAGGGACTATATTAAACTAAAAAGCTTCTGCACAGCAAAATAAATAAAATGAAAAGGCAAACTATAGAATGGAAGAAATAGTTTCAAAACATAGATTGGGTAAAAGGAGTTAATATTCCAAACATATAAAAAACTCATTCAACTCAATAGCTAAAAAAACAAACAAACAAACAAAAAATCTGTTTAAAAATGTGCACAGTATCTGAATAGACGTTTTCCCCCCAAAGACCTACCAATGGCCAAGTACCTGAAAAGGTGCTCAAGAATACTGATCATAGGGAAATGCAAATCCAAACCACAATGGCATGTCACTTCACACCTGTTAGAATGGCTGTTATCAAAAAGGTAACAAGCATTGGTGAGGATGTGGAGACAGGGAATGCTTACGCACTGTGGTTGAAAATGTAAATGGGTTAAGTCATTATAGAAAACAGTATGGAGGTTTCTTTAAAAATTAAAAATAGAGCTACCATGTGACTGTCCCAGCCATCCTCCTCCTGGGTATATATCCAAAGAAAACAGAAGAGATCAGAGAGATATCAGAGCTCCCTGTACTTCATGTGCATAATAGCATTCTTCAAATGGACATGGAAGCAACTGGAGTGTTTATCTATGAACAACTAACGGATGAAGACATAGGGTACATATGTACAATGGAGTATTATTCAGACTTTATAAAGAAGGAAATCCTATCTTTTGTGACAACATGGATGAAACTAGAGGACATGACGCTCAGTGAAATAAGCCAGATACAGAAAAACCAATAATACTGCATGATCTCACTGATGTCTAGAATCTAAAATAGTCAGACTCATAGAAGCAGAGAGAAGAATGGTGACTGCCAGGGGCTGGGGAAGGGGGCGTGGGAAGCAATGGTCAAACGGTCAAAGTGCACCAAGTTTCAGTTACGCAGGATAAGTGAGTCCCGGAGGTTCACTGCACACTGCACAGCAGTGCCCATAGCTAGCAGTGCTCTTGTTGTATGCTTAAAATTTGCCAAGAGGGCCGATTTTATATTGTGTTCTTAACATAAAAATAAGTAATAATAAAGGGGGGGAAACTTTGAAAGGTGATGGATATGGTTATGGCTTTGATAGTGGTGGGGGTTCCACAAGTGTGTACTGACTCTCGACTCATGGAGTGCTGTACATTAAATATGTACAGTGTTTCACATGTGAATAATACTAAGGTGACCAACTTTTTTACAATGAAAAGGAGGACAAAAATAAATTGAAGAAAACAATATCATAAATAAAAGAAACATTTTATTCATTGCAACAATAATACATAATATGATAAATTCATAATAAAAACATTTGTAATATTTTATATTGTAATTATGCTTATATGCCTATTAATTTTTAATGATAATTGTAAGAAAAAGTACTAATTTAGATAATATTATATTATATTTATATTATAATTTAGATAATATTATATTATATTATAATATTATCTAAATGAGTACTTTTCCATTGAATGAATATTTTTTGTCAATGTATCATCTTGTAACAATATATTGGAAATATCTGAACAAGAAATATCCTTCATATTGAATTTTACATGAATTGTGTTTACCTGTCTTTTTTTTTTTTGTATTTTTTTGAAGCTGGAAACGGGGAGGCAGTCAGACAGACTCCCGCATGCACCCAACCGGGATCCACCCAGCATGCCCACCAGGGGGCGATGCTCTGCCCATCTGGGGTGTCGCTCTGTTGCCACCAGAGTCCTTCTAGTGCCTGAGGCAGAGGCCGTGGAGCCATCCTCAGTGCCTGGGCCATCTTTGCTCCAATGGAGCCTTGGCTGCGGGAGGGGAAGAGAGAGACAGAGAGGAAGGAGAGGGGGGGAGGGGGGGAAAAGCAGATGGGCGCTTCTCCTGTGTGCCCTGGCCGGGAATCAAACCTGGGACTCCTGCATGCCAGGCCAACGCTCTACCACTGAGCCAACCGGCCAGGGCCTGTTTAATTGTCTTTGATTGAATATTCACTGAGAAAGAAATAATCGTGAGTCTACAGCGTAGTATGTGCCGTGTCATGTTTCAGTAAGAAGTACACAAAGCCATTTGCGTGCTCGGTATATGCGTGCTCTCTCAAGCTCTCCTGTGCGGAGTGCATGTGTCTCATAATCGCACTGTACTTACTGATCCTTGACGAATGGTCATGTCAAATACAAATAAGTCACATCACACGCAATGGATCGACTCTGCATTGATCAAATACGGACATTTACAGATTAGCCTTCCAATATAAAAAAAGGAGGACATGTAGGAGGACACATTTTGAGGGAGGACGGAACTTACAAAAGAAGGACTGTCCTCCCTAAAGGAGGATGATTGCTCACCTTAATAATACCTCAATAAAGTGGGGTTTTTTTGTTTTGGGTTTTTTTTTTCTTAAGTGAGAAGTGAGGAGGCAGATAGACTCCCGCATGTGCCCAACACAGGATCCACCCAGCAAGCCCACCAGGGGGTGATGCTCTGCCCATCGGGTCCTGTTGCTCCATTGCAATCTGAGCCATTTTAGCGCCTGAGGTGGGGGCCATGGTGCCCTCCTCAGCACAGGGCCAACCTGCTCCAGTGGAGCCTTGGCTTTGGGAGGGGAACAGAGTAACAGAGAGAAAGGAGTGGGGAAGGTGGAAAAGGTTGCTTCTCCTGTGTGCACTGACTGGGACTTGAACCTGGAACATCCACAAAGTGGGATGACGCTCTACCACTGAGGCAACCTGCCAGGGCCAATAAAGTGGTCTTTTAAAAAACTAAAACAGCCCTGGCCAGTTGGCTCAGCGGTAGAGCGTCGGCCTAGCGTGCGGAGGACCCGGGTTCGATTCCCGGCCAGGGCACACAGGAGAAGCGCCCATTTGCTTCTCCACCCCTCCGCCACGCTTTCCTCTCTGTCTCTCTCTTCCCCTCCCGCAGCCAAGGCTCCATTGGAGCAAAGATGGCCCGGGCGCTGGGGATGGCTCTGTGGCCTCTGCCTCAGGTGCTAGAGTGGCTCTGGTCGCAATATGGCGACGCCCAGGATGGGCAGAGCATCGCCCCCTGGTGGGCAGAGCGTCGCCCCATGGTGGGCATGCCGGGTGGATCCCGGTCGGGCGCATGCGGGAGTCTGTCTGACTGTCTCTCCCCGTTTCCAGCTTCAGAAAAAAAAAACCAAAACAAAACTAAAACACACTTCTGAATGAGTCATCTATGTGCAATCGAAAGGAAATAGATCTGCAGGTTGACACAGTGGGAGTCCTAGTGTGAGACCACTGTTTTATGGATACTGGACCAAAAAATCAAAGTGTGTGAGCTGGACAGTGACCAAGTATGGTCAAGGGGAGGGCAGGACCATATAAGGGTGGTGGCTGGGGGGGGGGGTTGAGCCAGTTATTAAAAGGGGAGTTTGAGTTTACCCGATGGCCAACGTGGAGGGCTACAGCAGGATCTCTCCCAACTCAGGGGCAGGGAGGCCCAGCTGTGCACCCCGTGTAGGAAGGACGGACTGCCCCAGAGACTGGCGTGCGGTGTGTGAGCTGGAGGCAGGCTGAGAGCCTTGGGTGCCAGACTGCAGGACAGCCTGAATTCTGAGGGAGGGGTTTCCAGCAAGAGCTTTACAAGAAAGGGCACCATGGTGGTTTTGTGAGAGGCAGCAGTGAAGCTGTGGAGCTGCAATTGGTGACCCATGTGCATGAAGGGGCACACAGTGGGCTGCAGGGGTGCAGGCTTCATCCATGGCACCCCCTGCCTGGCAACCTAGAGCCCACTGTGGTTCAAGCCTGCATTTCCCAAAGAAAGTTGGGATCCCATTTTTGAAACATGAAATCTGATGATTTTGAGTATTAGATTTACAACTTTAAAAATACTGTGTGGGATATACTGAGCACATCTGTGGGCAGATCCAGCCCTGGCTGACAACTTTGACATTTGTCTTGAACGTGGGGCTCCTGCAGGTAGGGTGGCACTGGTCCATATTAGACATATCTTGGTACCCCCCCCTGGGGCCACAGAGGCCCATGGTCTACTTCAGTTCCTTCAGGCTGTTCTTGACAGTTTGGCCTGACCAGCCCAGATGAGGGGAGTTGGAAGATAGGGGTAGGAATGACCTAGACAGAATCCCTACCCCAGACAGAACTCACCATCGTCCAGTGGCTCTGGCCTCAGTGATTAGAAGTGGAGGTTCTGGGTAGATGGTGCCCCTATGGCCTCTGTCCATGACCTTCTCAGCCCGGGGTTCCAGACCCACACCTATCTCTGACAGGTGGGGGAGTCGACCATCGGGGACCCTCCTCATGTTCCCCCGCCTTGTCTGTTGTGCTCTGGGAATCTGAACCATCTCATCTTTGCCCCGCAGGCTGGCATGATCCGTGTGAAGGAGGACGAGTTCTTTATTGAGCCCCTGGAGAAGGGGCTGGCAGAGAAGGAGGATGAGCAGGGTCGTGTGCACGTGGTATATCGCCGGCCATCCATCCCCAGGCTCCCTTCTCTGGTGGGGCCACAGGCCCTGGACACAGGTAAGGCTACTGTAGGTGGTAAGCCCTGGATGTCTCCCCTGGGGAACCCAGGCACTTCTTCGGTGGGCCTGGTGCCAGCCTGAGGCTGAGCCCTGTCCTTGTCGACCACACAGCACAGTGGGGATGCCCGGGCAGGGGCCCCTGCTCTGGATGCATGTTAGCCACGAAGCCTGCAGGTCTGGAACCTCCATAGTGGACATTAAAAGCTGCTTGAGGATCTACCTTCTTCTGCCAAGGGCCGGCAAATGTCAGGAAGCAACGGAAGCCCAGACTGGCCTGCAACTCTCGGCTCTAGTGCTGATCCCGTGTCTGTGAGAGCCTGTGCCTCTGAAGATGTCCACTGCTCCCAGACTGTCTCCCTTAGCTATGCACTGCCCACTTTCCCTGCGATGGTGCCCACTTCTTTCTGGCTGCTTGCAGAGGAGACCCCTGAGTGCTCCGTCAGCCCATGAGGAGAGATCAGTGCACCACAAAGCCCCAGAGGCTCTCCCAGCAGTCTCAGCAACCTGTGCAGACTGGCATGATTTTGTCCTTTTCAAATTAGAACCAAAGTGCTTTCTGGGCCCAGGAGTGTGGAAACAGCTGCTAGCCAGGCATAGGGATGGCCCCGGGGCAGGCGTGGGGCAGCCCCTCAAGCCCTTCTGGAGGCCGGGCTCAGTGCCAGCCCAAACCATGCCATGTTCTTGGGATCTCGGATCACGGGTCACAGTGCGGACAAGTTGGGGGTCTGACTGTGGTCCTAAAAGGCCTCACAGGCCCCAGGGCCCAGGGTCTGAGTGAGGTCACCTTGCCTGCACATGGCTCTTGAGGGGTGGGCTCTGGCCTCAGCCTCAGGTCCTAAACCCTTGGCTAGGGACAGGTAGCAGCAGGCAGAGAGGCCTGGGTCTGGGGTCAGGTGCATCTGCATGTATAAGCCCCAGAGGCCCTGTCGGGCCAGAGCACTGGGCTGTGATTTGTGGAGACCCTCCCCTCACCCTTTAGGTCTCTGACTCCCCAGCTTGACAGATAAATTGGGAGCAGCCTAGCAGGGCACCATTCTAATTTCAATGAGCAGTGTCACTTATCTTTGCAACGGAATTGTTCCATCAGAAGGCCTAGCACTCAAGCTGATCAGTGTGTCCGGTGGCATCCATCAGGTGATAAATCTCTGTCTGCCAGGGCTGCCCGGCTTTCCCCAGCTGCCCGCCTCCTGCCTCTTTCCCACCCTTGGGCTGCTCTGTAGGGAGAGGAATGAAGAGTAACCCATAGCATGTGGCTGGGAGTAAAAATGGCACAGGGGATGTGCCTCAACCCAGGGAAGCGCAGAGCCCTGGCCTTGCTCCTTGCTGGCCCGCTGCCCGTGGGCAAGTTTGAGCCTCTGACCTGTCTTCTTATCTGTCCAGTGGGGTTAGAAAAGCCTGTTTCTTACATTGCTGAGAGCCTGCCACTCTGTGCTTTGGGCCTGGGGCTTCTGTGCTGGCCTGTACTGGTGGTCCCGAGGGTCTGGCTTACCCTGGGTGAGGGGCTGCCAGCTGCCCTGGCGAGTTTTCAATCCCACATTCTATGTGGTGCGTGTGTCCTTGAACATGACAGCACTTTGCCACAGCCTGGCCTCATTAGCTGGGCTTCTGTTAGTCTTTGGACATCTTCTCCTAAATCTTCCCTTCCCCCTGTTCCCTCTCCACTTACTTTGGTGAGAGCTTGGAACTCAGAGTTTAAGAAAGGAATTTTACACTCAGAATAAGCCCAGAAACCATTGGCTTAGAAGATGCTGAAGAAGGCCAATTCCACTGTTTGGGGGCTGTGGCTGTCTTGGAAGGGGGTGGGGGACGGTGTCCCAGACTGAGCTGCAGGCCTCCCCCGAGGCGGTGGGTGTGTAGGCCTATGGCCGAGGGCCAAGTCCCCTTTCTGTGATGGTCCTGCCCAGTGTCAGCATGACACTGTGAGGATGACTTGGTCCACGGAAAGTACATTTTTCCCTGGATGAGCCTGATTGTTCACACATGGCCCGGGGTTTAGGCCCACTCACTGGAGGGGTCCAGATGCATGTTCTGTTGTGGCTGGGCTGCGGGCCTGAGGTGACATCAGACAGTTCCAGCCAGCTCTCCATCAGCTTGAGCCCAGTTAAAGCCCATAGTGCAGCTGGAACAAATGGAAAAGCAGCGTCTTTGGTTCAGTTCATTTGCCCCTGGCTCTTTCCTGCCAGAGGACGTGGAACCCAGGACATCTGTGCGTGCCTGCGCAGTGGGAGTACTTTCTTCTGGGGGATTCTGATGGAGAGACCCTGACCTATTAGTGTCACTCTGGCTGAAGCAGGCAGGAGGCTTCTAACGCCCCACTCCCTGTTCCCCTTACCAATTCCTCCAAGCACATTTGAAGCCCCAGCTATTTACTGATGGACGGTGGGTGTGATGGGCCCTCTGGGCAAGGGGAAGCACCTGCCCTGGACCTCCTGGTCTGGCGAGGGTGGATGGGGTGAGGATGTCTGACACGGCCCCTCCAGGACACTAGGGCACATTGTCCTGCTTTCCTTGAGCAGCCGGCAGGCTTCCTGGAATGTCAAGGAAGCACCGAGCTTCAAAGAGTTGTTACCACTAATGGTCTCTGTCACCTGAGGTCAGGTGCAGGGTTTCAGAGTGCCCACAGAAACAGGAAAATGAAGGTTTTAATATGTCTTCATGGGCCTGGGCCAGCGTCGGCTGTGAATTGCAGAAGCTTATATCACCAGTGTCAGTCTTGGGTCCTGCAGGCGGGTATTGGATGAGCAAGGGCCTGAGGAAAAGGGGAAGGGCTTTGTACCCTTCACTGGCCTTGCAGGTGTGGCGGAAGCTTCTCTGCCAAGCTTTGCTGGGCCTGGGAGCCCAGCCAGGGTAGAAGAGGAGAATTTGGAGGCCAGGGAGCTATAGTGGCGTTTTAGGGAGAGGCTTCTCACAGGCACTGCAAGCCTCACTCTCTGTCCTGCCGGAGCCAGCCCTGTGCCCCTGGCAGTACGTTGGAGGTGGGTGTGCTGTCTAACATTGACATCTCTGGGATATGTGTGTGTTCTCATCTGCACACATATGTACATACTTGCACAAGTACTCACTCCAAGTTCTGGGCTCCTTCCAGAGCCTTGCGCTGGCTGTCACCTGTCACACTTGTGGTCTGGGATTGTTGAGGGGAAGCCATGGCTGGCGGGAAAGGGGAGAGAAGCCCTAGCCTGATGGTCCTGGCATATCCCTCCCTTCCTAGTCTCAGGCTATTTCGATATACTACCACCAAGCAGGTGGCTTCAAACCACTGCGTTTTGTTCTCTCACAGTTCTGAAGGGCAGAAGTTCTAAATGAATATTATGGGACTGAAACAAAGGTGTTGGCAGAGCCACACTCTTCCCAGAGGCCCCGTGGGGGAAGGAAATTCATTCCTCACCATTCCCAGCTTCCGATGGCTGCTGGCATCTCTTGGCTTGTGGCCACATCACCTCCTCCTTTTCTGTGTATGTGTCAGTCTCGCTAAGTCTCTCTTATCAGGATGCACATGATTGCATCTAGGGCAGTGGTCCCCAACCTTTTTTGGGCCACGGACCGGTTTAATGTCAGAAAATATTATCACGGACGGGCCTTTAGGGTGGGACGGATAAATGTATCACGTGACCCAGACAAGCGTCAAGAATGAGTCTTAGATGTAACAGAGGGAATCTGGTCATTTTTAAAAAATAAAACATCGTTCAGACTTAAATATAAATAAAACAGAAATAATATAAGTTATTTACTCTTTCTCTGCGGACCGGTACCAAATGGCCCACAGACCAATATCTTTACGTGACCCGGGGGTTGGGGACCACTGATCTAGGGCACCCGGATCATCCAGGGGGATAACCCCATCTCAAGATCTGCAATATAATTACAGGTATATCCGCAAAGTTATTTATTTATTTATTTGTCATATAAGATAGCATTCACAGGACCCAGGAAGCCACCATCTGGCTGATATAGAAAGTGAATCAGTGCGCACCCCTTTTGGTTGGCTGTGCGGGGAAGAGATGCACATCTGTCAGGAGTGATGCTCCAGGCCTCCCTCCCTCCTTCTCTGAGGACAGTGAGTGCTCAGGCAAGCCCGTTGACCCTCTGCCTCTGCTGGGCCTCCGTCTGGGCTGAGGGGCCTGGAGAGGCTGGGCTGAGCTGGGATCGGGTGGTGCTGTGGCTAGGCTGATCTCAAGGCCAGCCAACCTTGCTGTTGGTATCAAATGCCTGGCTGTCAGGGCGGGAGGAGAGGTGAACTTGGGATTCTGGGAAAGTCCCCACAGGAGTGGAAAGATCCCTGGGTCATGTCCTGGGCATGTGGTCTCTGTTGGTCACACACTGACTTGCATAAAGTCTTGCCGTCCTGAGATAAGGGTTGCAAACTCAGAGGCCTGAAGGGCCCAGCAGGCAATGCCCATGCGGAAGGCTGCAGGGCAAGGAAAAGAATCACACCAGCCTTGGCCTGGCTGTCATTTCCTGCTTTTCACATAGACATGGACACAGCGAATATGTCTCTGCTAAAAGGGGAACTGTGGCATGAATGTAGTAGCACGTGGCCTCTGCCTGGTCTCACTGTGGACACAGGGCAAAGCAGAGAGCCCCTCTTTGTCTCCCAGGTGTGAACTGGTGGGAGTGTGGGCCTGGGGCAGCAACCAAGGGAATCCAGACATCAGAAGTTTCATGTGAACTCTTCTGATTTTCAGATGTTGCTTCAAATTTCTGTAAGCACCATCTGGGACCAATAAAACACGGCCCCCGTTGGCCACTTGTGTTTATGAGATGTGAAGGCAAAGTGTCCTCTGTACCCACTGGGGCTGCTCTTCTGTGCCTTGGGACAGAGGAGGGGCTGTGAGCTCCTGCTAGATGGGTGGTTCTGGTCCCCTAGAACTGCCTCTGGGCCACTGTGCCCTCCCACCCCTCCTTACTCTGGGCCCTGCCTGAAGGAAGAACAGTCAGACAGCTCACTGCCCGCGACCTTGGCCACCTCCTTCTGGGAAGCAGCCAGTGCCAAGCCTCTGCCCATTGCCATCAGGCTGCAGCAGCCTCCCTGGTGGGCAGAGTGGGCACGCTGCCCTGGGGAGCACGCTTCCCTGCTGCTGCCAAGAATGCCTGTGAGAGAGGGAGGACAGGGCGTCAGTGGGGCACAGTCCCCACCCAGTGGCCCACAGTTCCTCCTCCCTGCTGACCTGCTGCAGGTTTTCCAGGCTTCTGAGGTGCTTCCTCAGGAGTGAAGTTTGTGGGCGGGCAGTGAGCAGGGCCAGGAGCCAGGGGCTGCCACCTCAACTGGTCCAGAGCCAGCATGGCCTCCTGTAGGCAGTGCGCAACCCCTGAGAGAAAAAGGGCCTGCCAGCTAGTTCCACGTGTCATCCAGCCACTGTGGTCCAGGCTGGAGGGAGGGAAGCCAGAGCAGTGGGGTTGGGAGAGTGGAGTCTTGTGAGGACAGACAAGTCACCAGGTTTTAGAGATGCATGGTGTGAGATGTAGGTGAGGGGGCCCAGCCGAGTGTGAGGCCCGGTATGGGGGAGAGGGAGGAGCCAGGTCACGGACAGTCTCAGCCCTGAAGTTGTTGAGATCAGCTTGTTGGCCCATGTCACAAGTTGCCACAAACCTAGTGGCTTAAACCAACTCAGGTTTATTCCTTTATAATTCTGGAGGATGGAAATCCAAAGTGGATTTTAAGAGGCTAAACTTGAGGGATCAGCGGGGCTGGTTTCCTCTGGAGGCTCAAGGAAAGATTCCCTTCCTCGCCTCTCAGCTTTTGTGGTCGACACATCCCTTGGCTCATGGCCACATCACGCTGATCTCTGCTCCATGGTTACAGTGGCTTCTCCTCCTCTCTGGTTATGCCTCCTTTTCTCTCCCTCTTATAAGGGCTTCTGAGATTACATTTTCCCCCTGGGATAAATTATATTTCCTATCTCAGCATTCTTAACTTGATCACATCTGCAGAGGTGCTTTTGCCATGTAAGATGGCACGGGTTCTGGGGATCAGGCTATGGACACCCTGGGAGCCATGCTTCAGCCTCCCGGGGACTCTGTTTCGGAGCCTTATGCCTGGAGGAGAGTAGGGAGAGGCTGATTTGCACCCAGAGCCCCAGGCCGGGCCAGTGTCTCAAGACCAGGCTCTCTCTGGGACATTAACCCAGGCATTACTCCTGGGCCTCTCACTGAAGCTCTGGAGGCTGGCCTGTCCCATTCAGGTGGTGACCAGGGCTCTTGCACCAGACTTGACCCATTCCATGCCTGGCCCGGCCGGCAGTTGCCAACTCACCAAGTTGCAGCTGGAAGCCTGAGGTTTCTCAGCTCCTCCTCTTCCTTCCCCCATGGCACCTGCAGCGGAGGAGCCCCAGGGAGAAGCAGTAACTGTGAGGTGTGGGAATGTGCCACCGTTGGCAAAGGCCACAGCTCTTCGTTGCTCTTTGGCTGGCCCAAAACAGAGGCTGGAGATGCCAGTGCGGTGATGTAGGTTCACGCCAGGAGGGGCCTCTGTATCTTCACTGGGTCCTGGAGTTGTCTGGTCAGACTTGGCGCGACTCTGTCTTCCACAGACAATTAACTAATGCTCTCTCTTTTCTTCCCTTGCATTTGTGTTGTGAACATCCCCCTGAGAGCTTTCTGTTGGCATGCAGTACCCATGTCTGTCTTCAAGTAACACGTGGCCTGGGAGCAAAGCCAGGCTGTGCTTCAGTTCTTCTGGGGTTTAATTAACAAGAGCAGTGTGCTCGGTTGCTCCTTGGGGGTCCCCAGCACAGCAGACTAGGATATCTCTGGGAGAGACTTGCTGACTCTGGGAGCAACTTAATGTGTGTGTGTTTCCCATATGCTTGCTGGCCTGTTAGAGGCAGGAAAAGCTGAGCCTCAATATCTGTGGGAACCTCATGAGACCCCACCACACCCCAGGGGACAATTTTGAAAGAGATATGGGCTTTCTACATCCTGTGTCTACATGATGAGTCAGAAGGACAGGTGTCCCACAGCCAGTCTCTGCACAGAGGCCTCCTGGTGACGCAGAGGGTCCCGATGGCAGGTGAAAGGTGCCGGGTCCTGGCTAGGGGGATGAAGCTGCATAGACAGCTCAGAGGACATCCAAAAGGGACGGAAGGTCCTTCTGAAGCAGAGACTGGATTGAGGCCCAAGGTTCCAACTCTGCCAGTTCACAGAAGGTAGAGGCCCCATTTCTTCTCAGAATTTTCTGCAGGTCAGCAAACACGTCAGCCAGATCTAAGCCTGAAGTGTTTTCTATGAATATTTCCAATTTTCTTTGACCTATTTTTCTTTGAAATTAATACCGAGCGACGCTGTGCATTTGGCCCTGAAGGAAGGCTAAGCTGGGAAAAGGTCACAGAGTCAAGTGGAAATGGAGGTGTCTGCTCATGCTCCCTGTCACCCGCAGGGTGTATTTTTCCTGTCCCTCAGCTGCACTCTCTCTCTCTGGTGCGCGCACACACACACAGACACACACACACACACACACACACATGGAGCATGGGGTAGATTCTTGAGTTGGGGTGTCTCTCAGAGCTCTGGGTATGGCCGCGTTAGCCTGGGTTTGGTCCTGGGCTGTGGGCTGCCCCCTGGCAAAGCCTCAGGGAGTGTGCCTGGAGTTGGCGGGGGAGAACCTGACAGTGGAGTCCGGCTGGAGCACCTCCTGTGGGGTACCCAGGCAGGATGATGGTGCTCTTGGGTCCAAATCAGGGCTTAGGGGACAGCTTGCAGAACATCAGGGATCTGAGGAGGCTCGGTTGGCATCTGGTGGAGGAAGTGGCCTGAGAGTTGGTCTAGTGCAAGGTGAGGGATGGTGCTGATCTGGCCTGGAAGGGAGGAGGTCCTCCCCAATCACAGAGCAGTACCATGAGTAACAGCTCTATTACTGAGACGGGGTACAGGCTCAGAGCGAGCACCTTCTGCCCTCATTCATGCGTTTGGACATTCACCCATTCAGCACATTCTTACTACATGTCCACCTGTGCCTTGGGCTGAATTGGGTTGGGGATACAACAGGGAGTGAGCCAGGTGGAGTCACTGGCCATTGGGGAGACATGAGCAGATGCTGCAGAGAGGGGTAAATCTGTGAGCAAAACAAATTCTGAGGAAAGGATGGGATGAGAGGTAAAGCTGCGGGCCGCTTCAGGTCAGAAGTGACATGCATATAGCTGGCCCTGGGAAGTCTACTCCAGACATAGGGGACAAGCGCCGGGCCAGAGATGTGGGCAGTCTAGTTCACATGGAGTCGTCGTCTGAGGCAGGGTCTTGTCCTTCCAGCCGTGGGAAGCCCCATGTGGGCGCTCAATGGAGGGAGTGGAAGGATGGAAGCCATAGAGGACCTTGGGTGGTTCCAGTGGATGGGGTGCAGGACATATTTGGAAGTGAAGCTCACAAAGAGTGGGTGTGAGGGAAGGGATCACAGACAGTGCACAGCTTTGGAAAGACCCGAGCATCTGGGGAGCTGGTGGATGGCTGTGATGGAGACTGGGGTGAGAACACTGGTGGAGGCCAAGTAGCCTGGACAAGTGCAGAAGCCAGGATTGGGAACTCTTCTGGCTTCAGAGCTTGGCCCTTGCCCCGTGCCTTGCTGCCCTGGCTCAAAGGACAAGGTCTCCCAGGGGAGACCGTGCTGGTCACAGCAAGCCCATTGGCTTGCAGATGGTTGGGGTGAGAGGAAGTGACCTCAGACATTGCTCCACAGGTTGGCAGACTCTCGGGTGCACTGGCAGCTCCTCTCGCCCTGAGAAGCAGAGGCCCTCGTCGGTGAGACGGGGTTGCTGGAGACAACGTGAAGTCTAAGGTTCCTGCCATCGTGCGTGTGTCCATGCCTCTCCGGCGTGCCAGGCCCTCCTTCCCTAGTCTGCACTTTGGTTTGGGAGGGCCCTCACCTGCTGGGATGGATGGAAACTTGTGAGAGCGTGCAGGGTGTGGACTATCCACCCAGCTGCTGCCTGGGACTGTGGGAATGTTTGTCTCTCTTGGAATTTGGGTTGGAGGATCTACGTGCAGGAAGCCTCAGGTTCTTCTTCTGGTGCTGACCCTGCAGGCCTCAGCCTGAGGCAGCCCCGACGCCCTGGAGCCCTGTCTCTGAGCGGCTGCCCAGGAGCACTTCCTGAGAGAATGGAAGAACGGTGGCATCCCAGCACAGGACAGTCTCGGCTCAGGATCAGAGCCAGGCTGGCTTCCCACTTAGCTCCCAGAATGGAGTCTGCAAATAAATCCTCACCAGCAAAGGGGCTTGCCAGCTGCTACTCGGCTGGTCCTGCAGTGAGGCAGTGCTACCTTTTTTGCTTTAATTTGTGCATCTTTGAGTGCCGGTGAGAAGACAATTGGCTGGCGATCTACTGGAGTTTGATTACTTTGTGTGTCTCTTCTCCCCACTTAAGCCCTTGGCCCATTCATCTCCTGAGGTCTCACATGTCAGGATAAGCCCATTATCTGTGCCAGATCCTGACTTTCTGTCTGTTTCTACCAGCTTTCCCAGGCTGTAGTGCCCCTTGCCTTTTCAGTTCTGTTCATTGTTGTTACACAAAAGCCAGCCTTTCTGTAATCCAGTCTGTGGGTAATTCTTCTGCCCGTGAGGCTGCGTTGGTGGCTTGGAGACAGCGCATTTATCGAGGGCCAGCACAAGGATGGTGCTCTGCTGCCATGTGTCCTTTAATCAGCCCACAGCAGAGCAGCTGGGCCCCAGAGCACTGCTGCCCGAGCAGTTGTGAGTGTCCAGGGAGTCGAGCAGCAGTGCAGGAGAGCTCTCCCCAGCAGCATTCCCCAGAGCTCTGCAGGCACCCCATGCTTGAGTTCTTATAGGGACCCCATGAACACAGTCATGCCCACTGTACAGATGGGAAAACTGAGGTGCAGGCGGGTGACACAACTAGAAGGTCGTGGAGCCACATCTGAAGCCATCAACCAAGGAGCAAGCTAAGACACAGGACTGTACGGCACCCCTGCAGCACCTGCTGCCCACCTCCAGCACCTGGATGACAAGGTTGGTGGTCTCAGACCCACTGTAGGCTGCCTGTCCTTGGGGCATAGAGGGCCTCAAGGTTCTGTTACTAGATGCAGACACTGAGGCCCAGCAAGGTTGTGAGGGAGTGTCTCAGGCCACTCAGCCCGTTAGCTATGGAGAAAATCTTTTGCTACGAAATTCCAAGCATTGGGTACAGTGCCTGGCCACAACTGGCACTTAAATATCCATCAAAAGAAAGAACGAATGCCACTTACCTAGGAAGCCTGGCCACAGGGGCCTCCTTCCTGGAGAAGCAGCTGGTCCTGGTAGGCGTGGGAGTGCTTGCCATTGCCACTGAAACCCACTTCTGCTGTTGCAACAGCTCCTACACTGCTGGCTGCAATTCTTGGGTTTGTACAGGCGGGACATTCCTGGAGCCTTTGCTGCTGAACTGAGGAGATGGTCACCGGAAATCGGGGGAGACCAGCCTGTCTGCTCCCAAAGGGCTCTGTGTTCACTGAGCATTGTGTTTGTATATAAAGTGCCCATGGGAACCATCCCCTTTGTTCAGTTAGCTCTTGTTTTATCAATTCGCTCACCAGAGGTTCAGTGACTGCCCACACAGGGCCTGGCATAGGGCCAAGCTCTGAGACCCTAAGAGCGAGACAAACAGAGCCCCTTGGCCTTGTAAAGCTCTAGGTGACTGGTTGGCCCATAAATTCTTGCACAGTTAGAGACAGTGGGAAATGCCAAAAGGTAAGCACGGTAACGGCAGGTCAGAGTTGAGATCTGAAATGTAGATCCCTGCTTACTAGGAGAGAGGGAGCGGTGGAGCAGCAGGGGCAAGAAGGAAGGGTGTCCTGACTTGGACTGCTTCGGAGTCAACGGGAGGGGCCCAAGGGGCAGATTGCAGTGGGCCTGGTGGGCTCCATCTTGGAGCTGGGCCAGCATCCTGTGAGGTGTGGAGAAGCAGTATGGCCTGGGTGTCCGTGGAGGAGACGGAGAGGGTCAGAGGCAGGGGTCCGGGATGAGGCTGCAGGAATGGCCAGGACTGGGTGGCATGGAATGGAGAGGCGTGGCCAGGATAGTATCATGGACCATTAAATATACAGAACAACAAGGATGTTGGAGGTCCTGTTAGGTAATTCCAACAGTGATCAAGGGGGGTGCTGCCCACTGGGCAGAACCACATCCCCATCGAGGCTTTTCCACCCCTACCCACCCCCAGTCTGAGAGGAGCCAGAACCGCAGCTCCTAGCCAGCCCCCACCCCATCCCTACCTCTGCCCCGCCTTGGACCTGCACACCCAGCCAGGTGGGGCTTTCCAAAATCGTCTTCTTTGAGGGGGTCCTGGCCAGGGAAGAAATCTGTGTATCTGGGCTTTTTTAAAAAGGCTTTTCTATCCAAATCTTTCTGGACTTGTCCTTGAAACAAATAAAAATGGCGTCTGCAGATTCTTCACTGAAATACTGCCTGGGGCTTGGAGAATTTCTATGGTCAACTTCGGGGACTTGGGTGTGTCACAGGGGCTGGTGTCACCCTCTTTACCCTTAGTGCTTTGACAGTTCATGAGCCGAGCTGGGCTGGCCAGGCTTGGGGGGACAGGTGGGCTTTGCAAGTGATGGATCACCTTAGCAGAACAAAGAGTTGGGAGCACCAGATCAGTCTGCCCAGGTGATGTCCAACACTGTGAAGGACCAAGAGCCATCTAAGATCCCATGACCACAGACTTGAGCCCACAGTGGGCTATGGGAAGTGGGACTTGAGGGGCCAAGTTAACCAAAGTTCAGTATAGGTCCATCTGATTTGAGGGAGCCAGGGGGCTCAAGTTGGGCACAGGGCAGTGATGGCCTGCTCTCCCTGCCCACCCAACCCAGATCCACAGTTGTGGAGGCCACAGGCTGGATAGTGTGCATATGGGAACCTGTGCCCAGTGCCCAAGCTTAGGAGGAACAACCAGATGGATTAGAGTGCGCAACGATGGGAACTTGTGTCCCTGTGACCTTGCCCAGAGCCTGAAGGTCAAGTGTCCATGGAGGGGAGTAAGGAACACATCTCTTCAAGATATCTGAGGCCTGTGTTGGTGGGATGCAGGCCAACGTGGAGTCAGTAGGAAGAAGGCTTCCAATTTCTGGAGAGAAGCAGAAATTGCAATTGTATGGAAACGTCTTCATTTTCAAATGTTGACAGCTAACTCAAAATTTTCAAAAACCGTGTAGGGGCTGATCTTTTACCATGCTGATCTTTGACAGCTTCAGTGCCTAGAACACAGTGGCCAGACAGGGCTCTGGATTTGGCCAGCACTGCCCCAGAGGAATTTTTATTTTCATTTTGGGAATATCACGGAGAGCTTTCCGGCTGCTCTGTTTTTGGGAAATCTGTGGTCATCAGACTTCTTGGAAGCCAGTGGGAAACCCATCTGCGGAGCATTAGTGGGAAGAGGTCCAGGGGAGGCCCCTTCCAGGCCTCCAGACAGAACCCGAGTGGGGTGGCCGCTTGGGTGGGATCAGCCCCCAGGCCCCTGGAAACGGCCCCCTGCCCACCAAGCACTGAGGCAGCCCCACCGCATTGTCCAGGCCAGACAGGGCAGAGCTGTGCAGACCCTGTGCCGGTGCCTCTGGCACTGGGTGCCAGGACCTGAGAGTCTACTCGCCTGGCATGCCCTTCATCCTCAGGGTGCTGCAGCTTAAGGAGCAAAGTCGAGTGTCAATGTGAGAGGAGCTGGTCAGGTGACTGGGCTCCTATTTCTAAGGGAGGTCCCAGGAGCTACTTACATACTTGATCATCATCATCAGTAGGACAAAATGGGCCGTATCTTGTCCTGGGATCTTGGACTAGGAGGGGCACAGGGTCTTCACATGCCAAGAAGAGGCCGACCCTGCAGGACCCATGTTGAGCCACAGCAGAAAACTCAGTTTGGGCACTTGGTGGTGGAGTCTTCCGGGGGCAGGGGCTGCCTCTCCTACTCTTGGTGCCCTTGGTGCCTGGAATGTGTGGGTGCTCCCCAAGGAGAGGGTGAAGGGGCTGGGGTTTCTGCATGATCCTGGCTTGCTGGTCCCTGCTTTGGCATCAGTTTCCCTATTTCTAAAGATGAGGGTGTTGGACTAAAGCCAGGCCTCACCCAGTGACTCCCAAGCTGTTCCCACCCCCACCCTCCCCCCCACACACATGTTTTGACTTTGCAGCATGTCCTCAAAAACTGAATGTACACTTAAAAGTCACGAGGTCTCTCATTAAAGTCTCAGTTCTTAGTTTCTCAGAGAGATCAGAAGGCCTGGCAGCTCTGGGCCTATCCCTGTAAGCAGTATTTAACAGTAGGAGCCAGGCCCCTTCTGGGTGAACACCCACAGGCCCTCTCCTCACTGCTTCTCATCTGACCCCCACTCACTCCGGCCCTGGTGGTCCCGACTGACCATAGAGTGAGACTTCGGGCCAAAGGTAACCCCTACTGGGTAGTTACCAGTGCACATACTCTGTCTGTCTCTGCCCCTCTCACACATGTGCACAAACACATACACATGTGCACATATGCACATGCATGTACACATGTGTGTACAGAGCAGGCACATTTACATCTTCCTGGAATGAGCTGTGAGACCCTGAGGCATTTCCCCAGGCTTTAGACAAGCCTTGGATAAGTCCTGCTCCTGGGCCTTGGCAGTGGCCTTGGGTCATAGGCCCCCTGACACTATCTATGGTCCTTACCAATGGATCCCAGGACCCTTCCTTTTTGGGAACCTGTAATTCAAGTGAGGGGTCAACAAGATTAGACAAATTGGGGCCTGGGTGAGAGGCACTGTGGGGGCCCTGGAGAAAGAGGACAGCCTCATGAGCACTCGCCATGATGGGCACAGGCCAGGCTGTAGGAGAAGCTGGGGAACAGTGAAGGAAAATTGGTGGCCAACTTGCCAGAGCCTAGGTGCAGGGTATTATTGGCAACCCCCAGGGTCCAACAGATTAGTTAGTGGAATAGGAGCCAGTTCCCAGACATGCTTTATTGTGCAAAGGGGCTCATAGGATCCTATGGCCTGGCAGGTGGAGAATGAGTATACCCGCCATTCCCCTGCTGCACCTCCATTCGGGCCCTGGCAGCCTGGCCCAAACCTGCTACTGCAGAGCCACCTGCTCCCCACAGATGCTGGCTGGCAACAGGGGAGATGGAGATCGGCCTCTTATGTAATCAGCATGTGTGTCATGTGTGGCTCCAACAGTGATCAAGGACCCATTCTAGAGGAATGGGGTGGTTTTCCTACCTGCTGCCCCTTGAAAGGAAGTAAGGTGAACTTTAGTACCAAAATCTTGGGAGCTTGCCTTGCGTCAGGACTTTGCTGATGCACCTTTGAACCAGGCATCAACTGGCACTCAGTAACAGATGGGTGGGAACTCAGAGACTGAATGGTGGGAAAGAGCTGCCCTCATGGGTGGAGGGACAAAGAGATGATGGGAGCTAAGATTGACCTCAGTCCAGTCCACTGCCCTGCCCTGTCCCCCTACCCTCAGCTCACACCCACCCCCTGACATCCTCCTAGAGCAGTGGTTCTCAAAGTGTGCGCCAGGGTGCACTGGTGTGCCCTAGATTTCCAGGTGTACTCTATGGTATTCCAGAGAAATATGTGCCTGTTGGGGACCAAAATACCAACAGGGTTTTTGGAGTTTAGATTTTGGGGGGACAGAGGTGTGGGGACTTAGCTGTAAGCTGACAGTCTGCCCAACTCCCCACCTCACTTGCCTGATTAGGTTGCAAAAGGTTGTTAAGCTGTGGTGCTGGATTGTTTACATTACCCTCCATGTTCCCCAGAAAGACTGGAGGCAAGTTTCTTCTACCCTTTGTTTGGTGTAAAGTTAAGATGATATGTATGGTGGGGGTTTTCTGCACTCAACACAATTAAGAGTAAAAAGAGAGGAATTCTTCAATGTATTGATGAGGAAATGAGAGTTTGCCTTTCAAATACAGTGTGTCCGTAAAGTCATGGTGCACTTTCGACCGGTCACAGGAAAGCAACAAAAGATGATAGAAATGTGAAATCTGCACCAAATGAAAGGAAAACCCTCCCAGTTTCTGTAAGATGATGTGGCAGCATGTGCGCCTGCACAGATGATGACGTAACACCATGTATACAGTGGAGCAGCCCATGGCCATGCCAGTCGAGATGTGGACGGTACAGAGGAAAGTTCAGTGTGTTCTATGGCTCACTAGATTCGAATCCATGACCAAAGTGCAACGTGAATATCGGTGTGTTTATAACAAAGCGCCACCACATAGGAATAACATTACTCAGTGGGATAAGCAGTTGAAGGAAACCGGCAGTTTGGTGGAGAGACCCCGTTCTGGTAGGCCATCAGTCAGTGACGAGTCTGTAGAGGCTATACGGGATAGCTACCTAAGGAGCCCTAAAAAATCTGTGCGTGAGCCCACATCGAACTGCACTGAATAGGTATGAAACTGGGAGAGTTTTCCTTTTATTTGGTGCAGATTTCACATTTCTATCGTCTTTTGTTGATTTCCTGTGACCGGTCAAAAGTGCACCATGACTTTACAGACACACTGTATATGTCTAAACATTGAAGAAATCTCTGGGACACATCAGACTCATGTTTCTCATAAACACAAGAATGAAAAAATTTAACATGTTCACTCTGGGACCTGCCAAATTTACTAAATCTTACTAAGAATGTATCTATATATATATATAAAAAGATAACTTTTCTGTCATTTTTTTATTTTTAACCCCTCTTTTTTATGAATTCTAAAAAGCATAACTCAAAAAATGTAACATAAAAATGTTTTTTAATGTCAGAATAAATTTAATTTTGTCGTATTTATTTTGTTTAATTACCATAAAAGCAGTTTGGGACTTAATTATTATTACATACTTCTCAGAAATTTGTATATAGTGCACCTACAATTATTTGTAGGATTTTAAATGTGCTCCGACTTCAAGAAGTTTGAGAACCACTGTCCTAGAGGCTTTCCCAGGTGTCAGGGGCACTCTGCTCTTAGGCCAGATACCCTCGAGCTCAGTCCAAGCCCTGATTCTAAGCCGTTGGACAGTCCCCTTCTGCCTTTTCAGGCACTGGTGATGGCCTGCCTGTACTGAGTTGTTGTGGATTCCAAATTCAGAAGAGGGGCCTGCAGGCCTGGTATGAAGTCGGTGCCTGCCCGCTGAACTGAAGTTTTAATTCCGCCCCCCTCACAGGTGGGCTTCTCTAGCCCTGCTTTAGTGACTGGCCTTGGCATTGCTGGTATGGCCCAGATACCCAGGCTGTGATGTTCAGCTCCTCCCTCACTCTTTAGAGCTGATCTGTGGACAAACCTGACCAAGTCTACCCCTAAAATGCCTAGAGAAGGCACTGCCACCACCCTTGTGTCTGACTTTGTTGCCTGACTCAGTTGTCATGTACGTGATGGATCCACTTTCCAATGCCAGAGTCCATTCATTAATTCATTTATTCCTTCATTCATTCAGTCACCAACCCATCTCTCCATTTCTCCAACCATCCATCCATCCACCCATCCACCCATCCCTCCATCCATCCATCCACTCATCTATCCATCCTTCCACCCATTTCTCCCTACCTCCCTCGCTCCCTCCAAACATACATCCATCCCACCATCCACCCATACAACCCTCCCTCCTTCCCCTCTTCTCTCCCTCCCTTCTTCTTTCCCTCCATCCACCGATCACTCCATCCATCCATCCTTTCATCCATCCATCTATCCATTCATCCCTCCACCTGTCCACCCCTCCATCCTCAAACTCGTAAAGAGCTTACTGTAGGCCTGGCAAGTGCTTAGTAATGCAGGAGGATCTTGAGCAGAAGTTTGGAAAGCCTCACCTTTCACCATGGCTGCCAGCGGTCAGGCTCCTTCCCATAGTTTGCTGCCCACACCACACTTCTTCAGCAGCTGTTTGTTGGGCTGCTGTCCGATGCCTATCTCAGGTGGGCTCAGGGTGGGGCAGTCGTGGACCAGACCAGTGTCCTCTCCTGCCTTGCCAGGTCAGGCATGGGAAGCAGGAACAGCCTGGACGATAGGTCTTGCAGTAGCAGGAGAGTAAGGGCCTGGAGGAATCCTGGGGCTCATCCACACAGCCTGCTGCACCAGCACAGGTGTCCTGGAAAGAGCAGTACAAGGTGCTACTGAGAGACAAGCGCAGAACCTCCCATCAGAACCTGCTACATACCTGAGAGTGCCAAGCGGAAGATCGGAACTGCCAGCCAGAGGTGTTATTGGACAAATACGTTGTTTGTTCGCACAGTTACAAAACAAATAGAACAAATTGAGCTGATATTTAAGAGGATTTATAGCTTTGTGAGCAATTACAACCCCCGGCAGCTCTCCCTTGGTGGCCCCTGGAGTGAGCGCTGAGGGGCCCTGGGAGGGCGCCATGTCCTTCCCCAGTCCCATCTCCACTGACCCCCATCTGGACCCTTCATTCTTGCACTCTGTTGTCTTTCTTCTAGCCAAAAATAGTTCTCTGTGTTCTTGGCACCATCACCAGTTGACATAGGACAGCCAAGCAGAGAAGGCCTCTGAGAGGGAGAGTGTGCACAACCTGGGAGCACAGAGAACCCCTCCACTGGCACCACTCATTTCTCCCCCACCCCCACCCCAGCTCCTATGAGCATTTGAGTTGCTACCCCAGGCAATTGTTTTTTTTACATATAATTCATATAACGTAAGATTCACCATTTTAATCATCTAAAAATAGATAATCCAGTGTTCTAGAATAATATTCACAATGCAGTGCTACTCTCAGTACCAGTTAGTTCTGGGACAGCTTTACCCTCCCAAACAGAAACCTTATGGCTTGACCTGTGGTGGCGCAGTGGATAAAGTGTTGACCTGGAATTCTGAGGTTGCCGGTTCGAAACCTTGGGCTTACCTGGTCAAAGCACATATGGGAGTTGGTGCTTCTTGCTCTTCCCTCACTTCTCTTTCTCTCTCATCCCTAAAATGAATAACTAAAATCTTTTTTTTTTAAGTGAGAGGTGGGGTGGCAGAATGGCAGAGAGATAGACTCCTGCATGCTCCCTGACCAGGATTCACCCAGCAAGCCCCCTACTGGGTGATGCTATGCCCATCTGGGGCCGCTGCTCAGTTGCTCAGCAAGCAAGCTATTTCAGTTCCTGAGGCAGAGGCTATGGAGCCATCTTCAGTGCCCGGGGCCAACTCACTCAAATGAGCCATGGCTGTGGGAGGGGAAGAGAGAGATAAAGATAAGGGGAAGGGAAGGGGTGGAGAGGCAGATAGTCACTTCTGTGTGCATTGACTGGGAATCGAACCTAGGACTTCCACACACTGGCCAATGCTCTACCACTGAGCCAACTGGCCAGGACCAATAAATATAATCATTAAAAAGAGAAGAAAGAAAGAAAGAAAGAAAGAAAGAAAGAAAGAAAGAAAGAAAGAAAGAAAGAAAGAAAGAAAGAAAGAAGGAAGGAAGGAAGGAAGGAAGGAAGGAAGGAAGGAAGGAAGGAAGGAAGGAAGGAAGGAAGGAAAAAGAAGGAGGGAGGGAGGTAGCAAGGGGAAGAAAGAAAGAGAAAGAAGGAGGAAGGAAGGGAGGAGGGAGGGAGGGAGGGGAGGGGAAGGGAAGGGAAAGGAAGGGAAGGGAAGGGAAGGGAAGGGAAGGGAAAGAAAGAAACCTTGTGCCCCTCAGCAGTCACTCCCATTGTCCCTCCCCCAGCCCCTGCACTCACTAATCTACTTCCTGTCCCTATGGCTCTGCTTACACTTACTCTGGACACTTCAGAGAAATGCTATCACACAGTATGTGGTCTTCTGGGTCTTGCTTTATGCCTGGTCTTTTAAATTAATGTCTTGCTAGTGTGCGGGCTCATGGTTCACCATATGGTTCTTCCGTGTCCGTGCTGGCTGTATCTGTCCCATGTGGTCTCAGAGGACCTTTCCTGTGTCCTTACTCTGTGGGGCAACTGGTTGTGCTGTGCCTTCCAGAGCCACATGCCAGTGTCACTGACCACTTCTCAGACTCCTGGCAGGAGCCATGACTTCTTCTGACTTGTCTATGACCATGGCCACTTCTCGACTGGTTCCAGGTCCTCTCCACAAACAGGGATGAAGGGTCTTTTATTCATTTCTTCATATTCTGTACATTTTTTAGACCAGTCCAAGAAGAACTGCAGGGAGGGTGTGCAGTTCCAGGGGCCCTCTGTGGGGAAGCACCAGGTGCTGGTGACATGAATATAAAATGCTCTTACAAGTCTGCAAAGTACTGTTCGGTGGCAAAAGGAAGGCCATATGGGGGCTGCATTAAATGTGACTGCATCTCACACACTTGCATCACCAGCCATGGAGGTGGGATTAAGGTCGAATCTGCTGGATGTTTCTCCATGAGATTAGCTCCATCTCACATGCTGAAAATAGGCAGTAACTTGCTTTTGTGAAGCCCAGGGATGTATACAGTAGGGAGCAGTGGAGACATTACAAAGAAAATCCAGCAAACAGGTAGTAGTCTCTTCCACGTTCCTGGAATGAGCTCATATTGACCCTGGCATGGCACTTGAAGTTTCCCCAAGATGGCATGCTAGCTGGGTTGCAGACCTACTCCGGAGAAGCTCTAAACTAGAAATGTGGAATATGAAAAATAACACACATGCCTGACCAGGCGGTGGCACAGTGGATAGAGCGTCAGACTGGGATGCAGAAAGACCCAGGTTCGAGATCCTGAGGTCGCCAGTTTGAGAGCAGGCTCATCTGGTTTGAGCAAAAGTTCACTAGCATGGACCCAAGGTTGCTGGCTTGAGCAAGGGGTCAAGCGGTCTGCTGAAGGCCCACGGTCAAGGCACATATGAGAAAGCAATCAATGAACAACTAAGGTGTCACAACGAAAAACTGATAATTGATGCTTCTCATCTCTCTCCATTCCTGTCTGTCCCTATCTGTCCCTCTCTCTGACTCTCTCTGTCTCTGTTAAAACAAAACAAAACAGACAAAAAAAAAAAAAAAAGAAAAATAACACACACCTCCATCCTACTTCCACCCCAAAGAGGAAAAAGCAACTCCATGAGAGGCCCCTGTGGAGACTGACCTGGAGCTCACATTCAGGTCTGGTCCTGGTGTGCACGTGTCCACACATGCACGTGGGCAGCAGCTGGGGCCGGGCTGGCCGGCACATCCATGAAAAGATGCGTTAGAGAAAAGGGGCTGCCACTACGTATAAGAAAAGTTAGAAAGAGACCAGCAAAAATAAAAAATTGGAATAATAGAATAAGATAGGAGAGACAAGTTCAAATGTATCAATAGTCAGATGTCAATGGGTTAAAAACTCACCAGTGATAGATATTGTCATAGATTAACCAAATCAAACTCGAATCCAAAATCCAGCTGTGTGCTACCATCAGACACACAACCAAAGTGTAAAGGCAAGAGAAAGTTGAAGGGAAAAGTGTAGAAACAGAAATGACAGGCAGCCAATGGCAGCCACAGTTTTCATGTCAATCTCAGACTCAAAGACTCCAGGCATTGTCAGAAAAAAACAAGTCACCATCTAATGAGAACAGGTCATTTCCCTAGATGACAGAGCAGCTCTGAACGTCCATTCCCTCAGTAAAGGAGCCTCCAAGTATTTGATGTGAACTTTCTTAGCATTAACAAATTTCTCATCATTTTGGAAGATTTCAGCCATTTGTTTCCAATTCTTGTTGGATTAAGTAGACAAAAAAAAATCAACAAGAAAGGGAAGTTCAGAATAACACAAATAGTAAGCTTGATTTAATGGACATAGATAAATTTTGCGTTTCACAGTTAGGTTCTTCGTTCTTCTCAAACGCATGTGATGCTCATAAAAAAGATTTTATCAATTTAGTGCAAATGTCACAAAAATTAAAGAGCCTGACCAGACAGCGGTGCAGTGGATAGAGCGTCGGACTGGGATGCAGAAGACCCAGGTTCGAGACTCCAAGGTCGCCAGCCTGAGTGCGGGCTTGAGCAAGGGGTCACTCAGTCTGCTGAAGGCCCGCGGTCATGGCACATATGAGAAAGCAATCAATGAACAACTACGGTGTCGCAACGAAAAATTAAAGATTGATGCTTCTCATCTCTCCGTTCCTGTCTGTCTGTCCCAGTCTATCACTCTCTCTGACTCTCTCTCTGTCTCCGTAAACACACACACACACACACACACACACACACACACACACACAAGAGCCTGACCAGGCAGTGAGTGGCCTAGTAGATAGAGCATCAGACTGGGATGAGGAGGACCCAGGTTCGAGACCCCGAGGTCACCAGCTTGAGTGTGGGCTCATCTGGTTTAAGGTGTTGCAATGAAAAACTAATGATTGATGCTTCTCATCTCTCTCCGTTCCTGTCTGTCCCTATCTATCACTCTCTCTGACTCTCTCTCTGTCTCTGTAAAAAAATAAATATATATATATAAAAGAATCATTATGATGCAAATCCTGTTTCTGCACCATCATGCCTTTAAGTCAGAAATTAATAGTACCCAAAATAAAATTCCCCATTATTTGGAAATTATAATAAAAACTTTGAAGTAATTCATAGGTCTAAGAAAAAATAAAAGGAAAGCACTAAATACCAAAACTTGAGTGGAAATTTATATTAGGAACAAAAAAAGGCCCTGGCCGGTTGGTTCAGTGGGTAGAGCATCAGCTCTGGCATATGGATGCCTGGGATTTGATCCCCAGTCAGGGCACACAGGAGAAGCAACTATCTGCTTCTCCACCCTTTCCCTTTCTCTCTCTCTTCCCCTCCTGCAGCCAGTGGCTCAGTTGGTTCAAGCGTGGCCCTGGGCATCGAGGGTAGCTCTGTGGGTCCAAATATCAGCCTTAGGTCCTCGAAATACTAGAGCATCAGCCCAGACAGGGGTTGCCAGATGGATCCTACTTGGGGTGCATGCAGAAGTCTATCTCCCCTCCTCTCACGTTAAAAAAAGTTTTAAGAAAGAAAAGACTGCACATTAAAGAAATAAATTTCCAGTTTAAGAAGGCAGAAAAAAGCAAAAGTCCCTAAAGGACATAGAAGAGAGAATACAAAATAAGACCAGAAATCAATGAAACAGAAAACCTCCCAGTTCTGACAACTATTGCTGCTACAGGTTTTCAAGGGAAGTCAGAAATGCATAATTCCACAAGAAATATCTGCATGAAGAAAATGTGACAGAAGCTGAACAATATGTGTGTTGGTGGCCGCAGTCTGTGCACCTCTTGGGGAGCCCTGCCTTCTCGCACATGCTGTCAAGCGCCACCCGATGGAACTGGCCAGGGTGAGACAGCTGCTCTGCTCCTGACTCCCCCCTGGGGCTGGCTTCTCAAGGAGCATTCACAGACATGTTTTTGTGTGGACATGTGTTTTCATTACTCCGCATATGCAGCTAGGAGGATTGCTGGGTCACATGGTAACTCTATGTTTGACCTTTTGAGGAAATGCCACGCTATCCCTACCCTGGGCTAGTTACCACCCCCAGAACAGTCCCAGGTCTGCCAATGTCTTGTGTGCAGCTCGCTGTGAGTGCTCACACCCTTCCTCAGGCCCTGGTGAGACACCCGAGAAGGCCTGCTGCTTGTTCTCATGAGTAAGGACCAGCCTCTTGCTGTGTAGGGGGTCCTGCTGGTGTCTGTCTCTTATCTGAGGGCTCCACATTCTCGGGCCCCTGCCTTTTGTTTTATCCAGGAAGTGGGGAAGTGGTGGAAGGGGGGCTGAGCTCCGCTTCTTTTGGCTGGTGAACGATTTTCACACTTGGTCTTTGCTAGAGTGGGCCCCTCTTTGGTGGGAATACAATTCCTGTGGCTTTTCTGGGGTGGCAAGTCAAACCCTCTCTGGCCATTGAGCCTTTTCACAGCTTCACTCTAAATGTCATGTGGATGTCATTCTCCTAAGGGCCATTAGGGATGGGATGTAGAAGGCCCAAAGATGACACAATTAGAGAGTGGAGGAGCCAGGACTCAAACCCTGGCCTGCCCAATGCAGTGTGTGGAGGCTTTCTGCTGCTTGAGCTTCAGGTGCTTCCAGAGTCTCCCTGAGGGACAAACAAGATGACAAGCTGATAGGGCTTTGATCCTCCCCTCAGGGAAACAATCCACTAGGGTCCTGCTGGCACTGCCCCCTGGGAGGGCAGACTGGAGGACACCCAGAGGCTGACTTCTATGGCTGTAGAGGAGGCTGTCAACGTGAGGGAGGCAATGAGGTAAGGACAAGCGTACTTGTCCCTCACCAGTGGACTCACTCCCCTTGGTGGTGAGAACACCAGTAACCCAGAAGCCTCCCGGGCCTTGCACTCTGCAACACCGACAGCCACAAAGCCTGACCATCGGGCCCTGTTAGCTGGTGCTTTCAGTGTGGCATTCATGTGGTTACCACCAAATGTCACCTGGGCACTGCCCTGACTGGGGATGGCTCTGAGAAGTCAGAGGTCAAGGGGAAGTTGCTCTTTCTTTTTCTATAAAATAAGTTGGTTGAGATAACATTCATATGCTCTAATTGACCCATCCTAAGTGCACAATCCTGTTGTTCACAGACCTGTGGTTCTGTACCAGAGTCACAGAGCTGTGCACCCATCATCACAATCATCTCTGGACGTTTTCATCAGTGCAAAGGGGAACCTCAGATTCATCTGCACTCATTCCTCATTTCCCTCAAGAGGTTTTACTGCTTCCTTCCCAGTAAAACCAGATGCCTTTTGTTTCCTTCTCTTGCCTAATGACTCCAGTTAGAAATTCCAGTATTGTGTTGAACAACTGTAGCCAAAGCAGGCTTCCTTGTCTTGTTCATGGTCTTGGAGGAAAAGCTTTCAGTCTTTCGCCACTGAGTGTGACCTTAGCCGCCGGTTTTTCAGAAAAGCCTTTCATTGTGTTGAGTAAGCTGCCTTCTAGTCTATTGAGTGTTACCAAGAAGGGTGTTCGTGTTAGATTTGCCAAATGCTTTTTCTCTATCAGTTGAGATGATCATGTGGTTTCCTTTCCTCCACTCTGTTAATATGGTATATTATATTGATCAATTTTCAGAGGTTGGACCATTTAATTCCATCATTGTGTATAGTCCTTTTAATCTGCTGCTGAATTTAGTTTATTAGTATATTGTTGAGGATTTTTGCTTCTACATTCATAAGCAGTGTTGATCTATAGATTTCATAATATGTCTTTGACTTGTTTTTGTATTGGGTCAATCCTGGCCTAGTAAGTGAGTTAAGAAATGTCCGTTCCTCTTTTATTTTTTCGAAGAGTTAGAAAAGAATTGGCTTTATTTCTTCTTTAAATTATTGGTAGAATTTACTAGTGAAACTATCTGGTCCTAGATTTTTCTTTTTGGGGAGTTTTTGATAACTGATTTAGTTTCTTTACTTGTTCTAGATCTGTTCAAATGTCCTATTAATCCTTGACTAAATTTTAGAAATGTATCTATTTCTAGGAATTTTTTTCTTTCATCTAGATTATCTAGTTTATTAGCATATACTTGTTCATCATATTCCCTTAGAATTCTTTTTTATTTCTGTAAGCTCACTACTAATGTCCTTATTTTTGTTTCTGATTTTAGTAATATAAGCCTTCTCCCTTTTTATCTTGGTCAGTCTAACTAAATGTTTGTCAATTTTGTTGATCTTTTTAAAAGAGCAGCTTTTGGTTTTGTTGATTCTCCCTATTTTCTTTTCTCTATTTTGTTTACCTCTGCTCCAATCAGTATTGCATCTTCCCTTCCATGAGCTTTGGGTATTGTCTGTTTCTCTTCCTTTAGTTCCTAAAGGTATAAATTAGGTTACTGACCTGAGAGATTTCTTATTTTATAAGGTAAGGGTTGACAGCTATAAATTTTCCTTTGAGCCCTGTTTATGCTGCATCCCATAAGCTTTGGGCATGCTGTGTTTTAGTTTTCATTTCCTTCAAGAACCTTTCTAATTTCCCTTCTAACTTACTCTTTGACCTGTTGGTGATTTAAGACCTTATTGTTTAGTTTTCACATATTTATGAACTCCCAAGATCCCACAAAAAAACTACAAAAACTGATAAATAAATGCATTAAAGTAGCAGGATACAAAGTAAGTATCCAAAAATCAACTGTATTTTTATACAACAATATCATGAACTACCATAAAGGGTAATCAAGAAAATAATCTCATTTACAATTGCATAAAAAATTAAAATACCCAGGAATAAATTTAATCAAGGAGATAAAAAGATCTGTACTCAGAAAATCATAAAGGCATGGAAAAAAGAAATTGAAGAAGATACAAATAAATAAAAGTATATACCATGTTCATGGATAGGAAAAATTAACATTGTCAAAAACAGTGCAGAAAACTCAGTGCTAAAGCATTGCACAGGGACAGAGGTCACTGGTGAAATAAGGTCTGGGTCATGAGCATGGATATCATCCAAGGAAAACCTAATTTTTGAGCCCCATTGGAAACCTCAAAACCTGTTGTCCTCATCAAAATAGTGGGAAGTTTTGCAGAAACTCCAGGCTGTGTGTCAGGTATGAGTTTTGCTGCCCTCCACCCTGCAGGCCCTGCTCTGAGGGGCAGTGATACAGGCTGTCATCACCATGGAAACCACAGGCATTCTCAGATACAGGCTCAGTCTCACCTCTCCTGGGTGGGCTTGTCAGGAAGGTACACAGGGCAAAGAGCTGGTGCCTGGCAGAGCTGGATGAGCCTCTCTGAGGACAGCTTTGACAAGCTCAGCCCACGTCAGGAGAAGATGGCAAAAGAGGAGGAATCCAGTTCATAGAGGTGGGATCCAGCTCATAGAGGTAGCCTTAGCCTGAGTCTGGATCTCACTGACAGATGGGTTTAGCCTCCTGGATGAGGCAAACCCAGACTCTTTGTGGAAGTTATGGAGAATAATGGTGTCCTTTGGCCAAGAAGAAACTGCAGTGTAAGAGGAAGAGAGGGCTGTGCTTCCCAGCACTGAGGCCAGGCCACTCCCCACAGGCAAGGCTGAGCAATGAGGTCCTGTCTCTATGTCAGCCCAGACAATGCAAACCCCTGAGGACCCCACAGGACAGTGAACACTTCTCTGGTCCTGGCAGCCTTCCTTTGTGGCCCTGAACAGGCAGCTGCTCCTGCCTCTGAGAACCTCTGTGAGGCACACACTGCCAGAGGTGACCTCACACTTTGTGGGGAATGAAGCCACTTCAAAATGATTCCAGTGAGGACTCCTCCCTTGCCCAGCAGAGCTGGGTGAGATTAATCTGTTACTTTGCATTTTCATGACTCAGAGTGTTCAGCCTCATTACCATCAAAACAGAGTCAAACTCAATTTGAAATTGCAGGGTCAAAGGTCATTCTGCATTTCAACTTACTAACAGTTGAACCACTGCAGCCTTTGTGGGGAGGTTTACTTTTGGGCAGGATTCAAGTTTGCTCTTTCTTTTACTTGTGCAATTTGAATTTATTTCAGTGTTACTGGAAGTGACCATTCATAATTGCATGAAGAGTACAATTAAAGATGTCACACTTTCAGGAAGTTGATTTTAAGTTCTTGAATATGTTGAAGAGATTTACAGCATGTGAAAAATAATTGTATGCAAAACTGTGTGTGTACCTGTCTGTGTGCACTTCTTAAAAGGAGCAAGTAAAGGCCATTTGTTAATTTTTCAAATCAGCACCTCTTTTTTTTTTAATATTCCTTATTTTTAGACTTTATGTTTTTTATTTTACTTAGACAACTAATTTTAACAGGGTGACATTGATCAATTAGAGCATATAGATTCAGAGAAAACATCTCCAGATAATTTTGACGTTTGATTATGTTGCATACCCATCACCCAAAGTCATATTGTCTTCCGTCACCTTCTATTTGGTTTTCTTTGTGCCTCTCCTCTCCCCCACCTTCTCCCCCCCCCCAACCACCACAGTCTTGTCCATGTCCCTGAGTCTCATTTTTATGTCTCACCTGTGTATGGAATCATACAGTTCTTAGTTTTTTCTGATTTACTTATTTCACTCAGTATAATGTTATCAAGGTCCATCTATGTTGTTGTAAATGATCCGATGTCATCATTTCTTATGGCTAAGTAGTATTCCATAGTATATATGTATGACATCTTCTTTATCCAATCATCTACTTAAGGGCTTTTTGGTTATTTCCATGTCTTGGCCACCGTGAACAATGCTACGATGAACATGGGGCTGCATTTGTCTTCACGTACCAATGATGTTGAGTTTTGAGGGTATATACCCAGTAGAGGGATTGCTGGGTCATAAGATAGTTCTATTCTTAATTTTTTGAGGAATCACCATACTTTCTCCCATAATGATTATACATTCCCACCAACAGTGAATGAGGGTTCCTTTTTCTCCACAGCCTCTGCAACACTTGATATTACCTGTCTTATTGATAACAGCTAATCTAACAGGTGTGAGGTGGTATCTCATTGTAGTTTTGATTTGCATTTCTCTAATAACTAATGAAGATGAACATCTTTCCATATATCTGTTGGCCATTTGTATTTCTTCTTGGGAGCAGTGTCTGTTCATGTCCTTTTCCCATTTTTTTACTGGATTGTTTGTTTGTTTGTTGAGTTTTATGAGTTCTTTGTATATTTTGGGTATTAGGCCCTTATCTGAACTGTTGTTTGAAAATATCATCTCCCATTTAGTTGTCTGTCTGTTTGTTTTGTTGTCAGTTTCTCTTGCTGTGCAAAAGCTTTAGTCTGATGTAGTCCCATTCATTTATCTTTGCCTTCACTTCCCTTGCCTTTGGAGTCAAATTCATAAAGTGCTCTTTATAACCAAGGTCCATGAGTTTAGTACCTATGTTTTCTTCTATGTACTTTATTGTTTCAGGTCTTATATTTAGGTCTTTGATCCATTTTGAATTAATTTTAGTACAAGGGGACAAACTGTAATCAAGTTTTATTCTTTTGCACGTGGCTTTCCAGTTTTCCCAGTACCATTTGTTGAAGAGGCTTTTTTTTCTCCATTGTGTGTTGTTGGCCCCTTTATCAAAAATTATTTGACCATATATATGTGGTTTTATTTCTGGGATCTCTATTCTGTTCCATTGGCCTGAGTGTCTATTTTTCTGCCAAACCATGCTATTTTGATTATCGTGGCTCTATAATATAATTTGAAGTCAGGTATTGTAATGCCCCCAGCTTTGTTCTTTTTCCTTAGGATTACTTTGGCTATTCAAGGTTTTTGATAGTTCCATATAAATCTGATGATTTTTTGTTCCATTTCTTTAAAAAACAACATTGGAATTTTGATGGGAATCACATTAAATTTGTATATTGTTTTGGGTAATATGGTCATTTTTACTATATTTATTCTTCCTATTCAAGAACAAGGAATATTTTTCGATTTCATTGTATCTTTTTCAATTTCCCTTAACAATGCTTTGTAGTTTTCATTATATAGGTCCTTTACATTCTTTGTTATGTTTATTCTTAGGAATTTTTTTTTGTTTCTGCAACCATAGAAGGGATTATTTTTTTTGAGTTTCTTTTCTGATGTTTCATTGTTGGCGTTATAGGAAGGCAATAGACTTCTGTATATTAATTTTGTATCCTGCAACCTTACTGTATTGTTTTATTATTTCTAGTAGTCTTTTTGTGGAGTCTTTGGGGTTTTCAATGTATAGGATCATATCATCTGCAAAAAAGTGAAACCTTTACTTCTTCTTTCCCAATATGAATGCCTTTTATTTCTTTCTCTTGTCTGATTGCTCTGGCTAGAACTTCCAGCACTATGTTGAATAAGAGTGGACAGAGGGGAAGCCTTGTCTTGTTCCTGATTTTAGAGGAAAAGTCCTCAGTTTTATGCCATTTAATATGATGTTAGCTGATGGTTTGTCATAAATGGCCTTTATTATGTTGAGATTTTTTTCCTATTCCCATTTTGTTCAGTGTTTTAAACATAAAATGATGTTGTATTTTATTGAATGCTTTTTCTGCGTCTACTGATAGGATCATATGGTTTTTGTTCTTTGTTTTGTTGATATGGTGTCTTACATTAACTGTTTTACGTATGTTGAACCATCCTTATGATTCTGGGATGAATCCTACTTGATCATGATGAATTTTTTTTTTAATGTGTTGTATTCGATTTGCTAGTATTTTGTTTAGGATGTTAGCATCTGTATTCATTAGAGATATTGGTCTATAGTTTTCTTTTTCTGTGTTGTCCTTGCTAGGTTTTGGTACGAGGATTACGTTGACCTCATAAAATGTGTTTGGAAGTATTGCTTCTTCTTCAATTTTTTGGAAGACTTTAAGTAGAATAGGAACCAAGTCTTTTTTGAATGTTTGATAGAATTCACTAGTATAGCTGTCTGGGCCTGGACTTTTATTTTTGGGGAGGTTTTTGATAGTCATTTCTATTTCCTCCCTGCTTATGGGTCTGTTTAGGCTTTCTACTTCTTCATGACTCAGTATAGGAAGATTGTATTGTTCTAGGAATTTATCCATTTCCTCTAGATTGTTAAATTTGGTGGTATATAGTTTTTCATAAGTAGTCTATGGAAATTCTTTGTATATCTATGATATCTGTGGCGATTTCTCCTCTTTCATTTTGGATTTTGTTTATATTAGTCCTTTTTCTTTTTTCCTTAGTGAGTCTTGCCAAGGGTTTGTCAATTTTGTTGATCTTTTCAAAGAACTAGCTCCTTGTTTTATTGATTTTTTTCTACAGTTTTTCTGCCCTCTATATCATTTATTTCCACTCTAATTTTTATTATTTCCTTTCTTCTGCTGGTTTTGGGTTGCCTTTGTTCTTTTTTTTCTAGTTCCTTAAGATGTAATATTAAGTTATTTACTTGGGTTCTCTCTTGTTTGTTCATATAAGCCTGTAGTGATATGAACTTCCCTCTTATTACTGCTTTTGTTGCATCCCAGAGATTCTGATATGTCATATTGTCATTTTTGTTTGTCTGTATGTATCTTTTGATCTCTGCTTTTATTTCTTCTTTGACTGACTCATTTTTAGAACTATGTTGTTTAGTTTCCACATTTTTGTGGGTTTGTTTACTTTTTTTTGCAGTTGAATTCTATTTTTCAAAGCTTTATTTATGGTCAGAAAATATGCTTGGTATAATTTCAGTCTTTCTGAATTTGTTGATGGTAGTTTTGTGGCCCAACATATGGTCATTTATTGAGAATATTCCATGTACACTGGAGAAAAATTTATACTTTGGCGTTTTGGGATGAAATGTCCTGTAGATGTCTATGATATCCGATTCTTCTAGTGTTTTGTTTACGGCCCATGTTTCTTTATTGATTTTCTGTTTGGATGAATGATCTAGAGCCATCAGCAGTATATTGAGGTCTCCAAGTATGATTGTATTTTTGTTGGTTTTTATTTTTAGATCAGTTAGTAGCTGCCTTATATACTTTGGTGCTCCTTGGTTTGGTGCATATATATTAAGAAGTGTTATGTCTTCTTGATTTAATGTCCTCTTTATCATTATAAAATGATCATATTTGTCTCTGATTACTTTTGCTGTCTTGTATTCAGCATTGTTAGATATGAGTATGGCTACACCTGCTTTTCTTTTAATGTTATTTGCTTGGAGAATTGTTTTCCAACCTTTCACTTTGAATTTTTTTTATACTTGTAGCTTAGATGTGTTTCTTGAAGGCAGCATACAGCTGGATTTTATTTTTTGATCCATTCTGCTACTCTGTGTCTTTTTATTGGTGAGTTCAACCCATTTACATTTAGTGTAATTATTGATACCTGAGGGTTTCCTATTGCCATTTTATATATTACTTTCTGATAGCTCTGTATCTTGTTTGGTTCTTCTCTTTTGTTTTTCTATTATTTGTTTTTGTTTGGTTGTATTCCACACTTCTTTCCTCTGTTTCTTCTTTTTTTAAGCCATGTGTTTCTGTAGTGGTTTTTTCAGGGGTCGTTACTATTGAGTAATGAATAGGATACATATCATATTCATTGTAGTACATTATCTCATGAGTGCTTCTGCACTCCATTCTCTTTTGCTACTATTAATCTTTGTCCTCTACCCTTTTTTGTTTTTGTTATCACAGATTAATCTTGTTTTTATTGTGATCTTGTTGGAGCTTTTACTTGTGATTTTGTTTTGTTTTGTTTTTTGTATCTGGTCGGATAACCCCCTTTAGTATTTCCTGAAGTGGGGGTTTTCTGGTGATAATTCCCTCATCTTTTCTATATCTGTGAATGTTTTTATTTCTCCTATGTATTTGAAGGATAGCTTCGATGGATATAGTATTCTTGTTTGGAAGTTCCTCTCTTTCAGTACTTTAAATATTGGGGTCCACTCTCTTCAGGCTTGTAAAGTTTCTGCTGAGAAATCTGATGATAACCTAATGGGCCTTCCTTTATATGTTGTATTCTTCTTTTCCCTGGCTGCCTTGAGGATTTTTTCTTTGTCACTGGTTTGTGATAATTTCATTACGATGTGCCTTGGAGTAGGTCTGTTTGGGTTAAGATAACTCGGTGTTCTGTTTGCTTCTTGGATTCGAGGCTCTAATTCTTTCCACAGGGTTGGGAAGTTTTCATTTATTATTTGTTTGAATATGTTCTCCATTCTATTTTCTCTCTTTTCTCCTTCTGATATACCCATTTTCTTTATATTGCTCTTTCTGATGGGGTCAGACAATTCCTGTAAGTCTTTCTCATTTTTTTAAATTTGTGAGTCTCTCTCCTCTTCTCTCTGTAGTGTCTCTAGTTGCCTGTCTTCTATGTCACTAATTCTCTCTTATATCTGGCCTGTTCTATTAGCTAAACTTGTTACCTTGTTTTTCAGTTCATGTATTGAGTTTTTCATCTCTGTTTGATACTTTCAAACAAATACTTTCAAAATTGAAAGTTTCAATTTCCTTGGTGTTGTATTCTTTTTTTTTTTTTTTTTATGTTTTTTTTTTTTTTTTTTTTTCATTTTTCTGAAGCTGGAAACGGGGAGAGACAGTCAGACAGACTCCCGCATGCGCCTGACCGGGATCCACCCGGCACGCCCACCAGGGGCGACGCTCTGCCCACCAGGGGGCGATGCTCTGCCCATCCTGGGCGTCGCCATGTTGCGACCAGAGCCACTCCAGCGCCTGAGGCAGAGGCCACAGAGCCATCCCCAGAGCCCGGGCCATCTTTGCTCCAATGGAGCCTTGGCTGCGGGAGGGGAAGAGAGAGACAGAGAGGAAAGCGCGGCGGAGGGGTGGAGAAGCAAATGGGCGCTTCTCCTGTGTGCCCTGGCCGGGAATCGAACTCGGGTCCTCCGCACGCTAGGCCGACGCTCTACCGCTGAGCCAACCGGCCAGGGCTGGTGTTGTATTCTTTTTGTTCATCGAATTGTGTTTTTGAGCTCTCTAAATTTCCTTTCTGTGTTTTCTTGTATTTTCCTGAGTATTTTTAGGACTTGAATTTTGAATTCCCTGTCATTTAATTTCAAGGTTTCCATGTAATTGAAATATTTTTCTGGAGATTTTTCATCATCTATCTGAGCTATGTCTCTGTCTTCTGTATCCAAGATATTTGATTTCTTTTTCTTTAATGGCATTTAAGAGTGTATTGTTAATAACACTAGTAAGAAATGATTTTAAAAATAAAATTTAAATTTAAAAAATACAGTGAAAAAATGAAAATTCTATTGTGTAAGTGGAACAAAAACTACATAGAACAGGGAGCCAGAGCTGGGGGAAAATGACAAATAGACAAAAAATGAAGTAAAAAACACACAAAATGCCACAAAGAAATATATGAATCCAGAATAAAATAATTTGTTGATAAATGATGATCAAATGAGAGAAAAAGAAAAAGAGAAATAAAAGAGAAAAGAAGAAAAAAGTTAAGGTTTTTGAAATGTAACCCTCATTAAAAAAACAAGAATGAAAAATGTAACACTTATGGATAATGAAGTTCAAAAGGAAAGGAAAAGAATAAGAAGGAAAGAAGATAAAGTGACCAAATTGGAAAGAAAAGATGAAAAAACAAGAAAAAAATGAAAAAATTTATAAAAAATGTAATTTTTTCCTGGTATTGAGAGGTAGCTTCTTCTTTTCTTTCTTTTTCTTTTCAGCAGGTGGCGCTGTACTACAGGTTTTGCCCCTGTGGCACTCTTGACTAGAGATTTGCTGTTGTGTTACTATGACAATGACATAGGCTGGGCCTCAGTCCCGTTGGTAGGCAGAGCTTGTTAGGTTTTGCAGGCTCTGACAATGGGAGAGTCAGTTAGTTTTCCAGGTGCCTCTCCCCATGTCTCTCCCTCCTGAGCCAGCAGCCTGGGGAGTCAGCTGTGAAGTCACCCCAGACACTGCTTGCAGAGCAAGAAGCTCCAAGAGCTGCCAAGTCCTTCTTCTTCCAGCCCCGCTCAAAGCACGGCTGTGCCAACCAGAGCCACTAACGAAAGCAGGCAGGGCAGGGAGGCTACTGCTGATCAGGTGCCTTTCTAAGGGCTCCCAGGCCTGTCTAGTTCACCTCAGTGCTCCACGGGTCTAATCTCCATAGGCTTTTCTCCCTTGTGCCTGTTTGTTAGCTCACCGCCCAGCCCCCACGACTTCTGTAGTGCACTCGGAGCTCTGCTCCACAGGAATGTGCTTTGTGACCTGTATCGGCTCACGGAGGCGCCCTGCCCAGACAGGTCCAGGCCTAGGGATCCCAGCACTTCCCATGCTGTGGTCAGGGAGCTGGGACCACACAGAAACTCTGGCTACAGCCCACGTGGAAGTCCACTGCTAACAATCTCTAGCCTAGACCCCCCACCCACGAACACACGGCCCACGCCTGAGGCCCCAGGTGGAGCCACTCGCATACCACCCGTGATCGCAGACCAGGAGCGCACAAAGCCCAAAGCTGCTTTGGCACTGGCCTCCGCAGGCAACCCGCTCCGGCCATCTCCACCGGAGTCTGCCGCCTGTGCTAGCCCTGTGTCCGTGATCTCAGGCCGTGCTGGTGCTCTCTCTTCTCTGCTTGATCATCCGCCTAGCCCAGCTTCTACCCTTTGCCCCAAATCCTCTGTTTCTCTCGGTTCCAGGTGAAAACGGCCCTTCCTCAGATCAGTGAGGAAAGCGGAGTACTCTGTTCTCCAACTATTTCCTTCAGAATGGATTATATATTCAGCCACCTTTTCACCCAATCATACCTTTGTCTGGTGTGTGTATATTTCAGATGCTCCTGAGATTATTTTTCTGCCTCTAGTTGAATTTGTTGAAATTTCAGGGGGACATAGCGGGAGCACCTCTCACGGCACCATTTCTCTGGTGTCACTCTGCACCTCTCTTTTTTGTTGGGGAGAGAACACTGCTCACCTCAGGTGGCTCTGCTGTGCATGTACCATATTTCCCAGTGTATAAGGTGCACTCTTTTTTGAAAAATTTGGGGTCTAAAAACTGGGTGCATTTTATACAGTGGTTGTAGATTTTTTTTTTTTACTTGCATTTCCCACTTTCTCACATAGATGAGGAGTTGTATAAATTTTATGGTGAATAAAATTTGAGTTCAATAACTTTATGTAATACATTTTATTCAAATTTCGGGCCCCAAAATTAAGGTGCGTTTTATACGTAGGAGCATCTTATACATGGGGAATACGGTAAATCATATTGCCCCGCTCCCAGCCGGCTGCAGGGGAAGCATGTCACCCACACTTGCTACCCCATTCCCCTCACCACAGTGGCTGGTCGGGAGTAAGGGGCAGACATGTGACCTCTGTAAAGCTAATCAGTGACCCTCCATGAGATCTGGACGTGGGGAAAAAGCAACAGTCCCTTGCTAGGTCAGCAATCTCACAGGGATAGCCTGGGACTACCCATGCAGAAAGCTGATCTGTGAGGGACATCTTTGCAGAAAATAGCCAAGGACAGGGATGGAGAGACAGCCTGACAAGCTGTGTCTGGGCCAGCGCTGCCCATTGTCACAGTCATGTGCATCAATACATTTCCTTCTTTGGCTTAATTAGATTTGTGTCTCCATCACTTACACTTGGAAGGACACTGACAGATACAGGGTTCTCAGCCTTTGTCACTGCTATGGTCTTACAATAAATTGTAAAATGACCTGTCTAAAGAGTTCTGCTTCTGGAATGGTGGCCTGAAGAACCACTCTCCAGCAAAACACCATAACTGGTGGAAATAATTAAAAGAAAACCAACAACAATCCTTCCAAGTCTCTGGAGATTGTCCTAAGGGCATACAGCAAATACAGAAGCACCATTTATTCAAGAAAACCTACTAACTCTAGGTGGGTATTCATACTGGACACTGTCTTCGGTCTGAGAAGTCTCTCTTCTTCCCACCTCCCACCCCACTCCCTCACTCCCTTCCTCTCCCAAGGCAATGCCTGACACACGAGCCCTTTCACGGCCTATCCAGATACCTGGTCCAGACTGGGAGCAAGGCCCTCTCCCCCTTATCTAGAATTTTTCTATAGCACCAATCCCTAAAACATGAGATAAAGGGGCCAGGTGAGTGTTTTTAAGCCCCTGATCCAGCTGAGTTCCGTTCAACCTGGGTCTATCACGTTTGGCAGAACTCAGACTCACATACTAGGCACTTGGTTCCACTAGATGTTATCTGAGTGTTTTGTGGTGTCCCCAATGTAGGGATGGGTTCTTGTTTGGTTATTCTTTCATCCCATCATGCATAAGTCATCATGGAGATCCTCCACTGGGCTGTTTTCCCTTCAAGAGCTCGTATATTTACAATTTTATGTAACTTGTGTTTTTTGTTTGTTTGATGGAGACAGAGAGAGGGACAATAGGGACAGACAGGCAGGAAGGGAGAGAGATGAGAAGCAGCAATTTTTCGTTGTGGCACCTTAGTTGTTCATTGATTGCTTTCTCATTTATTCCTTGACTGGGCTACAGCAGAGCGAGTGACCCCTTGCTCAAGCCAGCGACCTTTGGGTTCAAGGCAGCGACCATGGAATCATGTCTATGAGCCTGCGCTCAAGCTGGCCTCGCATTTGAACCTGGGTCCTCTGTATCTCAGTCTGATGCTCTATCCACAGCACCACTGCCTGGTCAGTTATAATTTGTGTTTTAACAGAAGAAAGTTCAGGGTGCTATGAAAGTCTAGAAAAGAGGGTGACTTGCTTTGTTTGCAGGGGTGATGAGCTGGGGTGTGGAGCTGGGTTTTGAAGACTAAATAGGAGTCTGCCAGAGAGGGTAGAGTTAACATTCTGGGCAGAGCAAACAGTGTTTTCTAGATTCATAGCTGTAAATTCATCACAGGGGCATCAGTGGGTCTCCCAGCAGGGAATGAGATGGGTGAGGAGGGGAGTAGGAGGGCAGGGTGGGTGGCGAGGCTCTGGCCAGTGAGACTTACAGTCCTGTGTGGTCTGGGTGAGCCCAGGGGAGCCACTGCAGGGCTGCCATGGTGTGGTCTGTGAGGAGACTGCTTCGGTGACAAGGTGTGATCTAATGAACAGAGGAGAGGGAGCAGATTCGAAGAACAGGGGGAATGGGCCCGAACTGGACAACTCCTTGCATGTGGAAGGGTTATGGGTAGACCAGTGACGCCTCCTGGGATTGTGGTAGAGAAAGGTGACAAATTTGGGGGGGGGCTTGTTTGCATGGAGGTGCTCATGGTCACCCAGGGACCATTTCAGGCAACCAGCAGCCGGGTGGTGGGTGGGGAACCCTGGAGCACGTGTAAGCTGCAAATGGGCAGGCACTGGTCAGTCTGCATGTCATGGAGGTAAAGGCAGCAAGTGCAGAGCAGGGAGAGAGGAGAGTGAGCATAAGGCTTGCAGGTGCGCAGCCCTCTATAGTGAATACAGACAGGGAGAGGGTAGTGGTGAGTCTCCTGGGTTCTGTTTCCTAAGGAGTTGGTCTTGCCCCCTCTTTGAGCTTATTCATTGCAGACCTGGCAGCCACCTGGGGGCTTCTCACCTGACCATGTGACTCAGCGCCTCCAGAATCCCCTGCAGAGTAAGGGTTGAGCCCTGGGGGGCCTGGGCCTGGGATGGTGATGTGTCTGGGTGCCTGTAGGGTTCACCTGTGTCAGGGAGGATCCTCTGCTAGTAGACAGCATGAGAGGAGTCTGGCTGCCCTAAGCCAGGGCAGAATCACTAGGAGAATAGGCTGGTCCGAAGGTAGTGAGTTATCTCAATTGATTGTTCACTAGGAGAATAGTAGGACACCCGCAGAGCTGGTGGGGAGGTAGAGGCTGGTCTGGGAAAGGGCCTTGAACCCAGGGCTTCAGGGATCCCAGCACCAGGAAGGGCTGGACAGCTGTGAGTGGGTATTGGAGGCCCCATAGCTTTTTCCTCTTCTGACCTACCTAGCTCAAGATTCATGTTTGGTGAGGGCAGGGCTGATTGGCTAGGGGAGAGGTGTGTGTACCTGGGGACCAGTGATTCCTGGGGGGAAACATAAGAAGCTGCTCCAGTAAAAGAGAGAGTAGGTGCTGGGCAGTCCTCTAAATGGTGGTGCCTGGTACTCAGCACCTGCTCAGTGCCAGGTTCTCTGAGTGAGTACACGCACCCTTGGGGGCCTGTTCAGGGCACACAGCCACAGCCTTGGGTGTGAAGAGGGGCCTAGCTCCCTTCATTTTTTGAGAGCCCTACTGTCTTAAACAATAGAACTGTGCCACACAGGTAGGTGAGTCGTGCTACATTTTAAGTACGTCTGGGAAATAAGAAAAGGTCTTGTACCAGGCACACACACAGTACAGGGCCAGGGTGCCAGCCAAGTCCCTGGTTCCTGAAGGTGGGGGCTCCATAGAGGGGATCCCAGGCCAGAGCTCCTTGCCCACCTTGCCCTCACTCTATGCCTGTGTGAATGCCTCCCTGGGTATAATGTCACAAGTGTCTATTTGAGGCTAGGTCTCCCTCTGGCCTTTGCAGGGCCAGGCCCTGGGGTACATATGTGAGTGACTACTGTGAGATCTACACATGCTTGTCACAGATTAGCACAGGGGACTATTTTGGCATCACCTCCCTCTCAGTGCCCAGGGCCAGATGAACATTCATGATGCCTTTCTGACCCAGAGAGGGCCAGACTGAACTTTCTAGTCATTCTGCCTGCCCACCTATGCCTCTTCCCAGCCCTGCCTGCCTATAGGGACCTCCTCTTGCTAAGCGACTTAATCCCGTAAGGTGTATTTCCTTCCAGAGGGGTTTTATTATTATTATTATTATTATTATTATTATTTGTATTTTTCCGAAGCTGGAAACGGGGAGAGACAGACAGACTCCCGCATGCGCCCGACCGGGATCTACCCGGCACGCCCACCAGGGGCGACGCTTTGCCCACCGGGGGGCGATGCTCTGCCCCTCCGGGGCGTCGCTCTGCCGCAAGCGACCAGAGCCACTCTAGCGCCTGGGGCAGAGGCCAAGGAGCCATCTCCAGTGCCCGGGCCATCTTTGCTCCAATGGAGCCTCGGCTGCGGGAGGGGAAGAGAGAGACAGAGAGGAAGGAGGGGGGGGTGGAGAAGCAAATGGGCACTTCTCCTATGTGCCCTGGCCAGGAATCGAACCCGGGTCCCCCACACACCAGGCCGACGCTTTACCGCTGAGCCAACCGGCCAGGGCCAGAGGGGTTTTATTACAGTGCTTTCTAACAAAGTCAAAAACAAATTCTTCTCTGGCCGGGTGGCACAGTGGATAAAGCATTATTCTAGAGCATTGAGGTCCCTGGTCTAATCCTGGGGTTGCTGGCTCAATCCCAAGGTCTCTGGTTCAAACCCTGGTCAGGACACATAAGAGAAGTAATCAATGGGGGCACACAACTAAGAGCAACAATGTGTTGATACTTCTCTTTCTCTCTTTCTCTCTCTTTCTCAAAAAAAGAAATCCATGAAAGATCTATAGTTAAATAATCATGGTGTTGTGTGCCAAGGTGCAGGAAGGTGTAGGCTGAGGATGTCGACAGAAAAGTTCAGAAAATGGAATTAGAGTGAAGACAGGTGAGCATGAGGGAGGGAGGCCAGACTGGGGACAGCAGGAGCTGCCCACAGCCCTTTCCCTGCCTGGGATGACTTTGGAAGCTGAAGTGATTCTTTCTTCTTGGAGGTGATTTCAGGAGCAGCCTGGGATGGGGGTTCCTGGAGGGCTGAGTCACGGTGTGTCTGGATCAAAGAGAAAAAAGGAGGTCACTGTGACACACGCCTATCCTAACCACCCACCAGCTCTGTAGGCACTGAAGCCGTGTCCTGGCATAGCAGGGGTCTCAAGGACCAGGAAGGTCCCAGGGAGTGTCACTTTGGTAGGATGCATGGCCTGTGGCTTGGCCCAGGGCGTTTTGTCAGGTGTCATTAGCAGATTGCCAGGATGTTCCTGGAGCTATAGCAATGGCTCTCCCAGGAGGAGAGGGAGGTACATAGCAGAACCACCCAGCATGCAGCCAGGCTGGCATGAATGGGCAGCACCCACCGACCCTGAACCTCACGGTCACCTGGGCTTTGCTGCCCCATTCTCCAGCTCATAATCAACTCATGCAGCTCTCTTCATGTGCTGCCCACAACTTCTCATGCCCGGGAAAGGCCCGCCCTGGCTGCCTCCACCCAGCAGCCTCTCCCTGCCTCGGTTTGCTCACTGGTAATATGAAGGTCACGGTTGTTTCCATGCACCCCACAGGTGGTTTTGGCCCCAGTTTATTGATTTACTTTTTCCAAGTCCTATCAAGTGTCTGAGCACCTGGAGAGTCTTAAGGGAGGGGGGGGGGGGCTCAGTCTTCTATAAGAAGAGTGTGTGTGTGAATGAGTATCTATGTGTATATGTGAGTGTGTAAGTGTGTGTGCGCTTGTACATGCATGTGTATGAGCATGTCTGCTTGTGCATGCACATGTGAGTAGAGTGGGGGACCAGTAGGAGCATCAGCAAAGCTGTGACACAGCCCAGAGAGCTGCAGTGCAGGCTCTGCTACACTGGGCCAGGCAGGTAGTAGGTGCTGGAAAACTTGACTAATGAAAGAACAAATGAAAACATAGATTTTGGGAGCCCAGGAAGGAGCCACAACTCAGCCTTGTGGAGGGCCTGTGGAGGCAGGTGGTCAGGAACTATACCAAACAGGAGGAAGGTCAGACTAGACCCTTGAAGGAGGAGCAGGATTTGTTAGGCAGACAGTGGTAGCCAGGTCAGGCTCCCCACGAAGGGTGTTCCTGCCTTGAAGAGCTGCATGTGTGAGCTTCAGGGGTGGGGCAAGCCAGCAGGCAAGGTGGGCGTGGTCAAGGCTGCGGCATGCAGGGCCTTCCTGCCTCTCTGATGCTGGGGGAGCTGAGAGCAGCAGACCCCCGCAGCTCTAGAGGAGCCTGAGTCCTGCATGGCCGGGCTCCCTATGTAGTCCACGACACTCATCCTGATGGCGGCCTGGCACCCCTGCAGGGCCAGGCTGGGGCGCCATCATTCAGCAGCTGGTGGGCACAGCCCCTGACCAGGGTACATCTGTTTCTAAACCGAACCTTGTAAAAGAGAGCATGGTGTGGTGATGCTTATAGTCTCTGCCCGTCCTATCCCTAGAGCCTTTGCAGTGTCCTGGGAAGCCAGGGGGTCTGGCGAGCTGGCCCTGCTCCGTTCTGTGCAGGGGCTGCCCTTGGTGGCCACGGGATCCCGGCTTGAAGCACATTTCTTCCCCACCAGTCCCCCGCCTTGTTAGGAAAGGCCCGTGTGAGGCGGCCTCATGGATTAAATCTATAAGAGTTCAGCATTTGCTCTCTTCATTTCCTCCTTTCCCAAAAGGGGCTGATCAAATTAAACCCCGTAAACATCGTGCTCTGACAGGGGGCCGGGGGCCACGTGGGAGCATGGTGCGTGTGCCTCCGTGGTCACCATGGAGTCGGGCGGCTCCATGTCTTCTCCTCAGTGGCAGCAGGCTGTGGTCTGTCTAAGGCAGGAAACATCATGGGAGAGGGCTAATCAGTGCCCCCACAGCCTCCAGGCTCTTGACCCCACTAAGCTCACACAGGAAGATAAGCAGTATCTTTAGGACTGGATGATGTGCTGAGGTCTCTTAATACTGTCCCACAACTGCGCCTCTCTCCTGAGAGAGGTGGGTCTCAGAGAAGCTCACCACCAGCTCCAGCTCCTGGGCCTGACGGCGAAAGAAAGGACCAGGAAAGGTCAGTGTGTCCCTGACACTCGCCAGGTTCCTGAGCCCAACAGGACTCAGGGGAATAACATCCCATGTAGAGCTCTTCTCTTGGCTGATTCAAAATGCCCACCTCCAAGAAGCCCCCCACTCACCCCAGCAGCAGTAGAGCATGGGAGATTCCCAAGGCTGTCCCCGACTGTCAGTGAAAAGATTCCAGTCCCCCAGGGCCGCCTCACTGCTCTTCTGACCCTCAGGCGTGGGGGCTAGGGGAAGTCCTGGTCGCTCCTGCTTCTTAATCTGACTCTGGACAAGGATGGACATGTGTAGTAGGCAATGGGCTGTGTGTCCCATCAGAGATTTGCCCCTCAGACTTGCCCGGCCTGGACCTTTGGAGTCTTCCTGTGCCATTCTCCTGCAGGGTCCACAGCAGGGCCTGTGTGTGTGTCCCCCAGAGCATGCCCACACCTGCAGAGGCCATACGAAAGACATCTCAGCCCTGTGCTGTGCAGGGCACCCTTGGGGTCCCCTCTTACAGTGCACAGTACACATGCCATTTAGAACATCTGGAAAGTCCAGTTCAAAGCAAGACACCAACAACACAACACAAGGCACGAGGCCCTTGGGGTGCCAAGCCACTCAGACTACTCAGTGCTGCCACAGAACTTCTCCCACTTCTCTGTTTCCGTCCTTAGCAGAGCAGCTGGCCTGGCTCGTCCGAGGCCCAGGTGCATTGGGTGCAGCCAGGTCCTGGGGGCAGACACCTTACTGCTGGGAGGTCCTGGGTGGAACATGACCTTCTGGGGCCTGTTCTTCCATCTTTACACAGGGAGTCTTTTCTTGTTCCCTGGGAAACCTATAAACCCTATACTCCATGTGATTAGGGTCATCTTTATTGTCAACAGGAAGTGCCTTTCCCCATCTTGCTGCTGCTGAGGACATCTAGAATTCTCCTTCTGGGAAGGTGGCTTGGTGGGTTCACAGGTGGGCTGCTGAGCACCTGGGTATATCCAGTGGCCTGATGGTGGGACCTTGCACAGGTTGGGCACCGTCCCATACCTCCTCCACTTATTGGCACCAGGTCCCTCCCAAAGCACAGGACCCACATCCTGCAGTGCTTCTCCCACCTTGCATCTGAGAAGGAGAAGGGCCAATAGGAGAAACTGAGGCTGGCAACTTGAGAGGAAATCCTAAGCAGCATGGATTCAGAGGAGCAGATTTCACATGGGGCTTGAGCTAGGGCAAAGGCAGAGGGTTGGGGCAAGTTCAGAGACCCTTACGGTAAGGGACAACTTTAGGGTTGGAAGAGAAGCAGACCCTGTTCCTGGGGTGGGCCTACGTGGACAGCAGTACCAGGCCCCAAGGTGGGGGTGCAGCTGTAAGCTTGGGTGTGGGCAGAGGAGACATTCAGTCCTTAATTCTGACTGTGGGGTGCCTGAGGGTCTTCCAGATACCGAGACCTGGGAGGCTGTCCAGGGATGGGGATGGGGACCCTGGCCTGACATGCTGCTACAAGCTGTGCATGGGCTCCCACCTCTCAGCTTCCCACTTCCCCACCTTCAAAACAAAGTCCTAGGGAATCCTACCTTCTGTTGGGACCCCTGGGTGTCTGTGTTTTGTCCTGATGTTCACAGTAAATATTTGCATTAAGCGATCTGCCACTCTCACCGTTGTACCAGCCATCTGGCTGCTGCGTGCTGGGGAGCAGCAGTGAGGAGGTAACCTGGGACGGCACACCTTTGCCCTGCTAACGGGCCACAGAGGAACTTGGTGCCTCAGAGGCTGGGTCTGGTCTCAGTGGCCTGCCATGCACTGGTTGTGCACAGGAGCTTGGCCAGGCAGAACTCAACCTGTGCACAAGCCCTGGAGCTCCCAGGGACTTGGTTGCTGAAGGAGCTCTTGTATATCCCCAGGCAGATGGGCTTCAGAGACCAGTAGGAAGGTGGGACAAGCATGTGGAGGAATGGACAGGTGGGGAGGAGCCCAGGCCATTAGGCCGCTGTGAGAGGGTGGGGCAGCAAGGTGGGGTGCTGGAACGCTCAGTGTGAGTATCATGCATGGAGCCAGGAGAGGCTGGGAGAGCTCCTGGTCATTCAGCATGGCCCCTCTGCCTTGGGTCCAGCCTCAGTGGCCTCAATACTTCTGCTGGGCCACAGTGGCATCAAGCATGCCCCCTTACTTTCCAAGGATTCCTCTGAGTTGGGGGGGGCAAACCAGAGCCTGGCCCCTTTCCATCAGTCACATACCTTAAATCACAGTGTGCTTTCTCTCTCACCCATCAGCACTGACTCCCTCCAAAGGCAGGAGCTGCCAGCACAGAGTAGAACTGAGCGGCACCATCTGATGCCTGGGTCTGAGGGCACTCACTATCTAGCATGGAGCAGTGTGCATGAGTGTGTGTGTGTGTGTGTGTGTGTGTGTGTGTGCGCGCGCGCGCATGTTCATGTTCATATTTGGACTCTTGTGATTGCAAGGGTCAAATCCAAATGAATGGATTCAAAGAGATATAAAGACGAGGAGTGTACCTGCTTCAGCCACAGTGGGACATGGCGCTAAACAGTGTCGCCTATTCTCTTCCCCTCTCAGCTCTGCCTCTTATGGGGGAGTCGGCAGCCCTGACTCCCATTTTTCCAGCTTAGCTCTATCACAACAAGAAGAGATGAGAGAGTGTCTTCCCAGACTCCAACAAATGCTCGGCATTGGGGTTCATGGTCCTGCCCGGACCGGGTGGGCCCTCCTGGAGCAGGGGGGAGGGTCAGTGGAGTTGGCTTCCCTTGAGCCATGTGTCCTGGGAGTGGGTAGGGAGGTCCACTGAAGGAAAATAAGGGAACAGCAGCAGAGAATGGGCAGTCACCAGACGACTCAGCTACAGGTGGCCCTGTTTATCTACAGCAGGGGAGCTGGGCTGGGACAGGCCAGGATGCTCCAGGTGTACCACCCAGGGTACACTCTGCAGGTGGCATCTGTCCCCTTCTTCAGAGCCCGGTATCCTCCCTGAAGTGTTGGAAAGATAAGCAGGCCTGGGAATCGAGGTAACCAGTGGTCTCCCAGCCTGGCCTGAGGTTCAGTACAGCTGTGATGTACTGTGGCCCGAGGAGCCCTCTCCCCACTCCTCCGCTCCACCCACACACTGGATGAACTGCATCTGCCTGCATTGCAAAAATTAATTCCAATTCAATAATAAAGTTATAAAGGCTAAATGAAATAACCCTAATGAGCTTTTTTAAATCAAACTCACCGAAGGGGCTCTGTGAGGCTGGCCCCACGGGGTCAGCTCTGCTCTCCATTCCCACAGCCTCTGTGCCTGCCGGCCTCCGAGCAGAACTTCTGCTGCATCCCGGTTATGCTTCTACATAAGCTTATTTTATCCTAACGATGATCATCTGTAGAGGAATTTTCTGTCGCAGAGGGACTGTCAGCTGGTGGCTGACACACGGAGGGATGACTTTTCTCTGCATTACCTCCCCTGGCTGGAGGGTCAGCGTGCTCCTCAAGGCTTTTCTGGTGCCTACACTCGGGGCCCCCTCGGCCTGGCCTGCCGCCCTGCAGGGGCCTGTGAAGGTTGCAGGAGAGCTGGGCTGGCTGGCTGGCCTGGCCCTTCACTAACGAACATGACCTTGGTTTAGTTCTCTAAGTCTCTCACCCCTTCTGCACAAAAGGGTCGTAGGGATTTAAGCTTTGGGGTCTGAGCACTGGGGGGCAGGGGAGCAATGTGTTGTCATCCAAATGTTTGAGGGCCTGCATACTGGGGTTCGCAGAACAGCACACAGGCAGGGGCAGTCATGGGAGCGGGGCTTGGGGGGCAGAAGGTGCACTGGCCTTGGTCCAAAGCCAACACCAAGATCCTAAAAAGGCATCTGGCTGCATTTTCTACTAGCACTTTTGTGACTTCTTTCATCATCCCAGACCCCCAGTACACCTGGAATTTTTTGCTTAAGACATGAGGGTAGGATTTGATTATTCCCTCCTCTCTCTAAGCAGTTGCCTACCATTAAAAGAAGAAATTGCTTCATCTCCACCATCCACCCATGCTCCTCCCCTTTCCCCTGCAATGAACACACTGCTTTGAGGCCAGAGGGTATCCTTTGGTCAGTGTGTATTTTTTGCAAAACTACTGTTGCTCCTTGAGTGTGTGCTTTTAATTGATATAAATGGTGCTGTATTTTATCTCTCATAATGTTTCTTAACTTTTTGCATTCGGCACTAAATCACATGTCTAACCTCTTTCTTAACACTCTGCGGCATGCGCCCACCAAATTGAACCTCTCCGCTTGCCCATGGATGACACCCAGGTTGCCTGCAGCTACCCCTAACCTACCCAAGCTATGCTGCCATAGGTCCCCCTAAGGACCTATGGCGGCACACCCGTCTGCACACCCCATCCAGGGGAATGCAAATGGCCTATGAAGCAAAGACCTGTCCGAGGAGGAGACACAGACACCCTGTGTCTTTAGGATATGGGCTCTCAGGTGCACTGGCAAGTAATTGACTAACTGGTGCCAGCTCACCCCCACATCTAAACCTGCTCCACTTCTACCATTTACAAACCACCCAGTTTTGAATTACTACCTTGTCATTTACTAATTTTATTTACTATTTTATTATTTTATCATCTATTTACAATTTACATGCACATTAATGTCAAAGGAGTTTTTCGGTCAGCATACAATGGCTTCTCAAGGCTCCACCGCCCCTCCCCCATAGGTGTGCAGCTGTCTGTGGGAGGAGGCCAGTGCAGGAGTCAGTGGGACTCCACAGCAAGGACTGCAGACTCCTTCTCTCTGGGCCTTTTGGGGGCTCCTGCTCGGCCTGCTAGGGGTGTTAAATTTGGACAGCAGCAGCAGCAGTGAAAAGGGCACCCTAGTTGAAGAGGCCGGTGCACAAAGGCCTGGGCATGCATGTTGCACAGAGTCAGCAAACACCAGGCACCCTTGAGCCCTGCCAGACTCAGAACCCCAGGGTTTCACTTCTCCATGCTTGTTTCTACCAGTTTTAGGTCTCTCCAGACTGCCCCTTGGTGTTTGCTAGTTTACAGGCCCACTCGGCCATGTTAACAGCACAGAATCCCAGGGCCAGTCTGCCATGTGGCTTGTCCCAAGTCACTTAATCTTTCTTTTACTAAAATGGGACCTCCTCCTCACAGTGGGGATTGGATGGCTACTGTGGGTGGCTCTGTCACTGTGAAAGGCTATGCACATGCCGCGCCCCATACCAGATGGTGGGGAAGGGTGCAGGCAGCATGCTGCCCTCCAGCGGTGGTGGATAAACTTGTCCGCTTGTCCTCAATGGCTCATTCCCCTGGAGGGCAGGCACCTGGGGATCCCCTGGACACAGCTCTGCTCCCTCACTTTGTCCTCTCCCTGATGTCAATCAATTCTTTCAGGAACCTGCTCAATTTCTACAGACTAACACTGGGAGACAGCTCTCAGAAGCTTCCTGCTGTCATCCTGTGCCTGAGACGTGAGCAAAAATAGTTCGACTGCCTTCCAGGAGGATCCCCCAAACACAGGGAACGCAATAAACTTAAATCTTTATAGTTAACCACTGAAAAGGTAGTGTCCTGCCACAGGTGCCTCCACGCAGAGAGCCTCCCCTGCCAGGTGCAGTCTTCCCTGTCTCCCGTGGACCAGCTGCTTGGGGAACTGGCAACTTCTCCTGGGGGAGGCAGTGCAGAAGGGGTGGCAGGAGATGGGCGGTACTGACAGCTCGTTATCCTGGCCTAGAACAGTAATGAGGGCTGGAGCAAAGGACTGGGTGGGCTCAGGCCACCTGCTAGCAGGCTGGATGTGAGCCATAGGAGCCCCAGGAGGAAGAGAGAGAGTGAGGCCTCTCCCCAGGCACCACGGGACCATGTAGGTGACCCAGTGCAGGTGGATGGCCTCGAAGGCCAGAGCTGGTATCAGGGAATCACATGGCAGCCCACCCAGGATTGGGCAGGAGCCTGTCACTGGCCAAGTTCCTTGCAGCAGGGCTTGGCTTGAGGGACAGGCTTGGTCGGACCAGGAGGTTGCTGCATAGCTTAGGTTTCAGGATCAAACCAACAGTAAGGACACTGAGGAGACACGCAAGATTGACAATGTGGGTTGTCAGCCTGTCTCCTGGGCCCCATCAACCCTCATGTGGTCCCAGGCTCAGCAAACTCTGTCACCTCTGGGCTGCTCCCTATACCCTTCCAGGCCTGGGCAGCACCAGGGCTTCCAAGGGCTGCACAGCAGAGCTTGATGTTTCCTTCCGGGAGGGCTGAGGGGCCCTGTCTTCCTCTCCTCATCTGCAGTTTGACCTCTGCTTTGGAGCATCTCTACAGGGGCTGGGCCATCTCTACAGGGGTTGGGCATTCTAGAACATAAGGTTCAAGTTACCCCAAAATAATCATGAGTAAAACAATTATTGTAACAACAATTGTGCTTGAGGTGATCTGATATTTCTAATGCATGTTTAGAAAACATTTTTGTTTTTGTGTTTTATTTTGAGAAGACATTTATTAAAACTGGGGACAGTGAAACAAGGAAGGGCTTAAACAAGGGAGAAGCAACTGGAGAGCCTAGGCGGGGCTGTTTGGCTGTCTAGAAACATTATAGGAAAGAAATAGGCTAGGCAGGGCTGCTGTTAGCTCATTGGAGTCAGTGATACAGGGTTCAAGGGGTGAGCCTGGGACAAGCTGCTGCTGACCATTGCTCCCTTGGTTGCAGGTCTCGTGGGATTCCTTAGAGTCTAGGAGATGCACACTGGTGGGGAAAATGGGGGAAGAAACAGCCTTAGGCTGAGCATTGTTTTGATGGAACTATAACACGCAAGTTAATTAAAAAACGTGTTTGCTCAGAAGAAGCAACTACCCCCGGATGGCCTGCTCTGGCCTGACGGCAGCCCCCTTGTCTCCCACAGGGAGTGTCGGGAAAGGCTGCTGACTTGCATGCGACTCCCTGAGTTGCAGGGGTGGGGGGCACTCTGATGTCTTTGGGGCCAGGCAAGCAGCAGGCCAGGTGGCCTGGGGCCATGGTCCTGTGTGTCATGTCTCCAGGTGTGACCGTCACTCTACAGCTCAGTGTTAAATCCACAACCACCCACCTGTCCTGTGACTTACATCTCCTAATTCCTCAGGAAAACGGGCTAGTCTAGATTTTGTTTAATAAGAAATTTCCCAATTTTGAAATACTGTCAACCAAGGGAGATATTTTTAAAACACCATGTGGCCCTAACAAGTGTCTTTCTGGGCTGGTTTTGCCCAGGGACCACTTGTCAGTCACCCCTGGCTCAACATGGGCAGAGGATAACATCCAGCCTCTTCCCCAGTGGAAAGTTGTGTGGAAATTACCATTTTGTGCTTCCCAAGGTGGTTCTGAAGGTGAACTGTCTCTGCTTATTGGAAATGAAAAGAAATAAATGTATAAAAATAGAGTAGCAATTCCTCAAACCCCCGTCAGATTTAAGTAGCCGGTCTGTCCTCTGGGAGTGAGAAAGATGTTCCTGTTATCTCCAGGAAGCCCAACAGGACATTGGCTCTGCATGGAGATGTTGCAAGCCTGCCTCCCAAAGCTGCCCTGGACAGCTTCAGCCACATTCATGTGCGTGTGCATGTGCCCTGGGCAGCACCAGCAATGTTCAAATATGTATGCATGTGCCCAGTGCACACCAGCTACATGCATGTGTGTGTGCCCTGGGTAGCACCAACCATGTGAGTATGGGTGTGCATGTGCCCTGTGCACAGGAGACTGCAGGGTGGGGAAAGGAGGTGATGAGGACCCCAGGAGATACATGAACACCAGTAGCTGCTCAGCCCTGACCCAACTGACTCCTCTGTGTTGCTCCCACTCTGCTTCTCCTGCACCTCCTGTACCTCATTTTTTATAACACCAGGGAGCAGCAAGCACCTCACTTTTTCTGCTTGGTCTCTGCAATTTTTTGTTTGTTTTTTATAAATAAATTTTTATTAATGTTAATGGGGTGACATCAATAAATCAGGGTACATATATTCAAAGAAAACATGTCCAGGTTATCTTGTCATTCACTTACGTTGCATACCCATCACCCAAAGTCAGATTGTTCTCCATCACCTTCTATCTAGTTTTCTTTGTGCCCCTCCCCCTCCCCCTTCCCCTCTCCCTCCTTCCCTCCCACGCCCCCCCTCCCCCCACCCCAGTAACCACCACCACACTCTTGTCCATGACTCTTAGTCTCGTCTTTATGTCCCACCAATGTATGGAATCATGTAGTTCTTGGTTTTTTCTGATTTACTTATTTCACTCCGTATAATGTTATCAAGATCCCACCATTTTCTTGTAAATGATCCGATATCATCATTTCTCATGGCTGAGTAGTATTCCATAGTGTATATGTGCCACATCTTCTTTATCCAGTCTTCTATTGAAGGGCTTTTTGGTTGTTTCCATGTCTTGGCCACTGTGAACAATGCTGCAGTGAACATGGGGCTACATGTGTTTTTATGTATCAATGTTTCTGAGTTTTGGGGCTATATACCCAGTAGAGGGATTGCTGGGTCATTAGGTAGTTCTATTTTCAGTTTTTTGAGGAACCACCATACTTTCTTCCATAATGGTTGTACTACTTTACATTCCCACCAACAGTGAATGAGGGTTCCTTTTTCTCCACAGCCTCTCCAACATTTGCTGTTAGCTGTCTTGTTGATAATAGCTAATCTAACAGGAGTGAGGTGGTATCTCATTGTAGTTTTGATTTGCATTTCTCTAATAACTAATGAAGATGAGCATCTTTTCATATATCTGTTGGCCATTTGTATTTCTTCCTGGGAGAAGTGTCTGTTCATGTCCTCTTCCCATTTTTTTATTGGATTGTTTGTTTGTTTGTTGTTGAGTTTCATGAGTTCTTTGTATATTTTGGATATTACGCCCTTATCTGAGCTGTTGTTTGAAAATATCATTTTCCATTTAGTTGGCTGTCTGTTTATTTTGTTGTCAGTTTCTCTTGCTGAGCAAAAACTTCTTAGTCTGATGTAGTCCCATTTATTTATTTTTGCCTTCACTTCTCTTGCCTTTGGAGTCAAATTCATAAAATGCTCTTTAAAACCAAGGCCCATGAGTTTAGAACCTATGTCTTCTTCTATGTACTTTATTGTTTCAGGTCTTATATTTAGGTCTTTGATCCATTTTGAATTAATTTTAGTGCAAAGGGACAAGCTGTAGTCGAGTATCATTCTTTTGCATGTGGCTTTCCAGTTTTCCCAGCACCATTTGTTGAAGAGGCTTTCTTTTCTCCATTGTGTGTTGTTGGCCCCTTTATCGGAAATTATTTGACCATATATACATGGTTTTATTTCTGGACTTTCTATTCTGTTCCATTGGTCTGAATGTCTATTTTTCTGCCAATACCATGTTTTGATTGTCATGGCCCAATAATATAGTTTGAAGTCAGGTATTGTAATGCCCTCAGCTTCATTCTTTTTCCTTAGGATTGCTTTGGCTATTCAGGGTTTTTTATAGTTCCATATAACTCTGATGATTTTTTGTTCCATTTCTTTAAAAAATGACAGGAATTTTGATGGGAATTGCATTAAATTTATAAATTGCTTTGGGTAATATGGCCATTTTGATTATATTTATTCTTCCTATCCAAGAACAAGGAATATTTTTCCATCTCATTGTATCTTTTATGATTTCCTTTAACAATGCTTTGTAGTTTTCATTATATAGATCCTTTATATTCTTTGTTATGTTTATTCCTAGGTATTTTATTTTTTTGTTGTTGCAATCGTGAAGGGGATTATTTTTTTTAGTTCGTTTTCTAATATTTCATTGTTGGCATATAGAAAGGCTGTGGACTTTTGTATGTTAATTTTGTATCCTGCGACCTTACTGTTTTGTTTTCTTGTTTCTAGTAATCTTTTTGATGAAGTCTTTGGGGTTTTTGATGTATAGGATAATATCATCTGCAAAAAATGATACCTTTACTTCTTCTTTTCCAATATGGATGCCTTTTATTTCTTTCTCTTGTCTGATTGCTCTGGCCAGAACTTCTAGCACCACATTAAATAAAAGTGGAGAGAGTGGACAACCCTGTCTTGTTCCTGATTTAAGGTGGAAAGTCCTCAGTTTTATGCTATTTAATATGATGTTGGCTGATGGTTTATCATCTATGGCCTTTATCATGTTGAGATATTTTCCTTCTATACCCATTTTGTTGAGTGTTTTAAACATAAAGTTGTGTTGTATTTTATCGAATGCCTTTTCTGCATCTATTGATAAGATCATGTGGTTTTTGTTCTTTGTTTTGTTGATATGGTGTATTACGTTAACCGTTTAACGTATGTTGAACTGTCCTTGAGATTCTGCGATGAATCCCACTTGATCATGATGTATTATTTTTTTAATATGTTGTTGTATTCGATTTGCTAGTATTTTGTTTAGTATTTTAGCATCTGTATTCATTAGAGATATTGGTCTGTAGTTTTCTTTTTTTGTGCCGTCCTTGCCAAGTTTTGGTATGAAGGTTATGTTGGTCTCATAAAATGTGTTTGGAAGTATTGCTTCTTCTTCAATTTTTTGGAAGACTTTGAGTAGAATAGAAACCAAGTCTTCTTTGAATGTTTGATACAATTCACTAGTATAACCGTCTGGGCCTGGACTTTTATTTTTGGGGAAGTTTTTAATAGTTTTTTCTATTTCCTCCCTGCTAATTGGTCTGTTTAGGCTTTCTGTTTCTTCATGACTCAGTCTAGGAAGATTGTATTCTAGGAATTTATCCATTTCTTCAAGATTGTTGAATTTAGTGGCATATAGTTTTTCGTAGTATTCTACAATAATTCTTTGTATATCTATGATATCTGTGGTGATTCTCCTCTTTCATTTTGGATTTTGTTTATATGAGTCCTTTCTCTTTTTTCCTTGGTGAGTCTTGCCAAGGGTTTCTCATTTTTGTTGATCTTTTCAAAGAACCAGCTCCTTGTTTTATTAACTTTTTCTATAGTTTTTCTGTTCTCTATTTCATTTATTTCTGCTCTGATTTTTATTATTTTCTTTCTTCGGCTGGTTTTGGGTTGTCTTTGTTCTTCTTTTTCTAGTTCCTTAAGGTGTGAAGTTAAGTGGTTCACTTGGGCTCTCTCTTGTTTGTTCATATAGGCCTGAAGTGATATGAACTTCCCTCTTATTACTGCTTTTGCTGCGTCCCAGAGATTCTGATATGTCATATTGTCATTTTCATTTGTCTGTATATATCTTTTGATCTCTGCACTTATTTCTTCTTTGACCCGTTCATTTTTTAAAAGTATGTTGTTTAATTTCCACATTTCTGTGGGGTTTTCTCCTATTTTTTGCAGTTGAATTCTAGTTTCAAGTCTTTATGATCAGAAAATATGCTTGGTACAATTTTGATTTTTCTGAATTTTCTGATGTTATTTTTGTGGCCCAACATATGGTCAATTCTTGAGAATGTTCCATGTACACTAGTGAAAAATGTATACTCTGTCACTTTGGGATAAAGTGTCCTGTAGATGTCTATCATATCCAGGTGCTCTAGTGTTTTGTTTAAGGCCAATATATCTTTATTGATTCTCTGTTTGGATGTCCGATCTAGAGCCGTCAGCATTGTATTGAGGTCTCCAAGTATGATTGTATTTTTTTCAATTTTTGTTTTAAGGTCAATAAGTAGCTGTCTTATATATTTTGGTGCTCCTTGGTTTAATCCATTAACATTTAGTGTAATTATTGACACTTGTGGGTTCCCTATTGCCATTTTATAAATTGCTTTCTGTTAGTTTTGTATCTTGTTTGATTCTACTCTTTTGTTTTTCTATCATTTGTTTTTGTTTGGTTGTATTCCATACTTCTTTCCTCTGTTGCTACCTTTTTTAAGTCATGTGCTTCTGTGGTGGTTTTTTCAAGGGCGATTACCATTAAGTAATGAAAAGGGTACCCACCATTTTCATTGTAGTACCCTATCTTATGAGTGTTTCTGCACTTTATCATCTTTTGCTACTGTTAATCTCCATCCTCTCCCCTTTTTTTGCTTTTGTTGTCACCGTTTAAATTTGGCTTTATTGTGTTCTTGGTGGAGCTTTTACTTGTGGTTTTGTTTTGTTTTGTTCTTTGAATCTGGTTGGAAAACCCCCTTTAGTATTTCCTGGAGTGGGGGTTTTCTGATGATAAATTCCCTCATCTTTTCTGTATTTGTGAATGTTTTTATTTCTCCTTCGTATTTGAAGGATAGTTTTGATGGGTATAGTATTCTTGGCTGAAATTTCCTCTCTTTCATGGCTTTAAATATTGGGGTCCACTCTCTTCTAGCTTGTAGAGTTTCTGCTGAGAAATCTGATGATAATCTAATAGTCCTTCCTTTATATGTTGTATTCTTCTTTTCTGGCTGCCTTGAGAATTTTTTCTTTGTCATTGGTTTGTGCCATTTTCATTATGATGTGCCTTGGAGTAGGTTTGTTGTGTTTAAGAAAACTCGGTGTTCTGTTTGCTTCTTGAATGTGAGGCTTTAGTTCTTCCCACAGCTTTGGGAAGTTCTCGTCTATTATTTGTTTGAATATATTCTCCATTCAATTTTCTCTCTCTTTTCCCTCTGATATACCTATTATTCTTATGTTATTCTTTTTGATGGAGTCAGACAATTCCTATAGGGCTTTCTCATTTTTTTTTAATTTTTGAATCTCTCTCTTCTTCTCTTTGTTGTGCCTGAAGTTGCTTGTCTTCTATGTCACTAATCTTACCTTCTATCTGGCTTGTTCTATTAGCTAATCTTGTTACCTTGTTTTTCAGTTCATGAATTGAGTTTTTCATCTCTGTTTGATTTGTTTTTATAGTTTCAATTTCCTTGGTAATATATTCTTTGTGTTCGTTGAGTTGTTTTCTGAGCTCCCTAAATTGCCTTTCTGTGTTTTCTTGTATATCTTTGAGTATTTTTAGGATTTCTATTTTAAATTCTCTGTCATTTAGCTCCAAGGTTTCCAATATATTAAATTTTTTCTCCATAGATTTTTCCACATTTATCTGTGCTACTTCTCTATCTTTTGTATTCATGATATTAGATTTCCTTTTTCTTAATGGCATCTGAGGGTGGTCTTGTTGATAGCACTAATGAGAATAAAGAATAAAAAATTTAAAAAAATGGAAAAAATTTTGGGAAAAAAAAACAGAATAAAACCAATAATAATTTATTATTCCCCCCCCTTTCTTTCTTCTCTTCCCTTCCTCTCCCCTCCTCCTTAGGAAAATATCATGATGAACTGTGAATTATATTATGATAAATGGAACAAAAACTACCTAAAATGGAGGGCCTAAGTTGGGGGGAAGTGTTCAAGGGGCAAAAAAGGAAGTAGGGACCCACAAATGCAAAAAAGAAAAAAATTTGGGTCAAGTACAAAATGATTTGCTTGTAAGTGATGGTCGACTAAGAGATATAATGAGAGGGATAAGAGGGAAACAGGAAAAAGAAAAAAAAATAACTATTGTATTAAGTGGAGCAAAAATTAAATAGAATGGAGATCCTGGGTTGGAAGGAATGCTAATGAGTTAAAAAGCGAAGTAAGCCTGACTTATGGTGGCGCAGTGGATAAAGTGTCGACCTGGAAATGCTGAGGTCACTGGTTCGAAACCCTGGGCTTGCCTGGTCAAGGCATATATGACAGTTGATGCTTCCTGCTCCTCCCCCTTTCTCTCTCTCCCTCTCTCTCTCCTTTCTAAAAAAATGAATAAATAAAATAAAAAGTATTTAAAAAAAAAAAGAAAAAAAAAGCAAAGTAAAAAGCACCCAAAATGCCACACAAAAAAAACTTGAGTCCCGCATTAAATAATTTGTTCGTGATTGAGGATTGAATGAGAGGAAAAGTAAAAAGAGTAAAGAAGAAACTAATAGAGAAGGAGAAATAAGAAAAAGGGGAAAAGGAAAAGAAGAAAAAAGAAAAAAACAAAAAGAGAGAGTTAAGGGTTTTGGAGTGTAACCCTCATGGAGAGTAAGGAAGAAGAAAAGAAATAAAATGTAACACTTATGGGTAGTGTAGTTCAAGAAGAGGAAAGAATAAGATGGGCAGAGGATAAAAGGACCAAGGTGGAGGAAATAGAAATAATAATAATAAAGGCAAGAAGATGAAAGAAACAAAAAAATAGTGGAACAAGTTATAAAGTTTGTGGATTTTTCTTGATTTTGAGAGATTAACTTCTTCCTTTTTCTTTCCTCTCCCACTTCCTGGTCGGTGACTCTGTACCCCAGGCTCTGCCCCTGTGGCACGTTTAGGTAGAGATTTGCAGTTGATGAGACTCTACGGCGATGTCATGTATTAGGCTTCAGTCTCATTGGTAGTCAAGGCTTGTTAGCATTTGCAGGCTCCACCAATGAGAGAGTCCGTTTTCCTGGAGCCTCTCTCCTAGTCTCTCCTTCCTGAATTAGCAGCCTGATGATCCAGCAATGAGGCTGCTGCTGCCTCTGCCTGGGAAGTAAGAGGCTCAAAGAGCTGACAAATTCCCACTCTATCCCCACTCAACGCAGGGCTCTGGGTAAGGCTCTGGCAGTCAGAGCCGCCAGCATAATCAGGTGGGGCTGGGAGCCAATTGCTCTCAAGGTGACTTTCTATGAGCCTCCAGGCCTGTTTTGCATGCCTAGCACTCTGTGGGACCACTCTCCCCAGGTTTTCCGCACTTTGTAACCTGTTTTGGCTGGGAAGAAGATGCCCTAGTCGCTGCATGCAGTACAGGAGGTCTTAACATCTGCCAAGTTCCTCTTTTTAGCATATATCCCTGAGTATGAAAGCTCTGCCAATCAGAAGTTGCCCCCACCCCTTTAGCAAGAGGCACTAAAAGATATCACGGCCTCTTGTCTTAGATCGCTGAACTGAGAGAGATCTTGTCAGTTAGAGCCGTGTAGGTCAGTTGGGAGGTGAGCAGATTGTGGGTTAAGCTAATTTCAGCGATTGGATCCACCGATCTGCTCCAGAAAGGACTGCAAGCTACCCGCGCGCCCCTCCCCTGATGCTTGATTGTTAGCTTGAATGGCTGGGTGAGGCGCCCTGCCCGCCTAGAGAAGCTTGGGCAAGGGAACTTCGCTTTGGCGCACTCCCCACGCCCCGCTGGCAGCTGCTGCTTGCGAGGCAGGTGTTTGCTCGCGTGGGCTTATTCACCACAGGCACACTCTTTCCTTGGCTTGAACGAATGTCCGTGCCACAGCCTAGCTTCCTCCACACCCTTAGCCCTCCCCCCAACTCTCAGTTCCAAGTGAAAGCAGCCTTTGCTCAGGTTAGTGAGGAAGGCAGAGTGTTCCTTTGTCCGACTTATTTCCTTCAGGGTTGATTATATATTTAGTCAATTTTTTGCTCAATCCTACCTTTGCCTTCAGTGTGTGGAACTCCCATACGCTCCAAGGATAGATTTTTCTGTCTCTGGTTGATGAACTTGTTGAAATTTGGGGGAGATTTGTCGGTCGCGCTCCTCACGGCACCATTTCTCTGATGTCACTCGGTCTCTGCAATTATAGCCCAGTTGCAAATTTGTGCCTCAAAGCTAACACACAGCAGGTGCAAAAGTGGGAGCCCCTGACTGAGAGTCAGACACGCCGGAGGCTCCATCCATCCTCTTGTCTATGAAATGGGTATGACAACACACACCAAAGAGGCCCGTTGTCAGAACTGGGTGGAGGGACATCTGCACAGGGCTGAGTGGTGCAGCAGGACCCCGTGGCAGGCTGCGCAGCCTGTCCATGGGTGGCTACGCTGCACTATGATGTACAGAGAGTTCCTATCCCTGTATGGAGAGGCAGCAGACAAAAGGCTCTGGGGCCAAGTAAGAAGAATTTTTCTGGAGAGAGGGGGTCTGCAGAGGTATGGACAGCTGAGCTGGGCTCTCAGCCCCATCTTTAGCTGCGTGGTCTGCAGGGCCTGGACACTGTGCCCTGGGTTGGTGATGTCATGATGACCTGAGGTCCAAGGTCCCCCCAAGGGTAGAAGTCTCTGAAAATCCGCATGCACACACTCAGGGAATGCCAAGGAAAAGCAAGACTATGGGGTCAGGGACCAGTCCGGGGTGGGATCTGAGCCCAGTGGGAAAGGAGAAGAGAAATGAGGGCCAGCTGTCTTCTGTTCACGTGGTGGGACAGCATTCTGGGATCCTGGGCCTGATGGCACTCCAGGCCCCTAGACCTCTTATCTGTAGTCTCTTAGGCCTCACTTCCCCATCCTGGGCCAGGTGTCGAGCATGTGAGGGCTAAAGATAAGATCCTAGCCGGGAAGACTGAGGGAGTTGTCATAAGAAGGGCTTGTCCTGACTCCTGCACGCATAGTTCACCTGGGGAGGGGCGGCCAGGGATGGGGGTGGATCTTGGCCATGGAGTAGAGGCAGGTAGACTTGGCTGCAGAGATGAAGGGCCTTGCCCCAGTGGAGGACTGAGCAGGACATTCTGAAAAGGAAGTGCCTGAGGGGACATTGTGGGACATACCTCAGCCAGGCTGGCCTCAGTTTCTCCACTTTTAACAGGGTAGCCATACTTGGGAGACCAGCTCTTTGGCACCTGGGCACCCCTTCTCAAGTGTTGAGTGTGTGAATGGGTGGAAGAATCTGGCTCTGCCTACACCCACTCCTGGCTGGGCAGCCCAGCTTCCCAGCCCCTTCATTCCTCACTGGGTGTGATGGCCAAGGAGCTGGTTTGCATATACTGCTGGGTCTGAGCTGACTTGGCACTTCACTATTGCCCTCTCTGAAACTCAGTTTGTGCTTTTGTAAACTGGGACAAGAATGTCCTCTGTTTTCTGTAAGTTTTCAACAAGATGATGACCAATCTGGTACCGGGCAGGTGCCAAGCAGCACTTGAGTGGTGCTACTGCTATATCCTTGGTGAGCCCGGGCTGCTCCTGCACACTGTGTCCTGTGTCTTTCCAGGGGCCTCCCCAGGCAGCCTGGACAGCCTCAGCCATACCCTGGGCATCCTGGAGGAACAGGTCAACAGCTCAAGGCACAGGGCACGCAGATACACTGACGACGACGACTACAACATCGAGGTCCTGCTGGGTGTGGATGACTCTGTGGTCCAGTTCCACGGCAAGGAACACGTGCAGAAGTACCTGCTCACACTCATGAACATTGTAAGTGGGTGCAGGTGGGCTGAAGGGCACAGGTGCTCTCTGTGGTTGCCCAGTGGACTTGGGGGTGAGTGATGTGGCTACCAGGAGGCTCTCTGGGGCCACAGGTGAGAAAAAGTGACCTTCCCATTGGCCACACTGAACTTCTATTTTCTCATCTGTAAATGGGGGGTGGGGGGTGACTCTGACTTGGCAAAGCTGTTTACACAGACAATTTTTACCAAACTCCAGCTTTCTTGATTTTTGCCATACCCTCACTGTACCTGGATTGTGTATTTGCCTATAAATTGATTAACTTTTTAAAACTTAAAATTATTTACAAACAAAACCTTACTTTACATAAAGGTACCTAAAAGCAAAATGTAAAGAGATAAAGGGAGAGCGGTGTATGTCCAAGAGGGGACAGAAAGACTGATACCCATCCAGCCTTCTCCTGATTGGTCAGAGGGATTGACGCTTTAAGAGGGGACCCATTTCTCCCTGAGCAACTGGGCTGTGTACTGCGGAGTCTGTGTGCCACGTAAGCCTCCAGAGTATGGCAAGGCACTTGCCCCTTGTCTCCTCAGCAGGAGAGATTGAGGAGTGGGCCCTGCCTTCCAGGCCCAGCACCGTGCTCAGGGAGGCTGCCTGACTGGCCAGTAGAAGGCTCAGCCTTCCTGCAGAGCCTTCCTCTCTTGGCCTGATGCCTGGTCGAGGTGTTCGTGAGGATGTGGGGCATCCAGCCTTCACAGTGCGAGCTTGGAGAGCAGCAGTAAGCTTCGCTGAGCCCAGCTAGGAGAGTTGGGGTGGGAGGGAGGAGCAGGGCACTTCCTGTGTGTAGGAACTTGGAGGTGGGGGCAGATTTATGGAAGGAAGCAGGCGCTTGCAGGGGGCTAGAAGTGAGCAGGGGAGCTCAAAGCTGGGGAATTGGAAAGCTGCAGAGCTGTCTACCCCAGTCTTATGAGCCTTGGTTTTCTCATCTTTAAAATGGGTCAGTATCACTTCTCGGCCTTTTAGCTAAGATCAAGTGTAGTATCTGTTCTTATCAGTTTAAAATGGGTCAGTAATTTCTATCTCAGGGGTTGCCGTGAGGATTAAATGAGACAGTAGGGGTGAATGGGCCTTTGAGTTACTACATAAAATGTGGTTTTGCTATCATGATGGTGACGATACTTAAATCATTGACAGCATGCACATCTAGCACTATCCTTGAGAAGCATACCCAGGACTCTGAGGTTGTAAGTATCCCTGGTGAATTCTTCCTGAGGCTGGGGGAGCAAATCCACCTTTTCCCACAATGGAGGTCCCTCTGTCACACATACCTCCTGCCTGTAGGAGGAAGTCTAGAACTTTCTCTTAGTTTTGCCAATTAACTTCAGTTTATTCATTTACACCAGGGGTAGTCAACCTTTTTATACCTACCGCCCACTTTTGTATCTCTGTTCCTAACAGTCCACCGGTTCCACAGCAATGGTGATTTATAAAGTAGGGAAGTGACTTTACTTTATAAAATTTATAAAGCAGAGTTACAACAAGTTAAAGCATATAATAATAATTACTGACCAAGTACTTTATGTCGGATTTTCGCTAAGTTTGGCAGAATAAATCTTTATAAAACAACTTACTATAGTTAAATCTACCTTTTGATTTATACTTTGGTTGCTCCGCTGCCGCCCACCATGAAAGCTGGAACGCCCACTAGTGGGCAGTAGGGACCAGGTTGACTACCACTGATTTATGCCCTCACGATCCAACTGTACCTCAGTTTTTGGATAATGGGATGATTTGGTTTATTACTTGAAAAAACATGAGAAATATAAAAATTCTTAAATTGAAGCAAATTTTATCATAACAAAAAATTATTTTAAGAGATAAATCAAGGCGCTAAGCACGAGTTTGTTGGGCCATGTCTTTTTCTTTGTCTCAGGTGTTCACTGGAAGTGTGCTAGTCCCAGGCACGGCACATGGCTCTACAGAAGCAAAGACCAGGAGGACAGTCCTAGCAGGGCAACCTGGCAGGGAGATCTGAGCTCCATCTCTCAGCATGAGCGCAGTGTGCTAGAAGGAGATGAGATGGTACTTGGGGCATGTGTTGCCCTGGCAACACCCTCTAAGGCTCTGCACCCCTAAGAGAGAGTCCCGGGGGTGTTGATCTAAGACACACAGAGCCCTTTGGTGGTCTTGTGGAGAAGCGAGAAAGAGGAATTGTGAATACATGAGAAGGATGCCCTTCCAGAGCTTTCTATGAGGCAGGGACTGCTCTCTTTCTGCCCTGACCACTTAGAAGCCACTCCAGCCTTGAGCACTTGAAATGTGGCTGGTATGATGGAACTGGATTTTTAATTTATTTTTTCCAATAAAATTGTCATTTTATTTTAAATTTTTAAAAATTCTGATAAAATACATGTAACAAGAAATGTACTGTATCCACCATTTTTAAGTGTACAGTTTAGTGGTATTAAGTACATCTATGGGCCCTGACCAGTTGGCTCAGTGGTAGAGCGTCAGCCTGGTATGTGGATGTTCCAGGTTCAATTCCTGGTCAGGTCACACAGAAGTGCCCATCTGTTTCTCCGTGCCTTCCCCTCTTGCTTCTCTCTTTCTCTCCCTCTCTTTCTCTCTCTCTCTTCCTTTCCTGCAGCCATGGCTCGATAGAAGAAAGTTGGCCCCGGGCGCCGAGTATGGCTCCATGGCCTCTGCCTCAGGTGCTAAGAAGAGCTCGGTTGCTGAGCAATGGAGCAATGCCCCAGATGGGCAGAGCATCACCCCCTAGTGGATTTGCCAGGTGGATCTTAATTGGGAAACATGCGGGAGTCTGTCTCTCTGCCTCCCCTCCTCTCACTGAATAAAAAAAAAAATTTTTAAGTACTTTTATATTATTATGCAACAATCTGCACCATCAACCTCCAAAAGTCTTTTTATCTTGCAACACTGAAACTCGTTCTCCATCATACACTAACTCCCCCCAGTCCCTGGGAGCCACCATTCCACTGCCTGTCTTCTCTAAATTTTACTACTATAAGGACACCATATAAGTGGAATCACACAACAGTTGTTCTTTTGTGACTGGCTTACTTCACTGAGCACAATGTCTCCAAGGTTCATCCATGTTGTAAGTAGGTGTCAGGATTTCCATCCTTTCTAAAGCTGAATAAGACTCTATCATTGGATGGACCACCTTTGTGTATCCGCCATCTGTTAGTGGACACTTGGGTTGCTCCCACCTTTAGGGTGTGGTGAATATGCTGCTATGAACCTGGGTGTACAGTGTCTGTCTTTTTCAGTCCCTGCTTTAAGTTCTTTTATGTCTATATTCCAAAAGTGGGATTACTGGATCACAGAGTAAATCTCTTTTTAATTTTTTGAGAACCCTCTACACTGTTTCCTACAGCATCTGCACCATTTTACATTTTTACCAATAAGGCACAAGGGTTCCAACTTCTCCACACTTGTCACCTTTGACGGTAGACATCCTAATGGGCAATTTAATATTTGTAATTAATTTTCATTTGCGTTTACATTTACATTATTAGTGTGCTACTGGCTGCCATATTGAACAATGCAATCCTGGAAGATTTGTACACAATGAGACCACCTGCTGTGCCCTTCCTCTGAAGATGACAAGGCACATGGTGCTCAACAGCAACATGGGCAGCCTGAGTGAGGGGACCTTGAGGCCCTGAAGGCACTGGCTCACCTGGAGCTACAACCAGCATTCTGAGTGGCACTAGGAGGTCTGGCCAGAGCACATCTTCCTCTCCTCTATAAAGAGCAGGCCTTTATAGAGGAAGGGAGGCCTACGAGGGCTGGATGCAGGTGTGGCTGAGCCCTGGAAGCCAGTTACCGTGCTTCCCGGCATTGGGTCCAAAGCAACACCATGGAGGACTGACGTGGGGGTAGCCAGCCCAGACTAAATTCCAAGTGAGGCATCTGACCAGCTGTGAGGACAGCCAAGACCAGGGGGGAAGTGCTTCTAGCAGCCAAGACTCTGGGACCAGGTCTGGGTGGCCACAGTCTGTCCCCTGAGGAAGGCCATGGAGGCTCTGGGAGTAGGAGGCTCTGGTGCAGGTCTCTATGGAAGGGCCCCTGGGAGTGCAAGGTGCAAGGAGGAGGAGAGGCCCAGGCGGACCGGATGCAGGTGTCGCTGGACCCTGGAAGCTGTCTGCTGCTTTGGTTCCCTGTGTCTCTCAGCATGGCACTTCCTGTAAGACTCCCTTTGGGATCTCTCTGTGCAGAACCTGGGCTGCAGTGTGGGTCCTGGTGTGATACGGATAGATCAGGTCCATCAAATATCCATGTGCTCCCTTCCTCCCTTCTGTTTCCCAGCCTCCCTTGCACTTAATTTGGAGCTGCATGCTAGGAAGTGACATGTGTCACTTTTGGCCAAGGCAGTTAAGAACTAGCGTTCCCTCCCTCGCTTCCTTTCACCTGCCACAGTGACCTTGTAAGCCACATGTCCCAGTAGATGCAGCTCCAAGATGGGGCAGGGCCACCCAACCTGAATTAAGCTGTGATGTAAGCAAGGAAACATACAAGCCTTGATGGTGTTAAGCTACTGAGATAATGGTGGATTCTTTGTTCCTGCAGCACAACCTGTTCTGTTCTGACCAATATGCTGGCTCTTGTTCATATCTGTCAGGCCCAGGGTACAAGGTGAGCAAGACAGGACACAATGCTGTGGCTACAGGCTGGCATTCTGGTGGGGGGGGGGCAAGTGAAAAACAAATGAGATAATTTCAGATAATGACAAATGTAATGAAGGAAATAAAACAGCTCGTGAGATGGATCAGGGAGGAGGCCAGGGAGGTATGCTGGGAGTGACACTGCAGCTGAGATTCAAATGACCTCAGACAGCCGTGAGAGGAGTAGGCTGAGGCGGTGCCTGGTGCTGAGGCAGAGTGAGGATGGCACATCTGCAGAAGTGGAGAAAGGCCGGTGTGAGGAGCAAGGCACCCAGAGAGGAGGGAAGTTTGGAGGCAAGTGGAGAGGGACTTGGATGTGATTCCCAAGGGCAGTGGGAAATAGCAAGAATGTTGTTTCCTTCCTGCATTCCGGGCAAGACGTCTCATTTTCTTTTTCCATAGGAAAATGGGAATTCATCCGTTCCTGTCTCTGTCTTAGACTTTCTGGAGAGTGAGAAGGGTTGGAAATGTTAGCTCAGCACCCCGCGCAGCACTGTAAGGAACTCCCCAAACCATTCAGGCACCTCCTGCCAGGTCTACTTTCCTTCTGTCTCCTTAAATCTAAAAAGTCACATTTTGTGTTTATTAAAACATATTATCTTTAACACAGACACTACATCACTTATGATGGAAAGTTAGAATACATTCATATCTGGATGTTTTCTCCTATGTTGTGGCCCACTTTCTCGCTTTTGTGATAGCCTGTCATTGCGCCCTGTGACAACAGTGCACTCTTAAAATAAAGTACTTTATTCAGTTTTTTCTAAGGAGGGAGAAAGAGAGAGAGAGAGAAGGGGGAGGAGCTGGAAGCATCAACTCCCATATGTGCCTTGACCAGGCAAGCCCAGGGTTTCGAACCGGCGACCTCAGTGTTCCTGGTTGAAGCTTTATCCCACTGCGCCACTACAGGTCAGGCAACAGTGCACTCTTATGGAACTGATTATTTATGATGTACTTATTTCTTCATTAGAGGTCCAGTTGGCCACTGACTGCAATGAATATCCTTTTTATTATTATTATTATTATTATTATTATTAAGTGAGATGCGGGGAGGCAAAAAGACAGACTCCTGCATGAACTCCAACTGGGATCCACCGGCAAGCCCACTAGGAGCCAATGCTCTGCCCATCTGGGCCATTGCTCCTTTGCTCAGTAACTGAGCTATTTCAGTACCTGAGGTGGAGGTCATGGAGCCATACTCAGCACCTGGGGCCAACTTGCTCAAACCATTCGAACCATGGCTGCAGGAGGAAAAGAGAGAAAGAGAGAGAAGGGGGAGAGGAAGGGAAGAAAGGGTGGAGAAGCAGATGGTCGCTTCTCCTGTGTGTCCTGACCAGGAATTAAACCCAGGACTTTCACACACCAGGCCAACACTCTACTGCTGAGCCAACCAGCCAGAGCTGCAATGAACAATCTTACAATTGAATCTGTCACTCATCCTTTACTTTTTCCTTAAACTGAGTTCCTAAAAGTTCTATCCCTGGGCAACAGTATGTGTATTTTAAAGGTTTCAGGGCCAGAACATTCTCTGTTATTTAACCTATTCATGATCCTTTAACCCAATGCCTGGCTCCCACCTGCCCATAGCACCGAATCCTTCTAATCTGCCTCATTGAGAGCCACGGCCTGGGTAGACTTTTTAAGAGAGAGAGAGGAACGGCAGGGGTGGGGAGTAGGGAGGTGAGGGGAAAGAGAAACAGAAGCATCGACTCTCTCCACTTAGTTGTTCCACTGAGTTGTGCAATCACTGGTCACTTCTTCTTTGTGCCCTGACTGGGGATTGAATCCATGACTTCAGCATACTGGAACAATGCTCTATCCACTGAGCAATCTGGTCAGGGCCCAGGATAGATTTTTTGTTGTAAGTTTGTATTTACTTCATAGTAAGGAAGTTACATTTTAAAAATATGTATATTTTAAAACAGTGATCATCTTACAGTTTTATGATTGACTTATTCGTGTCTCTTATTTTACCGGGATTTGATTTTCTTGTTACTTGGAACACTTATATTAAACAAAGGGTTAATTTTTGTCTGCCATCTGGGAAATAGTCCTGCCAGTTTTGTGTGGTTTGCCTTCTGTTTTGTCTTGTTTGGCTTGGGCCGGAGTTTTGATGACTCACATTTTTGTGTCCTAAGATCTCTGCTCCCCAGCATCTTTGGGCGCTGTGTCTGGCACATCAGGCCTCTCCCAGAACTTAGCCTTCTGGGGCTTTCCTCTGGTCGCCTGCAGCAACTCCCATGACCTGTTGTCAGCAGCATCATTCCCCAAACTCCAGGCCCCCACTGACCACCTGACCACACTGGTCGGCCCCAGCAGACGCCCATCCAGAGTGTTTCCTGATACGAAACTCTGGGGCCATGAGGACAATACGGCTCTCTTGTTCAAAGGGCAGGAGGAAGTGCCCTCACGGGTCCATATACAGCTTCCCCCCCACCCCCGTCTGTCACTCTCAACTTGTCAAGATTTTAAAGTTTATCTTCTGTAAGTAAAGAACAGTTAGAATTTTAAATTATTAGCATGAATTTTACCATGTGTCTTTATATTATATACAAAGCCTGTTTTAAATGCACATGAAAAATCACCGAAGTTAAACAGATTTGTATTTTGTGGTTCGTGCCTGCAGGGTGCCTCAGGCAGGCCGGAAGTTCAGACACAGCACAAGCCAGACCGGGAAGGTTGGGAGGAAGGAGAGTGGAGCCCCAGAGACAGAGCCAGCAGTGGGAGTGCTTCCCCAGGCCCAGGTCCCACAGGGACCTGGGACCTGACAGCTGCCCCACCCCTGCCAACAGTCACCACTGGAGGAACTCATGCACTGTGCCTTACACAGAGAATCTGAGGGCAGTGAGCTGGCATCTCCTCTTCCCACAGGCCTAGGGCCTCAGCTCAGGGCTGATGATCAAGGGTCTTTACACCTCAGCAGCTGGATCGGGGTACGTGAGCAGCTCACCCCCAAGACCTGTGCGGGGCTGCCTGCCCAGGATGGGGTGGCACCAGCCCTGCTCCAGCTGGAGACGCCATGTGATGCATGCACCCACCCTGATCCTTTCAACATCTGTATCCAGGTCCCTGCCGGAGGCAGAAGTCAGCAGTGGTCACAGGGAGGGAGTTGGTGGCCAAGGACCTATCCTGGGGAGGTGGCCTTACATGTGAGCAAAGGCTTCCCTGTCCAATCCAGCGTCACTTAACACAAGTTCAGAGGTGGCTTGAAGAACTTCAAGACTAGCAGCTGCTGAGCATTAAGCCCCAAGGGCCAGGCTCCTCTGAGTCCAGGCAGCTTACCCAACAACCCAGGATCATCAGTCCTGCACTGCAGCCTACACCACCGCCCTGGGGCTCCCTACACTGCCTGCCTCAGGGGCCGTTCTCCAGGGCTTCTCCCCATCCCTGCTCAGAGCTGCCCGCACTGTCGGCTTCTGCCCAGGTGAAGAAAGCTGTGCCCGAGAGTGCTCTGGTGCCCAGCTCTGGGCCTCAGCCTCACCTCTGGGGATCACACACTGAATTTTAGCTTTTACATGCCGTCGACTCAAGGTTGCTGGCACACCCGGGCTGAGGTCTGGTTCCTTTGGCCAAGGGGCCCTTAGCTTGTTCAGAGGACTGGGACCCCAGGAAAGGCCCCCAGAGAACCTCAACCACCCATTTGATGTGCAGCGTAGCCGGCCCTGCTGACTCCTCTAGGCCTGGCCCTGTACCTATCTGGGCTCCTCTCGGGCTTCCTGCTCCCACATGGCTCTGCACTGCCAATCTCCCCCCTTGTGGTGCTGCTCCTGCCACTCCCAACCTTCTCCAGGCTCATTTGGCCTCCGCTGGGGTCAGCCTTTGTCATACCCCACCCCCAGTGTGCTGGGAGCTGCTGTCCTGTTTGACCTTTCCTCCCTGAAAACATGCCACTGTGTCTGGTCCTCCCAGGCTGGGACTCAGCCCATACTCCTGAACACACCTGCCGCCACCCACGCTTAGGGAGTCATCAGCTTTCAGACTTGCTCTGCTACCACCTGCTAGTCCCTGCTCGTGGCTCGGCACAGTGGCAGCACACACCTGGCCTCCTGAGGAGCTATGCTGGGGTGTGGCCCGCGCTCCAAGCTCTCCAGTCCCCTTGCCAGGCACAAACACTGGCTATTCTCCCCAGCTCAGGTGCATGGGAAGAGGGGGATAAATGCTCTAGGGCCCCGGTCGGCAAACCGCGGCTCACGAGACACATGCGGCTCTTTGGTCCCTTGAGTGTGGCTCTTCCACAAAATACCATGTGCGGGCACTACCTCGATAAGGAATGTACCTGCCTATATAGTTTAAGTTTAAAAAATTTGGCTCTCAAAAGAAATTTCAATTGTTGTACTGTTGATATTTGGCTGTGTTGACTAATGAGTTTGCCGACCACTGCTCTAGGGGAAGACTGGAGAAATTATTAAAGTAAAAGTTTGTATATGCATTTCTAAAAGTAAAATCTATTTGTGCCAAGACTTAAGAAATATAAACTCTGGGCCCAAGATTACTGCTTCCTATATGGCTTGATAGCATTTAACTGAAGCACTGATTTTAATCTTACTCTTCTCTAAGAAACCAAAGGCCTGGGTATGTGCCATGGGATCTCACTGTCCACAGAGACCCCAAGCTGCCAGGGCCAGCCACTGGCCAGTGGTGCTCCCTGTAGACAGAAGGTGAACAACTGTGGTGGATGCGGCCCATGATTGTCCTTTGCTCCTGGGAACCTGTACTCTCAGGAGGCCTGCCTGAGGCCACTGAGGTCACAGGAGAGAGGTCAGGTGTCTTTCCTGAAGTGCCACTTCTTTATGACAGTAAGCATTTGAAACATCAATGTTGGCCCTGGCTGGTTTGCTTAGTGGTAGAGTGTTGGCCTCCCATATGGAAGTCCCGGGTTCGATTCCCAGTCAGGGCACACAGGAGAAGCGACCATCTGCTTCTCCACCACTCCCCATCTCCCTTCTCTTTCTCTCTCTTTCTCTCTCTCTCTCTCTCTCTCTCTCTCTCTTTCTCTCTTTCCTCCTCCTGAAGCCATGGCTCGGTTGGAGCAAGTTGGCCCCTGGCACTGAGGATGGCTCCATGACCTACTTCATCTCAGATGCTAAAATAGCTTGGTTGCCAAGCAATGGAACAACAGAATCAGATGCGCAGAGTATCACCTGGTAGGAGACTTGCTGGGTGGATCCTGGTCAGGGCCATGCAGGAGTCTGTCTATATGCCTCCCCACTTCTCACTTAAGAAAAATAAAATAAAATAATTTTTTAAAAAACTCAATGTTATAATAAAGTAAACGTGGACATATCGCTGAGGCAAAGCAAAGTTCACATAAAATTTTCAAGCTACACTGGAGATTCTAAAGCAAGGTGGCTAAAACCACTGCCTAAGAACCAAATTTGGCCCATCACCTGTTTTCGTAAATAAACTTTTATTGGCAGGCAGCCACACACACTCATTTATGAATTGTCCTTGCTGCTTTACCACTATGGTAGTGGAGTGGGGTGGGCAGGGCAGGAACTGTAAAGTCCATGAGGCTAAAAGTAGTCACTGCCTAGTGCTAAAGAAATCTTTGCTATCAGGCTCTGAAGGACTCTCCTATATGCACAGTGTCCACCTGAGCCCCAGCCCTCTAGAGTTTGCGGTTCGTTCCACCGCATCAGCGCCCTCAGATGTCCATGTTAAACAAGCACTGGGCGTAGCACGAGGACCATCTCTGAATTGGAAGGAACTGTGTCTAATCCTGCCTTGTACCCCCCTAGCAAAGGGCTCTGAACTTGGCTTCTGCAACTTTAAATATTCTAAACACTCTGAGCATTCACAAAGGCGGGCACAGTCCCTGGCAAGAGGTGGCCTGGCAAGAGGCCTCCCTTTGCCCTTTTCAGCTAGCTTCTCCCAGCCCCTCTAAGTGGAGCAGCCCTTTCTCCAAAGCCATTACAGGGACTTTGCACTTGAGTTGAGCTCCACCCTCTCCCTGCTCAGGCCGCAGCCCAATGCCACCTCCACTTCAGCCTTGCCAGCTCACTGGGCCTGTGAGGTCACTTTGGGATTCTTTTCAAAGCAATCGAATGACCTGATCTTAACCATTTTAAAACAACAGAGTAGGAGGGGCAGATTTCTGGGCAGGAGCACTCTCTCTCAGCTGTGTTAGCTGCTTGTGTTCTGGGAGAACCCCCAAACCCCCAAGGCACCTCTCCTGCTGAAGGTAGATGCTCCTTAGGCCCACAAAGAACATAGGATTCCAAGCGCCTTCTGAGCTTTTGAAGCAAGGCTGTATCCTCACACCCCTCTGAGCATGGAAACAGTCTTTGTACAGTATGTTCTTAAACAATGTTTGTTGAATGAATGGTTTCTCTCTGTTCCAGGATTCAGATTTTTTTTTTCTCTCTTCTCTTTTCTTTTCTAATTTAATCCAGATGTTGGCCTGGGCTTACCACAGCCTTGCCAGGGTTTGCAAACAATCAGAGACATATGGCTCCATTTCTCACCAGCTTCCAGTAATGTCAGGGCCACGTGGTGATGGTGGAGAAGGCGGGAGAGGTGGGGCAGGGATGTTTCTGCTGGTCGCAGGGAAGAGGCAGGTCTCGTGAACTGGTGAAGCTCCAAACCAACCTGAGGAAGGTGCAGCCCCAAGTCTCATTCACATGTCTCTGGCTCTGCTTCCTGGTAAAGAGAAAAACATCTCTGCAACTGGATACTAACCCTTGGTTCCGTTAAGTTGAAGGGAATCAGACAGAGCTACTGGGCAAAGATGTACGTGCGGGTTTGGGCCTCGCTGTCGTACAGCAGGGAGGGTAGAGAGCAGAAGCTCCTGTTGTCACACGCAGCTCCCCAGGCCCCAGGGCCTGCCGGAACCATGGGCCGCACGGGGCCCTCCAGCACTGTTCCTGCTCCTCGTGCTTGTCCCCGTGTGCCATCAGAGGACAGGGCTGTCAGGGCCAGGGGTGTGTGGGAGGCTGCCACACCGCTTGTAAAAGGGCAGCACTCGCAGCTGCTGGGGGGAGCCAGGAAGGAGGTGTGTAGTAGGGCCAGGGTAGCTGTGGGCAGCGTGGAGGGGTGAGAACTGGGGCAACTGAAGACACAATGTCCTGGGAGGCCTTTCCTGTGTCCCACTCACTTCTGGTCATGTAAGAAGAAGCAGGCCCTGTATTGCCAGCTCTTTTTGTTCCACGAGAAGCTGGAAATACAACTTTTATAGAGAATCTAATTATTTTTTCATGTCAGCTAATTGAAATTAAGACCTCACACTACACAAATGCATCAGAATGTGGCTGCAGGCAAATCTGGCCAGTCAGTGGGCTCATTGCTCCCTCTGGCCTAGAAGAAAGGATGCAGCTGCCTGCCCCGCTGTGTCCAGTGATGGGGCAATTACGCCCCCTCCCAGGGCTGTTGTGAGCATGACTGGTGCTTAACACCAGGAAAGTGCTGAGCGCATGGCGAGTGTCTCACAAATGTGAGCCATCCCTGTCATCTGTTAGGTTTCACCACTCTCTGAACCCTTGTTCTAACCTGGCCCCATTCGGGGCTCTGGGCACAGAAGTGAGCAGCCGTGTCCCTGTACCTCCAGAGCTCAAGCCTGGGAGGATTGAGAGCAAGGCCGGGAATGAGTCTGCACCTGGTGAACACATGTACCAGTCACAGAGACACTGGGTGCTGCAGGGAGCAGGAAACACTGCCTAACACAAGCAGGGACCACTGGGGAGGGACCTGAAAAGTGCAAGTGCTGCTGCAGCTGGCAAAGCAGTGGCCCTGGCCAGGTAGCTTAGTGGGTTAAAGCATCTTTCCAACATGCCAAGGTCGTGGGTTTGATCCCCAGTCAGGGCATTTACGAGAACCAACTGATGACAGCCGAATACAAATTAATGTTTCTCTCTCTATATTTCTCTCCCTTCCTCTCTCTCTGAAAATCAACTAATAGATTTTAAAAAAAAATCAAAGGCCCAGTAGCATCGCTGCATCACTGTGTACAGCTGGGCCCAGCTGGAGTGCAGGACGCTGGGGGAGAGGCAGGACACGAGGTTTGCAAAGCCTTCTGGGACAGACTAAGGGACCTGGGATTCACTGCAGTACTACTCCAGGGTAGTGATAGGCTAGTTCTGGGCCTTAAAAGAGGAACATCCGTTTTTAGGGATTCAGGGCTTATACCTTCTCTTATCAGAAGTGCACGCAGGCCCTGTGCAAGGGGCATGTGTGTGATGTCTGCATTGCCCAGTGGCCCTGTGAGAGCCCTCCCCTACATCAGTAAGATCCCTGAGGCTCAGAGAGGGCGGTAGCATGACTCAGGCTTGGAAGACAGGATATCTGTGCCTTTGGAAAGGCAGATCATCCTCAGAGACCTAGCCCAGGTGGTATCCTGCTCCTGGCCTGAAGAGCAAGCACTCCTGACACTCTGAGGAGTGTGTTCGCGCCCTGGCCTCTCTGACCTCCAGCAGCATCTGCTGGCACTTGCCCACACACAGCTCTTCTCTCCACCTGATTCTCTGACTCTCCTGGTGTTTCCCCTGGGCTTCTCCACCCAGTGTCTTCTCTGTTCTCTCTAACGTTTGCTTACCCACTCTGTTCCTCCTCATTCAGCATATAGCTATAGAGCACCTAGTACATGCCAAACAGCGTACAGGTGCTGGGAACGTGCTGGTGAGCATCGGGTCTTGCCTGCATGGAGCACACGTGGTGGTGGGGTAGATGATAGCTCCCCGGTGATGACAGAGAAGCTGGAGTGGGGTACCACAGCTATCCTTACCTCTGCCTCTACCTTTTCTCCCCCCACCTCCCTTCCTCCTGGGGGACATCCTGACAGCTGACATGGAAGCCTCTAAGCAGCCTGACCTTAGCCTCCATAGGGGGCTGATGGTCATCAGAGCCACTGTTAGAGTCCCCATGGACCAGGAGAGCCAAGCATGGCACTCCTCAGTGACAGCTTGAGGCAGCTGTGGAGCTTGTCTCACACAGACTCCAGCAAGGAAGTGACAGGTAAGCAGACTGTCACAACGCAGGGCTATGGTCTGAGCTAGTAGAGGCTGTCACCCTCCTTACACCCACTGCTCAGTTGCAATCTAGCGACCCTGCCGGGGGTGGGGGGCCCTTGCCTATGTGTCTCAGAAGGGTTAGGTACTCACGCGAAGCACCACAAGTTTAATGTTGAGGTCCTAGGGGTCTACTTAGCTGATTTACACGTTCAATACCTGGCCAAAGGCCCAGCACATAATAGGTGTTGATTAAACGTCTTATGAATGAATAAATGAGTAAATGAATTCCCATAAAGTGATTATGGTCCCAGAGATGTCCATGAAAAGGCAGTCTCCACCTGTCCACAGAGAAGAAGTCCCAGTAGCCTACGTGTCTGTCCTTCCTTCTTACACTCAAGGCTTTTCTCCATCACAGATGTTGGATGTTTGAAAAGCTGAGTCACAGGGCACATGACTGAAACTTCAGCTGGTTTCCCGAATTGCTCTCCAAAGCCTTTGCCCTGATTCCCTCTTGTGCCCTTGTGAGCAGGTTTCTCCATTTCTCTGAGCCTCAATTTCCCCACTGGTCACACAGGTATATTGATGCTCATTGGCAGAATGTGGGAGGTGAAAATCAATTATATGAGGCACTGGGCTGGGCCTCCAAATATCAGAGCTGATCAGTGAGGTGCTACAGCTTTTTATGTCCCTTACACCGTGTCCGGAGAAGCTTAGCTGTCGAGGACACACCTGACTGCCTTGGGGCAGCAGAAAGGACAAAGGCCTTGGTAACACCGTAGCCCTCTGCCTGGCTGCGCAGTTAGCTGCAGAGGTAAGCCTCAAGCTGGTTTGGCCAGAGGAGTTGGTGCCACTCCATGCAGAGGGTGTCACACCCTCAGCAGGCCCCTGGAGTGGGTGGCATGGAGTGGGGCAGGCTCAGAGGTTCAGGACAGGGCAACCCCTGAGACCAAGCTAGCCGATAGGGTAGGTGGATGGGGAACTTTGGGAGCCAGCTGGGGTCTAGGCACTGAGGACGCAGAAGGACCCCAGTTCCCAGGACACAGAGCTGGTGGAAGGTGAAGGCAGGTAACCATCTAACAAAGGAGGAGACTTCAGATAGGCTGGCCCAGCAGAGGGATGGCTCGGAGGGAGCAGTGTATGCATTAGCATAGTGAGACCCTGAGAATGACCCCATACTCAAGATGCAGCAACCTGGTGTGAGGACAGGCAGTCCTGCCGCCCTGTCCCACAATAGCTTGGCTCAGAGACAGACCTGTGGGCTTCCCGTGGTCCTTCAGACCCAGAAAAGACCTGCTAGAGCTTGTCGCTCCAAGAGCTCTGCCCCACCCCTTTGGTCTGGGCTCCTGTGCAGCGATGCGTTCACCCCCTTCTCCCCTGCATTTATCCCATTCTCACCCTTCTTGGTGCCTGTCCTGAGCCAGGGCCAGCGGCCAAACAGTTTCCTGCTGTGTTCACTACGTGCTTTCACTTCCAGGGGGTGTGCTCACAGCGGTCTGGGCATCAAGCTGTCGAGCTGCAAGTGGGGTTACACAGCGGCTCCTGAGCTTTGCGAGGAGCCCTGAGTTCCTCTAGAGCCTCCCTCCTGCCTGTGCAAGGGCACAGATGACCCCGCACTGTCACGGTTTCCGCAGTCTCTTCAGGGTGGCCACCTCCTGGGCAGGGTCTCCTTGCCACATCACTTGGGGACCCCTGGGGCCCTAGTGGCAGTGGAAAGCCTGCCCTGAATCCTCGTCATTTTTGCTGAAGGATGGGAGACAGATCTGGCTTCGAGCTCTTTACCTGAGCTGCTCAGGTGCTGGGCCCCTGCTGGTCCAGGTCCATCCAGGTCCAGGTCCAATGTTATGATGATCTGTTCATTCTACAGCCTCTCCCAGTCCCAGGCCAGCTACCTCTGCCCTCAACCAGCACAGCTAGGAGCTGAGGAGCCCACACACACCCCTCTGAGTCTGGGGAGCCAGGTTGCTGCTGGGTCTGTTCACTGACGGGACCCCCTTCCGTTTCTCACCTCCACTTAGCGCCACATTGGGAGTGGACTCTACTTTTGCTGTGTGGCCTTGTTTTAGGGTCCATGTGAGAAGGAGCCCTTAGCCCTTGGGATCAGTTTGGCCCTTAAGGTATGTGGGGAGCAACAGCAGGAATGGGCCATAACCCTGGTCTGACTTCCTGCCTCTACTCAGCCACCTGCCCTTACCTGCCTGGTCAACCAGCAAGCTTTCTCCTCCCCGGTTCCTGTCCCTGGGGACTTCCCATGTGCCATGTCTGCCATCCTAAGGATAATACTGCCCCTCTTTCTTTCCTTGGGTAGAAGTGGTGGTAGGAAAGTAGAAAAATATGAGTGACACGATGAATGAAAAACCATTGTTTTCAATGACAACAGTGTGCCCTGTGGGACACAGGTGACAGAGATCACACCTCGGTGGAAGTCATGCACTCACAGGCTCTGAGACTGGTGGGGAAGGGGGGGATGCCTGTGGTCTCCCTGTGAGGGGCCTGCCTGAAACGCTACTTCTGAATGAGACTCCAGGCTGGGCCCAGGGCTCCAGGCTGGGCCCAGGGCTCTAAGGTCTGGGAGTCAAGGCTTACTGCTGCCTAGGGTGGAACTCTTCCACAAAGAAGGCAAACTTCTACATTATCATGCAGAACCAGTCCTGCCTTATTGCCTATTCCAGAACAGAAACTTGGCTGCATCTTTTAATAAGTAAAAGGCACATTACAATGTATTTTCCCAAACAAGAGAGTCCTTGGCCTCTCTCCATGCAGAGAAGGGCTGCTTCTTTGAACACTTCCCCCAAGGTTTAAAGATTCCTGGATCATTTTCTCAGACAGGCTCAAGTACTCTGTCCCAGCCTTCCCCTCCTGTGGTCTGGGCTGAGGAGAGCAGATTCTCCCGGCACACAGGCCTCCGGGAGGGCAGGGTGGGCACAGGGAGGCACTGGGCACTTACTTGAGGCCTAGGTCATTTGGGCATCATGGCCCACTGCTGTCATACATTTCACCCATGTCCTATTGGTCCACATTCTCTAAAGTTATCCACTCATTCATTTATGTAAAACTCTTCACTGACCACCTACTCCGAGCCTGACACTGCTAGGGACACAGCAGTGAGAGACGTACCTTCTGTGTCAAATCTTAGTCAAGTCTGCAAGCCACTCCTCTGGCAGGTGGGTCAGGGGCTTGCTTTGCGCAGGGGACAGTTATGCTAGGGGAAGAACATGAGGAGCTGGAGGGCACAGCGGGTGCAAAAGCCCTGAGCTAGGGATGGGCTCCCTGTGCCAGGGCCCTGAGTGGGGGATGGGCTTTCTGTACAAGGGGCCAGGCCAGCCTGAGATGAAGCACAGGGTTCCGACTTTATTCCGTTGCAGTGGGAGGATCTTGGGTGGGGATAAGGGGTTAAGCCGGGGAGTAACTTCCCCCTTCCTTGAAATGCATTTATTACTTTGCCTTTGTTTCTTTAAATGCTTTTCAGATATTTCAAGAATTCAGGGGCTGAGGAGAAAAAAGGGAATTCCAGGAACGAGCCTCTGCACAAGCAGCAGGAGGGGCAGCCAGGCTTCTAGGAGCAGAGTTTTTGGGACTGAGGGTCCCAGAGGAAACTGACTGAAGTAGGTCACAGAGAAGCCAGCCAGGCCAGCCTGGACAGGCCCCAAGGACCTGTTCCTGGGGGCCTTGGGGAGTCTTGAGGGCTTCAGGCAGAGGGAGGAGGTCAAGTCTGCTCTACAGCAGTGACTGAGTCATGAAGAATGGTGTCTGGGGATGTGAGCAGGACATAGGGTGGGAAGGCATTTAGGAGCCCACTACCTGCATGCCTGTCTGGAAGGTGAGGTGGGTTCCGGGAGGAGAGATGTGAGGGAGATGTCTGGAGGCCACCCTGTGTCTTTGGTTCTTTTTGGCATGTCTGTAAGCTCTCTGCTCAGCAGAAATATCATGGCTGTGTCCCTAGTAAGGATTTCACACATTATTCTCAATGGTTCCCACACCCACAAGGGCACCACAGGCTTCCTGAGTCACAGTGGCATCTGAGCAACATCCCATGGGGAGAGGGAGGCAGCTGGCAAGTCTACAGCCTTCTGGAAAGTTGTCATGGCTTAGGAGAATAGGGCAGATCCACTTTTTAGGCCCTTGGAGGACAAGGGCAGTAGGGCCCTCTGCTCAACACACTGTGAGGAGTGGAAGCCAGCACCAAAGGGGAACCTCTTTACTAGTTTGAGGTCTCTGCCACACCTCATCAATGAGCAAGAACTTTGCCCAGGCCAGTGGTCATCATGAGGGTCCTGCCCTCTGAGAAGGGAGTGCAAGGACCTGACCTCAGGGGAACTATAGGGAAGGTTCTTGAGTAGAATATCAGGCTGGGAGACCCCAAAATTTCAGCAACCACTGGACGATGTGAGTGTCATAGAGCGAGGCCAGGGTACAGCCAGCTGGAATCCCCGCCTCCCTGAGAGGAGCTGTGTCCCTGTGTGGAGGGGCAGAGGCTTCCTACTGCAGAAATCCATGAGAGGGGTGCCACTGGCCAGGCCTACTGGGTGAGCAGGTCTTGGGGGAGACTGGAGAGCAGGCTTGGCTGCCGGCCTGCCCAGTGGCCTGGGCTCCTCACTGGCTTTTTACACAGGATAAAAAGAGACTTGTGACCTGGCCCATAAGAGATGGCTCACCAATTTTCCATTTAAAAGCTGCTAGGGGGCAGACTCAGGTCAGAAATTAAGCTTCGACTCCATGCTTGTCATAGTCAGCTCTGGCCACTATAAAGTAACAGTATAGACAGGGTGGTTTACATATAACATGTTGGGATCATGTAGTTTGGAAGCTTGAAGTCCAAGATCAAAGCGCTAGCTAATTCAGTTCCTGGTGAGGGCTTCCATCCTGGCTTGCTGACAGCCACCTGCTTGCCATCTCCTCACATGGCAGAAAGGGGGAACAAAAGAGACAGAGACAGCTCTCAGGCATCTCTTCCTGTAAGGGCACTAATCCCATCATGGAAGCCCTACCCTCATGGCCTCGCCTAACCTCTGCCAGAGGCCCTACTTCCTCACTCCATTACTATGGGGCTTGTGTTTCAACATATGAATATGGGGACACAGTTCAGTGCATAACAGGGTTGTCTGTCACTTGTCCTCCCTCTGGATAGGAGTGTGTGCGTGGCCCACTGTCCCACTAAGCACATCTGTCCCAGCATGCTGTGCTCTGGGCAGTGGCCCTCCAGGCTGCAGACCTGTGGTTTGGGTTGCTCAGGGTTTGTTCTCTCTGCTGCGGCCATGCAAGAAAATCTGCCTCCCCTACTGCAGACCAGCACCCCCGGGCTCTCTAAGACCCCACTGTGTCCCCCAGCCATCCTGCTCACTGTCCCTGGGTCCCCTACTCATAGCTGGGAGCTTGGCCGCTTATCCAGGCTCTCGCTGCTGAAGCTCTTGTGCATCCATTTCTGCTCTCTGTTCACCCCAGAGGTAACCCTACTCCCAGATCCCAGCAGCAGGTGGGTTGTAAGCTCTCCTTGCTGTTGCCTTCTTAAATATCAAGGCTGTTTGTATGCCATCCCCAGCCTGGTTCCCTGGTCCCATCCTCTTCCCTGCCCCTCCTGCTGCACAGGGATCTCCCTGTGTTGCCACACCAAGGCTTCATCAAACTCTGGGAACCAGACTGGCCAGTTTTGCTAGAGATACATAAAGCAACTGCTTTAAAGACAGAGAGAGAGAGAGAGAGAGAGAGAGAAAACCTTCCTCTCTTCAGAAAAACTGGCTTTTAGAGCTATTGTCTTGCTGTGGACTAAAATAAAGCCAAGCAGAGATGTCAGTGTTCTAGGGCTATGCACCCCGCCTGAGACCTCAGGGGTCTGCGGAGCAATGCGAACTACCAGCAGCAACAGATACGGAACTTTATTAATCTCACCGTCATTTCTTCTCACACATGTGAAAATTTAGTCCTCAGAAGCTTGGTGAGGTAGGGACTGTCATTCTTGTTTTACAAAGGAGTTAGCAAAGCACAAGTGAGCTGACAGAGCCCCCTGGGGCTCCACGTTGTCAGCTGCAGGTGGCCAGTGCCAGCTAACCCTCTCCAGACTCAAATACCTAGTAACAGTGACAGCCGGGCTCCTGTAGGTTAATAGTAGCCCCTTCCCAGTAGAAATGTATTTGATCCATCAGCATTTGGTTTTCCTTGTTGACTCTCAACTTTCCCAAAGGATCTTTCCTCTCTTTCAGGGTGGTGATTATCACTGCTCTGCTAGAGACTATAAAAGCTGGGGTCCAGAGTGGGTACAGCACGGGCCTGAGACGGCAGAGTGGCTCTGCCCTCACAGAGGACCGTCAGCAGCCTCTGGGCCTGGCGTGTACACGGGGAGGGTACACAGCCAGGTCACACTCATCCACTCACCTACTGGGTGCTGCTTGGGACACATAGGACAGTTACAGGTGACTGTGCTGCTCACAGTCATGGGAATACAAAGAGCTTGGGAAGCCAGGGACACTGGTGTTTGCTGAGGAGCAGATCAGACCTGGGGAGGCCTTTCTGAGAGGGAGGAACCAGAGGTTAGGCTGCCTGGAGGTCAGGGTTTGCTCAGCCAGCAAAGGAGGGAGCCGGGAGGAGCTATTCCTGGCAGAATATTGGTAATGTGTGGGGTGGACTCCTTGGGAAGGAAGGCTTTGTCTGCTCCGACCAGCGTTGACAGAAGGTCATGCTGGCTGTCTACAAGGAGTGTGGTCCCCGCACCTTCCTTGTACCATGAATCCCTTTGACATCTGCTGAAGCCCATGGGCACCTGCTCAGAACAGTATTTTTAAATACAAAAAATAAAATACATGAGAATAAACAGTGATAAAATACAAAAGGAGCCAATGATATGAGCTGCAGACATCAACCCAGAGCACAGGAAGCACAGTTGTGACAGATATGTCTGTTCATTAACGCATTAAATTCAGCTCTGGTGGTGGTCCTACACCTACTGCCCCTTTCAACTAGTGATGAGCATAGATAACTTGTCCCAACCAGCAACAGCAACTGTGCAGTGAGGTCGGCTGGTGACAATCCTGAAACTGTTCGTGTCTCTGGAGTTGTAGCCTACGGTCACCCTTGAAGGAAAGGCCATGTGCAGTTTGAGGCTAGTGCAAATAGAGGGGTCAGTGACCAAGTTCAGGCTGCAGGTGGAGAGCTCTGTGCTGGCAGGAAGGGGCACTGATAGGGGGGTGGCAGTAATCCAGGCAGGGTGGTGGCTGCAAAGTGGGGGACACAAAAGGAAGAAGGGGCTTAATTCAAAGCAGAGGTGATAGCTGTTGGGAAAGAGGAAGGAATGGGGGTCCACAGTTCTGGCCTCGGCGTTGAGTGAGTAGTGATATCATTTGCAAAGCCAAGGCTGATCCCTGGGCTTGAGATGCCTGCTGATGACATCTCCCTGGCTGTCTTTCAGGTCAATGAAATCTACCACGACGAGTCCCTGGGCGCCCATATCAATGTGGTCCTGGTGCGGATAATCCTGCTGAGCTACGGGAAGGTGAGTGGGCACCCCAGCCAGGGCCCTGGGCTGGGGGACAGTGGAGCCTCCAGTGAGGCGTGGGCTTCTGGACAAGGCCTAGTCTTCCCAAGCAGCCCCGCCTCCCCCAGCTGTCCTGTGCTTCCTGTCAGAAACACGAGACTCGTGAGCCATCCCCATTTCCTGTTTCCCTTTCACCCTACTTCGTTTTCAAGTGTAGGCTCTGTTATTACTCTGTTATAGTGGGGCCAGCAGATCAGAAGGTGGCCGCCATGAAAAAGATGTTTCATTGCTCACAGACCCTGTCACACAAGGCCACACAGGGAAGCATCCAGGGTTGGTCAGGAGGCAGCAGAGGAAGGGAAAAACATGAGTGAGAGCCTTTACCGTGGTCTCTGCAGGCAAGAACGGGTGCGATGAGATCAGCAGAGTGGGACTGGCCAGTGTGAACAATTGTAGTATGCTGTACAGGGCTGCTTCAGCCCTCTGCTACCTGGCCCTGGGCTTGACCAGGGTAGGGCAGGGGACAGTGGCCCAGACTGTGAGACCCTGAGGAAGGTGGTACTTGGGCTGCACTGTGGATGGCTTGGTTTGCATTTGAGAAGCACACTCCATAGTGAGTTGTTCACCATCTCTAGGACAAGGTTCACCCTGTGAGGGCAGTTCCTCCAGGATCACCAGGGCCCCAGACACACGCTCACTTCAACTTTTTGCCCATACCTCAACCCGTACCCTGCCTGTGTCATACTGGGCAGCCTCTGCCCAGAGGCGCTATCTTGACCTCCTTACCTCCTCTCGTTATCAAACTTGGGTCCTTCTTTCCCAACAACGTACACAGGTCTTTGTAGGTTCTGTGCATGAGGAGAGAGCCCCCACCCCAAAGAGCTGAGGTGCAAGATAAGGGGCTGCCTAGCAAGGAGAGATGTGAAGATTGAGGTGCCCATGGTGTCTGCCTCTGGGACTGAGCAAGTGCCTGTGCCCAGAAGCTCAGAAGCACTTGATAGTTAATTCACTCAACCCCAAGACAGACGGGAGGAGGCCATGGCGGTCCTCATCTCACAGAGAGGGACACTGAGGCTTCACGCGGGGCAGTAGTGTGCCAGCTGAGTGGCCAGAAGCATTTGACTCTTGGGAAGTTGGGCTTCCAATCCTGGCAAATGAATTCTAGAGCTCATGGTCGACCTCACACAGTGAGTTGAAAATCAGACCATATGAACAACTAGCCCCTCAGGTGCGGTCATTATATGAAGGGCCGGAAGAGAGTCCCAGCCTCAAAAAACGAAACTCCACTACCCACAGCTTACATTCCTGCAGAGTCACAATGCAATGAAAGGCTCGTTCGGCGCAGTGAACTCCTGGAACTGGGACCTTGAACCCACTGTCTGTACCCTGGGAAGCATGTGAGGGAAGCAGCCACAGCGAGGGCTCTGGGCACGGACTCCTAGAGAGCAGTCTACCAAGCACATGGCAGACCGAGGAGAGCTGGTGGCGGCCCACGCACAGCCTTGCATGCCTTTCCAAGACCTTCGGCACACTGCATTTTCATAGGTGTAAAAGTCTCGAAGGATAGAATGAATAAAGTTAAACTAGTAATTATTATAACTTTTTTTCCTTGCCCTACAGAAAGAAACTGTGCTTTCTCTTGAGGGATCATAGAACACTTAAAAATTACAGAAGTAGTTTAGGTCATAAAGAAAACTTCAGTCAATTGGACACAGCAAAAAAACTGTCCAGACTCTATCCTCTGACTCAATGCCCCAAAACCAGGGGTAGACAAAGGGTGTATAAATGAAAGATCCAGCTCCTTTGAAAATCAAAAACAGCTCTTTGGAAGAAGAACATTAGGAGCACTTGGAGAACTATGAACAGCGAGCGCCCTGCAGGTTGGAGGCAAGGTCGCATCTGCTTTCCAAGATGAACAGGAGAGAAGGCACGCCAGGTGACCCATCGTCCAGTTCAGTGAGTGAGAACCCATGTCAGCAGCCCAAACCACAAATTAAAAAAAGCAAAACCAAGGAGCTCATTCAGAAAAAAGCAGAAATTGATAAATTTGAAAATAAAAACAATAGAATCACTCAAGAAGAGAGGCTTGGAAAAGGCAAACCTAAAGCATATTTAATCTAGAAACAAAAGAAAGAAGCCAAACCAAGTGGGTGTGTTAACACATAACCTGCCCAAGCCTGCTTCCCAGGGCAGAAGAGGAAGTGTCTTCTGCGGGCCCTGGGCACTTCTGGGGGAGTTCCCCAGGGGCCTTCCCCTGTCCTTTCACTGTGAAGTTCATTGGGCACAAGTGGGGGATGGCTGTGCACACCTTCCTCCACAGGACTGGACAAAGGAACAATTATAATAAGAGGCTCAGAGGCTCCCTCCATGGGGAAGGTGTGTGTGTGTGTGGGGGGGGGGCTGCTACCCTTCCTTACAAGCTGGTCAGAACGAGAAACTAGAAAAGTGGCTTTTTAACCACAGGAAGGAAGTGATAAAGATGATTTTTCAGCCACAAGAAGGAAGTGATAATGGTGAGCTCAGCGGCTGGAAGGTGAGAGGGCAGCATGGTTGGAGGAGCGGGGGCAGCTTCATCTGACTGGAGGAAAGGGCAGAGATGGGGCCAGCACAGGGGACACTGAGGCCAGCATAGGGGACACTGAGGACGCCAGAAGCAGCAGATTGCCAGGGCGGACACGTCCCCCCGAGGGGTTTGGTTTGCTCCTAAGGGCAGTGTCAAGCAAGAGAATGACACAATCCAACTTGCATTGTTTTTTAATTTTATATTTATATATTTATTTTTAATTTTAGCATAGCAGTTGGTAAACAATATTCTTTTTAGTTACAATATAGTGATTTGATACGTTTATACCTTACAGTGTAATCTCCCCACTAATTCTACTAATCACCCGTCACCATGAAAACATCACAATATTGTTAACTATATTCCCTTTCCCTTTTCACCCACCTGTCCCCCCTTCGGGGGACCACCCTTTTGGTGTCTGTTTGTAGGAGTCTATTTTTGTTTTGTTTTATATTCTACATAGAGGTGAAACCATACAGCATCTGTCTTTCTCTGACTTAGAAAAGTGAACCCTTGTGCACTGCTGGGGAGACGACAAATAGCTGCAGCCAATATTGAAAACAGTATGGAGATTTCTCAAAAAAACTAAAAATAGAACTTCCATAAGACCCGGCGATCCCATTTCTGGGTATTTATCCAAAAAAAAAACCCCCACTAATTTGTAAAGATATATGGAAATTCCTGTGTACAGAACTGGTGGGTGGGGATTGTGGCTTAGGAGGGTGTGGGCGCCATGAAAGGAAGATGATGGGGACTGTGACTACAGGGATGGAGAAAGGAGAGCAGACACAAGAGAACTGTAGAGGCCAAATCGGGAATGCGTGGGTGTTAAGTGGATGAAGGTAGAGAGGTACTGAGTCCCTGCCTTGAGCCACCAAGTAGATGGCGATGCCGACTGTGAGAAGCAGGGTGTGTTGGTCTGGTTGGGTAGGTCGGACAGTCAGAGTGTTGTCCCTATACACTACAGTTGTGGGTTCGATCCCAGGTCAGGGCATATGCAAGAAGCAACCAATGAGTGCACAAGAAGGTGGAATAACAAATCGATGTTTTAAGAAGAAGAAATAGGGTGTGGGGAAGAAAATGATGAGTTCAGCTGAAAATGGTTGAGTTTGAAATACCTGGTGCCATCCCAGTGGGGGTGGCCAGGGAGAGGTCATCGGAGGGGTCTGAGCACTATTTTTGAAGGCATGGCTGGGATGCACAGGGAAATGTGGAAATGTATCAAGTTGGGGGCATTTGAGAGAGAGCCCTGGCACAGAAGGCACAGGCAGAGAGCAGGGCGCAACCAGCCCCATAGAGGGCAGAAAAGTATCTACTGGTTTTCTAAAAACCTGAAAACTAGTAATAGATGGTAACAGGACAATCATAAATTTTTAAAGGTAGAAAAGGAATCAAATGTCTCTAAACGTGTTATGCATAGTTAGTTCTTCCGATGTTCATAGATAATTACATAGGAAAATAAATGGGTTCTGTGGTCAAGTAAGTCTGCTAAAAAATGCTTGCCAAACAAAATAAAACAGGTATTTTGATGATGGCAGAATTTCTCAGAGACTGGATGTGGGAACTTGCCCATGATGGTCCCAGAGAGACGCGGGAGAATGCAGCTCCTCTGCTCACATATCAGCATCCCCCAGAACTTGCTCTGGGAAGGGCTTCCCTTGAAGCAGTCAACATCAAAGTGGCAAAGAGAAAGAGAAACACACCTTTGTTACTGAGGTTCTGGAAATCCTAGACAGTGTGATGTGACATGAAACCAGTGTTGGAAAAGAGCCAATAAAATTAAAATTATTCCCTGATAATTATGTACCTGGAAAACCCAAAGAAATCCTTTGTAAAAAATTTTTGGAGTTAATAAAGGACTTTTATGGCATAGCCAAATGGAAGATAATTATACAAAAATTAGCAATTTCTGTGTGAACCCACAATGCCCTACTAGTAGGAATAATAGGGAGAGAAAAGCTCCCTTTACATAGTATCCACAATATAAAATACCTGGAATTGTCCTGACAAGACGGACACAGGGCCTGTGGGGGGAAAAAAATTACACATTGTTAATGGTAGGAGGAAAATAAAAATAAATGAAGAGGCATGTGCTGTTCCTTATGGAAAGACTGGGTATAGTAGACATGTGGATTTTTCCCAGAATGATAGTTGGAAGGTTGATTAAATGATTCTAAGGTTCATCTAGAAACAGTCAAGAATGGCTAAGAAAGCCTTGAAGGCCAAACAAAAAGGGAATTACCTCAAACATCTTGTAAAGTGAAAATATTTCAAATCCTAATATATTTGCATATTAACAGATCAATTGAATAAAATATATAGTTCTCAAAACACCCCTCAGATAAAGAACTTCATATATGATAAATATAAATAGTATGGTTAAGGATTATAAATAAATATACAATAAATATAAATTTTATATATAGTAAATTAAATATTATATATATATATAGGCTAATAAAGCATCAAGTATTCAAATCACACAAATCAAGAAAAAAAGTGTTGATTGTTGAGGGCTTCCTAAGCATGAATACAGTAGAAGGAATTGTAAAGGGGAGGTAGATATATTTGAATATATAGAATATAAAGCTCTATCAAAAAATTGGCCCTGGCCGGTTGGCTCAGCGGTAGAGCGTCGGCCTGGCGTACAGAAGTCCCGGGTTTGATTCCCGGCCAGGGCACACAGGAGAAGCGCCCATTTGCTTCTCCACCCCTCCCCCTCTCCTTCCTCTTTGTCTCTCTCTTCCCCTCCCACAGCCGAGGCTCCATTGGAGCAAAGATGGCCCGGGCACTGGGGATGGCTCCTTGGCCTCTGCCCCAGGCACTAGAGTGGCTCTGGTCTCAACAGAGCGATGCCCCGGAGGGGCAGAGCATCGCCCCCTGGTGGGAAGAGTGTAGCCCTTGGTGGGCGTGCCGGGTGGATCCCGGTCGGGCGCATGCGGGAGTGTCTGACTGTCTCTCCCTGTTTCCAGCTTCAAAAAAATACAAAAAAATAAAAAATAAATAAAAAAATAAATAAACCATGAGCAGGAAAAATATTTGCAATATGGCAAAAATATCCTAATATAGGAAGAGCTCTTCTAAATTATAGGAAAAACAATTGGCAATGGAAATAAACAGATAAGAGAAGAAAAATATACAAATGGCTAAAAAGGAAAAAATATTTAACTTTACTATTAATCAAAGAATTAAGACAACTGACCATTTTTAAAGCCACGACTGTGTTAAGATTAAGAAGCAAGATTTGGCCGTGGCTGGTTGGCTCAGTAGTAGAGTGTTGGCCCAGCATGTGGATGTCCTAGGTTCAATTCCTGGTCAGGGCACACAGATGAAATGCCTCTCTGCTTCTCCACCCTTCCCCTTTTCGCTTCTCTCTCTCTCTCTCTCTCTCTCTCTCTCTCTCTTTCTCTCTCTCTCTCTCTCTCATCCTCCTGCAGCCATGGCTCAATTGCAGCAAGTTGGCCCTGGGTGCTGAGGATGGCTCCATGGCCTCTGCCTCAGGCATTAAGAAGAGCTTGGTTGCTGAGCAATGGAGCAGCACCCAGTGGGCAGAGCATCGCCCCCTAGTGGGCTTTCCAGGTGGATCTCAATCAAGGCACATGTGGGAGTCTGTCTCTCTGCCTCCCTTCCTCTCACTAAATAAAAAAATAAATTACACCCTGGCCAGTTGGCTCAGTGGTAGAGCGTCGGCCTGGCATGCAGGAGTCCCGGGTTCGATTCCTGGCCAGGGCACACAAGAGAAGCACCCATCTGCTTCTCACCCCTCCCCCTCTCCTTCCTCTCTGTCTCTCTCTCTTCCCCTCCTGCAGCCAAGGCTCTATTGGAGCAAAGTTGGCCCGGGCGCTAGAATGGCTCTGGTTGCAACAGAGCAACGTCGCGATGGGCAGAGCATCGCCCCTTGGTGGGCATGCCGGGTGGATCCCGGTCGGGAGCATGCAGGAGTCTGTCTGACTGCCTCCCCATTTCCAACTTCAGAAAAATACAATAAATAAATAAATAAATAAATAAATAAATAAATAAATAAATAATTACAAAGAAAAAGAAGCGGGATTTACTCCTGGTCTGGTTACGGAAGCAGCACCCTTTGGGCATGAGGATAAACATATCCACTTTTCTAGGAGGAAACACGACAGTGTTTAACACTGCCCTTCACAATCCTTCATAATCTCAGTCACTTCTGGGAGTCTATCCCAAAACAGTTAGAGATGTGGGTGAAGGTTCAGCGTCAAATGAGCAGTCACGGCCGCCGTTTCTAAGTGCAAACAATTGGAAACGATCCTAATTGGCCGATAGTAGGGTCCAGTTAGGTCAGCATAGTGCATCTATTAGGAGGGGGTGTCAGGTGGCCAGCAGGTCCCATTGCGAAGTATGTTGAAGGGCAATGGGAAAGGGTTACAATACATAGTAAGTTAGTTTGTGCCCTTAAAAAAAAAAAAGATACAAATTATAGTGTGATCTCAATTTTACATACAAATATATTTATAGAGGGGCTAGAAGGAATACATCAACATGGAACAATAGGCAGTAGGCCATGGGTTTTAATTTTCTTCTTTGCACTTTACTGACTTTTCTTAATTTATCTTGCTAAGCAAATTTATTTTATAATAAACTAGTGAATTTTTAATTATTAGAAAAAGATAGTTTACATTTTAAAAAAAAATCATTTTACAGTGGAGGAGTTCAAGTAGTCCTATCTGAACAATAGTATCAGAAGAAGGGTCCTCAGTGGCACACACAGGGCTCGGACTTGATGGAGGACGCAGGGACATCACGCTTTCTCTTGACACCTCATCTCCATGGAGGTTTAGGACAGAGGAAGAGGATCGTGGCCATGGCCAGTCTAGAACTGCCCCTCATGCGCTCTTCATGGGGAGGGGTTTTGCTTCACCTAGGCCGTGTTGGTACCCTCAAGTTACCTATAGGTAGAGTGGGGAACAAGGGACATGGACCCTTTGTCAGGATGCAGTCTGTTCTCGGGGACAGTGTGGAGCTGCCTGGAGCCACAGCCAGCAAGTTAGGCAGACAAGGACACTTGGGCAGCGGGATAGCTTCAGCGAGACAAGGACCAGTACAATGAGAACTGTGTGGGCACAAAGGGACCAATGTCGTCCTTGCCTGCCTGTCTTCCTGCTGGAAGGGCTTGGGAATCCATGGTGACAAGGAAGCTGGAAGGGAGAGTAGAGCTGGGTACAGGCTTCCAGAGCTAACGCCAGATGATGCCCACTGCACTTCAGGCAGGGGCTCAACAGACTGGCCGCTAACCTCTGCCCATGCCTGAGAGGAGCCAGAATAGAGGCTAAACCAACATGTGGGGTACTGCTACCTCCATGTCATTCCTCATCTCCTCAACCACGCCAGGACAGACACCATGCTGCCGGCTAGCTGGGGGGATCTAGCCAGGTTGACCAGTCCCTAGAGCAGGGGTCGGGAACCTTTTCGGCTGAGAGAGCCATGAACACAACATATTTTAAAATGTAATTCCGTGAGAGCCATAGAATATGTTTAACACTAAATACAAGTAAATATGTGCATTTTATGTAAGACTAACGCTTTTGAAGTACAATAAGTCTCTGAATTCTTTTTAATAACGTTGTTATGCTGTTGCTAACCAATGATGAATAAAGTACTTCTTAGCATTAATGCAACTTCTGGTGCTGCATGGTTTTGCTGATGGCTTTGTAGTCTGGTTGATATGTGGTGAAGTTAAGCTTCATGCAGGCGTCAAGACGTCCATCCATTAAACGTGATCATAGGTTGGTCTTAATGTTCTTTAGTTGTGAGGAAGACTGCTCACATGCATACGTAGAGCCAAACATTGTCAGCACAGCAATACTCACATACTGCAGTGTGTGGTATGTGATGGGAAGCATGTTCCAAGTTTTGACAATCAGCTGGTCTGCGGGTTGAAGTTTTTTCATTTCTCCCCTCTTGTGTTTGCTCACCAACTCTGCTTGCTGTCGTGCAAGTCTTTCCAAATCTTTATTCAGTGACTTGAACTTACTCACCCACATGTCTGAGGCCTTCAGGTTAGCAGCTTGTAGCTCAAAATCTCTGACGGAGACACTAGGGATGTAACTCAGGTTGGCGCTGTCCACTGCACACTCTTGTGGATGGGTGATGAACTTAAAAAGACGAGTGCGCTCACAAAATTCTCCAAAGCGCGCTTTGAATGACTGCAGGAGATTAGATGTGAAGCCCACTAGCTGCTGGAGATCAAAGATGTTGAGCAGGGTCACTTGCTGTGCATGCATCTTTAAACTCTCCCAGTTTTTCAAAGTGTAGTAAACGACCTGTTTCAATGTCGGCAATAAAGAGTTCCAGCTTGTTTTCAAATGCAAACACTGCTTGTTGAAGGGATAAGACTGTATTTCCAATGCCTTGCATGTTCACATTGAGCTGACTCAGATGTTCAGTCATGTCCATGAGATAGAAGAACTTCAGGAGCCACTCAGTGTTAGCTAACTCAGGATACTCGACGATTTTTCATTTCAAGAAAAGTCAGATCTCACTCAGACAAGCCGCGAAACTGCTGAGCCCTCTTGACAACCTTCCCTCTTGACAACCAACGCACATTGCTGTGCAGAAGCAGACCAGGATAATTATTCCCAACTTCATCCAGCAGTGTTTTAAACTGGCGATCATTTAAAGCTCGGGCAACAATAAAGTTGACCACCCAAATGACCAGCGACATCACCTCACCAAGCTGCTCACCACACATCTGAGCACAAAGCGCCTCCTGATGTAGGATGCAATGAAAACTTAGGATGGGTCTCTTTTCATGTTCATGAAGAAGTGCTACAAATTCTGTTTTTCCCCACCATGCACGGAGCACTATCAGTACACACTGAAATAAATTTATCCATCTGTAGATTTTTTTCTTTAGCAAACTCAGTGAAAGACTTGAATAAATCCTCCCCTCTTGTTGTCTCTTTCATAGGCAAAACAGCAAGACTTCCCTCATGTAGTGTGTCACCAACAGCATACCTTGCAATCACGCTGAACTGAGATAAATGGCTTACATCTGTTGACTCATCCAAAGCGAGAGAAAAGAATGGTGCTGCATTTATGTCCTTCATTTGTGTTGCCTCAATTTGATTTGCCATCATGATGGTACGATCGTGAACAGTTCTTGCTGACAGAGGCATGTCTTTTATTCATTGGATTATCTTGTCTTTATCCGAAAAGTTGTCAAAAAGTTCACTGGCAACATCAAGCATGAATGTTTTGGCATACTCCCCATCTGTGAATGGCTTTCCGTTTCTCACAATTGCTAAAGCACCAGCAAAGCTAGCTGAATTCCAGTCACCTTGTTGGGTCCAAACACGGAGTTGCTGCTGACTAGCTTGCACTCTGCACAGTAGCTCTTGACATGCTTTCTTCCTGCTGTCCCCTGCTGGATATTTCGATGCAAATGTAGTATGGCATGTGTCAAAGTGCCGCTTTATATTTGACCGTTTCATCGATGCAATTTTATTTTTGCATATTAGACACACTGCAGAACCTGCTCTCTCCACAAAGGCGAATTCCTCTGTCCATTCCTGCTAAAAAGTACGATACTCCTCATCTTTTTTTCTTTTAGCCATCTTCTTCGTCAAAAGGGTTTCTGCAATTAGCTAGCTGACTACTTGATTAAAAGGAGGGAAGTTTACTTCCTGACCTCACAACGACCCGTGTACGTTACACATTATCCAATAAAAATTTGGTGTTGTCCCGGAGGACAGCTGTGATTGGCTCCAGCCACCCGCAACCATGAACATGAGCGGTAGGAAATGAATGAATTGTAATACATGAGGATGTTTTATATTTTTAACATTTTTATTTATTAAAGATTTGTCTGCGATCCAGATGCAGCCATCAAAAGAGCCACATCTGGCTCACGAGCCATAGGTACCCAACCCCTGCCCTAGAGCAAAGCTCGCCCCCTGCTCTGCCCACCTTGTCCTGACCTGCCTGCTCCTGGAAACCAGGGCCCAGGTCAGGCCCCTTGAGGCCATGGTCGGTCCCTGGGGAGGTCTGGCACCCATCAGGGCCTCTCTGTCCCAGGGGATTCCAGAAGGGTACAGGGACAGACTGACGCTCTGCTCTCCTTTGCAGAGTTGCTGGATTGGGAAGGGGAAGTGCAGTCCTGAGTGTGAGTCTCGGTTTGCCTGAGGAGGACAGGCTGCAGGAATGTCGGCAGGGAGAGCGGAGTTAGGAGGTGGCAGGGCCAGCAGGGCAAGTGGTGGCCCACCTGCTTGGCCATCATTGCATGGAACAGCATGGAGTGCATAGCTATAGGCTCCGGTTGACTTAAGGGACACTATCAGGGGTTGGCTGCAGGACTCAGGAGCAGCATGTGTGGGAAAAGAGAGACTGTCATACCCACCTGGAGCAATCAGCCACATGGGAAAGTGACAGTCCATAGAGGGCAGCTATGAGGTCCAAAGACCCAGAGCCAGATGCACAGAGAACATCAGTGTCGACAGCCCATCACTGACCAATGCTTCTGCATTGTAAAGGAAAAGGAAACGTAACAACAACCAAGACACACAAAAACACCAGCCTTGACTTTTTATTATTAAATTCCTTAGACTGAAAGTCACACCATCAAATTTCTAGAACATTTCCCATTTCTGCTCGTATGGCTGTGGACAGTAAGTAGCGGTTTGTGTCTACTTTGCACAGTGCCAGCTCTCTGAGGAACGTGCTTCGTGGGAAGCAGACGGTGACCAGCAGCCTCTCCAACCCCCCCCCAGACTGGTCCTTGGCCTGCCTGTTCCCCAGGAGTAAGGCACAAACCCCCATGAGGTCACAAGTGAGCAAGACCGTTTCAGAGTGGCGACACCACGAAGGGAACAGAACCGGGTGTGGGTGCCCTGGGGTGTGTCCTTCAGGCAGGTGGCTACCCAATGAGCGAGGGGCCCGAGGCACAGCAGTGGAGGTCTGATGACGGCTCCTCAAGGAGCCACGTGTCTTCTGTCAGGAAGCGAGCCCCATCCCTGGAAGGACTGAAGCCTGGGAAAACCATGGCGGCTGCAGCCAGGACCCCTGTGAGGACAGGAGCCTACGCTGCATCCTCTCAAGTCCAGCAGGGGTCCAGGGGGCTACAAGGTCGAGACCCAGACTTGGCACAGACCTCATTCTTCATTCCGAATCATGACAGAAATAGAGCAGCTCCGCACGCCTGCCCCAGCCCCACCCCCACCCCCACCCCAGGCCCCATTGGGGGTACAGTTGGTAGCACTGAGTGAATGACGTGTTTGTTTGCCTTCCAACTTATGGGAAGCTTCTGAGTTGTCTCAAGTTTTTTCCTAAAATAACATTTTTCTCTATTCTTAAAAACAAACAAAAAAGATAATCTCATTTTATATAGTATGCCGTCAGCCAGGGATCAGAATGTCCACAACCCTTGAGGGTTGCATAGCAACTGGTTTTCAATTGATTTTTTTTGAGAAGTCACCAAAGCTACTGAACTGTTCTCACTTTAAATATTTCCTACGATGATGGAAATCAAAGCAGATGGAAACCAGAGACAAGGGACAGTCAGACTAGAACAACATGTTCCTTGTCATGAAAGACCAGGTCAAGACAAAGTGTGGAACAGTCATAGGAATTTTTCAGCTTTGGAGAGGAAAGATACAAGAAATTCTGAATCTCTCAGTGGAAAGGCAGAGAAGAGAGTTCTGGGGGTGAGGGCTGAGCACACCAAGAACCACGGGGTGGGTGTCCAAGGCTCAGAGACACCATCCCCTAAGCTGCCGTGGGCCCACTCTGGACCTCTGCTTCTCCACCTGTGTGAGGGGCGATGTTGGGGTTGCAGAGTACTCCTGAGGTAGCCCCCTGGTCTCCCCAGGTCTGGGTCCAGCCAGCCCCTGGTCATCCCAGCCCCCTGGTAAGCCAGACCTGCCAGGGTCCAGAGCAGCGGCTGAACGTGGGAAAGTCTGTGCTAAGACTCCTCTGCTTGGCTTTCTCTGGGAATAGGCTGCCAGCCTCTGGGGGGAGGGGTTTCTACAACATGCCCTGATGACCTGGAGGTGCCTGTCAGCATGAGAGCCAAGCTCCTCGGGCTGGAGCTGCAGGGAGAAGACTTCGAACCTTAGGAGCCCACGCTGCCCCCAGCAGAGGGACGCAGTCTGAATTCTGGCCATGTTGATTCTTGCGGAACGTCCCACAAGTTATTTACCATCACTGAGCCTCAGTGTCCCCAGTAAGATGAACACATACTAACAATGACAGAAGTAAGGAGTGGGTTCATGTGAGTTATTGTCTGCAGAGCCCCCTTAGGGTCAAGCCCTGTGTCACCTCTCAGGTGACGTCACTCTCTTCCCCATCACAGCAGCTCTCTGTGGTAGTCACCTCATCACACCCACCTGACAGTGAGGACTCTGGCTCCCAGAGGCCAGCGGCCTGCCAGGGTCAACCAGTAGCATCCGGTAGCCACTTTGCCCTGGGAAGGAAGGCCAAACATACCAGAAAGGGAGAGTGAGCTTCAGGCTACTGCCCCTGCTGCCCTCCTCCATGGTGGTGGTCCCCAGGAGGGCAGCTTTGCTGCTGCCATGGCAATAGGGATGCTAATGGCCTCTAGTGAGAAGAGGCTGGAATGCTACTTCACATGCTGCAGTGCACAGGACGGCCTCCCACAGAGAAGCCCCCGGCCCTAGTGTCAGCAGGCAGAGGTGGAGCGGTGTGCTCTGCCCTCCTGGACCCAGCAGCCCTGCCCTTTCATAGGCCTGGGCTCTGCCCACGTTGTCTTGTTGCCTGAATGTTTGGGTGGATGGTACTGAACCTGGGACCAGGGCAGTTGAAAGACTGACAGACTGAAGCCAATGCTCTAAGACATGATCCCCCAATGCTTTCAGTCAGCCCCTGTGGGTGCACACTCCCCCCAGGACTGGAGTCATAGCTAAATCTCCACGTTCATTGTCATGACAGTGACAGGACAAGAACAGTTGTAAGTGTGGACCATGATGTTCAGAAGCTGCACCTGTTACCTGCCAGTGCTGTGGGTAAGCTGCTGGACTAGCTTAAGGATTTGCAGGCAAAGCCAGCTGTGTCCTGGAGCAGCTGGGGGTGGCAGCTGCAGGTGTCTCAGACTCCTAGACAGGAGGTCATAAATAATTCAGCTCATTCAAGAACAAACAATAGAAGTGTCAGAGAGCAGTGATTGCAACAGAACGTTTGGGGCAGTTCTTAATTGATTTATTCATTGTGGGACCCCAGAGATTGTCTTCAGTCTCCCCAAAGCCCCCACTACTGATGCCCACCAGGCTCAGAGCTGCAGCCCCAGCCTGCCCAGACCTGGCCCCGCTGTTCTTAGACAGCAGCGCCACCTTGTGGCAGACTGGGGCTGCCCGGCCTTTCCTGTGGCCCACCCTACCCCTTTCTAGCAGTTCAGTTATTTCAGTGGTCTGAGATGTTGCTCCTCACCCACAACAGGATAACGGCAGCACCTGTATCTCAGGCCAGTTGTACGGAGTCCAACGTCGGGTTTAGGACCCATAGCTCTCAGGGAAAACCTCCCTGCTCATGAGAGGGGGCATCCTTTTTCGCATTTCCACCCTTTCTTACCAGTCTCTATGTGGCTTCTTCTGTAACTCCTTGGTTATAATATTCCTCTTCATTTAGTCCTTTTTTTTTAAAGTGAGAGGAGGGGAGATAGAATCCCACATGTGCCCCAACGGGGATCCACCCAGCAACCCCCATCTGGGGCCAATGCTGGAATTAACCAAGCTCTCCTCAGCACCCGAGGCTGACACTTGAACCAGTCGAGCCACTGGCTGCAGGAGAAGAGGAGAGAGAAAGGAGAGAGGGAAAGGAGGAAAAGCAGATGGTCGCTTCTCCCGTGTGCCCTGACCAGGGATTGAACCTGGGATGTCCACATGCTGACTGACGCTGCATCCACTGAGACAACTGGCCAGCGCCCTCTGAGTTGATTTTTCAGGATGATTGTTCTTAAATTTAGTTGTAACTCCGGTTTGGTCCTGGGAGGAGGCGATTGGAACGTCTTCCTACTCTGTCGCCATCTTGGATATCTCCAGGAATCTCTGAGGTTCTTCTGGTTCAGGAAGAGGCACTGCTCACGTGCTGTGATAGCTGGCACAGAGGAGGAAGCGGGGAAGTTCAGGAGTCTCAGCTGCAAGTGACAGTAACACAACTCAAGGCAGCTTCCACAAGGAGGAATCACCTGACACACATTAATGAGCCACGTCACTGAGCAGGCAACCTCCAAGGTGGCCCGGTGACCTCGCCTCTTGGCATGCAAGTCGCTTGCCTCAAGTGTGGGCAGAACCCAGATTCAAGTGTAAACAGACTGTGGCTTCTGTCTCAGATGGCCACACTGTCCTGTCTCTAGGATCGCTCGTACGAGGGGAAAGGCCCGTGCGGGGCCCTCATCCAGGGGCCCACGAGGCACTGAGTCCCGCCAGCAGCTGGGACAGTGCACTGGGCATCAGGACTCCACGGGGGGACCTGCGATGAGGCCACCGCCTTTGTCTTCAGCTGTCCTGCAGCCTTGTGACAGATCTCGAGCCAGAAACACCTATCTCATGCCTGACTCTTAGAAACAACAAATAATGAATGTTTGGGGGGGGGGTAGACATTTTATCATCACTTGCTATGTAGTAATGCAGGGGTCCCCAAACTACGGCCCGCGGGCCACATGCGGCCCCCTGAGGCCATTTATCCGGCCCCCACCGCACTTCTGGAAGGTGCACCTGTTTCATTGGTGGTCAGTGAGAGGAGCATAGTTCCCATTAAAATACTGGTCAGTTTGTTGATTTAAATTTACTTGTTCTTTATTTTAAATATTGTATTTGTTCCCATTTTGTTTTTTTACTTAAAAATAAGATATGTGCAGTGTGCATAGGGATTTGTTCATAGTTTTTTTATACTCTGGCCCTCCAACGGTGTGAGGGACAGAGAACTGGCCCCCTGTGTAAAAAGTTTGAGGACCCCTGTAGTAATGGATAACAAACGAACTTGGGTGAGCCAGGCATTCATGTGAGCACACCAGCCTATCTCCAGCCTAGAGCCCTGCTTGGCTCTGTGTTGATGTCTTCCTCTGGTGGGGTCTCCTCCCATGGTGGGAGGGGACCAGCCACTCCATGCTCACAGTCTCACACCTTTCCTTCCAGCTCCATGGTACACTCTGGTTGGTGTTACCTGAACCATAGGGTGCCAGGAAGATGCCGAGCCGAGGCTAGCCAGGCCTGAGCCCCACCCTCAGCCTATGACCAGACCCAGATTAGCAGAGGGCTGGCCTGCAGCTATCAGAGCAAAGGCTGAGGTGACTGCATCCTCCAGCATTGGTGGAGACCAGACTAAAATAGTTTCAACACGTGGAACTTAGAACCCTGAGGGCAGGAGAGGCCACCATGGAGAATAAACTGACATTTAGGCTGGAGACATAGCCCTGGAGGCAACAAAAACCCCTTTTTCCTCTGGAAGGGGTCTAGCAACGCTGCTAAGCAGCATGCCAAGCCTGGCGAAGCAGGAGTGGCTCTTCTGGCTCTGCAGGCAGCTTGGGGGAGGTGCTCAGCATTGGCCTTCATTCTTGTTACCAAACTCAGGGGGTTCACCGCTTGAGGTTCTCCACTAAAGAAGAAGACATGGTTGGTTGTCTCAAGGTAGTTTTATTTACTTTGCAGCAAGTAAAAGAGACAGGAGATTCATAGCCAAAGCTCTGTCTCCCCAAAGACAGGCTTAGCCATGGCTTATATACACTGTTTGGTCAACTACGTGTTGATTTTTTTCCTTGCAGTTGGTTACATTTGTCCACATTCATCCTGTTTACAGCTGGTCTGAAAAATACTGTGCTACATTTTAACATTTAGCAAGAATGACATTCAGAAATAACATTTAGAACTACTCAGACCTTGAGATCCTTGTCCTTATCAAACATGATCTGATCTGGATTTGGGCTGGCAATCTTACATTTCACAGAGTACAATTACAAAACTCCCGAACTCTAATAACAAATTCAGTCCACCCACATTCGGTCCGTCCTTCAGATCCCTGACCTCTCGGGTTTTTCTGGGGGCAGCTCCCACCTGCCAGGGACTTGGGCTGAACCGCAGGGCTCTGGCTTGAATATGCTGCAAATCCACTGTCCTTCTTGGGCCCCCTGTGTGAGCCGGAGCCAGTGAGATGGTGCAGCAGAGACAACATTCACCTTCCAACAGTTTACAACAAAGGTTTCTGTCCTGTCCACACTGCGTGTTCCATGTGAGGTAGCAGAGAACTCATCTCGTAGGGCCAAGGTGATAGAGCAGCCACCATCTCAACCTTGCCGGTCCACATGCCAGAGAGGAGAAACTTCTGGAAGGTTTGATGGGAACAAGGATGCTCTGACCTGGAAGAGACACATCACCCTTGTCACAGCTCACTGGTCAGAGCTAGTCCCATGCTCCCTTCCGTCAGGAGGGGGCCAGCCAGTGCCTCGCCCCCCCCCCTTCCCCAGCTTCCTCTCCCCCTCTGTGTCAGTGGCCAGTAGGTCTTGTTCACCAGCTCTCTCACTCCAGTCTGAATTACTTCATTAGGACCCACTATATCTTTTTATAACAGTCTCACCTCCCAGGCACAGCTGTCCATCTGTTTGTGGGACCTGGGAACTGTGTCAGCGACTATCCTCGAAGTCACTGACTGGGATAACACAAGATACTCCCAGTAATGACCAGACCCTCCCTGGCCTTGAACTGCTGTTCTCTCTTCTGTGAAATGCTCTGGCTGACCAAAAATACCCTATACCTTATCTGCATGTGGAGAGAGGTTTGGCTATGCTGGGTGGACATATTTATGCAAGAAGAGAAGCAGAACGCCTGCACACGTCCACGAGGAATGCATATCTCTGCAGCAAATGAGAGGAAACAAAAAAGAGGGAAAGTGCATGCCCAGGACTCTTAGCCTGGAGGGGGGCTCTGCAGTGACAAGAGTGTGTGGTGAAGCAGGACAGAAGTGCCCGGTGTGAGGACTGAGAAAGCCACGCGTGCCACCTGCAGCAGCCTCCCCCCTGAGGCTGTGCCACGCGCTTCACTGGGGAGGGGACTGAATGCAGACTAGTTTAGGGCTCTGCCTTCTCTCTGTGTGACCGGGTAATATTACTGGACCAGCCCAGCCTCATTGTTCCTTCTCTCGGGGTGCCTGTGACGCCTGGATGGCAACACCAGGGTGCAGTGCGTGGCCAGCCTTAGCCATCAGGCCTGTGTCACCCCATGAATAGTGTGGGGCTGCCCTTATCCGTGGCTCCGGGCCTGTTCCTCGTGGGGCTCCTGTGCTGTGTCTGCTGTGGTTTCTTCCCTCTACTGGGTCATTTTCGGTAGATGTCTTCAAGCACAGTAAAAACATAGTGTTCTCTCCCCTTCCGTGGGCTAGCACACCACACCGGAACTTTTTTCCCCTCTCCCTGGACGCTGCCCAGGCCCCTGCCTACACTGTGAGCTCTGCGGGGTGAAGTGTACGTGGCATTTGCCTCCTGTCCGGGTCTTGCACAGTTCCTTCCAGGAACTTCCACAGTGCCTGCTGGAGTCCTGGGAATGCTGAAAGTGGGGTGGGCTGAGGGACTGAGGGCTTTGCTGACCTCCGAGCTTTGCTTCCCACATCTCACCTGGAAACTGTGCAGTGACTCCGTGTGGAAAACCAGCAGGGAGCCAAGAATGGAGCCAAGTGGAGAGCAGGTACTGAGAAGACTGGGCAGGAACCATTGTACTACCAGGGCCAGGTCCTCTCATGGACAAGGCCTGTCAACACCGCGGCCCGATCAAACCCATCTAGTTCCCAGGACACTCAGCTCCCTTCTGTCTCTGCTCCCCTGCAGTCCACTAACCTTATCGAGATCGGGAACCCCTCTCAGAGCCTGGAGAACGTCTGCCGCTGGGCCTACCTCCAGCAGAAGCCAGACACAGGCCACGATGAATACCACGATCATGCCATCTTCCTCACACGGCAGGACTTTGGGCCTTCGGGCATGCAAGGTGAGCCTTGGTGATGAAAGTGTTCAGACAGGAGGGAGGTTGAGCATGAGCTCCTGGCCCTTCGAGGATCCCGGAAGCCTTGGCTGAGCAAGGAAGGATGTCAGGGCAGGGAGGCCGTGCTGCCTCCACCAGTAGAAGCGTGGGTCAGTGTGAGTGATCCCTGGTTCGCAGAAACCGCCAGGGCCTCTGCCATTTCTCCTCGGGAAACCAAACCCCTCAGGGCACAGTGAAGGCAGAGGGGGTGAGGTGGGCAGAATCTGGGACTGGCAACCCACACACCAGGTAGGGTCTGAGGTTGAGTTTCAGAGCTGTTGGTTGCCCCCAGTTCTTTAAAAACAAATATGAATAAAATTCAACCATTAAAATTTTAGAGATTTTACTTAAAAATTTAAACTATGTAAAGCTGGCAGATCTAAAGGAAGGAATCAACAAGTCTAAAATCATAGTCACAGCCCTAGCCAGTTGGGTCAGTCTTAGAGTGTGGCCTGGTATGTGGATGTCCCAGGTTCAGTTCCTGATCAGGGCACACAGAAGTGCCCATCTGCTTCTCCATCCCTCCTCCTCTCGCTTCTCTCTCTCTCTCTTTCTTGCTCTCTCTCTTCCCCTCCTGCAGCCATGGCTTGATTGCAGCGAGTTAGCCCTGGGCACTAAAGACAGCTCTGTGGCCTCTGCCTCAGGCACTAAGAAGAGTTTGATTGCTGAGTAACAGAGCAATGCCCCAGGTGGGCAGAGCATCGCCCCCTAGTGGGCTTGCCAGGTGGATCCTGATTAGGAGCACATGTGAGAGTCTGTCTCTCTGCCTCCCTGCCTCTCACTTAATAAAAATAAATAAATACTTTTTTAAAAAAAAATCTCAAAATGCAGAGCAGAAACTAAGGAGGATACAGATCTCTCTGTTTATTCTGAGGGCGGCATGGCTGGATGGCAGTGCTCATATGGAAGAGTCTAAGACCAGCACATTTTTTCCCTTCCTCTCAACCCCTGTGTTTGAGCAAACTACCTTGGGGTCTCCCCATGGGGCCTGAGAGGTGTGAGGCTGGGTCACAGTTCTGAGATTGGGGCCCTGGCTCTGCAGGCTCCTCAGACCCACGCCCCTGCCAGCAGCAGAGGCCCCACTGTGGCACAGGCAGCTCTGTGGGCACTTCTTTGCCTTGCCCAGGGCTGGGAGCAGGCCCCATTCTCCGGTTTTGCTGTTTTATGTGGGGGTCTCAGCCTCTGGCCTCCCACCCCTCCCCTCTCTGTCAGTGGGCATGCAATTGGTTCTCTAGGCTTTCCTGCAATTTCTGAAGAAACACAGAGACCAGGTTCAACCCAGCAGGGCACAATCTTCCCCCTCAGTCCCCTGCAGGCCTTCCCGCCCTCCTAGCTCCTCAGCCTGGCCCTTGTTCCTGTCGGCTACCATTTCTCAGGGCCACACAGTGTCACTGGACTGGCAAAATGCACTGCATCTCCTCACTGTTATCTGTGAATTGAGTGGGTCCTTCAAAGCCACTTACTGGGTACAGATAGCTGGAGGGTCACTGTGTAGCTGTGTCAGGGAGATGTGCCCTACTGTGTCACAACCCCTACTCACTCCCCACCCTCCCTCTCTGGGAGCACCTTCCCTCAGACCCCTGGAGGAAGGAGCCCTTCAGTACAAATGTGGCTCACGATCTTCTCAGCCAGAACGCAGGGTTAGCTGGGCAAGGGCTCTGTGGGCCTGTCGTCTGTGGCAGGGCAATGTGGCGTGTTGGCATTCGTTGCCTGGCTCTGCCCTGGATCAGCTGTGGCACCACCCTTGCTGCAGCCCCTTGTGCCCTATGGAAGTGGATCTGGCAGGTCACTCAACCAGGTGGGAAGGTGGGAGGTGGCGTGAAAGAGAGTGGGAGAGTGCCAGAGTCTCCCCGGTGAGACCTGGGCTTAGGGGAGGGAAGGGCAGAATTGAGTCTGCTGCCCATGGAGGAGTCTTCTGAGCTGTGAACAGCCTGGAACAGCTGACTCTGCCATTTATCCTTGGGAGGGCAGGGTCACTGGGAGCTGGACCCACCCTTTGTCTCCTCCCAGGCTATGCTCCTGTCACCGGGATGTGCCACCCTGTCCGCAGTTGTACCCTGAACCATGAGGATGGCTTCTCCTCGGCATTTGTGGTGGCCCACGAGACTGGCCATGTGTAAGTGGCCTCGCCGTCCTTGCTGTCTGTGGAAGGGGGACACTTAAGGGGCCCCACCCCTCTGAGCCCTGAGAGAGACACACTCTATATGAAAAGCACTAAGATGTGATGGCCTGTCTACCCAGTGCTGCACAGGGCAGGCCCAAGGTCCACTTTCTATTGAGGAAACATATCAAAGAAAGGGCTGGTGGGTGCTGGGGGCCTTCCGTGGATAACCCCATTTTACAGATGAATGACTGAGGCTCTGCGGGAGGCTGACCCCAGCCAGAATGAATAGAGAGTCAGAGGTGGGATGTGCATGCCCAGGCACCACCTGAATCTCAGGGCTGGGTGGACGCTAATGGGACACCTCCCGGGGCCACTGGGCCTGTGCAGGGAGTGTCGAGAGAGGGCGCCCGGAGAGCTGGGCCATGCAGCCTCTGCCCCCACTGCATTCTCACTCCAAGTGCACTGAGGGGCATGTTGCTGGATGCCAGCTCCCCAGGGTGCCCCTGGCTGTAAGACCTAGCTTGTGGAAGCTCAGTATCACTTGACTCAAGGCAGACTGGAACAGTGAAAGGCCAGCATTTGGCTGAGGTGGAGCTGACAGATCGTTGCAGCCAAACGAGGATCTAGTGAGGCTGCCTTGGCGTCCCCAACAGGCTCGGCATGGAACACGACGGGCAAGGCAACCGCTGTGGTGATGAGGTGCGGCTGGGCAGCATCATGGCACCCCTGGTGCAGGCAGCCTTCCACCGCTTCCACTGGTCCCGCTGCAGCCAGCAGGAGCTGAGCCGCTACCTGCAGTGAGTACCACTCCATTTCCCCCAAGGACGCCCCGAAGCCCTGGGCTCCACTGTAAGAGGGTATGTGTCCAGTGTGCCCGGGCCCAGCACAAGCCTCCAGACCTTGGGTCCTCTGGTTCGAGGCACAGGGGAGGGAAGAGAGTGAGAACAATACAGGTCAGTGTGGGGGAATTCCACTATTGGGGACACCTTTAATGGATACTTGGGATCTGGGCAAACCAGGCCCTGGGTAGTTTATACCAAGAAACAGAGATGCAGCTGGGACACTGAGGCAGCACAGCTAAGCTGAGGTGTGCAGACAGGCCCACCACCACAGCTCCAGAAGTGAGGGTGCACAGCTGCCTCAGTCTGGCTGGCCATTCCGGCTGAAGGCAGCTGGCAGTGCCCACGTGTCCCCTCACAGCTCCTACGACTGCCTGCGGGATGACCCCTTTGCCCACGACTGGCCGGCCCTGCCCCAGCTTCCCGGGCTGCACTACTCCATGAACGAGCAGTGCCGCTTCGACTTCGGCCTGGGCTACATGATGTGCACCGCGGTGAGTGTCGCAGCCCCGCCTGGGGCCGCCTCTCCCTCCACATCCATCACCCCCAGTACCAACAATCCGTGCAGACTTGGTCCTGGGAAGTGAGCACACAGCTGACAAAGGCTGTGGCCTGGGGTCAGCAAACGATGCTGAGGGCTGGTGAATCCTGTGTGGTCTACCGAGTTCAGGAAGACTTCCCCAGGGAGGAGTGAGGTGTGAAGGCCGAGTGGGAGGACAGGGCATTCCAGAAGGCAGGAATCATATGTGCAAAGACCCCAAGGTGTGCAGCCTAGCATGCAGAGGCCAGTTGCTCCCTAGGGTTGGCTGCCAGGACAGGTCAGCATCGACACTGGTCATCAAAACTGAGTGTACCTGCTGGTCAAGGCCCACCAGGTGTGAGGCAGCATGGCCAGAGCATTAATGCCTGTCAGTGTCTGACTCAGTGCTTATCTCCCCTCCATGTAGGAAGTAAGCAATGTATTCCTATTTTTACAGAAGAGGCAATTGAGACCCAGAGAGGTTAGGTAAGCTGTCTAAGACCAGACAGCGAGCAGGTGGTGGAGCTGGGTACTGGTAAGGCGGTTTAACCTCTTGCATGATGGCTTAAGAATGTGGTGGGCAATGGGGAGCTCTGGAAAGGTTTGAAGAGACGAGTGGCATGGCCAAGACTCAGGGATGTTCTGGTGGAAGGGCTATCAGGATAAGAAGCAGAAAGGGGGAACTGTGAGGTACCGAGGACAGAGGACAAGGCTGGAGCAAGGGCAGGGCCTGCTGGAGCAGAGAGGAGGGCTTCAGGAGAGAGTCCAGAAGTGAAGTCTATAGTAGGGAAGCGGGGGATGTCCTCAGGGCCCTGTAGTGACAGTTCCTGGGCCAGAGAGACAGCCATCCAGCCCTCATGCCAGGCTCACTGGCTCCCAGTTCTACCCAGGCTCCATGGGGGTGTAGCCTACAAGGGTGGGAGGCTGGGGAGGCCCAGTAGCCCACAAGAACTTGAATTAGCAGCTGTACACTCAAGGTTCTCATGGCCTCAGACTTGCATGGAGCTCAGGGCATCCGCCGGCTGCACAGGCCTGTCCCAGGCAGCCTGGCTGCACTGTTGTCCAGGAGGACTCTGGGGAATGGGGTCCCCACAGCAGGGAGTGCCCTGAACCAGCGTCCGGTGTTCTCTTCCAGTTCCGGACCTTCGACCCCTGCAAGCAGCTGTGGTGCAGTCACCCCGACAACCCCTACTTTTGCAAGACCAAGAAGGGGCCCCCCCTGGATGGGACCATGTGTGCACCTGGCAAGGTGAGTCAGGGCGGAGGGCAAACCCCATACCACGCTCAGATCTCCGGGGACAGTCTCTTCACAGCCTGTGTGGTAGGGCAGGCCTCCTCCTGCCTCCTTTCTGACAGCTCCACAGTCACGTCCCAGCTTCTGCCCCCCTGCCTCCACATACTGTTGTCTGTCAGAGACAGCCCAGCATCCTATTTGAGGAGCAGTTTTGGGGTTGCCACAGCCTTCAGCACCCCCTGCACACTGTGGGAAACTGGGTTACCTCACCTTGAGTCCGGCATTGAGATCTGGTGGCTGCTGGGTCCCCAGGTCCAGCATCAGGCTTAGCCTCTCCATCTCTGAGACCTCTCAGTCTGCCTCCTAGGAGGAGGACTTGTCCCTCAAGGTCATTCGGTAGTTGCCTACCATCACCTGCCATCCTCCCAGGTCCACTTCCCACCTCCAGCAAATGGGCAGAAAGATGGGCTTCTCCCTCCCAGTATTTTCTCTCCTGACTCCAGACCTGATTCTCATTGCCTTAGGTTAAACCTCCACTACTCAGCCAGTCACTTGCTGGGGGCTGGCTTACATGGAGGAGCCTAAGCCTGGGTTCCAGCCCGCCAGGGCTCAGCCCACTGAAGTCGTGGCACCTGCACCTGCCCATGGGGAAGGGGCGTGTACTCCCTCACAGGACCCCCAGCTCAGGCCTGGCAAGTGCTCCCATCTGGGCCTGAGGTTTCTCCAGGTGGATCTTAAATTCTGCTTAATTGTTTTTTTGCCCACGTTGGAGCTTCTTAAAGCTATAGATTCCTGTGCCCACCACTGCAGAGTTTGGCAATACAGTCAGTAATTGTTTTTGTCATTTTTTAAATTATAGTGAAATTCAGATAACAAAATATGCTATCTTAACCACTTTAAATTGTACAGTCGGTCATGTTACATCACCCCTGCTTAGTTCCAGAGCTTGTTCATCCTCCCAGAAGGAGATCCCATTAAGCAGTGGCTCTCCGGTCCCTTCCCCCTCCAGCCCCTGGCAACTGCTAACACACTCTCAGTCTCTGCGGATCTGCCTATTCTGGAATTTCATATAACTGGAACCATGTCATATGTGGCCTTCTGTATCTGGCTTCTTTTGGGCTGACTGCTATCTCACTGTCTGGATGGACCACGTCGTGTTGGTCTGTTTGTCCATCCATGGGCATTTGGGTTTCCTCCACCTTTTGGTATTTGTGAGTGTGCTGCTGTGAATACTCACGAGTATGTTTCGTTTGAAGACCTGGGCACTGGTACATTTGAGAGGTGCCCAGGTGATTTGGCCGTGCCCCAGACTTAATGAACTAGAGGTGGGACATTGTTAGTGACACACCAAGGACCTAGTAATACCAGTACTAACCACATAGCCCTCTTCCCGACAGGAGCTCAACAAAGGGACCAGGGCCCTCAAGAATTTGCCGTAACTTCCACGGGGGGCTCAGCACACTCTGAGCTGGAGGATGACACTGGTTCAGCATGGCTTCCCACCCCAGGCCACCCTCCCAGTCCACACTGGGCAGACAGGTGCACAGAGCCAGAGGCAGGGCCTGCACGGGAGTGCTTGCCTGGGGGGCTTGGCCTTCACCGACAGGCACCTGGCTCTGGGGGAATGTGGGTCAGAGAATGCCTGCAATGCCAGCTGGTTGGCCCCCTCCTCATGTGGGGGTTGGTCTGGTGAGGAAAATGGGCGGCGGTGGGGCAAAAAGCCCCCACACAGAAACCACTGGCCCAGCCATGGCCCTTCACTGTTTTCTGTGGTAGGACCCTTTGGTAATCTAGCCCAATGAACAAAATTACCATTTTTTATTTTACAAAAACAGAGCTGTGCTGGTGGAGGGAGCAGAGCTGGAGCTGAGCTCAACCTGCCACAGTTCACAAGAGCATAGGTTGAAGACTGACCTAAACCAGGGACTGTTGGGGTAGAGTCGGGGTCAGGGTGCAGAGGGAGAGAGGGCCAATCAGAATCCTCCACCTGGGTGCATTTGTAAGTTTTAATAAAGGTATCATTATATTTAATAAAGGTATTTATTATTGCAGTATAATTTTATATTTGGAAGTTAGTCATTCCTTGCCTCCTCTTTCCTGCAAGAAAAGGCCAAGGTCAAGGAGAGAGGGGAGTGGGGAGGGAGCAGGGGGTGAAGTCTTGCCAGGTTAGAGAAATAACAGATCACCTTAGGTGTGCTGAGCTCAGCTGTTCCTCTCTGTCCCTCTTTGACCCCCCCCCCTTCCCTCAGGCCCTCAGCAGGGGTTGCCCAGTACTCAGGCTCTGGTGGCAGCCTGGCTTCTTCACTGCCCACACCCACAGCGGGCCATCCACAGCACATCCTGCGTCCTCAGCCTCCCCGGCACGCAGCGCCTCGCTCACACAGTTCTGTGTGTGCACCGTTTCCAAAACAGACACTGTGCCTGCTCTCTCTGCAGAGACGGTCCAGAGAGAAGCAACAGAGAAGGATGAGACTTTAGTGTCATAGCTCACTCACTGTCTGCCGGAGCATTTGCATGCCAGGGGCTCAGAACCATGTACTGGGGCGAGATGAGGCCAGGAGAGTCAGGTGTTCAGGCACCAGGGCCAGTCGGTGTGCAGCTTTCTCATGGAATGGAGTCGGGGGTGGGCAGATGTGGATAAGAAGGGAGAGAGGAACATGTTGCCCTTGAACAAAGAAGCAGGCAGTGGACTGAGGATTAGGCTGAGGAAGCTGCACGTCCCCGAGGTCCATCTCCATCCATCCTTTGTCCGTTCATTCCCACACTCACACCATGTGTTAGCCTGCTCCACCTGTGGGAGTCGGCCATCATCATGAAGAGGTAGCGATAAAGTGGTGGTGAGGACGTGGATGGGGAGTGGCCTCTCAGGGAGCTCAGTAGGGCTCCTGTCCAGTGACCCCAGCTGAGGCTGGAGAGAGGAGAGCAGTGAAGGCAGCACTCCAGGCAAAGTAGGATGTTGGGGTGAGTCCGTGCTGAGCGGGAGCCTGCTGACGAGAGGAGTGTGGTGTTGGAAATCAGCGTGTTCATGGAAAACATCAGGTAGCGTAAAGCCATCAGGAGATGATTGCCATTGAAAAGGGAGTTTGTTCCTCCCAGATCTCAAAAGGAGGGTCCCACCCTCACCTTTTACCATACAACAGTGGGGGGGGGGCATACCAGAAAGCAGCAGGGCGGGTCAGAAGGATGGGGGAATTGTGGTTTCCACAGGAAGAAACAGTGGAAGCCGAGGCTGGCTGTGCGGACTAGGATTTGGTAGAGTGGATAATTTCAGTGGGCACTGGGGCATAGGGGCGCCCAGTGCTCTGCCGCTTGTCTCTGCATGATAAGGGCAGGGGATCCAGAGTGTGAGAGCCTGTGAAGGAGGTGGTTGAAATGGAGGCTCTGGATGAGGTGGTTTGTGTATGAAAGGTATGCTCTCAGGTGAGTTTATCTCCAAGAATTGGCTAGCCCTGGGAGGGCCAGTCCCCACAGAGTCAACATGGCCCCAGATGTCATAGTGTCTGAATCCAGAAAGTAAAAGACCTGGTTAGCACAGTGGCTCCCCAAGAGGCTGGGTAATGGTGGGAAAGAGGGAAGGACTAACCGAACAAGGTGCTTCCTGTGGCGGCTTCAGTCTGCTCTGTCCAGAGTGCTGGAGCCCGGGCTCAGACCTGCTCTCCAACCGGCAGGCCCTGTGGCCACGCAGCCTGTGTTCATATGCTCCGGAGGCAGGGTCAGGCCAAGCACAGAGGGTCCTCCCAAGTGGCTGTGCCCCCATTTCCAACAGCAGAGCTGAGTGGCAGCAACAGATCATATAGCTTGCCATGTCTGAAGTAGTTACTCTCTGGCCCTCATAGAAAAAGTTTGCTGAGGAATGACTGAGCTATCTTTCGAATCTCTCCATGGACAACAGTACTACAAAGTTATTGTCACATGAAGAGCGAATGGAAGAGTATGCAGTCAGAATTGTAGGAAAACTTGTGTTAGTCAATTAATTTGAAAATAATCATTCTTCTCAGTTTTTGGTTGTTTGTGGTATGGGTCAGTTTCTAAATTTTTTGTGTGTGATGTATTTTCCTATTCTAATTCAATATATCACTTTATACCTGATTTGGTATTTATAATTTTGCAATCTTCTTCTTTAAATAGGCCCCTAAATTGAGTAAGCTTTCTCCCCATGGGAGGAAGTGTGATCAGATTCAAGTTGTGGAGTCATGTTCCATGCTTGCCAGTGTTCTCACTGTATCCGTGAGTCAGCATACCACCTGATGTATGGAAATAGAATTCTATATTTTCTTTAAATTTTTTTTTGTACTTAAACAAGCAGATGTTATATGTCTCTAGGACCCCTGGCTTGATGAACTGCTTGTATTTTTTGGAGTGTGCCCTGGGTGGGCATGCTATTGGCTTCACCTTGCAGACATGGCGTGGGGTAGCCAGCTGGGCAGAGTACGCTGGACATGGCATTGAGGGGAGTGGGAGGCCAGGGCAGGGGTGTGGGGAGTGGTGGGCCAGCGCCTCACTAGGCCTCCCAAAGGGCTTGGAGTGTCTAGGAGAGAGTAAGCCCACCTCTCTCTGTTGTCCAGGGCCAGGTGGGCCTCATGGGCTTTGCAGGTTGAAGGGAGGGCAAGGGGCATGGGTCAAGGGAATGACCTCTGTCTTTCAGCACTGCTTTAAAGGACACTGCATCTGGCTGACACCTGACATCCTCAAGCGGGATGGGAACTGGGGCGCCTGGAGTCCATTCGGCTCCTGCTCACGTACCTGTGGCACTGGTGTTAAGTTCAGGACCCGCCAGTGTGACAACCCGCAGTAAGTCAGCCTGATGTTTTCCAGCCCTCCTGAGTGGCAGCTGCAATCCCTGAAGCCCCTCCCTACCCTGCAAGGCCCCAGTGGCTGCATGTCAATCTGGAGAGGGTGTGAGGGCCAGCAGCCCTGTTCACGCCTCACCTCACCTGGGAGGAATCTGAGACTCAAGGAGGAAAGGCTCATGGCTCAGGTCACACAACCTGCTGGAGATCCGGAAACCTGACCCCTTAACTGGCTGGCCTGGGGCCATACCCCACGGGGCCTGCACCCTCCTCTAGACACTGGCTTACTCTCCCTTCTTGGTCAAGGGCATCAAGAGCAGAAGGTAGAACAGAGACTAGGAATGCAGTGAGGCAAGGGGCAGGGTCAGCAGCATGCTGCCTTAACCCAGCTGCCCAGGGGAGAGACAGCCTGGAGAGGCTGCCTTGTGCCCATAGGACCCCCATTTGCAACATGCTCCCCCCGACCCCGTTTCCCAGGCATGAGGCCTATTGTTCTGTTCTCTCTAGCTCCTCCCCATCCCTCTCATTCCCCCACACACACCTTATAAATGTCTTTCTGTTCTGTGCCCCTTCCTTGGCCCACAGACATTTCCTTATTCACACCCAGGCCACTTCTCCTGCCTCAACTCCTAGCCTGCGCCTCCCTCAGGTCAGTGCCCATGGAGAGGGAAGGTGTGGAGCCAGAGTGCCTGGGCCCAGGACTGCTGCAGCCCATGTGACTCGGGGTAGGTCACTGGGCCTCTTGGGCCTCCGGCAGCCTGCCCATGAAGTCACTGTGAGTGTATGTACGCAATGTAAAGACAGCCTGGCATGCAGGGAAGTGCCCACAGATGTCAGCTCACTGGTCTTCCATCTGTCTGCCATTAGCAGCCCGGCTGCCAGTAGATATGTAGTCTTTGTCTGTCTTTCTTTCTTTCTTTCTTTCTTTCTTTCTTTCTTTCTTTCTTTCTTTCTTTCTTTCTTTTCTTTCTTTTCTTTCTTTTCTTTCTTTCCTTCTTTCACCTGTCCAGAGTTTTAAAGATTTTGCTTTGCATAAAAATGTTAAAAATCTAGGCCCTGGCTGATTGGCTCAGTGGTAGAGCGTCAGCCTGGCGTGCAGGAGTCCGGGGTTCGATTCCCAGCCAGGGCACACAGGAGAAGCACCCATCTGCTTCTCCACCCCTCCCCCTCTCCTTCCTCTCTGTCTCTCTCTTCCCCTCCCGCAGCCAAGGCTCCACTGGAGCAGGGTTGGCCCAGGCACTGAGTATGGCTCTATGGCCTCTGCCTCGGGCGCTAGAATGGCTCTGGTTGCAGCAGAGCAATGCCCCAGATGGGCAGAGCATCGCCCCCTGGTGGGCATGCCGGGTGGATCCCGGTCGGGCGCATGCGGGAGTCTGTCTGACTGCCTCCCCGTTTCCAACTTCGGAAAAATACAAAAAAATAAAAAATAAAATAAAAATGTTAAAAATCTGGTATTTCACCTAAAGAAAACAAGTTTCTAGCCTCTAACTTGGGTACCTAGCAGTACCAGGCCCACATAGAGGCTGGTGAGCAACTCAGGCTGCCCCTCCAGCCATCCTCACTCACCTCCTCCACCCACCTGGACCCCTAGATATTTGGGGTGGGGCTCTAGACCCTAACTCTCCATCTCGGGCTCCTCACCCTTCTTCAGGCCCTGCTGTGGTCTCACCAGAAATGGTGCAGGACTCAGTGCCTATGCATGTTTCTGGAGGAGCAGGTGTTTATCCTCACATCAACTTCTTAGAGCAGTCTGTGATCCTAACATTTCAGCCCCGTGGGTCCCAGACACCCAGCAGACTGGCTGGGCTCTGCCTTGTGGCAGCTTCCCTGCTCTGCTCAGCCGGATGCTGCATGGCCTCTAGCCAGGCCCGGAAGGGAGCCAGAGGCGCTCAGCAGTAACCGCTCCGGGGAGAGGGGGCAAGTCCACATTGGCCAAGAAGGAACTGGTGTCTACCACTCCAGCCATGGCAGGGCCCACACTTCACGGTCACCTGCGCCTGCGGATAGCCACCGCAGCTCCTGCTGGAGCCCTCCCCTCTCACTTCCACCTGCCTCTTGCCTGAGGTTTCAGGCTGCTTGCTGTCTAGGCCAAGAGCAGAGACAGGAAGGGGGCTCAAAGTGTCCTGCTCCCTAACTCCCCTGAAGCACCTCTGGGCTGCTTGCCTCAGGATGAGATTGACCAGACAGAAAGTTAGAACCACAGAGGCCACAGGGTACTAGGCAAGGACTGTGGGATTCTCACCCTGTGGCATTTGCCAGGCGTGCAGCAAGCATTCAACAGATGTGATTAGTCTCAGCTGCCCTTTCACATGCTGATGGGGTAACTCAGGTCCAGAATGCAGTCGGGAGAGCAAGTCCTGACTTCCCACCCTCTGCTGGCATCCAGGCCCTGACTCCTCCTGCCCGATGCTGGGCTCTAGGGCTCCTGTGGATGCACCCCTAGCCTGGCTCTGGGGGAGCTCATGTAGGCTCAGAGTGGAGAGGAGGCGCATGCCCTGTTGCTCCTCACCTGCACACTCTCAGGATTTTACCCCTCTGGCTTGCCTAGCCTCCTCAGGTGGCAGCAGGGGACAGAGGCAGCAACAATGGAAGCAGAGATGTTACTACTGACTCCATCTGTTGATGAAAGCCATCAGTCCTGGAGCTAGCCCAGCCCCACCGGTGCCAGAATTCCCTGCCCTATATTCGTGGGAGACACATGCAGCTGCACAAAGCATTTCTGAGGTCACAGGCTCTGCAAAACCTTTGTCAGCAACACAGGTGACCCCACAGCCATCCCTTTTATTCGTTGTCCAGGTGATAGCCGCTGGACCTCATCCTGTCCATTTTAGTTATTACTCCCTGTGCTAAGTCTACAATTCTTCCAATGACACTGGCATAGGCGTGAAGAATCCCACACAGATCCTAGCAGGACACTGCTTGCAGGATTGAGCTCCCACTGTGTTCATCACTGCTCACAGTCTTCTGACCACAAAACTGCAAACAATCACGTCTCCAGCTCTTCACTTGCTTTCCCCCAACCCAAATTCTCCACCTCACTATGTTTTGGAGTTATCATGGATTTCCATTCCAATCAGTATGCCCCCTGCTGGCCAGCGGGTCCAGCCACAGCTGCCCCCAGGATTGCACCACTTCCCTGGGCTCCTCACCCCTGCACCCAGAGCTGTCCCCCTTCCCTGGTGACACCCTTATTGGCATTGTCATTGGTCTAGGGTCCCATCGACAACCCTGGTGTCAATCTCCTTTCTTGAGTTGTCCTTTCTTTCAGTCTCCCATCATACACTGAGGCTTCTTGGTTCTTCTTCCACAAATGCCCCTGACCATCATTCCTATGGACTCTCTGGAGAACACAGCACCAGAGGACACATGTGAGGGCCTCCTAGAGGCAGCTCCTCTCTTGTCTGCTCTCCTGAGCTGCACAGCCATTACCACTTCCTGTTGTATGCAGAGCATGACCAGCTCACTCCTCAGGTGGGACGCCAGGTGTTGTTTGGCTTTGCCACACCTGGCAGATGGCAACACAGTGGTCCTCAGCTCCCCCAGGTGCTGGCCTGCCGCATCCCATCCCCCACCTAGCAGGTACACCTGCTGGCCCACAGCCAGGCCGTTTCTGGGGGGCCAGTGTTTTGTGGATTGTTCTGCATGAAGTGAGGGAATTACAGAAACAGTGCCTCAATCCTCCGATGTTGAAGAAGGAGGGCGGAGTATCCACTGTAACCCCACACTTGGGAAGAACCCGTGCTGCAGAATTCTGCTCTTTCGGAACTTCTCTTTGAGTTCTCACCCTGTGTCAGGCACAGACCCAGACTCCGATGCCAGGGAGACACCACGGGGCCCTGAAGGAGGATTTCCAACCATCTATATTTGATGCTCTGGGGCCTGGAGAGCTAAGGGACTACCCTGGTCCTGTGGCCAGGACAGGGCAGGGCTGGGTCCCCTCAGTCAGCAGAGCTGTCTGACACCTGAGACTCAGCGATCCCCCCAAATCCCACAAGCAGCACCCTGCGTGCTGACATCCTGGTGGCACCAAGCCGCAAGTGCTCTCCTTTCTCCTCCAGCCCAGCCAACGGGGGCCGCACCTGCGCAGGCCTTGCCTACGATTTCCAGCTCTGCAACGCCCAAGACTGCCCTGACTCCCTGGCCGACTTCCGTGAGGAGCAGTGCCGACAGTGGGACCTGTACTTTGAGCATGGCGATGCCCAGCACCACTGGCTGCCCCACGAGCACCGGGATGGTGAGGCGGGCAGGGCAAGGCTCAGGACAGGGCGAGGTGAGGCAGTGGGGCTCTGCGTTTTATGTCCTGCTGAGCTGCCTGAGCTCAGCTGCCAGGCACGGAGCTGCAGAAGAGCGCACCCTGGTGGCTGCCAGGGCCACTGCGGGCTGAGGCTGGGGCTCAAGGCAGGACTGCAGTCCCAGAGGAGCCGGACACTGGGCCTGGCCGAGGATGCAGGAGAGAGGGCCGGGAGACTCAGCGAGTGCCAGGCTCTGCTGCCTCCATCCGGTGGATGGGCTGGAGTTGTGCTATGAAGCCCATTCGGGGATGGTGGTGGGGACGGAGCTGAATGGACTGCCAAGGAACCAGGCTAGCTCTAGCTTTCCTGTCCTTCAGTCAGGACCTGGTTTCCAGCATCAGAAAACATAATTTGACCTACTTTACGTGTTAAAAAGGCATTTATTGGCACCTAGAAACTGAGGAGTCTGGTAGTTTCAGGCATGATAGTCTCTGTCTTCAATTTGGGTGCCCCTCTCTCATGATGGGAGGGGCACAGTCTTGTTCCTCCCAGGCTGCAGCGTGGGCCTGCTGTCTCCATCACCCTGTGTGTGTTCCCCCAGTGGAACACTCAGCAGGGAGGGGTTACAGCACCTACAGTACCCCCTTGGAGGCAGGCTGCAGTCTTGTGGGCAGAGTAGGTAGCCCTTAAATAATGACCTTGTGTTTTAGTGACCTCTGAGAAGAGATGATGTCAGGACCCAAGACCGAATCGGGAGCATCTAGCTTTATTTGAGGTTCCAGAGAAGGGTGACTGAGGGGGTCTTTAGGGGAGAGCTGGCAGATAGCCAGTCGCCTTTGCCTGGGTGTCAGCACCGTGGGGGTCTGATACCTGCTCTGCTCCAACACCAGCCTGGCTCCACTGGGGAAGCTCTTCCTAAGTCCAGCATCCAGGGTCAAAGGCCCCAAGACAGAGAACAAGTGTGGTTGCAGTCTCCTGGCTCCACTTCTTCTCCTGCCCCAGGGCAGGTGCATTGGTAGGGGTGGCAAATCCTAAGAAGACCCTTGTAGGAAATTCTCTTGAGTGGAGGAAGGAAGGAAGGTGAGCAGAGCAACCTGCATTTCTCCCCAACACCCACTTCTTCCCTTCCAGCCAAGGAGAGGTGCCACCTCTACTGCAAGTCCAAGGAGACCGGGGAGGTGGTGTCCATGAAGCGCATGGTGCATGACGGGACACGCTGCTCCTACAAGGATGCCTTCAGCCTCTGTGTGCGAGGGGACTGCAGGGTGAGTACCCTGACACCAGTGTGGGAGGCCCAGGCTTGCAGCTTCCGGGGGTTTCTGAGAACTCATGCAGGATGTTAGGAACAGCACCGAATGTCGGCCTGCCACTCCCCAATGCAAGAGGCGCTTAGCTCTGAGTATGCCTCGGAACACCACAGGGAGCTTGAGGCTCCTCCTGAGAGATTCTGATTCCTAAGTCGAGCTGGGGCCCAGAAGCATGACTGCTACAAGCTCCCCAGGTGATTTCAACACACACAGCCCTCGGGTGACCCCTTCAGAGCACTGCCACTCCATTGGGTGGCCCACCATGGGTCTTGTTGGTTTGACTCCAGAAATGCCTGCTGTGTTTTCTGTTGTTATTATTATGTCTTTGACTGAAGGGTAACCCCACCACACAGTCACAACATGAACACAAATTTGCCTCCCACCAGATTGCCTAGAAACACCGGAAGCCTCTGTAGATTGTGAGGACAAGTCTGAGCACAGGTGTCATGAAGGCTGAGCTCCTCAGGAGTCTCCGGCACAGAGCCTGTCAGAGTGCAGGCTGCCCAGGAGGAGGGAGAAGCTGGCTGCACAGGGAGGTGGGTGCAGGGCAACTGAGACCACTCAGGGCTTCTCTCCATTCATGTAGGACTATACCCTGCAGAGAAAAAGGCTCCTCTAAGACACAGGGGGCCTGGGTAGGAGGAACTGGCTCAGCCTGACCCTTGCACAGAGGCCAGGCCCCATGGTCTGCTCCAAATCCTCAGAGACAAAAACAACACTGTTTCCTCTGTACCTGTGGGGTCTTGATTCATGGAGATGACAATAAGGACACAAAGAGGCCAGTGCCACTGAGAGGAGGATTTATTACATTTCTTGAGAGAAAGTCATGTCATGTCATGTCTTGTAAAGCCATGGTGGGGAAGCACCAGAGCTGGTCGCGAGGCAGAAAGGAGCTGGCAAAGCCGGTACCAGAGCTTTCACTGGGGTTTCTGTGGGGAAGGCCAAGTAGGGCAAGGGAGACAGTGTAGGACTGGCCAGTGTGAATAACTCCTTCAGGCTTCAGCTACAGGGCTTCTGTCTAGTTGCCTGCTGCCTGGCCCTAAGACAATTTTGGAGCAGAGGAAATACTATTCTGATGTGTGAAAGAAAGCAGGTGGCTAGGGACTGGCTGGTTTGCATCATAAAGGCATACTCCCAGACTAGCCTAGTGCCATCATTTCTAAAAACTGGCTAATCCTGGGACATAATAAGACAAAGAAAAAAAATTTTTTAATATGACTGATGCAGTAAGCATAGGGAACGTTACGTAGTAGAAGAAGCTTTAAATGGCAACTAAGAAATGGTTGCAACATAACAGAGAAGTCAGAGTACTAATTTTTTATCTGAGCAGCAGTAGCTAGCTTCTCTCCTGACATTGACAATTAAAGAAGAGATTGAGCCTTACCAGGTGTTGGCGCAGTGGATAGAGCATCAGACTGGGATGCAGAAAACCCAGGTTCGAAACCCCAAGGTTACTGGCTTGAGTGAGGGCTCACCAGCTTGAGCACGGGGTCACTGGCTTGAGCATGGGATCATAAACATGACCCCATGGTCACTAGCTTGAGCCCAAAGATCGCTTGCTTGAAGCCCAAGGGCTGGCTTGAGCAAGGGGTCATGGGCTCTTCTGGAGTCCCCCGGTCAAGGCATGTATAAGAAAGCAAATCAGTGAACAACTAAGGTGCTGTAATGAAGAATTGATGCTTCTCATCCCTCTCCTTCCTGTCTGTCTGTCTCTATCTGTCCCTCTCTCCATCTCTCTCTCTGTCTCTCTCGCTAAAAAAAATAAAATAAGATAAAGAAGAGGTTAAGAATTCTCTTAATGAATGGCGATTTTGAATGGTAACAACAAAGATGATGGTTTTTACATAATCAGAACAAACATATATTTACATTAAGGCATGCGCACATTGCAAAAGTTAGAGAATAAAGGAGACAGAAAGGAAAGATTGCAAACACAAAGATGGATAGTAATACAATGAATTATGTGAGTCCTAACATTACAGGGGAATGCGAAACTCTTATTTAAAAGAATCTAATACTGGGTCAAAAATAATATCCAAGTAGATGCTGTCAATTAAGAGAATATCAAATCTCAGAAAAGTTAAAAATGAAATGACTTCAAAAGACTTGCAGAAGTCCTGGCCAGTGGATCAGTGGATAAAGCGTCAGCCCAGCATGTGGTTGTCCCAGGTTTGATCCCGGTCAGGGCACACATTAGAAGCAACCATCTGCTTCTCTCCCCCACCCTCTCCCCCTTCTCTCCCTCTTCCCTTCCTGCAGCCAGTGGTTCAGTTGTTTCGACCATGGCCCTGGGCACTGAAGATAGCTCTGTTGGAGTACATCAGCCTCAGGTGCTAAAAATAGTTCAGTACTCAAGCATCAGCCCCAGACAGGATCCCAGTCAGGAAGAATACTGGGGTCTGCCTTATTATTTCCCTTCCTCTCACACACATACACACACAAAAAAAAGACATTCAAGAGAATAAGAGATGTGCTTACATAACTTACATGTGCACATCTTTCAATTACCGCAAAATAAGAAAGCAAGTCCCGTATATATGCTGTCTACAAACAGACCTACCTCAGAACAAAAGATACACTGAGACAGAACATAAATGGATGGGAAAAGATATTATATGCAAATGGAAATAAAAAAAGCTGGGATATCAGTTTTACCTGACAAAATAGATATAACAAAGGCTATAGTAACAGACACTACATAGTGATAAAGGGAACAATACAATGATAGGATGTAACCCTTGTAAACATTTACACACCCAACAGGAACACCTAAATATATAAAGCAAATATTGATGGACATATAGGGAGAGATCAACAGCAATACAGTCATAGTAGAGGATTTTAACATCCCCATTAACATCAATATATAAATCTTCCAGACAGAAAATCAACAAGGAAATAGCAGCCTTAAATGACACATTAGATAAGGTAGATTTAATAGATATCTTCAGAACCTTTCACCCTAAGGCAGCAGAATATACATTCTTTTCAAGTGCTCATGGTACATCCTCTAGGATAGACCACATGTTAGGACACAAAACAAGTCTCAATAAATTTAAGAAGATTGAAATCATATCAGGCATCTTCTCTGCCTATAATAGCATGAAACAGGAAATCAACCACAAGAAAAATATCAAAATGCATGCAAAGACATGGAGGCTAAATAACATGCACCTAAACAATGAACGGGTTAACAATGAGATCTAGGAACAAATCAAAAGATACCTTGAAACAAGTGAAAATGAGAACACAACAACCTAAAATCTATAAGACACTGTGAAAGCAGTCCTAAGAGAAATTTATAGCATTTCAGGCCTATCTTAAGAAACAAGAAAAATCTCAAATGAACAATCTATCTTTATACTTAAAGGAACTTGAAAAAGAACAACCATCAAAGCCCAAAATGAATAGAAGGAAGGAAATAATAAAGATCAGAGCAGAAGTAAATGAAAGAGAGACTAAAAAAAAAAAATACAAAAGAGCAGTGAAACCAAGAGCTGGTTCTTTGAAAAGATAAATAAAATTGACAAACCTTTAACCAGACTCATCAAGAAAGAAGAGAGAGGACCCAAATAAATAAAATCAGAGATGAAAGAGAAGTAACAACAGACACCAAAGAAGTACAAACAGTGTAAGAAAATATTACAAACTACTATATATCAACAAATTGGACAATCTGGATGAAATGGATAAATTCTGAGAAACATACAATCTTCTAAAACTGAATCAGGAAGAATCAGAGAATATGAATACATAAATTACAGCTGGTAGAATTGAAGCAGTAATCAAGAAACTCCCAACAAACAAAAGTCCTGGACCAGATGGCTTCACAGGCGAATTTTACCAAACATTCAAAGAATTACTAACACACGTGCTCAAACAATTCCAAAAAATTCAAGAGGAGGGAAGACTTCCAAGCTCATTTTACAAAGCCAGCATTATCCTAATTCCAAAACCAGATAAAGACACTTACTATGAAGAAAGAAAATTATAGGCCAATATCCCTAGTGAACATAGATGAAATCATAAAAGACCCCAAATAGCCACAGCAATCTTGAGAAAGAACAACAAAGTTGGAGGAATCATGCTACCTGATATCAAACTATACTACAAGGCCATAGTAACCAAAACAGCCTAGTACTGGCATAAAAACAGACATATACATCAATGGAACAGAATAGAGTCCAGACATCAACCCACATCTACACAGTCAATTAATCTTTGACAAAAGGCAAGAACATACAATGGGGTAAAAATAGTCCATTCAATAAATGGTGTTGGGAAAATTGGACAGATATATGCAAAAAAAAAAAAAAAAAAAGAAACTAGACCACCAACTTACACCATACACAAGAATAAACTCAAAAGGGATTAAAGTCTTAAATACTAGACATGAAACTATAAAAATCCTAGAAGAAAGCATAGGCAGTAAAACCTCAGACATATCTCATAGCAAAATTTTCTCCTATGGCAAGGGAAATAAGAGAAAAGATAAACAAATTGGACTACGTCAAAGTAAAAAGTTTTTGCACAGCTAAAAAAACCATCAACAAAATAAATAGACAGCCCACTGAATGGGAAAACATATTTGCTGATACATCTGATAAAAGATTATTATCCAAGATTTATAAAGAACTTTTAAAACTCAGCACCAAAAAAAGCAAACAATCCAATTAAAAAATGGGCAAAGGACCTGAATAGACACTTGACTTGAGGGTGAACACACAATGTGGTGTATAGAGATGTATTGTAGAATTAGGCACCCAAAACCTGTACAATTATGTTAACTAATGCCACCCCAGTGAAATTCAGAACAAACCTGTCCAGTAATGGAACAGTGGCTACAGTGTCCGCCTGGGATGCTGAGGTCTCAGGTTCGAAAGCCTGAGATTGTCAGATTCGGTCTGGGTTCATCCAGCTTGAGCACAGGGTCACCAGCCTGCGTGAGGGATCTGGGATCATCAACATGATCCCATGGCCACTGGCTTGCACCCAAAGGTTGCTAGCTTGAAGCCCAAGGTAGCTGACTTGAACAAAGGGTCACTGGCTCAGCTGGAGCCACCCCCTCCCCATCAAGGCACATATGGGAAGCAATTAATAAACAATTAAAGTGATGCAACTACAAGTTGCTGCTTCTTGTCTCTCTCCTTTTCTCTATCTATGTCTGTCTCTCACTATAAAAAAATTTAAACTATGAGACAAATACAACAAACCCCATTAATTTATAACAGTTGGAATAAGTTAAGTTTGTTCATTCAAGTAGTTAAACCTCTAAGATTTGTATTTGTCCTTGATAGACAATTTCTAAGGAGGGGTGCTGTTTAAGCAAGGTAACTCATTTAGCTCCTTGTGTTTTGAAAAGCTCTCTTTCCCACTTTCGTCCGTTGGTTTGTTTAGTCTCAGACAGTTGTAGTCTGTGTAGTTCCTGACCTCTATAGGCAGACTCTAAAAGTTACTGAAAGGACTTCAAAAAAATCTCATTAGACTTCTAATTTTGCCAAATTTCTGGTCATAGAGTTTAATTAGAGTCTTTGAAATATCTTGTTAGGTTTCAGGTGGGAGAAAGAGTAAGAAATTTTATTTTATTTTATTATTTTTTATTGATTGATTTTTTTATTTTATTTATTTATTTATTTTAGAGAGGAGGGGGGAGATAGTGAGAGAGAGATAGAGAAAGAGAGAAGGGGGAGGAGCAGGAAGCATCAATTCCCATATGTGCCTTGACCAGGCTAGCCAGGGTTTTGAACTGGCAACCTCAGTGTTTCCAGGTTGATGCTTTATCCACTGCGCCACCACAGGTCAGCCTATTGATTGATTTTTAAAGGAACAGAAAGAAGAGAGAGAGGGAGGGAGGGAAGGGAGGGTGGGGGAAGCATTCATTTGTTGTTCCACTTAGTTGTACATTCATTGGTTGCTTCCTGTATGTGCCCTGATCAGCATTGAACCCACAACCTTGGTATTACAGGATGGTGCTCTAACCAACTGAACTATCTGACTAGAACCTAAACACTAAGAAATTTTAAAGTGCCTACTCAGATGGGCAAAGTTACCTTTAGGATTCATTCAGAAGTTATTTGGTCTTTCAGACACTTTTGCAAAAAAGAATGTATCCCATTGTCCCAGAGTAGTTTGGATTTCTCTCCTTCTATGAAATATTGTAGCAGGAATCAAGGGGGACAGAGACGCCCAGACAAGTTAATGAAGGAAGTAGGATTTTAAAGCTGGCGGAGCAGCATGACCCCAAAAGAGGCAATAAACCATGAGATTCCCAAAGTTAGATTTCTTACACTTTATATACCTTTTACAGAACACATGTTGTAAGGCCAGAAGCCGCAGCCATTGTGGCCTTGCAGGTTCAGGTTCTCATTGGATTCAGGCAGACAGTAAAGAAACAGTGGAGCCAAAAAATGACACACCATTCCATTATTAAAGTCTCACACCGGCCAATGAGCAAACACACAGGGAAAACACCTCCTTTTCACTCATTCAGAGCTCCTAAAGCCCTGACACATTATCTGGTTACACAATCAGGAGAATCTTCTCTAGTTCCTCCTAGAATCAAAGGCCTCACCAGTCTCAGCGGAGCTCACAAGAGCCCTTCACCTCTGGTTCCCCATCTGCATACCTTCTCTTTCTCTGCCAACATGGCTTCTCTCTCAGCACTCTGTATTCTCTCTGCTCTCGCTCTGCAAACATGGCTTCTCTCTCTGCCTCTTTTCCTCTCTCTTTTCAAAACTTTCTGGCATGAAAACCTCTGCTCCAGCAAACGTTAGCAAAACAATGGCCTTTCCCAAGCAGGAAGGTATTTTGCAGTTTCACAGACCACATATATCTGGCGCTGCCCAGCCCCCAATGCAAACTGTAAGCAAGCAAACATAAAAATCATATTTTACAAACACATGTGTTCATGCAAGGGGCTCGTGATCCCTTTGTCTAGAGGTATATGTCACTCTTATGACTTCAGGAGGGGAGAGTAAGTTTCAATGGGGGAAGGAGTTTCCAGACCACTGGTCTCAGCTATATACAAGTCTTGTTCTTCTTGCTTTGTTTTACAACCAGCTCCAGGGAACCTTTCAGAGAACTGTAGTTAACCTATAACTGGCTGACTCAGTTACCCCTCCAGGTTCCTTTCCTTTGCATTCTTTTCTTCCTTCTCAGGGAAGAGGGGGGTCCTGCCCCTCCTTCCTCAGTATTTTTCTTACAACAACATAACAAACAGAGACAAGAAAAGGAAACAGAGGAGTCCTCAGTGAGTGCCCATCTATCAGGAAACAGCCTCCCTTTGCTCCTGAGGCATCATACCACATGGCAGTACCTGGGGCAATGACCTCACCTTAAAGGAAAAACCTCCTTCTTATCTCAGAGAAAGGCATTTAACCTCAACCCAAAAAGTAGGGATGTCTGAACCTAAGAGGGTTTCACAGTCAATGAGAAAAAAGTCCATGGAGGCGGTAGGCAAGAAAGAGGCTCTGAAGGTACCACACCCCATTCTAGGGGATGCTGGACCATGAAGGCGAGATCACTTGAGATCCTGTTTGTGATGCCAGATATGCTAACCAAAAAATAAAAGGCTTTGCAAAGTGAGAGGCAACAAGCATCAAAGAATAGCTATTCTGGAAAAATTGATTCAGGCAGGAATGCACAGTGGTGTTAATTCTAAACAATTTTTCATTTTCAGTCCAATAGTCATCAGTCCGGTAGTCATAATATCTGCTTTTTGGTTACCTTTGGAAACAGTCCTTTGGGACGCAAGGTTGCTTTAGGCCCAGTCCAAAGGTTGTTTTGCTTTTTTAATATTCCAAAAGTTTGAGGCATAAGACCTGCCAGGGAGTTCCTGTGGGGTGACAGTTCCAGCTTTATTTTTAAAGTGGCTCCGTTTATTATACTTTTACAGTGTGGTTGATTAAATCATTGACCATTGGTGATTGGCTGAATCTCCAGCCCCTCCCTGAAGGTCCGGGGGTAAGACTGAAACTTCCAACCCCTCAACACATGATTGGTTCTCTTGGCAACTAGCCCCCATCCTTAGGTGCTTCTTAAAGTCACCTCATTTGCGTAACCAAAGGCACCTTAGTAGTGCTCAGCAAAGGAAATTCCTAACCTTTTAGGAGCACTGTACCAGAAGTGGATGGAGACCAAATATGTATTTATTATACATCATACTATTGCAATTGCCCTGGCCTGCAAAGGGCTCTTCTCCCTCCCCCTCCTTCTCTCTATTGTCCCTCCCACCCCCGTTCTTCACTGAGGACATACTCTGCCAAGCAGTAGGTGACTCTTTACAAGGACCACCTCCTGTCACTCTGACTACATCCCTGACAGAGGGCTGCTCTGACTCCTGCTGCAAACGTGGAATCAGAAGCAATCTCTGAGAAGTGGCCAATGGAATGCTTTCAGCTCAAACTTCTCTGCCTTAAAAGAACATCCCCCCCCCCCCCAGTTTATCATGTTCCCTTGCTTTGCTGATTTTTTTTCTCAGAAATTATTTAAAATAAAAACAAACATGTTCACTTTATTGTTTTTCATCCTGCTCACTTCCAAAAATGATGCAAAAGGCTTGTGATATAGATTGTCAATGTAAGAAATTTCCAAATCTGTAAGAATTTTTTGTGAGTTTATTTGAGCCAAACTGTCAACCATTGCCAGGAGGCAAAGTCTCAACAGATTGGGAAAGTGCTCCGGAAAATGGTGGTTTCACCACTTACTTTATACATTAGAGTCAAAGGGGAAGACGTAAGGGGTGGGGCTATATGAAATTGATTGGTGTTAGACCAGGAAGGCAGGAAAAAGTAAAGTGGGGAAATCTCTGGAATTGGATAAAAAGTAAAAACATACTTGCTGAAACTTCTTTTTTTTTGTGACAGAGACAAAGAGAGACAGAGAGAGGGACAGATATACAGGAAGGGAGAGAGATGAGAAGCATCAGTTCTTCGTTGCAACATCTTAGTTGTTCATTGATGGCTTTCTCATATGTGCCTTGACCAGGGGGCTACAGCAGAGCTAGTGACCCCTTGCTCAAGCCAGCAACCTTGGGCTCAACCCAGGGATCTTGGGTTTCAAGCCAACAACCTTTGGGCGCAAACCAATGACCATGGGTTGATGTCTATGATCCCACACTCAAACTGATGAGCCTGCACTCAAACCGGTGACCTTGGGGTTTCAAACCTGTGTCCTCTGCCTCCCAGTCTGATGCTCTATCTACTTCACCTCCACCGGGTCAGGCGACACTTCTTTTACATAGGCAAGAACAAGTCAGTTAACAGTTAACGATTTGCATGATAACAAAAATAACAAGGGGATTTGTTGCTCCCTGCTCTGGTGAGATGTCTGCCCTGGGAAGGCAGAAGAATATGACCCTTACATTTCAAAGACATGTCATCAGGTACATTATTACAGATGCAAAAGACAACAGACAACCCTGGTCCATTCCACCCCTCACCCTCACCCTCACTCTTCTCTCTCTCTCTCTCTCTCTCCCCTTTCTCCTCCCACAGCCATAACTCAAAAGATTTGAGCAAGTTGGCCCTGGGTACTGAGGATAGTTCCATGGCCTCACCTCAGACACTAAAATAGCTTAGTTGCTGAACAACTGAGCTGTGGCCCCAGATGAGCAAAGCATTACCCTGTAGGGGGTTTGCCAGGTGGATCCTGGTTGGGCACATATGAGAGTCTGTCTGTCTGCCTCCCTGCCTCCCACTTAAATAAAAAAAAAAAAAGACAACATACAAGCTAGATTAAGGTGAGAGAAAAATACCTTCTTGTTAGAGCAAAATACCTCCTTAGGATATAACTACCCACCATGAACTGATTTTATTTAGAAAGTTATAACTTTTGACCATCCTGTGTGGTTATTTTAGGTCTCTGAGTCTGCAAGGCCACCATGCAGGCTTTCCCTGACCTTGTCAGGTTCAGCATGTGGCCCCTTTTCCATCCACAAGATCAGTAACACCAAAGATTGTTAACTTCTATCCACACACTCAAAAATGATGCATGAACCACTGCTCTCTAGCCCTGTCATGGTCTAGAGCACTGGTCCCCAACCTTTTTTGGGCCACGGACCGGTTTAATGTCAGAAAATATTTTCACGGACTGGCCTTTAGGGTGGGACAGATAAATGTATCACGTGACCAAAACAAGTGTCAAGAGTGAGTCTTAGATGGATGTAACAGAGGGAATCTGGTCATTTTTAAAAGATAAAACATCGTTCAGACTTAAATATAAATAAAACGGAAATAATGTAAGTTATTTATTCTTTCTCTGCGGACCGGTACCAAATGGCCCACGGACCATACTGGTCCGTGGTACTGGTCCGTGGCCCAGGGGTTGGGGACCACCGGTCTAGAGCCCTTCCTTGCAAGACAAAAGTCAGAAATCGCAGAGCAAAGGGAGAGGAAGAGGGTCTCTCCAGAGGTGGTGATAGGAGGACCTGGAGGTGAGAGGTGGCTCTGAGCTTCCTAGCAGCCAGGGCAGAGATGGAAACACGCAATGCTACTATAGGACAGGTAAGGGGAGCCGACCCGCTCAGAATAAAGGTCATATTCCCTGCTAAGCTAGGAAGACTGTGGGTGTGGACATTGGTATGAAAGTGACCTCAGGCCATCAGGGCATGCTCCCTTTCTAGCTTCTGTGGTCCTGGGAAGGGTGTGCTGCCATGGCTTTAGCGAGCAAAGAACCTGCATTTATCTACCAGTGACCTTGAGCAAAGGAACGTGCCCACTTAGTATGGAATCTTTGCTGCCACTGGAGTGAGCAGTGCTGAGAGTATTTGTTGAGCGAATGAAGGCAAATATGTTTCGCCCAGCTCTTGACCCTTCCTGTCTGGGTACCCAAAGACAGACCAGAGTGCATCGTGCTCCAGAGGGCCATGTGGAGCCTGGGCGTCCAGGGCTGAGCTGTGGGTGGGACCTGGGGCTGCCGCACAGGCTGTGCTGGGGCCCTGGGGCCAGTGGCAGAGGCCAGGTCTGAGGTAACAGTGCCTGGGACAAAATCGTTCATCCTGAGGACAGCTTACCAAGTCAGGACAGTCTTAAGACGTGGCCCTGTTTAGACTGTGCAGAGCGCTCTGAAGTCATACTGTCTAGATAAGTGAATGAGTGAAAAGTGGCTGCTCCTTAGATGGGCACTCAGAGTCTGTCTTGCTCCAAATCCCTGTCTCCTTCCCCCGAGTTGGGAACTGCTAAGAAGAGATACCCAGGAAACAGGTGCTAATGCCCTGGGGACAGAGGTCAGGCCAGAGCCCAAGTGGGGAAGGGGTCTCAGTATACACTGCACCCCCTCTCCACCCCCACAGAAAGTAGGCTGTGATGGGGTGATTGGCTCCAACAAGCAAGAGGACAAGTGTGGCATGTGTGGAGGGGACAACACTCGCTGCAAAGTGGTCAAGGGCACATTCACCCGTTCACCTAAGAAGCTAGGTGAGTGAGCACCTCCTTCTGGCCCTGGGGCCTGAATATCTACAGCACTTAGTGGGTGGACATAGGCCAGACTTGTCTGTCCTCGGAGCTCTGTCTGGGTTCATGGCTGTTCTGGGAGAGGATCTAGATGGTGAATGGTGGGAGATCATGAGTCAGGACAGCTTGAGCCGGGGTCCATGGTGCGTGAGGGTCAGGGAGAGTGGGGCCCAGGTGAAGGGTGAGCACAGAGGGTACTAGGACACAAGTGCACAGGGTTGGTCTCAGATGCCTGTTTGAGGCAGGGGCCTACCGAAGGCACTCTTCCACTGCCCGCTGTGGCTGTGGGGCAGCCATGGTCTCTTGCTTTCTGCCCCTTAGCCCCTGCACTCAGCTGGCTATAGCAGGATTGTCCCGCCCTGCCAAGCACAGGCTGAGTCTCATTGGGTGGGCTGTTGGGGCCCATGAAGCAATGGGGCCTGGGAGTTCCCTTCAAGGGCAAGGTCCTCCGAGCCTTCTGTGCACCCCAGTGACCCCTCTCCCCTCGTTTGGCTTTGTCCCCTCATATCTCAACAAAGGTTACATTAAGATGTTTGAGATCCCAGCAGGAGCCAGACACCTGCTCATCCAGGAGGTAGCCACTACCCGCCATCATCTGGGTGAGTTACGGCCCAGGAACGTGTCAGATCCACAGGCTGGCTCTTCTGGGTATGGGCTGAGCCCCTGGGGGTTAGGGGCCCGACTTGGGGGGCACCTCCCTGTCCCTGGCACAGACTACACTGTGGATCTTTTCTGGCTTTACCTGTTGGTGGAAAGACCATCTGTTTGGAAGCTGGAGAGGGATATGTGCCACACACCCCACCCTCAGCCCACAGAGCGATGACTCCCCATCTTAGGGTTAAGGGGGGCTTCCCCTACCCACTGGAAGGTAGGCAGGTCTGCAAACAGCAACCGAAGGGCTTGAATGGGCTGCAGGGTGGTCTCATACAGTGTATTTGTATATTTTCAATTAGTATAACTTTAAATTCTTGAGATTCTACCTGGAGTAGAGATACTGTCTAGCCACTCTTGAAATGTGTGTGTTCTAACAGCTCTGGGTGCCCCTCTCACATGGCTGTCCCTTGATGGTGGAGGTTGCAGGGGCCCCTTGAGGGGCTCCACCCATCCCCACCCCCTGCCTGCAAAGGCACCTGGGCCCCCCCTCCTGGGTAGTCATGGGACCCCAGAATGACACAGGGGGTCTGTGGGGGAATGCTAAACTAGCCCCTTCCCCCAGTTTGAGCCCTGCCTTCTTCCTTGTCTCCTGGAGGTTCCAGTGGTTCAGGACCTCACCACCCTGATGAGGCAGTACAAAAACCACTTTCTTCTAATACTTTCTTTATCCCTTATTTTAAGAAGAAACTGGATATTGCTACCCAAAATGCAAAACCAGTACCACTTGCCCCCCTCCCCTCCAAAAAAAGAAAGACTGCTTAAGAGTCCAGGTCTCGGCTCCTCTCTTTGCAGGAGGAGAAAGGGTTCATGACAGGTTGAAGATCTGTACCTGCTGAGGCTCACTTCATGTTATGGACGGGGAGTTATGGAGGATTTGTGGAGGGAGTTGCTTCCTCACTCCTGTGTCCTGTCTGTGGGCTCCCTTGGGTCATCCATAAGCCCCCGGGGCTTCCTCCCACAGTGTGGGAAGTGTGGGCTTCCTGGCCAGCCAGGGTCTCAGCTCCCACACAGTCTGAGTAGTACCCCTGGCCAGGCCAAGCCTCCTCGGGGGGTGTGGGGAACGATAGGGCCCCAGGCTAGGATGGGGAGACCCTGCTTTACAGCTGACCCACACTCACCCCATGGCAGGAAGCCCCCCCCCCAGCTCCGTGCCTCAGAGTCCAGCAGAGGCCCTGCACCTGGGGGTGGGGGTGGGGCAGGCAGTGGCTGAGTACCTGCTGAGTGCTCCAGGTAGACTGCAGGGAGGCAGCCTTGACAGCTGTTGAAGACCCTTCACCTCCAGCTGCTGTGGGGACAAACCCAAGAAAGGACTCTGGGACTGGCAGACAGGCACACGCTCAGGCCGAGCGGCACAGGATGGGGGAGCTGTCCGCTTATTTGGGCTGTCTGTGGCAGGGACACTCCCTGCACCTGGCCAAACCAGTGTGCCCCACCACCTCCCTCCAGCATACTCGGGTCCTGCCCCTGGTCATTGTGGCGGGGTCTCCCTTTTGCCATTTTTAGCTGTCAAGAACTTGGAGACGGGCAAGTTCATTTTAAATGAAGAGAACGATGTGGATCCTAATTCCAAATCATTCATTTCCATGGGTGTGGAGTGGGAGTATCGGGACGAGGATGGCCGGGAGACGCTGCAGACCATGGGCCCTCTCCATGGCACCATCGCTGTGCTGGTGAGTCCTTGGCCAGAAGCAAGTGGCCACTAGGTAAGGGCTGAAGCCTTTACGCCATACTTAGAACAGCCCTTCTGGCCTGCCTCTTTGGACCAAAGATCTCCATCTGTGTGTAGAGTGAGAAACAGACTTGCAGCTGCCAGTCACAGCTCTGGGTCCTGCATCATCCCTGGGTGGCCTCAGGCAAACCTTTCCCTGTAAGGGTTGTGGTTTTCCTGCTGAATGACTTTCACAACCACCCTTCAGTACACTTTTTAACATCTGCCATCAAATCCAAACCCTGCCGTACCCTGGTGGTGACCAATGGTGCTCAGGATGTTAGACCACCCGACCCAGGTCACACTGGATTTGTTCATAAGCAGGACTGGACCCCAGGTCTCCTGAATCAAGATCACAGGCTGCTCCTGGTTACGGGAGTACAGAAAAGGCTTGATTTCTAATCACCTTTTTTTTTTCATTGATTTGAGAGAGAGAGCATGAAAAGGGGGAAGAAAGAGAGAGAGAGAGAGAGAGAGAGAGAGAGTAAGAGAGAAGCATCAATGTGTTGTCTCACTCAGTTGCACCATCACTGGCTGCTTCTCTGTACCCTGACAGAAAGATCAAACCTGTGAATTTGGCAAGCCAGGGCAATGCTCCATCCACTGAACCACCCAGACAAGGCCCTAGTCACTTTTTAAAAATTAATTTTAATTGCATAAGTAATATATTTTATCTGCAAAAAAGAGCAAAACAAAACATCGCAGCTAAGGCTGAGGTGAGTGCTCGGGTAGGGCATAGGCATCTGGGTCCCAGCATCCCATTTCAGGACATGTGCTCCCCTCTCCTCGCCTGAAGGGGCTTTCATTCCCAAGTGCTGCCACCGACCGACCGGCCTGCCAGAGCTCATGCGGGTGGCCTCAAGACCGGCAGCTTCCGTAGTGCTAAATTTGCCTACTTGCTGAAAACTGCTTGTCATCCCCAAATCAGTGCTTGGAGTAATTCCCACAATCATTGTGGACAAGAGCGGAGCAGTGAGAGATCCGTGCCTTGACATACACAATGTCTCCACTGAGGTGGAGCCCGGTGACACTGCGTCTTGTTTTAGCGCCTCCTGGGAGTGTGTCCTTTTCATGGTGTATTTACTGCCATTTTTTTTTCATATTTTTATGCTTTAATGGGATGATTTCACTGTTTAAAATGGGCCCAGGTGTAATGCTGAAGTGCTTTGTGCTGTTTCCAGGGTAAGGAGGTGTGCGGCGCCCCAGGGGTCAGCACAGCCTGTGAGAGGGGCACCTTTCAGGCCCCAGGCAGGAGTCAGAGGGCAGGAGATTAACAAGAAATATTCAAGTAAGGTGTCTTTAAACAGAAAGACACATAAAATAAGTTTACACATTGATATTGATGAAAAAGTAATGACCAGAGCCTCACAAGACCCTCACTCTGTGATCCCAGCGAGCAGTGGTTCAGTGTTGGGGACTTTCTAAGACATAGCAGCCATGGATAATGAGCTAGGCTACAAGTGTGGCTCTCTGATCTCTCCAAACTGACTCCGAGGAGGTGGAGGGTGAGGCAGACTCACTCACGGCCCCGTGGGGCACAGGTCATCCCGCAGGGAGACAGCCGGATCTCGCTGACATACAAGTACATGATCCACGAGGACTCGCTCAACGTGGATGACAACCAGGTCCTGGAGGATGACTCCGTGGGCTACGAGTGGGCCTTGAAGAAGTGGTCTCTGTGCTCCAAACCCTGCGGTGGAGGTGAGGGGGCTTCTGGGGGTTGAGGCCCCGAGGAAACCAGGGGCTGAGGAGGAAGGTCTTCTGGGCAAAGGGCTTCCTGAGCTCCCTGTTCCCTGCTGAGGCGTGTGCCAGGCATGAGAAGACTGACCTCAGGAGCTGGGCAGGGTGCAGCAGTGACCTGTGCCGGGAGGGAGCAGAGAGTGAGCCGGAGGGCAGTGTTCAGGGCAGCAGGCCAAAGGCAGCCGGAGGGCATGCATGGGGATTCGTTGACGCCAGAATAAACCTGCCTCCGTATGGGAGGCAGGAGCTGGCCTGGCAGGAGCTGGCTGTGAGGATGGCTTGGATGGGTTACCTGGCATCATGAGGAAGGGCACAGGGAAGGCGCGGGCTATGCTGGAGATGGGTGGAGGGGACCCTCTGCAGAACCCCCTGTGTTCATTCAGAAAGGCCTCCCAAACTGTCCTGGGGCAGTCCAGCCCCAGACTTCAAGGTGTCCACAGTTGGGCAGGACATGAAGGTGGACAGAAAGTTCTGAGTTGTCCAGAGTGGTCATTGTTCCTGGGATTGACCAAGATCAAAGTCAGAGGAAGACAGCTCAGCCTGCAGGAGCAGGTTGCCAGGCTAGATGCCAAAGAGGAGTTGGCCGAGGGTCGGGTCACCCACTCCCTGGCTCTGACAGATGCAAGGCCTTTCTCTCCAGTGCTTCCACCTGGGGGTCCCCAGCCTCCTGTCGAGCCTCCCCAACCCACGTGTAGTTCACCTGCGTGTCCTGTTGAGTGTTACTTCCACACATCTCTTGGACCCATCAGCTGTTCCCATTTTCCCAGCCCTGGGACCACCACCCCTTTGCTCCCTCCCTGGCCCTGTGTGTTCACTCGCCCCCAGAGTGACCTATGAAAGGGGCAGCTCAGACCATGTCCCATCCTGGTGTTATAGTCTTCAGCAGCTCCCTCTGCTCTGAGGATAAAAAACAACCTTCTCCTCATGGCCTCCGAGGTCCAGGCAATTTGCTGACCTCTCCCACTGCTCACCAGGCCTTGGTCCCCCTGACCTTAGGTGCTTTTTATGGACATGTTAACACTTGCCTCAGAGTCTTTGCATAGACTGTCTGCTCCCCCAGGAGCCCCTCCACTGCCTTCCCACTAAAAACCTCTCATCCTCTACTTCCTGTGATGCCCCTAAATGCCCAGACTAGACCAGGCTATCCCACCATATTCTCTCATGTCTTCCCCACTAGGCTGGGTTTTGTGACCTCTCTGTTATGGGGGCTGTCCCATGCATTGTAGGCTATTGAACGGCACTCCCAACTAATGCCCATAACACCCCTTCCTCCCCAGTGCGACAATTAAGTGTTCCAGATGTGGAATCACCTCCAGTTGAGAACAGCTGTACTAGCTGAGGGGGGAGGAAGGCAGGGCATGTTCCCATGTTCAGCCAACTCTTGGGTCATACTGGGTCTTTGATGCATATTAATCTAAGGTAGAATAAATAACTAAGCAATGAGAGAGGAAATGAAACCTTCCCTCCTGCCCCAGGAGGTTAGCCAAGGAGCCAGGGAGAATGTGGTCCCTCTCCCTGGCCACCCACCCTCACTCGGCCTAGGGTGCTGGGGAGACACCAGACTAGACATCTTCAGGGTCGGGCTCTGGCACACCGCTCCACCCCACAGCACCTCATGATAATGTTGGGAAGAATAGGGCTGAAGCTGCAGGTGAACCGCCCCTCTGAGCTCCCTAGAGGGGCCACACCACCCCATTGAGCCCCTTCAAGGTCTCGTCTTCAGGATCCCAGTTCACCAAGTATGGCTGCCGCCGGAGGCTGGACCTCAAGATGGTGCACCGAGTCTTCTGTGACACCCTCGCAAAGCCCAAAGCCATCCGCCGGCCTTGCAACCCGCAGGAGTGTTCCCAGCCCGTGTGAGTGCCTGGGGCTGCCCAACTCCCTGGGCCCCAGGGGAGGGGTGGGGGATGTGGGCTCCCGAGCTGCTCTGGGCCTCAGATCCTTCCAGATACTGGATGGGTTCTTTGTCACCCACCACTTGTTTTGTGGGGTCTAAGAGGTTGCACCCCTGCTTCAGACTTGTATCTTAGAGATGACAAGTGGTAATACTCAGATGGGGAAACTGAGGCTCAGGGAGCAAGGCTGGCTTCTGGTCCTGTGGGAGATGTTTCCAAGATAACCCATAGCACCGCTACATCCTTGACCGCCAGCCCCAAGGTCTGGCCCCGAAAGGTAGGGGCTGTGAGGACACGTGCTGAGGGGGTTGACACTGCTGCCCAGAAAGGCCGGCAATGTCAACAGAAGTGAAGGTTAGAGGGCAGAATCAGAGCCACAAAAGGGACAGAGGCAGGGTCCCTCAGGCCTGGGCTGTTTGCAGCCACCTCCACCAGGGATCCCAGCAGTAGACATGAGAAGGGCCCATTATTTGCAGGACCTTGGGCAGGGGTGCAGCAAGTCTTTGTGAGAATAGAGAAGGCCATGCCTGGGGGAGCAGGAGGCCTTCTCTCTGTCCACTGAGGCCATAGGGGGTCTGACCATGTACCACTCTACCCTGGCAGATGGGTCACGGGCGAATGGGAGCCGTGCAGCCAGAGCTGTGGGCGGACAGGCACACAGGTCCGCTCCGTGCGCTGCGTTCAGCCTCTGCACAACAACACTACCCGCCCTGTCCACCCCAAGCACTGCAATGACGTCCGGCCCTCGAGCCGTAGGGCCTGCAACCGTGAGCTCTGTCCTGGTCGCTGGCGGGCAGGACCCTGGTCCCAAGTAGGTTGTCCCCCTGTCCCTGGTCCTGTGTTCTTGGCCCTCAAACCGAGCTTGGGTGGGACTGAAGCGGCTGGGGTGTCGCACCTTTGTCCGGACTCAGGTTGTGTGCCACATCCTGTCAGTGTCAGGGAACCTGTGGCTCCGTGTAGTCAGTGCCATGTTCAGAAACCCAGGGCAATGTGTGTCCTCAGGGCCGAGCTCCCATGTGCTACTGGCATCTGGAATCCCAGCACGCTGAGGGCAGCCTGGGTTCCAGGTTACTCAGGAGTCCCAGGTTCTCATCTCTGAGGGTGGGTATGTAATCTAGAGGGCCAGCTAAGCTGGCAGGAGGATACATGAACCAAGGGAGGCTTAGACTTAGGGTGGAAAGTGTGATGAGGAGGCTCAGGGGCCAAGGAGCAGTTCTGGGGGCAGGGTTGAGCTGATGTGATCACCGACCTCTAGCTCACAGCCAAGACTAGCCTCAGGTTCCATGATCCACTGGAAGGATCACAGGACTCAGAGACTGGGGCACTCGTGGTTATGGCTTATTATAGGGAAAGTCAGAGTGCAATCAGGGAAGGGAAGAAGCACATGGCAAAGGCCAGAGGAAGCCCAGTGCATGCGTGCCTTCAAGCATCCATTTCTAGCCTGGATGCACCTGATTCTCCCAGGATGTGTGACTGCACATATGAAGTCCTGCCTACCAGGAAACTCATCCAAGCTTGGGGGTTTAGGTTTTCACTGGGGACCAGTCACATTGGTACACAGTGCCTGTGTGTGTGTGATGTCAGTTACTGAAGCTCCAATTGCAGCAGGAACACAGGTGCTCAGCAGAAATCACGTTGTTGGTACAGCGTAACCCAAGGCCTCAGGCCTTCTTGGTACAGTGCAACCCACAGCCTTGGGCATGAACACACTCGTACCAGACAGAACATTCCCTGGTCTAGGTTCCCAGGAGCTGCTCCAGGGCCAGTCTGGCAAACAGGCCTTTCTTGGGACTCTGTAGGGTTTGAGCAACCAGACCTGCTGAGTCAGCCCTTTCCCACACACAGGGAAAGGACTGGAGAATGATCTTTGGTCAGGGCTGGGCTGGTTGTGAGCCAAGCCAGGGGTCTGGGTGTGAATACACCTGCTAGCCCCTCCCCATGGAGAAGGCAGAAGGGGACGGGGACTGGAAGGACTGTCGAGTGTAAGACCTGCTGGTAGTGTAAGAACCTTGTGTCGGGGAGAAGAAGACAGGTGTCAGGAGGTGGTTCTCTACCAAAGTTTCCGGGACTCAGAGCATTCCCAGTGGTCCCCAGAGCACAGCAGGTTTTCCTGGGTCTCAGGCCTCCTAGAGTCAGGCCCTTAGACATGCCAGGCCCTGCATAGTCTCTCGCTCTCTCTCTCTCTCTCTCTCTCTCTCTCTCTCTCTGTAACTCACAGTAGCTCAGACACATAGCACAGTGTCCCCTCTTCAGAGCCCAAGGAGATTGACATGGCCGCCTGAGGCCAGGGCAAGGCCGGGCATGGGTCTAATCCACACTCTCCCTCTCTGCCCCTCACTACCTCTCACATGTTATGGGGTCATATGTGTGGGGGGCCCTTCCAAGCCCAGTGCAGCATGGGAGGTTGGCCCTGACTGATGACTCTCTACCTGCAGTGCTCGGTAACCTGTGGCAACGGCACACAGGAGCGCCCGGTGCTCTGCCGCACAGCAGAGGACAGCTTCGGGATCTGCCAGGAGGAGCGACCTGAGACGGCCAGAATCTGCAGGCTGGGGCCCTGTTCCCGTAAGCCCTCTGCTGCCCGGTTCTGTGGGCCCCAGCAAGTCCCAGTCCAGGGAAATGCTCTTCCCACAAGTGGCCTGGACTCAGCATCCCTGACCTTGAAGGATAAGTTGAGCCCTCCTGGGCCAGAGCTGGGCCCTTTCCCTAGTAGGAATGGGAGGAGCTGCTCACCTTCATGGGGAAGACAGAACGGACTCAGCCCACCCTGCCTTTTTGACACTCCCTCTTGGTTGAGAAGACAGAATTAAACTCAGTGATGATACAGCGGGGCTTAGCCAGACAGGTGCCCTGTGTCTCCCACAAAAAACAGCCAGACACCGGCTGCACACACATACTCTGGCGAATGCCAGACATATGGCCTCCTTTGGTACCTGAAACAGCTCAAAACATAGACCCTAGTACAAATTCCCTCTATGGAGAAGGAGCTCAGGAGGGTCAGGCATGCCCACACAGCTGGAGGGAGGGGTGGGACATCCAGACTCAGTTGGTCCCTGCATTCCTGGAGCAGGCAGTTGGTGCACTGCTTGGCCTGGGATCCAGACCAGTGTGCATAACTCAGGAATCCAGCAGGGCCCAAGAGCTAGAGCTCCTCAATAGATGAGACTCAGAATGCATGGGGGTGGGGGAAAGGCAGGAGGTTGGGGCCCATCTGTCATGAGGGAGAGCTTTGAGTGTCCTCCAATTGCCCTTCTTCCCAAGGATGCAGGGGTCTATGGAGCTGGTGGGGTAGGGGCCCTGGCCTGGTGCCCCAGCAGCCACAGGCTTTTTCTCTTCCCTCTAGGAAACATCTCCGATCCCTCCAAGAAGAGCTATGTGGTTCAGTGGCTGTCCCGACCAGACACGGACTCGCCGGTCCAGAAGACTTCGTCAAGTAATCGGCCCATTTATAACTCTGCCTCTGCCCTTCAGTGCATGCCCTACACTTTGTGGAGCTTGCCATGGGCTCTCCTCCTCTCTTTCTATGGAAAACTCCCCTGACTCTTCTTGAGTGCTCTCTGTTGAATCTGTTTTCTCCTGGGCCTCTGTGCTCATCCACCTCCTTCGGAGCTGCCTGGCTGCCTGGCTGGAGGGCCAGCCTCTCAGAGACATGGCCCAGGCACTGGCCTCTTCTCAGGAGGCCAGCACCTGTTTGGAGATGGCTCATAAAGGGTCAAAGATCTGTTGTCATGGTGCTGGAGAAGCCAGGGGCCAAAGTGCAAATGTGACCACTTGGTGACCGCCTTGCAGGGCCACAGCCCTCCAAGCTGGAGCTGCAGGTCAGAAGTCAAGGGGAAGCCAACCCACCCCCTTTCAAACAAACCTTCTGCTGAGAGGCCAGCAGTCCCGAGGCCTGTGGTTTTGCAGTGCCATGCTGGGTGGCCCAGCCCTAAGGGTCCGGCGGTGTATCGGGGGCTTCCTGCTGCCTCTGCTGCTGCTGCTGCTGCTGCTGCTGACTCTGTGCTGAGTGTGTCTTACTTGTGTGACTGCGGCCTGCTTTCTGTGGCCTTTGTGTCCAACTTACACAGCTCTTGCCCCCACGTCCTGTCTCGTCAGGCGGGTTTGGGTTAAACGAAGGAGGCGGGGGATGTGTCCCTCCAGTGGGACATAGGGACACACCGTGACTCCCATTCTCTGTCCATTAGTTCCAACGGCCTTTTCTCTCTGTGCACACATGACCCCGTGTCCACAAGGGCGAGAGAGCAAGAGGGCGAGAGTCTGTCTGATGCAGATGGGGGCACCTGCTAGTGTGAACAACTACAGAATTACCTCAATTTTTATTGCTTTTTTGCTTAGACAAAACTATGTAGAAAATGCCTTAAAGTTGAAAGGTAACAAAATCGACTGTTAACCCCACCTCCAGCATGAAGACATGGTCCAGATAGGAGGCCAGCGGTGCAGGTCTAGGGGAAGGCGGTCTGAGTTACCTATCTTTGGCCAAAGGTGAGGTTTCCCAATCAGGTGGCCTGGCTGCCTGTGCCCCTTGGCCTGTAGCGAGGCCCACCAGTGGGAAAGGACGCTGCTGGCCAGTGGGTGCTGACTGTTGCTGGAGCCCTTTCAGGCGTTCCCACAGCTCTGCCTTACTCCAGAGGGCAACATGCTTGGCCCTTCAAATGACCAGTGTAGCAATCCGCCACGACTCCCACCGCCGCACGCCCAGTGCCATCCACCTGTGAATAGCATCCCACAACCCCCCCGCCACCCTCCCTGCAGCAATTCCTGTTATGTAAATACTCGGTGTGTAATGCATCCTCATTCTCATGACTGTTAACTTTCAACTTTGACCAGGCCATGTGAGTGACAAGAGTGACTCGGGGAAGGTGCAATACACACTCCTGGGCATTGTTCTCTCTGTCGATTTGCACTTGGTTTATCAGGGATATTTTATTAGTGTTTTGTATGTATTGATGACATGTTATATAGGTTACATTGTCGTTGCTTCTCCATTGTTGTTGTTGTTTTTTTATGAGACCGCGTGAGTGTGTACCAAAGTGACTGTGAGATGACCTCTTATTCTTACAAACACTGGAAAAGACTTCCTGTAATGCAGCCCATAAATAAACTCAATAAAATTTCAGTGAGACTGGGTGCTTGGGTTCGGCACGCGGCCAGCTGGCTCCTTCCTGTCCTCTCCGTGGCTGACAGCGTGGACAGTGGCAGTGCCCTGTCCCATCCATTCCTTGGTTTCTGACTCATGTGGCTTTGCTGCCTCCTTGTCCCCTGACAAATGGAGATTGCTTAAGGTCCTGCTCCCCCTGAGATATCTATACCTCCACCCCTGTGAAATCTCCACCATGATTCTGAGTTCTGAATCTTCATGCTGAACAAGTACTTCCAGGGACCCCTGTGTTCCCTCCTCCTTGTCGGCACTCTAACAGTCAGGAAGGGGATCTGAGCCCACAGAGGGGGAGTATGAACTTGGGATCCAAGACAGTGCTGGTCCAAGTCAGGTGCCCAGAGCCACCATTCAGCCACCTCCCTGGCTCCTGGGGCAGCTCTCAGCTCTCTGTTCAGGAACGGAAAGGAGACCTGCCTGTGTGGCCCAAGAAAATCTGAGTCAGAAGAAGGGCAAGGCCTCAGTGGCTCTGGGCACCAGGCCTGCGACAATCACGGATATGTGCTCTTGGCCATGCCTACCCATGTCTCCTGAGGCCTGCCCTCAGAAGCCACAGGGCTGTGTGCTCACTCACCTTGCTAACAAGGACCAGACAGATGGTCAAGATCTGACAGGGACCTCCTCATCTGGGGCCTGAGTGGTGCCCTGCCAGTGAAGGGGTCCCACACAAGGAGAAAGGAGACAAGAGGAAGTATGTCATGGGGCCACCCTACGGCGTGGATACGGGTCTCAGGGGGCCAAGCCACAGGGGTCAGTTTTTCAGGTGGCTGTGTTCAGCCTGCCCAAGCTCTGGCCATTGAAAGGAATTCAAGAAAGACAAGGAAGCCCTGGCTGGGTGGCTCAGTGGGTAAAGCATCGTCCTAGTGCACAGACCTCACGGTCTCATCCCTGATCAGGGCATGTACAGGAAGCAATCAGTGAGTGCACAACAGAATGGAACAACTAAGTGAAACACTGAGTTGATGCCTCTCTCTCTCTCTCTCTCTCTCTCTCTCTCTCTCTCCTTCTCCCTCTCTCATCAATGGAAAAAATATTTTTACAGAGAGAGAGTGAGGGATAGAGTGACAAGGGGACCAAGACAAGCTGTCTGACTCCACATCCTCTCAGTGCCCTTTCTGGACAGATCAGGAGAGTCCCCCCAAGACCCCCCCAGAGCTGCAGTCTCCCAGAGGCTGTGTGCTTAGGGACAGCCACAGTGATGGAGGGCCTGGCAGGTGATGATGCCTCCCACTTCTTTAATTTGTCACACAATCTTTTAAAAGATGAAATAGCACATTACACTTGACCAAGAAAAGCAAAGGAAGCTCCCTGCATCCCAGCCTTTTCCCCAGTGTGGGGACGAAGGTGATTGAGGTTGCTCATGCGTGTGGCCTGCCTAGCCCCATTTCTGAATGTTCTCGTTCTTGTCCGTTGGCCCCACCCCAGGAGAGAGTCCACCAGGTCGCGTTCCGGCATCTCTCCCACACTTGCTCATTTCTCTCCAACTCAGACCTTTGCAAGTCAGGAGTATCTCCCTGGAATTTGAGGAATTAAAAATAGGACTTACAAACTGATTGAAGAGGACATAAAAGTTTCCTTTGTGTCTAGTTTGACATAAATGGTAGTATAAAATTTTCTTCTAAAATACATTTTAAGTTTAAAAGAAAGGAATTAATTTAAAGACAAAAACGACAAAGCAAATAATACCACCAGTGGCATTCAAAGCCAGGCCAGACTGTGGGAACAGCCTGGTGATGGCTTCAGAGTGTGAAAGTGGGTGTGCTCTGCTGGTCTTCCTCTGGGGGGCAGTAGGTCTGGCCAGGTCACTCTGCTGGATGTGGTCGAAGGGCAAGCATTCTGGAGCTGAAGTTAGTATCCAGTGGAGACTCTGGGCCGGTCTATCCCAGCACAGGTCACTCCCCCTTCAGTGATAACAATTCTACCTTCATCTCACAGGGCTCTCTGCTCAGTGATGCCGCTTAGAAAGGCACAGATTAACAGTGGTGGGTCATAATTATCATACTTTGAAATTTATCCAGACTGATATTAGCATAGCCATGCTCCTGGCAAGTGGCCTTCTCAATTATTTACTAATTCATTGACCTATTTTAGTTATTAGAAACTTAAAGCAATGCAGCCCACTGCTCAAAGGAAGTCAGACCCAGAGGTCCAATGTGTAGGCCGGGTAGAAGGGAGGCCCTGGAGGGGAAGCCTGACCCCAGGCCTCGCTAGCTTGTCTGGGAGGGGATGGGCTGCTCACCCTAAAGAGTCCATTTACTCAGCAGCAGTTTGCCAGGTGCTTTCTGTGTCAAGCCCTGATCGGGCCTTGGGAACACCGCCAAGCACTTGACCAGAAGTTGGTAAACTTTTTCTCTGAAGAGCCAGATAGTAAATATTTTAGGCATGGGGGCCATGTGGTCTCCCTCACAAATGCTCAACTCTGCCTTTGCGGTGGGATAACAGCCGCAGATATACATGAATGACATGCCTGTCTCAGTAACACCTTATCTACAAAACCAGATAGAGAGACTGACTTGGCTGGCCAAACCCCTGTCTCAGACTGATGTGATGCCTGCTTCTCAGGGTCCCAGCCTAGCAGGAGACGAGTGGGCGAGATATGTCAGAGATATGTCACACCAACTTGGTCATGAGTAAAGGGAAGGCTGGTGGCAGGAGAGCCCCACTCCAAGCAGCAGGATCAGGCCGGGCTCCACCCTTGTCCTGTGCCTCTGCCCTCCCCCCGCCCCGCCCTACCCCATCCCCCTCCACCCACCCCCACACCCCACACCCCACACCACCCACCACCCACCCCCGACAATTAAGTCTGCACCGGTCTCCTCGAAAGCTCCCCTGGGTCTCCCTGAGGTCTGAGACCAGTAGATTTCACACAGCTCGCCTCAGTGGCTGCCGGAAATGGGAGTGCGCAGGGAGAGGGTGGAGGGGAAAGGGCTCTGAGCCCCTCCCACCCCGTTAGCCCACTCCATCAGCCTCCAACCAGACAGCTCTGAGTTCACCTGTCTCATATTTTGGGCATCTAAGATTTCATCTGTCAGTTTTAAAACCCTGAAATCCACATCGCTGGACCTTCCAGTTTGATTTTTGTGGTCAGCCCTGGACCCTCGATGCCTGTCTGCCTTTGTCCCTCCACTTCATGACCCATGGCTCTGTCCCAGGTTGGAAAGACCAAGCTTTCCCTGAGCAGCCACCTCTCTCTATTGCTTCACGTTGTGGTCCTGAAGCCAGTTATGCTTCCTACCTATTTGGGCTATTTGGAAGCTCACAGCCCAAGTCGGTTCCACCGCCTATGGTAGGCACCTCTGAGTGCTCTCGCCTGCAATGTCGCTATGTAAATGCACACATATCCTGTTTTGGACTTCCTCAGTTATTCACACTTACATTGTGCACATGTGTACATTGGCACGTTCTTTCATTCACTGCTCTAGGCTCTGGGGACAGAGGGGCATTCTACGGCTCAGGGCTCGCCCTGTGAGCTTTCAGGATAATGAACAAGTCACGTTATTAGTCGCCTTATTTGACAATTAAATGTGAACTCACCAACTGGAATAAAGTGCTGGGAAGGGGACCACATGCTGGCAGATCTAAACTCCTGAGGGAGGTTGGGCACTGTTTGCCTGAGGAAGGTGTGCTTCAGCCATGCTGAGCAGAAGAGAGGAGGCAGCTGGAAGGAGAGGGAGGTGCAGCGCGGGCAATCCTGTGGCCAGAGGAGCACCGTGCAGAGCAGGAGTTTGGAGGCCTGAGTGAGCGGAGGGGCAGGCAATGGGGACAGGCCTTCACTCGGAAAACAATGAGGTTCAATGCAGGACAGTGATATGGTCACATCTCTGGTTGGAAAATATTCTGACTGTAGACAGGCAGGCAGAAAGAAGGTCCTGAGCATGGTGTAGCCACAGTGGGTGGAGGTGGGAGAGGGGCACCCAGACAGACCAGAGAGGGTGTAGGAGGAAATACTGATGGGCTTGGAGGTGACAGCTGGGTGTGCATCAGAAAGACCATTCTCTGAGGCAGATGGCACCAGCCAATGCCAGGGGCCTAGGCTGGATGTATGGAGTCTCAGGCAGCTTAGGGTGTGAAGTTGGAAGGCAGCTTAGTAGGAAGTTGTATCCATGTTTGGGGTTTGGTGTGCAACTAAGTGTAGGGAAAATCACAGGCTGGAGCAGTGGCCACGCAGCAGGTAGATGTCAGGACTGGATTTGATGAGCTAGCACAGCTTCCCAGTGTAAGTGTAGACAGGGCTATATGTTGATGCGCAGAGGGAATCTGCAGATGTGTTTCCCCTTCCATGTTTCTCCTTTCTCACCTCCCTTTTAGTAGAAGGTGAGGGGAAGGGAGGGCACAGCAGAGGTGCGTGTGGGAATGGCCGGGGCCCTCACTGTGAGAGCCGAGTGTCTGAGTAGAGAAACAATGTAGGCAGAGTCAGGCCCCTGGAAATTAGTGATCAGAATTTATAAGATCAAATATCTCCTGTAATATGACTCATTCTTTCTTGTTGAATGAGTTTTTGTAAATCATCTCAGTTTTCATGTAGTGTGTGGAATGAGGTAGTGGGAGAAAAGGAAGAGGAAGAGGAATTTGGGGAGCACACAGAAAGGAGAGTGAGAACAAGAGGCATTGGATGGATTGACTTCATGTAGCTGGAGGCAGACAGAGTCGGAGCAAGGCCAGGGAGAAGGCAGCCACGTGGGGAAAGAGAGACCATGTGGCCTACAAGGAGGGAGTCAGGTTCTCCCTGCGAGCTGGCCTGGGGGTGACCAGTGTCCTGGCAGGGAGGAAAGGGAAGGATGTGCTAAGCAGAAGGATGTGCTGTCCTGAGGGCAGTAAGTCACCGAGCAGTATGCTTGGGAAATGGCCAGAAGCTCTGAAGTGGGGCCATGGAGTCAATAGAGCAGGACACGGGGCTGTTGGGTAAGTTGCAGCAAGCAGAAGAAAGCCCACAGAAGTCTGGGTAACTTAGTTTCCCTTTAGGTACTTTTTGGAAACAAAGATCATGAGGGGGTGGATTCGTGAGGACAGGAAAAAAACGTGAGGACTGTGGTGAGGCCACAGCCAAGGCTCTGGTGTCTGCACTACCAGGTTTCTTTTAGGTTTAACTTTGTTATAGTTACTGAATATAGATCACTGTAGAGTCAAACTCTACTATCTGGTTTCATTGAGGTTACCACAGGGACGTCACATGTAAAGATCTGGTGAATTTCCATTCTTTAAAACAAGCTTGGAATCATTCCCTAAAAACAGACAGTCCTCATTTCTGTCTCAGACTTTGAGACATGCTGAAAAATGCAGACCCAGCTGGGCCCACCTAGAGGAGGGGAGCGTCTCTCACAGCTCTCCTGTGGCTGCCTCCCAGGGCCAGGGGCCAGCGCTCTGCTGCCACAGACACCACACAGACTTTCCCTGTGAGCTTGCTTGCCTCTGCACTGTCTCCGGGCTCTCTCGGATGCCATCCCACAGCAAGCTGCCCCTGTGAGGGCACAGAGTTCCCCTCATCTTGTCCTTCGGTTATGTGTCCCACTTTTCTCTTTCAGAGGGCCGCTGCCAAGGTGACAAGTCCATGTTCTGTAGGATGGAAGTCTTGTCTCGCTACTGCTCCATGCCCGACTACAACAAGCTGTGCTGCAAGTCCTGCAGCCTTCACAACAACCTCACCCATGTGGATGACAGAGCAAAGCCGCCGCCACCTGGGAAACACAACGACATTGAGGAGCTCGTGCCTACCCGCCCGGTCCCCACTCCAGTCATGGGACTGCAGCCTCCGCTGGGCACGCCCTTGGAGGTGCCTCTCAATGCCTCCGGCACCAATGTCACGAAGGACCACCCGGAAACCAATGCTGTTGATGTGCCCTACAAAATCAGTGGCCTGGACAACGAAGTCCAGCCACCCAACCTAATCCCACACCGGCCGAGCCCGTACGAGAAGACCAGGAACCGAAGGATCCAGGAGCTCATGGACGAGATGAGGAAGAAGGAGATGCTCAGATAGGTCTAATAAAACGGAGAGGTAGCATCGATAGCTTTTTTTTTTTTCTTGCTTATAAAGATATTCCATGGGCTGGCAAACCCTGTGCTGTGCAGATGAGGGCAGAATTCCTGAGTCCAAAAAGTCTCAAGGGAACGTGGGGGTGGGGGGGGCATAATAAATATATCTGCGCACACGCGTATGGTGGTGAGCATGTAACTACAGGAGTGCACGTGGTTGCCCACCCAGAATGCTCTCAGTCCTGCGCTGGGGCAGCTGGGGGCTAGATAGGAATGTGGTGGTTCTAGAGACTTTGTCAGTGCAGAGCGGGGATGGGGGGAGGCGGAAGGACTAACTCAGAGAGAGAGAAAACATTTGCCTCAAGTTTCTGAGCAGTAAGTGGAGCTTTTCCTTCCCTTGGTGGTAGCACCCTTTCTGGAAACACAGGAGTTTCCTTCTAATCCCCAGGCCTGGACACAAGCCCCATCGGGCCTCTCAGGAGAAGCAGGAATTATTTACTAACTAACCAGTCACTGAGATGACCACAGTGAGGTGGACACTGTGAACTCCAGTGCCTTCAATGGCCAGACAGGTGGCGAGGACGAGTGTGGCGAGCGGGGGGACTGGAGCCAACCGGGGAGCCTCTGACTTGGTCAGCACCAGCAGCACCACCTCTGGTGCTGGGCCTTGCAGCAGATAGCGTGCTTTTTCACTAGAAGGCTAGATTTGTGTGTGAAAATTCTCTTTAAAGGTCAGCTCAAAATATTTTAAGGAGGTCTGGGGGCCACTACGCTGCAGCCCCTGGTCCCCAGGCTTGCCAGTGAAGGACTGAGGGGAAGCCATGTGACCCACAAGGTGCTCAGCATGCCCAGGAGTGTCTCAGGCATGAGGCTGCCTAGGCCTTTGTAGATCTAAACCAGTCACATTTCCCACGGGAGGAGTAGTGGGGTGCGTTCCCGGTCTCTCTCCTTTCCAGAAACCCTGGCCCTTGCGTGTGGCCTCTGACTGGCCAGGCCGCATCCCTGCAGCTCCCCAGAAAGGCTCTCTCCTGTCCCACTTGTGTGGGAAGGATGAGAGGCACAGGTGGTGCTGGAAAGTTCCATGAGTGGTCAGGGCCCTGACTCTCCCAGAGGGGTTATGGTGCTGCCACCACGGATGTCATGACCCAGGGACCTGCGCTCGGGCTCTGAGGGCTTGCAGGTGCTGCTGAAGACCAAGCCCGTTTGTGGCGACAGGCTTACCCTGTGGACCTCCCTAACCCCTAGTCCTGCCTCTTGCCCATCCCTTAGCTGTGTGAGCAGAGAATGCATGGTCTGTCTTCTGCTGGAGGCATTGTGCAGGAGGTGGGCAGCCTGCTGCAGCTTCTGCTCTCTCCAATCTCTCACAACCTCTAGTTTTGGTAGAACGGTGCTTTGTGAGAGAGAGGTAAGAAGGGAGGGTGGGGTGGATGGCAGGACAATGGCTACTTTTACCTCTCCCTGCAGTATTAACACGCAGCTTAAACTTCCCAAAATTATAAGAACTGGGGGCACATTAGCTCCTTAGTCAGGTCACCCTGACACATAATTCTTAGGCTTTTCATAACCAAGAAAGCTCAAAAGCCTTTTTACTCTTGCTGTTCATTGATATTAGAGAACTCTTCCTTATTAGTCCCTGACACATGGACAAGAACACTGAGTCTCAGGGTAACCCATGACGGCTTCTTTATATTGAGTTTTGAGGTGCTAAGTCTGTCTGAATCTGTGCACACATGTAAGTGGGTCTGTGTGTGTATAGTCTGAGGGACAAAGGACGGGCATAGGACACAGCAAGGACCACATCTGGAAAGATGCTTAACTGTCCAACTGGGTGATGCCCAGCCTTCCCAACCCCCGGCACAGCCAGCCCTCCTTCTGCCACCATGTCCCACACATGCTCACACACGTGCTCCAGTATCTAAGCTTGCTGGCTCCTAAGAACTAAACTGGAGAAAACATTTTGAACTTCTCTCATAGTTAGTATCACTTCTTCTTTAGTAAGCTGTGGTATAAAGTACTTTTGCAATCCTGTCGATACAATTAGGAAATGGGTCACTATGCTTTCCCTCATTGGTTGAACCCCTGGAAGCTGGTGTTATTCATGGCCTGAAGGACTGAGCAATTCTTGCTTGGGTCTGTCCTAGAATGTAAAGGAAGTATGGGGTGCTAAACCTGGCCAGAGAGTATTACCCAGTTCATCCAGCCTGGGGGCCTTATTCTCAGATCCCAGCAAAGAAGGGCTGCATATCTTGGAGCTGGAAGTCTTTGGAAGAGAGGCCCTGAGTGGGATTTTGCCAGGGGTACCTGTCTTTTGCTAGAGGGAAAGAGATGTCTCCTGGAGGCTGTAAGCCAGCATGGCCATGCCCCCCACACACACCACTCTCCATACCTTGGACCATATATCCAGAGCTCTCTAGAACTGGACAGTCTCAGCGGTCTCTGTCCAGGAATGCAGTGTTCACCCAGCTCTGAGAAACTGCAAATCTCCTCTGAGTTTGGGACAGTTGGAGAGTAGGCTTAGCAGCAGTCCTGAGCTTCCAGAGTCAGTGATCCGTCCATGTGCTTGGTTGGGGCTGCTGCCTCCTAGAGGAGGCCAAACAGGAGTCAGTCCTAGCTGAGGTTCCTAACATCATGTGAGACTCAGATGTTCTCTGTGCATGATTCTAAAACATCAGCGGAGGGGCCGGAGGATCACTTTATGTTTACAGGGAGACTCATGCTAGAGTTTTTGGGACTTGGCTCTCTGGTAATACTCCTTTTGGAAAACCCATGGAATTTCACATATAAGCATTTCATTTGTATTTTAAGGTTTTTTGCTTGTTTGTTTCTCTGGGGTATATAAATGGTGCTCAATAGTAAAGTCTATCAGATGACTGTGTACTCCTGTGTGACAAGTAGCCACCACAAGAATCATCATGGTGCTGAATTCCAATCACATTTTATCTCACCAATCACAGCAAGCAATGCATTTGTTTTCTGTATAGCAAACTTTGGTTCCTTGATTTTATAACTTATTAAAGTCAAAATATCTGTGGTTTTGCACATTGTGCTTGCGTTTGTTTCTTACCTCTATGGCACTTGCCCCCAATTCCCAACTTGAACTGAGCAGGTGGCAGGCAAAAGGTGTGGTGGGAGCAGCAGCAGGCACTGAGCCAGGACCTGTGAAGGGCAAGAGGCACCAGAGGGACCTATCTCTCTCATAGCTGCCCATGGGTTGGCTCTCCAGGTCACATGACCAAGTCCACAGCTCCAAGGAAACCTTTAGCTCAGAGTAGAGATGAGGACTCCCTAGATACCTTCTCCCTGATTCTTTCTCTTTCTTTGCTATAGTTAGGGCTTCCAGAAAAAAAATACTAGATGTTGAGTTAAACTTGAATTCCAGAGAAATAACATACATTTTTTTAGTATAAGTATGTACATTTTTATACTAAAAAGTTTTTTGTCATTTCTGTGTCTACCTTTTGTTCTGAGGTGGGTCTTTTATAGACAGCATATATTATAGGTCTTGTTTTCTCATCCACGCAGCTACCCTATGTCTTTTGATTGGATCATTTAATCCATTTACATTTAAGGTTATTATTGATATGTATTTATTTATTGCCATTTTATTCTTTGAACCTACAATCCTCTTTCTCTTGATTTCTTTTTTCCTTTGCTTTTTTTATGGCAGGCCCTTTAATATTTCTTGCAATACTGGTTTGGTTATAATGAATTCTTTGAGGCTTTTTTTTTTTTTTTTTGTCTAGGAAGGTCTTTATTTCTCCTTTAATTTTAAATGACAGCTTTGTTGGATAGAGTAGTCTTGATTGTAGGTTCTTGTTTACCTTCACTTTGAATATTTCTTGCCAATCCCTGCTGGCCTAAAGTGTTTCTGTTGAGAAGTCAGCTGTCAGACTTATTGGGCTCCTTTGTAGAAAATTAATTGCTTTTCTCTTGCAGCTTTTAGTATTCTTTTGATCTCTTATCTTTGGCATTTTAATTATGATGTATCTTGGTGTAGGCTTCCTTGGGTTCATCTTAATGGGACTCTCTGTGCTTCTTGAATTTGTGTGACTTTTTCCTTCATCAATTTAAGGAAGTTTTCAATGATGATGTCTTCAAACAAGTTCTCTGTCCCTTGTTCTTTCTCTTCTCCTTCAGGAACCCCTATGATGCAGATGTTGTTTCTCTTCATGTTGTCACAGAGGTCTCTTAGAGTTTCATCAGTCTTTCTGAGCCTCTTTTATTTTTGCTGCTCTGCTTCCGTGCCTTCATTTATCTTGTTCTCTAAATCGCTAATTTGATCTTCTGCTTCATCCAGCCGGCTGTTGATTCCTCCTAGTGCAATCTTCATTTCAGATATTATATTTGTCATTTCTGACTGGTTCTTTCTTATGGTTTCAATGTCCTTTTTGATGCTATTTTTTTGTTTAAGTTCTCATTGTGATCATGCATTCTTGCTCTAAGATCCTTGAGCATCCTAATAACCATTATTTTAAACTCTGCAACTGGTATGTTTACTTCCATTTCATTTAGTTCTTTTTCTGGGGATTTCTCTATTGATCACTTGGGTAATATGTTTTTGTCTTCTCATTTTGTCTGTGTATTAGGTAGCTCTGCTCTAACTTTCAAATTTGTTGTGGCATCTTTATTAGGAATATGAGTTCAGTAGTACTAACATCCAGGTCACCTGAGTTCCTTGCTCTAGGAATGCTTTTTGAGAGTTATATTTACCCTCCTGCAGTGTGTGAGTATTGAATACAGTTGGCCCTTTCATGGGTGGGGTTATCCCTTCAGGCTGGCTGGCTCGAAGGGTCAACTTTGATCACGTGTATTAGATGCTGTGCAGTGTCTGTCTTGTTGGGCATATTTATTCTCCACAGTGTCTGGTGCTCCTGGATCTTCCTTTAGGCATGTTGCTTGTATAGCTAACTGAGCTACATTGGTGGTGTCTGCCATCCACTACTGGCTGTGTTGGTTCTGGGACCTCTTGGGTGGAGTTCAGATATGGGTTGGCATTAGTAGTTGCAACCTGCTATGGGCTACCTGTCTGGAGTTACTGCTCTGTTTGCTGTTTGTGTCTGCATTTTCTGTGCCTGAGTAGTGTGGGAGATGCCAATCTGTATATAAAAATCAGCTTCCTCCTGCTTAGAGCTGACAGAAGCTCTGTAAAAAGACCCAAGCTCTGTAAGATTTGTTTCCACTTTTCAGCTGCTCCACCTACTTTTGCAGCTGCCTGGTCTTCCCACAGGGTCTTCTGTATAAAGACTGTAGTGTGGGCTCAGACTGGCCTCACCCCTCCTTTACAGGTTTCAAGCTTGGTGGAATAGGGCAGCTGAAGTTGGGAATACAATGTTAGTTGGACCCCTTACTTCAGGGGTCTCTTGATCAGGAGCTCAGTATGGGTAAAGTGACCTCTACTCCAGAGCTTAATCCTTCAGACACTTCTGGATACTCCAATTCTATTTCTCCCCAGTGAGGTGAGCAGCAGATTCAAGTTGAGTGGGACCAACAATCAACTCTGCAGAAGTTCTTCCAGCTGGGGAGCCCCTGGTCTCAGGGCAGAAGACCAATAGAGTCCTCCCCTGGGGCTGACTGTGCACCCTCAGAATGTGGCTAAGCCCCTCAACCTGTCCCAATAATAGGCTTGAGGGAAACCATACTTTGAAAGCCCATGCTCCAAGATTCTCTCCCTTCCTCCTGTGGAACCTAGCCTGGGAAGTGGGGGGACACAGGATATCTGGGACCTGGGCTGGCTGGCTGTGAAGCTCCACCCTTCCAATGTGCAGGTGAGCCACTGTGCAGGTATTAACCACAGGAAGCAGAACTTGTCTCAGCTGGGCCTAGTGTCTGACAAGGCCTCCCTTCAGACACACCACAAGTAAGGGTCATTGGGTCCTGCTCCAATGCTCTCCACAGCTGGCCACTGTGCCAGCCCTGGGCTTCCCTGGAGGAAACCTGGCAAAGACCAGTGGAGGACACTGCCCATGGCTGGCCCTCAGCAATCTTCTGGCTACTCTATTTCCTTTGCCTCTGCATATAAATTTTAAAATCATCTTGTCTATATCTACAAAAAATAATCCTACTAAAATTTTTATTGGAATTGTGTTAAATATGTAGATTAAATTGGTGAGAACTGACATCTTAAATCTATTGTCTTCTAACCCATAAATATGGTATATCTCTCAATTTATTTAGGTCTTCTTTGATGTCATTCATCAACATTTTGTCATTTTCAGCACAGAGATTCTGCATGTTTGCTAGATTTAAATCTATAAATTTTCTTTTTTTTTTCCATTTCAGTTATTGCAAATGAAGCATCACATTTAAATTCATTTTATAAGTGTTCATTGCAAGTACACAGGTTAATTTTTGCACATTATCCTAATACCTGTGACCTTACTCAACTCATTAGTTCTAAAAGGATTTTTGCTGACCCATTGGAATTTCCTAAGTGGACAATCATGTCATCTTTGAATACACACCATTTTATTTCTTGCTTTATAAACTGAAAGCTTTTGTGCCTTTTTATTTTTTGCATGAGTGCATTAGCAAATATTGAATACTTCCAGTAAAAGATTGGATAGGTGTGTTCAGAGTACACATATCATGACTTATTCCAGATCTTAACATCATTCAGTTGATCACCATTAAGCATTACATTTAGTTGTGTTTATTGACAGATGCCCTTTATTAGGTTAATTTCTGTTTTATATCTAATTATTTGAGTTTTCATTATGAATATTTAATTTTTTATTATTAAATTTAATGAAATGACATTGATAAATCAGGGTACAAATGTTGAGAGAAAACATCTCCAGATTATTTTGACATTTGATTGTGCTGTATACCCCTCCCCCAAAGTCAAATTGTCTTCTGTCACCTTCTATCTGGTTTTTTTTGTGCCTCTCCCCTCTCCCACCCCCTCCCTCCTTCCTCGACCCATCCCCCACCCCCCCACCCCAGTTGCCATCACATTCTTGTTCATGTCTCTGACTCTCATTTTTATGTCCCATTTATGTATGAATTCACATAGTTCTTAGTTTTTTCTGATTTACTTATTTCACTCCGTATAATGATATCAAGGTCCATCCATGTTATTGTAAATGATCCAATGTCATCATTTCTTACAGCTGAGTACTATTCCATAGTATATATATACCAAAGCATTTTAATCCACTCGTCCTCTGACGGACACTTGGGCTGTTTCCAGATCTTCGCTATTGTGAACAATGCTGCCACAAACATGGGGGTGCATTTCTCCTTTTGGAACTGTTCTATGGTGTTCTTGGGGTATATTCCTAGAAGTGGGATAGCTGGGTCAAAACGCAGTTCGATTTTCAAATTCTTGAGGAATCTCCATACTGTTTTCCACAGTGGCTGCACCAGTCTGCATTTCCACCAGCAGTGCAGGAGGGTTCCCTTTTCTCCACATCCTCGCCAGCACTTATTCTGTGTTGTTTTGTTGATGAGCGCCATTCTGACTGGTGTGAGGTGGTATCTCATTTGGTTTAAATTTGCATTTCTCTAATGATTAGTGATATTGAGCATTTTTTCATATGCCTATTGGCCATCTGTATGTCCTCTTTCGAGAAGTGTCTATTCATTTCTTTTGCTCATTTTATGATTGGATTGTTTGTCTTCCTGGTGTTGAGATTTACAAGTTCTTTATAAATTTTGGTTATTAACCCCTTATCAGACGTATTGTCAAATATGTTCTGCCATTGTGCAGTTTGTCTTTTTATTCTGTTCTTCTTGTCTTTAGCTGTGCAAAAGCTTTTTAGTTTGATATAGCCCCATTTGTTTATCCTGTCTTTTATTTCACTTGCCCGTGGAGATAAATCAGCAAATATATTGCTGCGAGAGATGTCCGAGAGCTTACTGCCTATGTTTTCTTCTAAGATGCTTATGGTTTCATGGCCTACATTTAAGTCTTTTATCCATTTTGAGTCTATTTTTGTGAGTGGTGTAAGCTGGTGATCTAGTTTCATTTTTTTGCAGGTAGCTGTCCAATTTTCCCAACACCATTAGTTAAAGAGGCTGTCTTTACTCCATTGTATTTCCTTACCTCCTTGGTAAATATCAGTTGTCCATAGAGCTGTGGGTTTATTTCTGGGTTCTCTGTTCTGTTCCATTGATCTATATGCCTGTTCTTATGCCAGTACAAGGCTGTTTTGAGTACAATGGCCTTGTAGTATAACTTGATATCAGGAAGTGTGATACCTCCCACTTTATTCATCTTTTTTAAGATTGCTGAGGCTATTCGTGTTCTTTATTTGTTCCATATAAATTTTTGGAATATGTGATCTATATCTTTGAAGTATGTCATTGGTATTTTAATTGGTATTGCATTGAATTTATAGATTGCTTTGGGTAATATAGACATTTTAATGATGTTTATTTTTCCTAACCATGAGCACGGTATATGCTTCCATTTGTTTGTATCTTCCTTGATTTCTTTTATCAATGCTTAGTAATTTTCCGAGTACAAGTCTTTAGTCTCCTTGGTTAAGTTTACTCCTAGGTACTTTATTTTTTTGGTTGTAATAGTGAAGGGGATTGTTTCCTTAATTTCTCTTTCTGACTGTTCATTGTTGGCATATAAAAATGCCTCTGATTTCTGAGTATTGATTTTATATCCTGCCACTTTGCTGAATTCATTTATCAGGTCCAGTAGTTTTTTGACTGAGACTTTAGGGTTTGTTATATACAATATCATATCATCTGCAAATAATGATAGTTTTACTTCTTCTTTTCCAACTTGAATGCCTTTTATTTCTTCTTCTTGTCTGATTGCTGTGGCGAGGACTTCCAGGACTATGTTAAATAAGAGTGGTGAGAGGAGTGACGTCACAGAAATGGCGCTATGAGCAGCACGTCCGACAGATCTCCCCAAAATCTCAACAAATTTATCAACTAGAAACAGAAAAATTTATCCTCGGAGCATTCCGGAGTTCCACATACACTGAAAGCGAAAGGACTATTATCACTTGAATCTGAGAGACGGGTCAGAGCTGAGGGTGTGGAGGAAGCTAACTAATGCACTGACGTTCATTCAAGCCAAGGAGGGTGTACGCCTGTGGTGAGTCAACCCACGCGTGCAACTGCCCGCCCACACTCGGGGAGGAACAGCTTGAGCGCTGCGAGCAGCCCCCGGCATGCTGTGAGAAACCGCATGCCCGCCCTGTGCCGCGGTCCGGTAGCAGAGCGAGCTCCCTTGCACTGCGAGCGTCCCCAGCGGCCCGCGCACTGCGAGTGAGAGTCCCCAGCCACCGGCATGCCCAGAGCACCCCATTAGCTCGTGTGCCCTGAACGTCCCACTTGCCCACACGCCCAGAGCACCCCACTCACCCGCACACCCAGAGTGCCCCATTCTCCCGCGCGCCCAGTGCACCCCAGCCGCCAGTGGCAAGGCAAGCGGGAAGGGTGCCAAAGCTATCTTCCCTACTCCAGAGATTCTCTCCGTGGGTGGGGCACCTCACCAAGCCATTCAAGCTAACAATCAAGCGTTGGGGGAGGGGCGCGTGGGCAGCTTGAAATATTATACTTTCTGGAGCACAGCTGCGGATCCAATCACTGAAATTAGCTTAACCCACAAAATCTGCGCACCCACGGGGCTCTAATTGATAAGATCTCTCTCAGTTCAGCGATCCAAGACAAGAGGCGTGATATTTTTTAGTGCCTCTCGCTAAAGGGGGGGGGCAACTTCTGATTGACAGAGCCTTCATATTCAGGGATATACACTAACAAGAGGGACTTGGCAGATGTTAAGATCTATACAGCAAGCAGTGACTAGTGCCTCTTCTTCCCAGCCAAAACAGGCTACAAAGTGTGGAAAGCCTGGGTTGAGTGGTCCAACTGAATGCTAGGTGCTGAATAGTCACCTTGACAACAATTGACTCCCAGCCCCACCTGATTATGCTGGAGGCTCTGACTGCCAGAGCCTTACTCAAAGCTTTGCACTGAGTGGGGATAGAGTGGGGATTTCCCAGTTCTTTGAGCCTCTTACTCCCCAGGCAGAAGCAGTGCCAGCCTCATAGCTGGATCACCAGGCTGCTAATTCAGGAAGGGGAGACTAGGAGAGAGACTCCGGGAAAGCAAACTCTCTTATTGTTGGACCCTGCAAACGCCAACAAGCCTTGACTACCAACGAGACTAAAGCCAATTAATTATATGACATTGCCATAGAATCCCATCAACTGCAAATCCCTACCTAAGCGTGACACAGGGGCAGAGCCTGGGGTACAGAGTCACCGACCAGGAATAGGGAGAGAAAAGAAAAAGGAAGAAGTTAACCTCTCAAAATCAAGAAAAATCCACAGACTTTATAACTTGTTCCACTATTTTTTCGTTGTTGTTGTTTGTATCTTCTATCTTATTGCCTTTATTATTATTATTTCTATTTCCTCCACCCCGGTCCTTTTATTCTCTGCCCATCTTATGCTTCCCTTTTCTTGAACTACACTACCCATGAGTGTTATATTTTATTTCTTTTCTTCATCCTTACCCTCCTTTAGGGTTACACTCCAAAACCCTTAACTCTCACTCTCTCCCCTTTTGTTTTTTTTTTCTTTTCCTTTTCTTCTTCCTTCGTTTTTCTTTTTCTTATTTTTTACTTTCTATTCATTTCTTCTTTTCTCCCTTTACTTTTCCTCCCATTCAATCCTCAATCACAAACAAATTATTTAATTTGGGACTCAAGTTGTTGTTTTTTTTGGGGGGGGGTTTGCTTTTGTTTTTGGTTTTCTTTTGTTTGTTTGTTTTTGTGGCATTTTGGGAACTTTTTACTTTGCTTTTTAACTCATTAGCATTCCTCCCAACCCAAGGTCTCCATTGTATTTAGTCTTTGCTCCACTTAATACAACAGATTTTTACTTATTATTTTTATTTTTTTGCTTCTTTAATTATTATTTTTTCTCCTTTTTTCTGTTTCCCTCTTATCCCTCTCATTATATCTCTTAGCCGACCATCACTTACAAACAAATCATTTTATACTTGTCTAAGATTTTTTCCTTTTTGTTGCATTTGGTAGGTCCCTACTCCCTTTTTTGCCCCTTGAACTCTTCACCCCAAATCAGGCCCTCCATTATAGGCAGTTTTTGTTCCATTTAGCATAATATAATTCACAGATCATCACGATATTTCCCTAAGGAGGGGAGAGGAGGGGAAGAGAAGAAAGAAAAAAGGGGGAAATAATAAATTATTACTTTTTTTGTGTGGGGGGGGTGTTTTTTTTCCTTTTTTTTTTTTTACTTTTTATTCTTTATTAATTCTAATTAGTGCTATCAACAAGACCACCCTCAGATGCCAATAAGAAAAAGGAAATAGAATATTATGGATACAAAAGATAGAGAGGTAACACAAATAGATGTGGAAAAATCTATGGAGAAAAGAATTAACATATTGGAAACCTTGGAGCTAAATGACAGAGAATTCAAGATAGAAATCCTAAAAATACTCAGAGATATACAAGAAAACACAGAAAGGCAATTTAGGGAGCTCAGAAAACAACTCAATGATCACAAAGAATATATTACCAAGGAAATTGAAACTATAAAAACAAATCAAACAGAAATGAAAAACTCAATTCATGAGCTGAAAAACGAGGTAACAAGCTTAGCTAATAGAACAGCCCAGATAGAAGATAGTATTAGTGACATAGAAGACAAGCAACTTAAGGCACAACAGAGAGAAGAAGAAAGAGACTCAAAAATAATAAAAAATGAGAAAGCCCTACAGGAATTGTCTGACTCCATCAGAAAGAGCAACATAAGAATAATAGGTATATCACAGGGAGAAGAGAAAGAAAATGGGATGGAGAATATACTCAAACAAATAATAGACGAGAACTTCCCAAGCCTGTGGAAAGAACTAAAGCCTCAAATTCAAGAAGCAAACAGAACACCGAGTTTTCTTAACCCCAATAAACCCACTCCACGGCACATCATAATGAAGATGACACAAACCAATGACAAAGAAAAAATTCTCAAGGCAGCCAGGGAAAAGAAGAGTACAACATATAAAGGAAGGCCTATTAGATTATCATCAGATTTCTCAGCAGAAACTCTACAAGGTAGAAGAGAGTGGACCCCAATATTTAAAGCCCTGAAAGAGAGGAAATTTCAGCCAAGAATACTATACCCATCAAAACTATCCTTCAAGTACGAAGGAGATATAAAAACATTCACAAATACAGAAAAGATGAGAGAATCTATCATTAGAAAGCCCCCACTCCAGGAAATACTAAAGGGGGTTTTCCAACCAGATTCAAAGAACAAAACAAAACAAGACCACAAGTAACAGCTCCACCAAGAACACAATAAAACCAAATTTATACTGTGACAACAAAAGAAAAAAAGGGGGGAAAAGATGGAGATTAACAGTAGTAAAGGATGATGAAGCACAGAAATACTCATAAGATAGGGTACTACAATGAATATGGTAGGTACCCTTTTCATTACTTAATGGTAACCACCCTTGAAAAAACCACCACAAAAACACTTGACTTAAAAAAGGTAGCAACAGAGAAAAGAAGTATGGAATACAAACAAACAAAAACAAATGATAGAAAAACAAAAGACAAGAATCAAACAAGATACAAAACTAACAGAAAGCAATTTATAAAATGGCAATAGGGAACCCACAAGTGTCAATAATTACACTAAATGTAAATGGATTAAACTCACCAATAAAAAAATACAGAGTAGCAGAATAGATTAAAAAAGAAAATCCAACTGTATGCTGCCTACAAGAAACACATCTAAGCAACAAGGATAAAAACAAATTCAAAGTGAAAGGCTGGAAAACAATACTCCAAGCAAACAACACCCAAAAAAAAGCAGGTGTAGCAATACTCATATCAAATAATGCTGACTACAAGACAGAAAAAGTACTCAGAGACAAAAATGGTCATTTCATAATGATTAAGGGGACACTGAATTAAGAAGACATAACAATCCTTAATATATATGCACCAAACCAAGGAGCACCAAAATATATAAGACAGCTACTTATTGACCTTAAAACAAAAACTGACAAAAATACAATCAGACTTGGAGACCTCAATACACCGCTGATGGCTCTAGATCAGTCATCCAAACAGAGAATCAAAAAAGATATATTGGCCTTAAACGAAATACTAGAACACCTGAATATGATAGACATCTACGGGACACTTCATCCCAAAGCGACAGAGTATACATTTTTCTCCAGTGTACATGGAACATTCTCAAGAATTGACCATATGTTGGGCCACAAAGACAATATCAGCAAATTTAGAAAAATTGAAATTGTACCAAGCATATTCTCTGATCATAAAGCCTTGAAACTAGAATTCAACTGCAAAAAAGAGGGGAAAAAACCCACAAAAATGTGGAAACTAAACAACATACTTCTAAAAAATGAATGGGTCGAAGAAATAAGCGCAGAGATCAAAAGATATATACAGACAAATGAAAATGACAATACGACATATCAGAATCTCTGGGATGCAGGAAAAGCAGTAATAAGAGGAAAGTTCATATCACTTCAGGCCTATATGAACAAACAAGAGAGAGGCCAAGTAAACCACTTAACTTCACACCTTAAGGAACTAGAAAAAGAAGAGCAAAGACAACCCAAAACCAGCCGAAGAAAGGAGATAATAAAAATTAGAGCAGAAATAAAGAACAGAAAAACTATAGAAAAAAATCAATAAAACAAGGAGCTGGTTCTTTGAAAAGATCAACAAAATTGACAAACCCTTGGCAAGACTCACCAAGGAAAAAGGCACAGGACTCAAATAAATAAAATTCAAAATGAAAAAGGAGAAATCACCACAGACATCATAGATATACAAAGAATTATTGTAGAATACTATGAAAAACTATATGCCACTAAATACAACAATCTAGAAGAAATGGATAAATTCCTAGAACAATACAACCTTACTAGACTGAGTCATGAAGAAGCAGAAAGCCTAAACAGACCAATCAGCAGGGAGGAAATAGAAAAAACTATTAAAAACCTCCCCAAAAATAAAAGTCCAGGCCCAGACAGTTATACTAGTGAATTCTATCAAACATTCAAAGAAGACTTGGTTCCTATTTTACTCAAAGTCTTCCAAAAAATTGAAGAAGAAGCAATACTTCCAAACACATTTTATGAGGCCAACATAACCCTCATACCAAAACCTGGCAAGGATGGCACAAAGAAAAAAAACTACAGACCAATATCTCTAATGAACACAGATGCTAAAATACTAAACAAAATACTGGCAAATCGAATACAACAACATATTTAAAAAATAATACATCATGATCAAGTGGGATTCATCCCAGAATCTCAAGGATGGTTCAACATACGTAAAACGGTTAACGTAATACACCATATCAACAAAACAAAGAACAAAAACCACATAATCTTACCAATAGATGCAGAAAAGGCTTTTGATAAAATACAACACAATTTTATGTTTAAGACTCTCAACAAAATGAGTATAGAAGGAAAATATCTCAACATGATAAAGGCCATATATGATAAACCATCAGCCAACATCATATTAAATGGCATAAAACTGAGGACTTTTCACCTCAAATCAGGAACAAGACAGGGTTGTCCACTCTCTCCACTCTTATTTAATGTGGTACTAGAGGTTCTAGCCAGAGCAATCAGACAAGACAAAGAAATAAAAGGCATCCATATCGGAAAAGAAGAAGTAAAGGTATCACTTTTTGCTGATGATATGATCCTATACATCAAAAATCCAAAGGACTCCACAAAAAGATTACTAGAAACAATAAACCAATACAGTAAAGTCGCAGGATACAAAATTAACATACAAAAGTCCATACCTTTCTATATGCCAACAATGAAATATTAGAAAACGAACTCAAAAAAATAATCCCCTTCACGATTGCAACAAAATAAATAAAATACCTAGGAATAAACATAACAAAGAATGTAAAGGACCTATATAACAAAAACTACAAGGCATTGTTAAGAGAAATAGAAAAAGACACAATGAGATGGAAAAATATTCCTTGTTCTTGGATAGGAAGAATAAATATAATTAAAATGGCCATATTACCCAAAGCAATATATAAATTTAATGCAATTCCCATCAAAATTCCTATGACATTTTTTAAAGAAATGGAACAAAAAATCATCAGATTTATATGGAACTATAAAAAACCCCGAATAGCCAAAGCAATCCTAAGGAAAAAGAATGAAGTTGCGGGCATTATAATACCTGACTTTAAACTATATTATAGGGCCATGATAATCAAAACAGCATAGTATTGGCAGAAAAATAGACACCCAGACCAATGGAACAGAATAGAAAGCCCAGAAATAAAACCACATATATATAGTCAAATAATCTTTGATAAAGGGGCCAACAACACACAATGGAGAAAAGAAAGCCTCTTCAACAAATGGTGTTGGGAAAACTGGAAAGCCACATGCAAAAGAATGAAACTCGACTACAGCCTGTCCCCGTGTATTAAAATTAATTCAAAATGGATCAAAGACCTAAATATAAGACCTGAAACAATTAAGTACATAGAAGAAGACATAGGTACTAAACTCATGGACCTGGGTTTTAAAGAACATTTTATGAACTTGACTCCAATGGCAAGAGAAGTGAAGGCAAAGATAAATGAATGGGACTACATCAAAATAAAAAGTTTTTGCTCAGCAAGAGAAACTGATATCAAAATAAACAGACAGCCAACCAAATGGGAAATGTTATTTTCAAACAACAGCTCAGATAAGGGCCTAATATCCAAATTTTACAAAGAACTCATAAAACTCAACAACAAACAAACAAATAATCCAATAAAAAAATGGGAAGAGGACATGAACAGACACTTCTCCCAGGAAGAAATACAAATGGCCAACAGATATATGAAAAGATGCTCAGCTTCATTAGTTATTAGAGAAATGCAAATCAAAACTACAATGAGATACCACCTTACCCCTGTTAGATTAGCTATTATCAACAAGACGGGTAATAGCAAATGTTGGAGAGGCTGCGGAGAAAAGGGAACTCTCATCCACTATTGGTGGGACTGTAAAGCAGTACAACCATTATGGAGGAATGTATGGTGGTTCCTCAAAAAACTGAAAATAGAACTACCTTATGACCCAGCAATCCCTCTACTGGGTATATACCCCAAAACCTCAGAAACATTGATACATAAAGACACATGTAGCCCCATGTTCATTGCAGCACTGTTCACAGTGGCCAAGACATGGAAACAACCAAAAAGCCCTTCAATAGAAGACTGAATAAAGAAGATGTGGCACATATACACTATGGAATACTACTCAGCCATAAGAAATGATGATATCAGATCATTTACAGAAAAATGGTGGGATCTTGATAACATTATACGGAGTGAAATAAGTAAATCAGAAAAAAACAAGAACTACATGATTCCATACATTGGTGGAACATAAAAACGAGACTAAGAGACATGGACAAGAGTGTGGTGGTTACCAGGGGTGGGGGGAGGGAGGACGCAGGAGGGAAGGAGGGAGAGAGTTAGGGGGAGGGGGAGGGGCACAGAGAAAACTAGATAGAGGGTGACGGAGGACAATCTGACTCTGGGCGAGGGGTATGCAACATAATTTAATGACAAGATAACCTAGACATGTTTTCTTTGAATATATGTACCCTGATTTATTAATGTCATCCCATTAACATTAATAAAAATTTATTTAAAAAAAATAAGAGTGGTGAAAGGGGGCACCCCTGCCTTGTTCCTGATCTTAAGGGTATTGCTTTTAATTTTTGTCCATTGAGTATGATGTTGGCTGTGGGTTTTTCATAGATGGCTTTTATCATGTTGAGGTATGTTCCCTGTATTCCCGCTTTGCTGAGAGTTTTGATCATGAATGGGTGCTGGATTTTATCAAATGCTTTTTCTGCATCTATTGAAATTATCATATAGTTTTTCTCCTTCTTTTTGTTTATGTGATGAATCACATTGATTGATTTGCAAATGTTGTACCAGCCTTCCCTCCCCAGAATAAATCCCACTTGATCATGGTGTATGATTTTTCCCATATATTGTTGGATCCGGTTTGCTAATATTTTGTTGAGGATTTTAGCATCTATATTCATCAGGGATATTGGCCTATAATTTTCTTTCTTTGTGTTGTCTTTGCCTGATTTTGGAATCAGAATTATGCTTGCCTCATAAAAGGAGCTTGGAAGTCTTCCTTCCTCTTGAATTTTTTGAAATAGTTTGAGAAGAATAAGAGTTAGTTCTTTGAATATTTGGTAGAATTCAGTTGTGAAGCCATCAGGTCCCGGACTTTTCTTTGTTTTTTGTTGTGGGAGTTATTTGATAACTGTTTCGATCTCATTTGGTGCAATCGGTCTGTTTAGGTTTTCTGATTCTTCCAGATTGGTTTTTGGTAGATTATATGTTTCAAGGAATTTGTCCATTTCATCTAGGTTGTCTAGTTTTTTGGCATACAGTTCTTCATAGTATTTTCTTACAATATTTTGATTTTCTGTTGTGTCAGTTGTTATTTCTAGACTCTCATTTCTAATTTTATTTATTTGAGTCCTCTCTCTCTTTTTCTTCGTGATTCTAGTTAAAGGTTCATCAATCTTGTTTACCTTTTCAAAGAACCAGCTCCTAGTTTCATTGATCCTCTGTATTGTTTCTTTAGCCTCTATGTCATTTATTTCTGCTCTGATCTTTATTATTTCCTTCCTTCTACTACATTTGGGCTTTACTTGCTGTTTTTTTTTCTAGTTCTTTTAGATGCAGGGTTAAGTTGTTTATTTGAGCTTTTTCTAGCTTCTTAAAGTGTGCCTATAGTGTTATGAACTTCCCTCTCAGTACTGCTTTTGCTGTGTCCCATAAATTTTGAGTTGTTGTATGCTCATTGTCATTCATTTCTAGGATTTTTTTTATTTCTTCTTTAATCTCATTTTTAATCCATTTGTTATTTAACAACCTGCTATTTAGTTTTCATGTATTTGAGAATTTTTGAGCTTTTCTGTTGTGGTTCATTTCTAGTTTCATGCCGTTGTGATTGGAGAAAGTGTTTGATTTGAATTCAATCTTCTTAAATTTGTTGAGACCACTTTTGTGCCCTAACATGTGGTCTATCCTAGAGAATGTACCATGAGCACTTGAAAAGAATGTATATTCTGCTGCTTTAGGGTGAAAGGTTCTGAAGATATCTATTTAATTGAGTTGATCTAGTGTGTCTAATAAGTCTGCTGTTTCTTTGTTAATTTTCTTTCTTGAGGATCTATCTAGTGATGTTAGTGGGGTATTGAAATCCCCTACTATTATAGTATTGCTGTTGATCTCACCTTTTAAATCCATCAAAGTCTGCTTTATATATTTAGGTGCTCCTATATCAGGTGCATAGATATTTATAATAGTTATATCTTCCTGTTGGATTACTCCCTTTATCATTATGTAGTGGCCTTCTTTATCTCTTACTATAGCCTTTGTTTTAAAGTCCAATTTGTCTGATATAAGTATTGCTACCCCAGCTTTTTTTTCATTTCCATTTGCATGAAATGTTTTTTTCCATCCTTTTACCTTCAATCTATGTGTATCTTTTGTTCTAAGGTGTGTCTCTTGTAGACAGCATATGTATGGATCCTGTTTTCTTATCCACGCAGCTACCCTATGTCTTTAGATTGGATCATTTAATCCATTTACATTTAAGGTTATTATTGATATGTAGTTGTTTATTGCCATTTTATTCTTTAAAGCTGTATTCCTTTTTTGCTATATTCTTTTCCCACTTTGATCTGTTTACAACAGGCCCCTTAACATTTCCTGCAGCATTGGTTTGGTTGTAATGAATTCCTTGAGTTGTTTTTTGTCTGGGAAGCTTTTTATTTCTCCTTCGATTTTAAATGACAGCCTTGCTGGATAAAGTAGTCTTGGTTGTAGGTTCTTGTTCTGCATTAATTTGAATATTTTTTGCCATTCCTTTCTGGCCTCAAGTGTTTCTGTTGAGAAGTCAGATGTCATCCTTATGGGGGCTCCTTTGTAGGTGATAGCTTTTTTTTCTCTTGCAGCTTTTAATATTTTCTCTTTATCGCTTAGCTTTGGTATTTTAATTATAATGTGTTTTGATGTAGGTTTCTTTGGGTTTCTCTTTAATGGAGTCCTCTGTGCTTCTTGAACTTGTGAGAGTTTCTCCTGCATTAATTTAGGGAAGTTTTCAGCTATGATATGATTGAACAAAGTCTCTATCCCTTGTTCTTTTTCTTCTTCTTCAGGAACCCCTATGATGCGGATGTTATTTCTCTTCATGTTGTCACAGAGCTCTCTAAGAGTTTCCTCAGACTTTTTGAGTCTCTTTTCTTTTTACTTCTCTGCTTTCATGCCTTCATTCCAGTTGTCCTCCAACTCGCTGATTCAATCCTCAGCTCTATCTATCCTTTTTTAATTCCTTCCATTGTGGTCTTTATTTCTGATATTGTATTTGTCATCTCTGACTGATTCTTTTTTATACTTGCTATTTCTTTATTTAGGTGTTCATAATGACCATCCATTGTTGTTCTAAGATCCCTAAGCATCCTTACAATCATTATTTTGAACTCTGCATCTGGAAGTTTGATTATTTCCATATCACTCAGTTCATCTCCTGAAGGTGTCTCTTGTGGTTTCACTTGGATTGCACTTTTTTGTCTTCTCATTATGTCTATGTCTGGGTGTTTGGCTTATAGAGCTGGTTGAGTCTAGGCTTGGTGTTGTCTGCCTCCAGTTTTCAGTTGTGTTATTTCTAGGTCTTCTTGGGTTGGTATCAGCTATTATTTGTAATCCACTTTTGAATTTGGGCAGCTTTGAAGTCTTGATTTGTTTGTTTTCTTAACAGGTGATAGTCTTGTTTACTGATCTCAGCAGGGGGCTTCCTTAAAACTGTATCCAGGCATGTGGTGGGTATAACCTGAGACTCTGAAGGCCTCTTCCACCAACTAATCTCTCTGGGGGCAGGGTGTTTTCTCAGCTTCAGTAGGGGGAGGTGTATCTCAGATCTCCATGGAGACCTGAGTTACTGCCCCTCCTCCCCACTTCTTGTTTTCAGCTGCGTCTTGTTGCACTGATTGGAGCTGGAAAGATGTCTGGAGATCTCTGATCCGGAGGCAATTCAGTACTGTTTTGTGGGGAAGGATCAGTCCCTCCCCCAACTATGGCCGCCTCCAACACGAATGAGTCAGCTTTTTTTTAGGTCATTTCCTGCATTCCTTAGCCCCTCACAGTCTGTCCCTCTCTCTTTCCTTTCCACTTGGGAGATAAGCTGGTCTTTTCAACACACCTCACTCCCTGGTTGCCAGGCAAGTGGCTATGAGCAGTATTTTCTGCTCTTTTCCCTGGAGTTAGATTTCCTCTGGGCTCTCAGCCTCACCCCCTTCTGTTCCTGTAAGCAGGGGAGATTCAGGCACTCCCTACCAGGTTTGTTGTGCCTTCTTCTTTGTTCCTTGGTTTTTGAGAGCTGTTCTTGTAGTCCAGAGTTGGTTTTTCATGCTGATTTTTCCTAAATTGATTTGTATTCCAGTTTGGTGGTGAGAGCTGGGCGTCTTTGCATCCGCCTACTCTGCTGCCATCTTCAGGTCCTAAACGATCCTTTTTAATGATGAATATTTAATTTTGTCAAATACTTTTCTGCATCAATTTCTTTATTGTTAAATTTGGATATGTATCAATCTATCTTCAAGCTTACTCTTTTCTCCATCATCTATATTTTACTGAGTCCCTCCAGTGATTTTTTGGTAAATTTTGTTATTGTATTTTTCAGTTCTAAAATGTCCATTTGTTTCATTTTTATGCATTATCTATTTTCCTGCTGAGAATTTTGAAGTTTACATTCAAGAATGGTCACACTTTTTGAAATATTGTTGTAATACCTACTTGATAATTCCAACATCTGTTACCTTAGAATAGTGTCTGTTGCCTTTTTCCTTATGAATTATTGACATTTCTCTGATGTTTATATTTTGTGCAATTCTGCACTATATCCTGGATATTTTGAATATGATGAGAGTCTGGGTCCAGATTGGGAATGATTGTAGGATTACATATACAACTATCAAATTACTTTCTTGAGTTTCCTTTTCTCTATCACCATCTTGACACATCCCACTTCTCCAAAGCCAATTCCTTTTCCTGGTCTTCTGGTTAAAAACTCAAGGCTTTAGGTTGCCCTGTCTGCTACATACCTCCTGGAATTTCTACCTCACATCAAAGCAGCAGGAAGATAGTGAGAAGGCAAGAAACAGGGATTCTCCCAACCTTTTGGCCCACAGTTCCTCTGACTAGAGAAAAGGGCTCCCCCTCAGAGGTTTGGATGCCTGCTCAACCACCACTGTCCTCACCATGTGACTATCTGGGAGTGCCATATTGGTCTTCAAATGCTGGTTTTCTTCCCAAATATGCCTGCCACCATTACTTTTCAGGGTCCTCAGACAGCTGCTCCATGCATTTTCTCCAGGGTTTTTAATTTTTATATTGAGTAGAAAAGATAAGATGGAGTGTGCTTACTACATTTAAAGTGGAAGCAGAACCATTGAGCTCTAGATGCATGCCCATGGACTTGACCCCACATTGTTCAAACTGCCTGTGAGAGCAGTGGACTTCAGCTCTCCTGGTATCCACCTGGCTCTACACCCCTTCTCTCCTCATGTCCAACTCTGGTGGGGAGGGGATTGTCATGGGCCTCTTACCCTAAACTATCATCCCTCCAAACACTCAGAAAGATATCCTAGGCTGCTGTGTGTTACAGGAAGAGGCATCTCCTTACTCTTTGGTCAACATCTGCCTGAATGTCCTAATTGATAACCTGGAGAAATTGTGCTCTAAAATATCTGATGGAACACAATGCCTTCAAGAGAATTGGAGTTTCCCTGAGGATTCAACTGGTCAAATCCCTGGGACAATGACTTGGCAAGGCAAGCTGACGGACAGAATAATGAGCATGTTCTGAGGTAACCGAATTAATTTGGTCAATATTTTAACATTTTAAAAGCTAAAATCTCTACAACTGCATTTATAAAAGCTTAGCTTTCACCATCACAAACTCACTGAACTGGATGCTACTGCAGTGCCTACCGACCTCCCAACCCCAGACATCATGCAGCAATAGCTGGATCCAGCAAGACTGCCAGTGTCTCCTGTCAGACTCAGCAGGCATCACTCAAAATTCAAGACTACTACTGTTCTTTGGTCAGCTCACTAGTCTTCCCATTTAAAGTGTTTCTTCAATGTTTCTTTTCATAGTGGAGACCTGGCTAATGTTTCCACAGTGTCTACTATCTCTAATGAAAGTGGAGGTCATCAGTTACATTATTAGGCTTGCAATAGAGACATAACTTGAACTTTCAGATTAAATGTGCATGGTAGAGAATTGTTCATCAGGAATATATACCTAGGCCCATTTAAGATTAATAGCATTTAATATCACAGTGGTTAAAAGACCCCAGGGATAATATAGATTTTAGAACATCAACTCTTGGTATATACAATAATATAGGACAATTGCTGAAATATTCTATAGAGGGATTATGCATGTGGTTAAGATACTAACTATCAAAGCAGGTACAACAAGAGAAAATGGGAAGTTTCGTTTCAGTAAACTTACTTGGCATATGTGTAAGTTTGTTTTGAAATTTTTAATTTATGTACAGTGTTGGACACTGAGAGGATGGTGAGGAGAGAGCAAAATATTTCCATTACTAAGGAACTAGAGATCTTAACTCAGCCTTATGTGAAATGTAGGTTTTAAAGGTGTGTTTCAGAAAACCTTTTACTTAATAGAAATGTCTACCTTTCAAATTAAATGCAAATAAACTAATATTTTTGTTCTTTGTGTTAATCAAAAACTTGTTTACATTAAAATGGATAAAATTAAATGTTAGTGAAAATGTTCAGACACAACAAATATTTTTGTACCCAAAATTATAATGGGAAACATGTACTTAATTCCTTTCAAATGGATGGAATAAGAGGTACAAATTTCCAGTTATAAAACAAGTCACAGGGATGTAATGTGCAGCCTGAAGAATATACTCAATAATATGGTAATAATTTTTTATTGTGTCAGATGGTTTATCAGACTTATTGCAGTGATCACTTCATTAGGTAAATAAATTTTGAAAAACCATTGCACACCTGAAACATTTAGTATTGTATATTAACTATATCTTTATAAAATTTAAAAAATAAAAAAATAAAGTGGAACCAGAACCAACCTATTACTTCCAATGATTACATCCTGAGAGAATCAGCTCCAAGACAGAAAACTGAGCTCACAGGAAGAATTCTGAGTGGAATCTTCACATTCATCACTTCATCCATTCAAATTCTGCCTCAATATTTTATTACTCAAATTTTAAAAAAGTCCAGAGCATTGTTCTTATACAGTCTCAAACTTTCTTCACTGTGTAATTCAACTGGTTCTTCTATTCCCTGTATTTCTCATAAATAATCAGATAAGTCTAGATAAAAATTTTAGAGAGCAGCCCAAGATGGCTGACTTGCAGGATCAGGTGTTGGATGAAAAGATGATTCTGGATTGCCTGTAACTCCAAGAAGGTTGCTGAGGGCCAGTCAAAAGTGGTGACTCCCACTGGTCTTTGCCAGTTTCTGGCCTGTGAGTTCCAGGGCCGGTACATTCAGCGGCCAGATACAGAGCATCAGCTCAAGACCTAACAACCATAGTTAGAGTGGTATCTTAAGGAAAGGCTCCTCACACTTGACCCAGCTAAGGCATAGAAAACGTTGTCACAAACAGCAAAAAGAGCAGTAGCAGCAGACAAGTAGCCCACAGTGAATTACAAACAGCTGAAGCCATCCCAGGAAGATTTAGAAATTACACAACTGAAAGCTGGAGCCAGACAACACCAACCGTATACTCAGCTACACAAATAACATATTTTAAGGAGCAGTCTATATTGAGACAAAATGGGAAGACAGGGAAGTACAATTCAAATGAATCAACTAGAGGAATCCCCAGAAAAATAATTGAATGAAATGGAAATAACTAAGATGCCGGATGCAGAGTTTAGAATAATGATTGTGAGGATGCTCAAGGATCTTAGAGCAACCATAGATAGACAACATGAGCACCTAAACAATGAGATATCTGGCATCAAAAAGGACATTGAAATCATAAAAAAGAATCAGACAGAAATGATAAACACAATATCAGAAATGAAGACTACACTACAAGGAATGAAAAGTAGGCAGGATGAAAAAGAGGATCAAATCAGCAATTTAGAGGACAAGATAAGCAAAAGCATGGAAGCAGAACAGCAAAAGAAAAAGAGGATCAAAATGTCTGAGAAAACTCTAAGAGAGCTCTGTTACAATAGGAAGAGAAACAACATCTGCATCATAGGGGTTCCTGAAGGAGAAGAGAAAGAACAAGGGATAGAGAACCTGATTGAAGAAACCATAGCTGAAAATGTCCCAAAATTGATGCAGGGAAAAGTCACACAAGTTCAAGAAGCACAGAGAATCCCATTAAAAAGGAACTCAAATAAACCTAAACGAAGACACATCATAATTAAAAAACCAAAGCTAAGAAATAAAGAAAGAATACTAAAAGCTGCAAGAGAAAAGCAGTCAATCACCTACAAAGGAGACCCCAAAAGGATGACATCCAACTTCTCAACAAAAACACTTGAGGCAAGAAGGGAATGGCAAGAAATATTCAAATTAATGCAGAACAAGATCCTACAACCAAGACTTCTTTATCCAGCAAGGCTATCATTTAAAATAGAAGGAGAAATAAAAAGCTTCCCGTACAAAAAACAAAACACAAAACCCTCAAGGAATTTATTACAACCAAACCAATGATGTAAGAAATGTTCACGGTCCTGTTGTAAACAGAACAAGGGGGGGGGGATCTAGTAAAGAGGAATGTAGATTTAAGATTCTAGAAATGCATCCAAATTGAAAAAGAAGAAGTAAAACTATCATTATTTGCTGATGATATGATACTGTACATAGAAAACCCTAAAGTCTCAGTAAAAAAAACTACTGGACCTAATAAATGAATTCAGCAAAGTGGCAGGATATAAAATTAATATTCAAAAACCAGTGGCATTTTTATACACCAACAATGAACTGTCTAAAAGAAAAATTAAGAAAACAATCCTCTTCACTACAGCAACAACAACAAAGAAAGTACCTAGCTGTAAATTTAACCAAGGAGGTTAAAGACTTGTACTCAGAAAATTATAAAACATTGATAAGAGAAATCAAGGAACATAATCGAATCAAAAATGGGCAAAAGAAATGAATAGACACTTCAAAGAGGACATTCAGATGGCCAATAGGCAAAAGAAAAAATGTTCAACATCACTAATCATTAGAGAAATGCAAATTAAAACCACAATGAGATATCACCTCACACCAGTCAGAATGACACATTTACAAAACAAAACATAATAAGTGCTGGTGAGGATGTGGAGTAAAGGGAATCCTCCTGCACTGCTGGTGGGAATGCAGACTGGTGCAGCCACTGTGGAAAACGGTATGGAGATTCCTCAAAAAATTAAAAATGGAACTGCCTTTTGACCCAGCTATCCCACTTCTAGAAATATATACTAAGAACACCAAATCACTGATTCAAAAGAAGAAATGCACCCCCATGTTTATGGCAGCATTGTTTACAATAATGAAGATCTGGATACAGCCCAAGTGTCCTTCAGAGGACAAGCGGATTAAAAAGCTGTGGTACATATACACAATGGAATACTATGGTGCCATGAAAAAAGAAGAAAATACTACCTTTTGCAACAACATGGATGGACCTGGAAACTATTATGTTAAGTGACATAAGCCAGGCAAGAAATAAAAATATCATATGACTTCACTCATATGAGGAATCCAATGAACAATGTGAACTGAGGAACAGAATAGAGGCAGAGGAGGGATCAACAGGACCAGTGAGAAAGTGGACAGAGGGAAAGGGGATGAGAGGACTGGATCAGAGAAGGGAAAGAGCTTGGTGAAATTATATATACATAACAGCATTATAGAGAGCAGAAGAGCAAATCCTGGAGGAAAGTGGAGAGGGTGTTGGGGGAGGGGACAAGAAGGATGTTGAAGGGAATTCGGGGGTGCGGTAGGATGTATTCAGTGGGACACTTGAATCTACGTAAACACAATAAATTTAAATCAATAAAAAAATAAGAAATCAAAAAAATTTAGATTTTTGTTAAGCACTTTTGTCAAGACTACAAGGTGATCACATGTGCATCAGGAGTCACATCAGGTAGGTTGTCCCACCAACAGTGAAACTCAGTTTGACTCAAGTATAAAGGCCTATCTTTCCTTTGCAATTAGTATCTTTGATCTTTTGATACCGTGTAAACAATGTTCGTTAATTTTTTTTCTATCTAATAGTTTTTACCATCTATTGAATGTGCCCATTTTAATTACATTAAAGGTTGAAAAACTGTGATATTTCTGAATCTATCATTCCATGTACAGTTAAAAGGTGGCATTCTTCCAAGTTAGTTTATAAAGAGCTTTCCTTTCTCTATTTTTTCTTTATGGGCTTGTTTATTTATTTTTACTTAGCATGTTATAACCAATGGCACTGATTATTCTTTTCTGATGTTTAAATTATCCTAAATTTGACCAGTGGAATGTACATTCAAGTTGGCTCTATGGCTTCTGACATCGTCCCATTAGTTTTGAGTGGTTTTGTTTTGTTTCATAAAATGCCATTCCAGGAACTCCTTTCACTTTCCCTGCTCCAAATATGGAACCAGCCATTCCTCCAACGAGTTCTGCTTCCCTTTTGTGGGGAATGAAACTTAGAAACCCAAACCTCCAGGTTTTGACTATATAAAGCATGGTGACTGCTATTAGGTAACCAAACATATTTTTATCTAGAATATCTTGCAAATGACTGTACAGTGTTAAATACTGAGATCTTTTTAAAAGCTCATTTTCTTTGTAAATATACATAAATATAGAAAAGTATTCTTTCTAATGAACTAAGACAAGTCAAGAGATAAAATATTCATGTATCACTGAAGACAAATGAATTTCTAAAAGATGTGCAGCAAAAACAAACAAATAAACAAAACAAAAAGACAATCTTATATATGGAACCTCCCAAAGCAAGTTCAGCATCTGGACCTCAGCTGTATTTGAGAATTTATGTACAGTTATTACAAAAGCATGTACAATTAGGGACACATAAGAAAAAGTATAAACATGATTGTAAGTCAATTATTAAGATTAAAAGGAGAGGGAACACAACAAACATAAAAATAAAGCTGATTCAATAACTGCTATTATGCCTGACTAGTTTACAAAATAAATAGTACTCTTGGGACTTAAGGTTGGACATGAACCTATAATTACCATAGAAAATCAGAGTGGAAGACCTAGATTACTTTTGACTCTGCCCAATAGCTCAATTTTTTTCATTAGTAAAATGAAAGGGTATAAAAAAGTAAATTAAAATATCTCCTGGCTTTAATGAGCTTACAAATGTATAGTCAGATTCTGCAAATACAAGAGAGTATCTACATGGGTCTCTTCCTTTGGGGTTCTTTCTCCCCTTTTACAGGACTATAAAAAGACCTAGTCAGTACAGCAGAATCCTATCAAATTTGGAAATAATGTAAAAAAGGAATTGGAAGAGAGACTGTACTTGGAAAAAATTTTAATTTTCAAACCTAATTCTACTAAAACCATGTTTTAAAAACCACTTTTTGGGGAAATAAAACATATACTCCAAAACTGTGTCTGTGTATATAAAAATTGCTGATAAGACAGTCTATAAAGTGAGCTTAATTACTGCCATGTGAAAATTTGAATTTAAAGAATTCCTTTTTATCTTTTCTTTCTCTTTATGAAAAAGAGCACATCCTATGTCTCCTTGTAATTTTAGAAAATAGGGTCCTACACTTATTCACATTAATAACTCAAGGACTGTTTTTAAATGAAAATGCATATTGAAACTTACTCTTAAAAAAGGAATAAAGTCTAAATAAAAAAACAAAATTTATATTCCATTTTTTTTCTGCAAGGGGGGGAGAGAAAAAGACAGGTAGAGAGAGATGAGAAGCATCAACTAGTAGTTGCAGCACTTTAGTTGTTCACTGCTTCTCATATGTGCCTTGATGGGGGTGGGGGAGGCTCCAGCTGAGCCAGTGACCTCTTGCTCAATCCAGTGACCTTGGGCTCAAGCTAGTAACCTTGGGCTTCAAGCCAGCGACCTCGAGGCTCAAGCCAGTGGCCATAGGATCATGTCCATGATCCCACACTCAATTCAGCAACCCTGTACTCAAGCTGGTAAGCCTATGCTCAAGCTGGATAAGCCCACACTCATGACAATGATCTCAGAGTTTCAAACGTGGAACCTCAGTGTCTCAGGTTGACACTCTAGCATTGTGCCACCACCAGTTGGGCAATATTCCATTATTTTCACATTTTTAAAAAATGTTTGACTTTTACATTTTTTTCTATGAATTTAAAATTTTTTTATGTTTTTATAAACCTAGAGTTTAGTGGTTCTTATAAAATTTGACAAGTCAGTGCTCTTCATATTTTCATTGTTTTACCATTAGTTAGTAGTAATTAGCATATTTTCTCCAGAAGTAAAAAAATACTTTTACTCTATCAGGATTCTGTGCCTTATTTATTAGTCTTCTGATTACTCTCCTAAAAGAAATCTTGTATTTAAAAAACAAATTAAAACTCACAGGGCTTATCTCCTCTAAGAAATCTCTGGAGTGACATAGAGAAATGGCACCATGAGGAGTGATATGATAAATCTCCCCAAAATTTCAACAAGTTCTTCAACTACAGACAGAAAAATCTATCCTTGGAGTGTCTAGAAGTCCCACACTGAACACAAAGGTATGATCGAGCAAAAAATTGACTAAATATATAATCAACCCCGAAGGAAATAAGACATAGAAAGGAACACTCCACCTTTCTCACTTACCTACACAAGGGCTGCTTTCACTTGGAACTAAGAGAATAGGAACTAAGGTGGGCAAAGGGTCGGTGAATAGAGCCAGGCTGTGGCACAGATGTCCAAGCTGAGGAAAGACTGTGCTTTTGGTGACCCAGTCAACACAAGCTAACACCTGCAACAAACCCAGACAAAGATAGGCAAGTGCAGCAGTCATTAGCCCCAGGAGGTTGGCGAGCGTGGATAGTGTGCGAGAGATTTTTCCTAGTGCCCCAGGAGTGGGCGCCCATGTTACCGGACAGAAGGGAAGAATCAGAGGCCTCTGCGTAGGCTGCAACCAGAGTCTAGGTGTCGCCCCTGCACCCTGAGGAGCAGCATGCAGGGAGTGCGCAAAAGCAAAATTCCCTATGCTCAAACTTCTCCGGGTGGGCGGGGCACCTCACCCCGGCGAGAGGCAGCCGCCCTGATATCCTGGTCAGCGAGCGCATATAGTAGGTGAGAGGTTCCTCCTAGCACGCTGGGAGTGGGCACCCATGTTCCCAGACAGAGGGGCAGAGTCAGAGGCCTTTGCGTGGGCTATGACTGGAGTCTTGGTGTCACCCCTGCGCCCTGAAGAGCGGTGCACGGGGAGTGTGAAAAGGCAAAATTCCCTACGCTCGAACTTCTCTGGTTGGATGGGGCGCCTCACCCAGCCACACAAGCTAACAGACCTGGGAACGATTAGCTTAACCTACAGTTTGCTCGCCTCCCAACTGACCTATGCAACCCTAACTGACAAGATCTCTCTCAGTTCAGCGATCTAAGACAAGAGGTGTGATATTTTTTAGTGCCTTTTGCTATGCACGTATGGGTGGGGACAATTTCTAATTGGCAGAGCTTTCATACTCAGGGCTATATGTTAAAAAGAGGGATTTGGCAGCTTGTAAGACCTCCTGTTTTGCAAACAGCAATTGGGGCATCTTCTAACCAGCCAAAACAGGTTCCAAAGTGCCAAAAGCCTGGAAACAGTGGTCCCACAGAGTGCTAGGCATGCTGAACAGGCCTGGAGGCTCATAGAAAGTCACCTTGAGAGCAATTGGCTCCCAGCCCCACCTAATTATGCTGGCGGCTTTGATTGCCAGAGCTTTACCCAGAGCCCTGCATTGAGTGGGGATTTGCCAGCTCTTTGAGCCTCTTACTCTCCAGGCAGAGGCAGCAGAAACCCCATAGCTGAATCATCAGGCTGCTAATTCAGGAAGGAAAGAGTAAAAGAGAGGTTCCAGGAAAACAGACTCTCTCATTGTCGGAGCCTGCAAATGCTAACGAGCCTCGACTGCCAACAAGCATTATGGTGAAGCCTAATATATGGCATCACCATAGAGACTTATCAACTGCAAACCTCCACCTAAACATGCCACAGGGGCAGAGCCTGGGGTACAGAGTCACCGATCAGGAAGAGGGAGAGAAAAGAAAAAGTAAGAAGATAATCTCTCAAAATCAAGAAAAATCCACAGATTTTATAACCTTTCTATTTTGTTTTATTTGTTCATTTGTTTCTTTCATCTTCTTGGCTTGATTATTTTCTTCTTCTTCCACTTTGGTCATTTTATTCTCTGCCAGTCTTACTCTTTCCTCTTCTTGAACTATACTACCCATTAGTGTTACATCTCACATTTTCTTTCCTTTCTTTTTCCTTTCTTTCTATGAGGGTTGCACTCCAAAACATTTAACTCTCTCTCTCTCTCTCTCTTTGTTCTTTTTTCTTCTTTTTTTCTCCCTATATATTAGTTTCTTCTTTTCTCCTTTACTTCTCCTCTCATTCAATCCTCAATCACAAATTATTTTATTTGGAACTCAAATTTTTCTTTGTGGCACTTTGGGTGTTGTTTACTTTGCTTTTTTAACTCATTAGTAGTGTTCTCAACCCTAGCTCTCCATTTTGTCTAGTTTTTGCTCCACTAAATACAATAGTAATTTTTTCATTTTTTCCCTTTTTCCTGTTTCCCTCTTACCCCTCTCATTATATCTCTTAGTTGACCATTACTTAAAAGCAAATCATTTTATTCTTGACACAAATTTTTTCCTTTTCTGCATTTTGTTGGTCCATACCCCCTTTTCTGCCCCTTTATCACTTCTCCTCAACTTAGGCCCTCCATTATAGGGAGTTTTTGTTCTATTTAGCACAATATAATTCACAGTTCATCACAATTTTTTTCTCAAGAAGGAGGGGATAGGAGAGGAGAGGAAAAAAAAAGAAAATAATTTTTTAAACTTTTTATTCTTTATTAATTCTCATTAGTACTATCAACAAAACCACCCTCAGATACCATTAAGAAAAAGGAAATCGAATACCATGGATACAAAAGACAGAGAGGTAGCATAGATAGATGAGGAAAAATCTATGGAGAAAAAATTTAATATATTGGAAACCTTGGAGCTAAATGACAGAGAATTTAAAATAGAAATCCTAAAAATACTCAGATATATACAAGAAAACACAGAAAGGCAATTTAGGGAGCACAGAAAACAACTCAACAAACACAAAGAATATATTACCAAGAAAATTGAAACCATAAAGATAAATAAAACGGAAATGAAAAACTCAACTCACGAACTGAAAAATGAGGTCACAAGTTTAGCTAATAGGACAGGCCCGATAGAAGGTAGGATTAGTGACATAGAAAATAAGCAACTTGAGGCACAACAGAGAGAAGAAGAGAGACTCAAAAATTTTTAAAAATGAGAAAGCCCTACAGAAATTGTCTGACTCCATCAAAAAGACTAACAGAAGAATAATAGGTGTATCAGAGGGAGAAGAGAGAGAAAATGAAATGGAGAACATATTCAAACAAATAATAGATGAGAACTTCCCAAGCCTGTGGAAAGAACTAAAGCCTCAAATTCAAAAAGCAAACAAAAAACCGAGTTTTCTTAACCCCAACAAACCTACTCCAAGGCACATCATAATGAAATTGGCACAAACCAACGACAAAGAAAAAATTCTCAAGGCAGCCAGGGAAAAGAAGAGTACAACAAATAAAGGAAGGCCTATCATATTATCATCAGATTTCTTAACAGAAACTCTAAAAGCATGAAAAAAGTGGACCCCAATATTTAAAGTCCTGAAAGAGAAGAACTTTCAGCCAAGAATACTATACCCATCAAAGCTATCTTTCAAATACAACGGAGAAATAAAAACATTCACAGATACAGAAAAGATGAGGAAATTTATCATCAGAAAACCCCCACACCAGGAATTAGTAAAGGTGGTTTTCCAACCAGATTCAAAGAACAAAACAAAACAAAACCACAAGTAAAAGCTCCAGCAAGAACACAAGAAAACCAAATTTAAACTGTGACAACAAAAAAAGGGGGGAGAGGATGGAGATTAATAGCAGCAAAGGACAATGGAGTGCAGAAGTACTCACAAGATAGTGTACTACAAAGAACAGGGAAGGATCCCCTTTTATTACTTAATGGTAACCACCCTTGAAAAAACCACCACAGAAGCACGTGACTTAAAAAAGTTAGCAACAGAGGAAAAAAGTATGGAATACAAACAAACAAAAACAAAGGATAGAAAAACAAAAGAGAAGGATCAAACAAGATACAAAACTAACAGAAAGCAATTTATAAAATGGCAATAGGGAACCCACAAGTGTCAATAATTACACTAAATGTAAAGAATTAAACTCACCAATAAAAAGACACGAGTAGCAGAATGGATTAAAACAGAAAATCCAACTGTATGCTGCCTACAAGAAACTCATCTAAGCAACAAGGATAAAAACAAATTCAAAGTGAAAGGCTGAAAAACAATACTCCAAGCAAATAACATTAAAAAAAGCAGGTGTAGCAATACTCATATCTGATAATGCTGACTACAAGACAGCAAAAGTACTCAGAGACAAAAATGATCATTTCATTATGATTAAGGGGACACTGAATCAAGAAGATATAACAATTCTTAATATATATGCACCAAACCAAGGAGCACCAAATATATAAGACAGCTACTTATTGACCTGAAAAAAAAAACTAACAAAAATACAATCATAATTGGAGACCTCAATACCCTGCTGACGGCTCTAGATTGGTCATTCAAACAGAAATCAATAAAGATATATTGGCCTTAAACAAAACACTAGAGCACCTGGATATGATAGACATCTACAGGACATTTCATCTCAAAGTAACAGAATATACATTTTTCTCCACTGTACGTGGATCATCCTCAAGAATTGACCATATGTGGGGCCACAAAAATAACATCAGCAAATTCAGAAAAATCGAAATTGTATCAAGCATATTTTCTGATCATAAAGCCTTGAAACTAGAATTTAATTTCAAAAAAGAGGGAGGAAAAGCCCACAAAAATGTGGAAACTAAACAACATACATTTAAAAAATGAATGGGTCAAAAAAGAAATAAGCGCAGATATTAAAAGATATATACAGACAAATGAAAATGACAATACGACATATCAGAATCTATGGGATGCAGCAAAAGCAGTGATAAGAGGGAAGTTCATATCACTTCAGGCCTATATGAACAAACAAGAGAGAGCCCAACTGAACCACTTAACTTCACACCTTAAGGAACTGGAAAAAAAAAGAACAAAGACAACCCAAAACCTGCCGAAGAAAGGAGATAATAAAATCAAAGCAGAAATAAATGAAATAGAGAACAGAAAACTATAGAAAAAATTAATAAAACAAGAAGCTGGTTCTTTGAAAAGATCAACAAAATTGACAAACCCTTGGCAAGACTCACCAAGGAAAAAAGAGAAAGGATTCATATAAACAAAATCCAAAATGAAAGAGGAGAAATCATCACGGATATCATAGATATACAAAGAATTATTGTAGAATACTACAAAAAACTATATGCCACTAAATTCAATAATCTAGAAGAAATGGATAAATTCCTAGAACAATACAACCTTCCTAGACTGAGTCATGAAGAAGCAGAAAGCCTAAACAAACCAATTAGCAGGGAAGAAATAGAAAAAAAACATTAAAAACCTCCCCCAAAATAAAAGTCCAGGCCCAGATGGTTATACTAGTGAATTCTATCAAACATTCAAAAAAGACTTGGTTCCTATTCTACTCAAAGTCTTCCAAAAATTTGAAGAAGAAGCAATACTTCCAAACACATTTTATGAGGCCAACGTAACCCTCATACCGACACCTGGCAAGGATGGCACAAAAAAAGAAAACTACAGACCAATATCTAATGAATACAGATGCTAAAATACTTAACAAAATACTAGCAAATCAAATACAAGAACATATTAAAAAAATAATACATCATGATCAAGGGGGATTCATCCCAGAATCTCAAGGATGGTTCAACATACGTTAAACGGTTAACATAATACACCATATCAACAAAACAAAGAACAAAAACCACATGATCTTATCAATTGATGCAGAAAAGACATTCGATAAAATGTAACACAATTTTATGTTTAAGACACTCAATAAAATGGGTATAGAAGAAAAATATCTCAACATGATAAAGACCATATATGATAAACCATCAGCTAACATCATATTAAATGGCACAAAACTGAACGCTATCCCCCTTAAATCAGGAACAACACAGGGTACTTTACTCTCTACACTCTTATTTAACGTGGTGCTAGAGGTTCTAGCCAGAGCAATCAGACAAGACAAAGAAATAAAAGGCATCCATATCAGAAAAGAAGAAGTAAAGGTATCACTTTTTACAGATGATATGATCCTATACATCAAAAACCCCAAAGAATCTACAAAAAGACCACTAAAAACAATAAGCCAATACAGTAAGGTCACAGGATACAAAATTAATATACAAAAGTTCATAGCCTTTCTAATTGCCAACAATGAAACATTTGAGAATGAACTCAAAAGAATAATCCCCTTCACAATTGCAACAAAAAAAATAAAATACCTAGGAATAAACATAACAAAGAATGTAAAGGACTTATACAATGAAAACTATAAACCATTGTTAAGGGAAATCGAAAAAGATATTATGAGATGGAAGAATATTCCTTGTTCTTGGTTAGGTAGAATAAATATAATCAAGATGGCCATATTACCCAAAGCAATATACAAATTTAATGCAATTCCCATCAAAATTCCAATGACATTTTTTAAAGAAATGGAACAAAAAATAATCAGATTTATATGGAACTATAAAAAGCCCCGAATAGCCAAAGCAATCCTAAAGAAAAAGAATGAAGCTGGGGGCATTACAATACCTGACTTCAAACTATATTATAGGGCCACGACAATCAAAACAGCATGGTATTGGCAGAAAAATAGACACTCAAACCAATGGAACAGAATAGAAATCCCAGAAATAAAACCACATATATATAGTCAAATAATTTTTGATAAAGGGGCCAACAACACACAATGGAGAAAAGAAAGCCTCTTCAACAAATGGTGCTGGGAAAACTGGAAAGCCACATGCAAAAGAATGAAGCTGGACTACAGTTTGTTCCCCTGTACTAAAATTAACTCAAAATGGATCAAAGATCTAAACATAAGACCTGAAACAATAAAGTACATAGAAGAAGACATAGGTACTAAACTCATGGACCTGGGCTTTAAAGAGCATTTTATGAATTTGACTCCACAGGCAAGAGAAGTGAAAGCAAAAATTAATGAATGGGACTACTTCAGACTAAGAAGTTTTTGCTCAGCAAGAGAAACTGATAACAAGATAAACAGACAGCCAACTAATTGGGAAATGATATTTTTAAACACCTGCTCAGATAAGGGCCTAATATCCAAAACATACAAAGAACTCCTAAAACTCAACAACAAACAAACAAACAATCCAATAAAAAAATGGGAAGAGGATATGAACAGACACTTCTCCCAGGAAGAAATACAAATGGCCAACAGATATATAAAAAGATGGTCATCTTCTTTAGTTATTAAAGAAATGCAAATCAAAACTGCAATGAGATACCACCTCACACCTGTTAGATTAGCTATTATTAACAAGACAGGTAATAGCAAATGTTGGAGAGGTTGTGGAGAAAAAGGAACCCTCATTCACTGTTGGTGGGAATGTAAAGTAGTACAACCATTATGGAAGAAAGTATGGTGGTTCCTCAAAAAACTGAAAATAGAACTACCTTATGACCCAGCAATCCCTCTACTGGGTATATACCCCAAAAACTCAGAAACATTGATTCGTAAAGACACATGCAGCCCCATGTTCATTGCAGCATTGTTCACAGTGGCTAGGACATGGAAACAACCAAAAAGCCCATCAATAGATGACTGGATAAAGAAGATGTGGCACATATACACTATGGAATACTACTCAGCCATAAGAAATGATGACATCGGATCATTTATAGCAAAATGGTGGGATCTTGACAACATTATGTGGAGTGAAATAAGTAAATCAGAAAAAACCAGGAACTGCATTATTCCATACGTAGATGGGACATAAAAGTGAGACCAAGAGACATTGATAAGAGTGTGGTGGATCAGCGGTAGAGCGTCGGCCTAGCGTGCGGAAGACCCGGGTTCAATTCTGGCCAGGGCACACAGGAGAAGCGCCCATTTGCTTCTCCACCCCTCCACCGCACCTTCCTCTCTGTCTCTCTCTTCCCCTCCCGCAGCCGAGGCTCCATTGGAGCAAAGATGGCCCAGGTTCTGGGGATGGCTCCTTGGCCTCTGCCCCAGGCGCTAGAGTGGCTTTGGTCACAACATGGCGATGCCCAGGATGGGCAGAGCATCGCCCCCTGGTGGGCAGAGCATCGCCCCTGGTGGGCGTGCCGGGTGGATCCCGGTCGGGCGCATGTGGGAGTCTGTCTGACTGTCTCTCCCTGTTTCCAGCTTCAGAAAAATGCAAAAAGAAAAAAAAAGTGTGGTGGTTATGGGGGGATGGGGGAGAGGAAGAAAGAAGGGGGAGGGGGAGGGGCACAAAGAGAACTAGATAGAAGGTGACAGAGGGCAATCTTACTTTGGGTGATGGGTATGCAACATAATTGAACGACAAGATAACCTGGACATCTTATCTTTGAATATATGTATCTTGATTCACTGATGTCACCCCATTAAAAATAAATAAATAAATATAATAAAAATAATAATAATCCCCTTCACGATTGCAACAAAAAAAATAAAATACCTAGGAATAAACATAACAAAGAATGTAAAGGACCTATATGATGAAAACTACAAAACATTGTTAAGGGAAATCGAAAAAGATACAATGAGATGAAAAAATATTCCTTGTTCTTAGATAGGAAGAATAAATATAATCAAAATGGCCATATTACCCAAAGCAATATACAAATTTAATGCAATTCCCATCAAAATTCCAATGACATTTTTTTAAAAAATGGAACAAAAAATCATCAGATTTATATGGAACTATAAAAAACCCCAAATAGCCAAAGCAATCCTAAAGAAAAAGAATGAAGCTGGGGGCATTACAATACCTGACTTCAAACTATATTATAGAGCCACGACAATTAAAACAGCATGATATTGGCAGAAAAATAGACACTCAGACCAATGGAACAGAATAGAAAGTCCAGAAATAAAACCACATATATATGGTCAAATAATTTTTGATAAAGGGGCCAACAACACACAATGGAGAAAAAAGGGCTTCTTCAACAAATGGTGCTGGGAGAACTGGAAAGCCACATGCAAAAGAATGAAACTTGACTACAGTTTATCCCCTTGTACTAAAATTAATTCAAAATGGATCAAAGACCTAAATATAAGATCTGAAACAATAAAGTACATAGAAGAAGACATAGGTTCTAAACTCATGGACCTTGGTTTAAAAAGCATTTTATGAATTTGACTCCAAAGGCAAGGGAAGTGAAGGCAAAAATAAATAAATGAGACTACATCAGACTAAGAAGTTTTTGCTCAGCAAGAGAACCTGACAACAAAATAAACAGAAAGCCAACTAAATGGAAAATGATATTTTCAAACAACAGCTCAGATAAGGGTCTAATATCCAAAATATACAAAGAACTCATAAAACTCAACAACAAACAAGCAAACAATCCAATAAAAAATTGGGAAGAGGACATGAACAGACACTTCTCCCAGGAAGAAATACAAATGGCCAACAGATATATGAAAAGATGCTCATCTTCATTAGTTATTAGAGAAATACAGATCAAAACTGCAATGAGATACCACCTCACACCTGTTCGATTAGCTATTATTAACAAGACAGGTAATAGCAAATGTTGGAGAGGCTGTAAAGAAAAAGGAACCCTCATTCACTGTTGGTGGGAATGTAAAGTAGTACAACCATTATGGAAGAAAGTATGGTGGTTCCTCAAAAAACTGAAAATAGAACTACCTTATGACCCAGCAATCCCTCTACTGGGTATATACCCCAAAAACTCAGGAACATTGATACATAAAGACACATGCAGCCTCATATTCACTGCAGCATTGTTCACAGTGGCCAAGAAATGGAAACAACCAGAAAGCCCTTCAATAGATGACTGGATAAAGAAGATGTGGCACACATACACTATGGAATACTACTCAGCCATAAAAAATGATGGCATCGGATCATTTACAACAAAATGGTGGGATCTTGATAACATTATACGGAGTGAAGTAAGTAAATCAGAAAAAAACAAGAACTGCAATATTTCATATGTAGATGGGACATAAAAATGAGACTAAGGGCAATGGAGTAGGTGGACATACCAACTCCCACTTCCCAGAACCAAAGTGGATTACAAACTAATTTTCAGAACTATCATCTGGAAAAACCAACTTTGGACTAAACTAAGAGGTCTATTCAACCAAGGAACACTGAAGAAGCCAGACCAAGACTGGTAGGAAAAGCGGAAATGCGGAGAGGGTTGCCCAGCTCCCCGGAGCGAATGGCAGCCGGGAGAGACTCACCTAGCAGGATGTGAGTTTAGCAGAGCAGGGAGAGTCCTGAATCCCAAAAACAAAGCCCCAGCCTACAGCCCCAGAGCCTAGAAGAGGTGTATGGAGAGTATCTAGCTGGAAACAAGACAGGATACTTTTTCTGAGAAAGAGACTGATTTCTCAGACCCAGGATTCTTCTAAAAGGGACCACGCAGAACACCTCTCTCACAACCACACACCTGGGTCTCCAGGGGATGGGGAGAGAGGAGAGGACTAAAGTAACAGGAATCGAGTGTAATCTAGGAGGCACAGGGAGAAACATTTTGGGAGACAGACACCCTAACCCCTGGGATGAGTCACTCCCCAAATCTGAAGTGAGTATTTCCCCTAGAAACAGCAATACTAGCAAAGGGAAGCAGGACACCAGCCAAACAAGCCCTCCTGCGGCACTCAAAGCATAGTCGCTTAGAAGGAGGGAGCTTTCCAGACTACAGTAGTGAGTCTTAGGGTCTGAGCTGCAGTGCCCCCAACTACACAGCTAAGGGCTCACCCTTGGGTGGGCGGCGGCGGGACGCGAAAGGGCGGTTCTGTCGGCAAAGGTGGAAGCTGGGTGGCCAGCACTGGGCTCAGGTGTGAGATCAGTCTTGCCTGGCTGGGGAGGAAGGGGCGTACAAAAGTGGTCAAGCCCAGCTGTGGGCTGCCTGTAATCCAGCCTGTGGGAGAAGGGCGGGAACCCCAGAAGGGGTGGAGACCAGCCCTTGAGCAAGGGTGCAGGAGCACAGCCTTGCCCCACCCGCGGAACAGAGGCTTGTGGCCTGACTTTGGAGTGGAGCCAAAAGCCCAGAACAGGCAGAGTCCCGCTACTGAGCATGGGCACGCAGTCCCACCTGGCCTGTGGAGCCAAGGCTTGCAGCCGTCCCACCAGCGGGTTCCTCCTGCAAGGGCGAGGCAGAAGCCCACAAACAGGCAGAGCCACGCAGCTGAGCAAAGGTGCTCACCACTGCCCTCAGGGCAGAGCATAACACCACCCATAGGGGTGGGGTGAAGGCCAAGGTCACCAAGGCTTGTACACCCAAGCACGTGATCACAGCCACTCTGTGAAGGAAAGGCAGAAACCACAGCAACAGCCCCAGTGGGCAGGCATTGGTGACGCCCATACCCAAACACCCTAGGCAGCAACAGCAGAGGGGTGGCGGGCCTGCAGACAGACCATACCTAGGGAACAGAGGCCACACCCAGTGGACTCCAGTAGCCAAGACCTTCTTCTACACAGAGAAGTGAGAAGGCAGAGAAATGCAACACAAATGAATCAAGAGAAATCCCCAGAAAAGGACCTGAATGAATCAGATATAACAAAATTACCAGATGCAGAGTTTAAAATAACGATTGTTAGGATGCTCAAAGATATTAGAACAACAATAGATGGTCATTATGAACACCTAAATAAAGAGATAGCAAATATAAAAAAGGACATAGAAATAATAAAAAAGAATCAGTCAGAAATGACAAATACAATATCAGAAATGAAGAACACAATGGAAGGAATTAAAAGCAGGATGGATGAAGCTGAGAATCGAATCAGCGAGTTAGAGGACATGATAAATAAAGGCATGGAAGCAGAGCAGAAAAAAGAAAAGAGACTCAAAAAGCCAGAGGAAACTCTTAGAGAGCTCTGTGACAACATGAGGAGAAATAACATCCGCATCATAAGGGTTCCTGAAGAAGAAGAGAAAGAACAAGAGATAGAGACTTTGTTCAAGCATATCATAGCTGAAAACTTCCCTCAATTAAGGCAGGAAAACATCGCACATGTGTTCAGGAAGCACAGAGAACTTCATTAAAGAGAAACCCAAAGAAATCAACACCAAGACACATCATAATTAAAATACCAAAGCTAAGTGATAAAGAGAAAATATTAAAAGCTGCTAGAGAAAAAAAAGACTATCACCTACAAAGGAGCCCCCATAAGGATGACTTCCAACTTCTCAACAGAAAACTTGAGGCCAGAAGGGAATGGCAGGAAATATTCAAAGTAATGCAGAACAAGAGCCTACAACCAAGACTACTTTATCCAGCAAGGCTATCGTTTAAAATTGAAGGAGAAATAAAAAGCTTTCCAGACAAAAAAAAACTTAAGAAATTCACTACAACCAAACCAAGGCTGCAAGAAATGCTAAGGGGCCTGTTTTAAACAGATCAAAGGACAAAAAGAATATAGCAAAAGAGGAATACAATTTTAAAGAATAAAATGGCAATAAACAATTACATATCAATAATAACCTTAAATGTAAATAGATTAAATGATACGATCAAAAGACATAGGGTAGCTGTGTGGATAAGAAAACAGGACCCATACATATGCTGTCTACAAGAGACACACCTTAAAACAAAAGATACACATAGACTGAAGATAGAAGGATGGAAAAAATATTTCACGCAAATGGAAATGAAAAAATGCTGGGGTACCAATACTTATATCAGACAAAATGGACTTTAAAACAAAGGCTATAGTAAAAGATAAAGAAGGTCACTACATAATGATAAAGGGAGCAATCCAACAGGAAGATATACCCATTATAATTATCTACGCACCTAATATAGGAGCACCTAAATGTATAAAGCGGACTTTGATGGATTTAAAGGGCGAGATCAGCAACAATACTATAATAGTAGGGGATTTCAATACCCCACTAACATCACTAGATAGATCCTCAAGAAAGAAAATTAACAAAGAAACAGCAGACTTAAAGAACATACTAGATCAACTCGATTTAATAGATATCTTCAGAACCTTTCACCCTAAGGCAGCAGAATATACATTCTTTTCAAGTGCTCATGGTACATTCTCTAGGATAGACCACATGTTAGGGCACAAAAGCAGTCTCAACAAATTTTAAAAAATTGAAATCATATCGAGCACTTTCTCTGATCACAATGGCATGAAACTAAAAATGAACCACAACAGAAAAACTGAAAAATACTCAAACACTTGGAAACTAAATAGCACGTTATTAAATAACAAATGGGTAAACAATGCAATCAAAAAAAAAATTTAAAAATTCCTAGAAACAAACAATAATGAGCATACATCAACTCAAAATTTATGAGACACAGCAAAAGCAGTCTTGAGAGGGAAGTTCATAGCATTACAGGCATAACTCAAAAAGCTAGAAAAAGCTCAAATAAAATACTTGACCCTACATATAAAAGAACTAGAAAAAGTACAGCAAGTAAAGCCCAGAGCTAGTACAAGGAAGGAAATAATAAAGATCAGAGCAGAAATAAATGACATAGAGGCTAAAGAAACAATACAGAGGATCAATGAAACCAGGAGCTGGTTCTTTAAAAAGGTAAACAGGATCAATGAACCTTTAACCAGACTCACCAAGAAAAAAAGAGAGAGGACTTAAATAAATAAAATTAGGAACAAGAGTAGAGAAATAACAACTGACACAACAGAAATACAAAATGTTGTAAGAAAATACTATGAAGAACTGTATGCCAAAACACTAGACAACCTAGATGAAATGGACAAATTCCTTGAAACATATAATTTTCCAAAAATTAATCTGGAAGAATCAGAAAACCTAAACAGACCAATTACAACAAATGATATTGAAACAGTTATCAAAAAGCTTTTTCAAAAAAGAAAGGTCCTGGGCCTGATTCCTTCACAAGTGAATTCTACCAAATATTCAAAGAAAAACTAATTCCTATTCTTCTCAAGCTATTTCAAAAAATTCAAGAGGTAGGAAGACTTCCAAGCTCCTTTTATGAGGTGAGCATAATTCTGATTCCAAAACCAAGCAAAGACAACACAAAGAATGAAAATTATAGGCCAATATCCCTGATGAATTTAGGTGCTAAAGTCCTCAACAAAATATTAGCAAACTGGATCCAGCAATATATGAAAAAAATGATACACCAGGATCAAGTGGGATTTATTCTTGGGAAGCAAGGCTGGTACAATATTCTCAAATCAATCAATGTGATTCATCACATAAACAAAAGGAAGGAGAAAAACCACATGATAATTTAAATAGATGCAGAAAAAGTATTTGATAAAATCCAGTACCCATTCATGATCAAAACTCTCAGCAAAGTGGAAATACAGGGAACAGACCTCAACATGATAAAGGCCATCTATGACAAACCCACAGCCAACATTATACTCAATGGGCAAAAATTAAAAGTAATCCTCTTAAGATCAGGAACACAGCAGGGGTGCCCCCTTTCACCACTCTCATTCAACATAGTTCTGGAAGTCCTCACCACAACAATCAGACAAGAAAAAGAAATAAAAAACATCCAAATTGGAAAAGAAGAAGTAAAACTATCATTATTTGCAGATGATATGATATTGTATATAGCAAACCCTATAGTCACAGTCAAAAAACTACTAGACCTGATAAATGAATTCAGCAAGGTGGCAGGATATAAAATTAATACTCAGAAATCAGAGGCATTTTTATACACTAACAATGAACTGTCAGAAAGAGAGATTAAGGAATCAACCCCCTTTACCATTGCAACCAAAAAATATAAAGTACCTAGGAATAAACTTAACCAGGGAGATTAAAGACTTGTACTCGGAAAATTATAAAACATTGATAAAAGAAATCAGGGAAGATACAAACAAGTGGAAGCATACACCATGCTCATGGTTAGGAAAAATAAACATCATTAAAATGTCTATATTACCCAAAGCAATTTATAAATTCAATGCAATACTGATTAAAATATCAATGACTTACTTCAAAGATATAGAATACATATTTCAAAAATTTATATGGAACCGAAAAAGAACATGAATAGCCTCAGCAATCTTGAAAAGGAAGAATAAAGTGGGAGGTATCACACTTCCTGATATCAAGTTATACTATAAGGTCATTGTACTCAAAACAGCATGGTACTGGCATAAGAACAGGCATATAGATCAATGAAACAGAATTGAGAACCCAGAAATAAACCCACACCTTTATGGACAACTGATATTTGACAAAGGAGGGAAGAGCATACATTGGAGTAAAGACAGCCTCTTCAACAAATGGTGTTGGGAAAATTGGACAGCTACATGCAGAAAAATGAAACGAGATCACCAACTTACACCATTCACAAAAATAAACTCAAAATGGATAAAAGACTTAAATGTAAGTCATGAAACCATAAGCATCTGAGAAGAAAACATAGGCAGTAAGCTCTCCAACATTTCTCGCAGCAATATATTTTGCCAGTTTATCTCTATGGGCAAGTGAAATAAAAGACAGGATAAACAAATGGGATTATATCAAACAAAAAAGCTTCTGCACAGCTAAAAATGATAAGAACAGAATAAAAAGACAAACTACACAATGGGAGAATATATTTGACAATGTGTCTGATAAGGGGTTAATAACCAAAATTTATAAAGAACTTGTAAAACTTAATACCAGGAAGACAAACAATCCAATCCAAAAATGGGCAAAAGAAATGAATAGACACTTCTCCAAAGAGGACATACAGATGGCCAATAGGCATATGAAAAAATGCTCAACATCACTAGTCATTAGAGAAATGCAAATTAAAACCACAATGAGATATCACCTCACACCAGTCAGAATGGCGCTCATCAACAAAACACAGAATAAGTGCTGGGGAGGATGTGAAGAAAAGGGAACCCTCCTGCACTGCTGGTGGGAATGCAGACTGGTGCAACCACTGTGGAAAATAGTATGGAGATTTCTCATAAAATTAAAAATCAAACTGCCTTTTGACCCAGCTTTCCCACTGTTAGGAATATACCCCAAGAACACCATAACACTGTATGAAAAGAAGAAATGCACCCCCATGTTTATGGCAGCATTGTTCACAATAGTGAAGATCTGGAAACAGCCTAAGTGTCCATCAGAGGATGAGTGGATTAAAAAGCTTTGGTACATATATACTATGGAATACTACTCAGCCATAAGAAATGATGACATCAGATCATTTACAACAACATGGATGAACCTTGATAACATTATACTGAACAAAATAAGTAAATCAGAAAAAACTACGAACTATATTATTCCATACATAGATGGGACATAAAAATGAGACTCAGAGACATGGAGAAGGGTTACGGAGTGGGGGAGAGGAGAGGGAGTGGGTTGGGGGAGGGGAGGGGCACAAAGAAAACCAATTAGAAGGTGACGAAAGACAATTGGACTTCGGGTGATGGAAATGCAGCATAAGCAAATGTCAAAATAACCTAGAGCTGTTTTCTCTGAACATATGTACCCTGATTTATCAATGTCACCCCATTAAAATTAATTAAAAAAAAGAATTTGTCTCAGGGCTAATTCAGGCAGTTAGAAGAATAGTATAAGGATGCTAATTCTGCTTCTCAGGCCATATCCTGCAAAAGGGGCCCCAAGAAAATTGGCGATTTGGCTCCTCTGATTTTGCCAATTGGATTTTAAAAAATAGGTCAGGAACGCCCTAAAATGGAACTAACAATACAAGGGCATAAATTTAAAGGACTTTTAGATACTGGATCTGATGTATCTGTTATTGCTAAGCTACATTGGCCTCCTTCCTGGCCCACTCATGCAGCAGCCACAGAATTACAAGGTATAGGGCAGAGTAAATCCCCTCAACAAAGTTCTAGTTTTTTACATTGGAAAGATTAAGAAGGTCATTCTGGATTTTTGAAGCTCCCTGGATGGCCAGTTAATTTGTGGGTTAGAGATGTTTTGAAAAATATGGGAGCGTTACTTGTCAGTCCTAATGGTGATCAGGGATTTTTGCCCACTAAGGGACTAGGGAAAGAACTGCGAGGAATTCTCACCCCCATAGAAGTGGCACCCAATACCAGAAGGTGTGGATTAGGATATCAAAATTTAGCATAGGGGCCTTGGTAGCTCCTGCTACCTCAATAATGCAGTGTGCAGACCCAATTACTTGGAAATCAGATAATCCTGTATGGGTAGACCAACGGCCCCTTTCTCAGGAGAAACTTAGAGCAGCTGCTCAATTGGTACAAGAGCAGCTACAGCTTGGGCACATTGAACCATCTAATAGCCCATGGAATACACTTCCATATTTTGATCTTGTTGCCTCCTGGATTATCAAGGGGCATAGACAACCCTTACAGCTTATAGGTTTTGAGCCTCAAAATTATTGTTGTTCCTTTTTTCAAAGGATCAAAAAAATGGCTCTGGGAAACTTTCACTAAATGGCAAATCACTTTTGCAAATCAATGGACAACTTTATACTGAAACAGTCCACTTAAAATCAGCTCAAAGACTAGAATTATATGCCATTATCATGGCTTTTCAGCATTTGCTATATTCCTCCTTTAATCTATATACAGACAGTAAATATTTACTTATGGTTGTTTCCACTATAAAGACTGCTGTCTTAGGGACAAATGCTGATGAACTATTTCAGCTCTTCCTCCTTCTTCAAAGACTTGTATGTCAACATAGAGCTCCATGTTTTATAGGGCATACTCAAGTTTACTCCATGCTCCCTGGAGCTTTAGCACAAGGGAATGCCCTTGTTGATCAAGCTACCCAAAAGAAAATTATTTGGAGCAACCATGACAGATCGAGCAATTCAGTCTCATACTATTCATCACCAGAACGCTGCAGCCCTGTGTAAACAGTTTCAACTTTCTCGGGAAGCAGCATGGCAGATTGGGAAATCCTGTCCAAGGGGTCCTATACTACAGTCTGTCCCTTCATTTGGAGTTAACCCTCAAGGACTCCTACCAGGACAACTTTGACAAATGGAGGTTACTCATATACCTTCATTTGGCAAACAGCCCTATGTCCACGTTACAGTGGATACTTATTCTGGATTTATATACATAGTAACCTCTGCCTGAACAGGAGAGGCTGCTAAGCATGGTATAGCTCATTGTCTGTATGCATTTTTTTTATTATTGGATTTCCTAAACTGGTTAAAACTGACAATGCTCCTGCATATGTAGCAAAAGCATTTACTGTATTCTGTCAAACCTTTCGAATTATGGGTATTTCTTACAAGCTTTAAAGTCAAGGTATTATTAAAGTGTACCCAGAAAATATTTTAAGGTCAATTTAAAAAAATTTAAAAGGGGGGAGTCATATCCTGGAACTCCTACGGGTCTGCCATATCATGCTTTTTACTTAAAAATTTTTTAATTTTTTTTGAATGCTTATGAACAGGAAACGCCAAATCTTCTCCTGCAAACTTCTACCTTCTTTTATTTGATCCAGCTAATAACACTGTTTTGTCTTTTTCCAAATAGCTCCAGATATATGGAAAAGGTTTATATAGGCGGACGGGGATCCTCAAACCCCTCAGCGAGATCTTCTGAGCATGGCTTTTTAAGATACCAAGAGGCAGAAAAAGCCCAATAGAGATCAGGGGAACTACCAGCTTTTAGGATATGCCTTTAAAGGCTCCAGCGCCCCAAAGAAGTCTCATAGGAATCCATCTGGGTCCTGCTTCAATAGTGAAAAGGAAGGTCATTGAGCTAAAGCCTGCCAGGCTTACATGCCTTTGCTGTGAGGAAAAGGGACACTGGAAGGTAGGCTTCCCCCTTGCTCCTCTAAGGGAGGGTTCAGTCTCTTCCAGCCCTGCTCCAGCCACCTATGACCTAACCTTGCCCAGAATGCTGGGGTTTGCCACTGAAGGCTGAAGGTGCCCAGGGCCATCGGCCCCATATAAGACACTGTGGATGAGCCTAGGGTATTTCTTCCAAGAAGCAGGTAAACTGATCTCATTTGCCCAAGGGCCACTTAACTATGTCTTGTCTGAATAGTCAGGTTTTTTATTCTTCCCTCAAAGATATCTGTTGTGGATGTTGATAGTCCTATTTTCTGCTGCTTTGTTTAATATATAGTGTTTCCTTTATTCCTCCTACCTCAATGCCCCACTCATATTTCAGGCTGGGACCTACTCCTAATTTAGAGCTCTCTCTCCCCCTTTTTCCAACTTCTATTGTAAATTTACCTTTGCCACTCAGCTTAGTGTATCCCAAGGTTCTCTTATCACACGACAGTTGCAGAGCTCCAGGGAAAAGCACCCTGGTCTCATCTCTCCAGGCAGAGAACAGAGGCTCCATCTCCACACATGCTGCAGATGGCTTTTCCAGTCTACCTGAATCATTACCAGCTAGAAGCAGCGGTCATTGGGACTTGGACGTGAGCTGCAAAGTATAGAATTGTGACAATTCCAGTGCCATGCGGACTTTTCCTGGGTGTGGACTTTTTCTGGACTCCTGCTCCTTGTGATAGCTCCTAACAGACTGAACTGGAGTTGGGTTTCATTTGCAGGGATTTGGAATGGTGTTGGTGCCAACTTGGACTTGGTGAACATGTTAAGGACACTACTCTTTTATGGATTGTTGTTGTATTGGCCAAGAGTTTGCTTAAGCAGGGGTCTCAAACTCAACTCAGCATGTGGGCCACAGAGCAAGATCACAGCCATTCGGCGGGCCGCACTAGGTCTACAAAAGGCAACTGTTACGCAACACTTTTCTCACTGCAGTTGAAAACAAAAAAAAATCGGTACAAAATTGTTTGGCGGGCCGCATGCGGCCCGTGGGCCGCGAGTTTGAAACCCCTGGCTTAAAGGCTTTAATCACTGAAAAAAAAATACACACACACACACAAGACTAGATTAAGAAGATGCGGCACATATACACTATGGTATACTACTCAGCCATAAGAAATGATGACTTCAGGTCATTTACAACAAAACGGTGGGATCTTGATAACATTATATGGAGTGAAATAAGTAAATCAGAAAAAACCTAGAACTGCATGATTCCATACATTGGTGGGACATGAAAATGAGACTAAGAGACATGGACAAGAATGTGGTGGTTATGGGGGAGAGGGAAGAAGGGAGAGGGGGAGGGGGAGAGGCACAAAGAAAACTAGATAGAAGGTGACGGAGGACAATCTGACTTTGGGTGATGGGTATGCAACATAATTGATTGACAAGATAACCTGGACATGTTTTCTTTGAACATATGTACCCTGATTTATTGATGTCACCCCATTAAAATTAATAAAAATTAAAAAAAAAGAAATCTCTGATTCCATATTCCTTCCATTTATAGAGTTTTTCTTTATTGCGGACTTTCTGTGTCTACAGAGGTTTGATCTGTAACTGTAGGCTTTCCCACATTCCATACATTTATAGAATTTATCTCCAGTATGAGTTCTCTCATGTTCTGTTAGGAATGAATACTGGCTGAAAGATTTCCCATACTGACTACACTGACATGACAGGGTTTCTCTCCAGTATGAATTCTCTGATGTTTATAAAGGTTGGATTTGTACCCAAAGGCTTTCACACATTCTGCACACATACAAAGTTTCTCCCCAGTATGAATTTTACAATGTTCATTGAAGGATAAATACTGGATGAAGTTTTTCCCACATTCATTACATTGATAGGGTTTTTGTCCAGTGTGAATTTGCTGATGCTCAACAAGAGCTGAGATGCGTGTAAAAGTTCTCCTACACTCCAAACATTTACACAGCTGTTCTCCAGTATGAAGCCTCTGATGTTCAGCCAGGGATGTAAGGTGGCTGTAGCCTTTCCCACATTTCCTACATTTATAGGGTTTCTCACCCTTATGGATCCTTTGATGTCTACAAAGTTTTGCTCTACAGCTGAAAGCCTTCTCACATTTACCACATTTATAGAGTTTCTCTCCAATATGAATTCTCTGGTGTACAGTGAGGGTCGAACACTGGCTAAAGGTTTTACCACATTCCTTAAATTGATAGGGTTTCTCTCTGATATGCACTCTCAGATGATCGATAAGAGTTAAACTGCTGCTACAATATTTCTCACATTCATTACATTTGTAAGGTTTCTCTCCAGTGTGAATTCTCTGGTGGGCAAGAAGGGATGATCAATGGCTGAAATTTTTCCCACATTCATTACATTTGTAGGGTTTCTCAGCACTATGAAGTCTCTGGTGGTCAATATGATGAAGACCCTGATGGAAGCTTTTCCCACATGCTTTACAAATATGAGGTTTTTCTCCAGAATAAACTTGCAAGCACTTTATTAGATCAAAATCCTGTTTAAAGTCTTTCCCAAAAGTATAATATATATTGGGTGTCTTTTCTATAGGAATACTCTGTTGTGTCACAAGAATTATTTATAAGTAAGCCTTTCCCTAACTCAAGACTTATATGGTCTCCATCACCATAGATGGTTTTCTTGTGTGAGGCTACCATTTGCCTAAATGTTTCTTCTGTTGTTCCTGCTCTGTTCTCTCAAATTCCAAAGCTTCTCCAAACATGATGCCCCAATGACCAAACTCAGTGGATTTTTCCTTTATTATTCCCTGAGATGGTTCTTTTATTAAAATGTCCTATCTGGGAGGCAACACTTCTATTTCAGGCCAAGTCTTGAAATCTGGAATTAATTAGAAGGATTAATGCCTCCTCTGCTGGAAGAGGCAAACGTACACTGGTGGGACACTAACATTGGCAGTAATACATATAAAAGAGGTTCGATATCATTTGATCTCAAATCTGGACTTGAATCTGGAGAAAAACAGAATGGAAAGGAAAGAGATGCTAATAGGCTAAGGTGTGGTATGGGAGAACACACTAGACAAATTTACACTGAAAATTAAGAGAGCACAACTTGAGATGTAAAGGTGGGCACACAATGTATCTTGAAGAATAAGCAGTTTTCCAGTAGACAAGATGGAAGAGGTGATTTGAGCTAAAGGAATAACACACAAATGTTATAAGTATGCAGATTTTCCCAGAACATGGAGCTGAAATTCAAGTGGCCATTGATGAGACTAAAAAGGAATATGGAGATAGGCTATGAAGTAGGTTTAATGTCACATTAAAGATTTTACTTTAGCCTGACCAGGCAGTGGCACAGTGGATAGAGCGTCAGACTGGGATGCGTAGGACCCGGGTTTGAGACCCCGAGGTCACTGGCTTGAGCGCAGGCTCATCCGGCTTGAGCAGAGGCTCACCAGCTTGAGCAAGGGGTAGCTGGCTTAAGTGTGGGATCACAGACGTGTCCCCATGGTCACTGGCTTGAGCCCAAAAAACACTGGTGTGAAGCCCAATATCACTGGCTAGAGTAAGGGGTCACTTGCTCTGCTGTAGTCCCCCAGTCAAGTCACATATGAGAAAACAATCAGTGAAAAACTAAGGTGCTGCAATGAAGAATTGATGCTTCTCATCTCTCTCCCTTCCTGTCTGCCTGTCCCCATCTGTCCCTCTCTCTGTCTTTCTCTTTGTTGATGTCAATGAGGACAAGAGTAACAGACGTAAGGTCCAGTCACAAAGATAGAAGCCAAATATCACCAACCCATGTCACATGGTGAAGAGACATTATATTGGTGATAGATAGAATGTCACAGTACTGCATTCCAGCTCTCTAGCTCTGTGACTGAAGAATTTTAAAATCTCTGATACTGTTTCTTCAGATATAAAAAGAAGTTTCTACATGTGATTGCCTTTAAGTGCTCTGTCTAACCATAGTTTTATGATTTTTAAAAAAAAGGTACTAGATTAGAGTGGGCTTAGAAAAGAGGTCAGCTACCTGCAGGTCTCTGTTTGTGATATTGTTCATGCCATTCTTTTCTGCTTCTCATGCCTTCCTCCCACCTCACCTCCCAGGTAGAAGCAGTATCCAGCTTGGCTAGCTGCCTCTAATATGAGAGTCCTACATGTTTTCCAGAATATAGGGGCACCTGTTGTTGGAAGTTCTGTTAGAACACAGCCACATCTATTCATTGAAGTTGTATTTCTGGCTGCTTTTGCGCCACAGTGGCAGCAACTGGCTGCAATGGAGACCACAGGGCTCCCAAAACCAAAACATCTGCTATGTGGCCCTTTATAGGAAAAGCCTGCCAACTTCTGGACTAGAACAGCTACAGTGGTCACGCTAATGATGGCAGGCTGCATGTAACCGTGGGGATAACCACCCATCTCCAAGAAGATGGAGGGAAATGCTGAGGATCAGAGACAAGAGGAACATGGATAACACTTTTAAATATGTGACTGGTGAAAAATGATAAAGAACTCAAAATACAGATGGCAGCGGAAAGTGTAATGAACCCGGGCTGATGTCAATGGAAAGAGTGCTGTGCAGAGTCACAGGACAGAGATGGGAGAGGGGCAAGGGGATAAAGGGAGAGGGGCAAATGCAGAGGGTGTGAGAACAGACATCCAGATGGAGACCTTCCTGATGCCAAGAGGACCATCAGACCAAAGAGGCTTTTGCTAGGCAGTCCTGGACACTTGAGTGGGGGCACAGATCTCCCAGGAGTGTCTAGAGCTGCCTCCTCCTGACATCACATGCATGAGACACCCTGTGCTTGCCTCCCAGTCACTCACTTACTCACCTAGAGAGGAGTCCTGAGGAGTTTCTCTTTTCACCATGCAAGGATCTCTTTCCTGCTGCAACTGGCAGATCACCTCCAGCATTGGAAACAGCATCCCTACTCATAAGGGAAGAGATGAAGTCTGAACAGATAGCATGAAGAGTACTCTCAGAGCTGACCCACAGGGCAGATGCCTGGGGTCAGAGGAAGGGCTGGGCTTTCAGGGACAGATCTGAACCAGTACCCAGCCTGGCTGTGTTGCCTCTAACATGAGAGTCCTGTATGTTTTCCAGAATCTAGCCACTGGAGTAGGAGGAAATTCTGAGAAAGGGGGCGGGGGAGGCACGAGAAGCAGAGAAATAAAGGATGTTACAACACAAATGAACGGCAGCACCTCGAGAGGTTTGTCCTCTCCCGGGATTGCAGCAGGGGAGGGACCTGCAGACTATGAAACCCACATGGGAGCCATAGGGTGTCTCCACACAGAGGCTTCATTAGAGGCAACGTTGCCCAGCCTGTGGTGATACAGTGGATAAAGTGTTGACCTGGAATGCTGAGGCCAGTTCAAAACTCCAGGCTTCATACAACAAGCAACTACTATGAATTCATAATTCCTGCTCCTCTTCCCCTTTCTCTTTCTCCTCTCTCCAAAATCAAAATAATAAGTTAAAGGCAACCTCCTCACCAAGAGAAACCAGAGTGTGGTAGTTCTCCAGCATCCTGGTACAGGGTTCTCTGCACAGAGTCCAGGCACAGCCACCCAGCCCAGCTGAAGAGCACGGCCACATCCCTGAATGTCAGACTCCTGTAATGGCAAAGCCAGCCCTCATCTTCTTCACTGAAACACTCAGTAAGAAGATGACATGGGGATGTGTAGCAACCAATTCTGAAAATGTTCAGGATTCTACATATTTCAAATAAACTACATCTGTTGTTTTTGAAACCAACCATCACTTGAATATTTCTTCCATCTCATAGACTTCTATATATGTGACATTGACGCTTCTCCCACAGAGAAATAAGGACGGTTTCCTTCCCTTGAACCTGTATGAGAGATTACAGATGTCATGACCAGTAGAATTCAGTGGGAGTGATGCTGTGAGTTCCAAGGAGAGGTCAATACCTTCTACCTGCCAGGTCATACCTTCTACCTGGCTCCTCTGATACTCACCTTTACAACCTGGCCACCATGTTGTAAGCTCACAAAGATCACAATAGATGCTTCCTCCAAAAGCCCAAGCTAGGTCTCAGCCAAGAGCTGGCACCAACTACCAGATACATGAGTGAATGAGACTTCAGATGACTCTAGCCCCTTTAAGACTTTCAGCTAAGACCACACACTTTGTATGGGAAAGATAAGGTATTTCTGCTGGCTGTTTACATTCCTGACCCAGAGAAACTGTGAGGATTGATTGTGTCACACCCCTAAGTTTCTCACTGGTATATCATGTGTATCCTCTTGCAATTAAAAATATATTAATTGATCATTTAAAATCTCTCTAGCCCTAGCCAGGTAGCTCAGTGGCTTGGAGTGTCTTTTTTATTTTACTTTTTTTTTAAATTTATTTATTAAATTTAATGCAGTGACATTGATAAATCAGGGTACATATGTTGAAAGAAAACATCTCTAGATTATTTTGACATTTGATTGTGCTGTATACCCCTCCCCCAAAGTGAAATTGTCTTCTGTCACCTTCTATCTGGTTTTCTTGTGCCCCTCCCCTCCCCCAACCCTTCTCTCCTTCTTTGCCCCATCCCCCCTCCCCCCACCCCCCACCCCTGTTGCCATCACATTCTTGTTCATGTCTCTGAGTCTCATTTTTATGTCCCTTCTATGTATGGATTCATATAGTTCTTAGTTTTTTTCTGATTTACTTATTTCACTCCATATAATGTTATCAAGGTCCATCCATGTTATTGTAAATGATCCGATTCATCATTTCTTATGGCTGAGTAGTATTCCATAGTATATATGTACCAAAGCTTTTTAATCCACTCGTCCTCTGACGGACACGTGGGCTGTTTCCAGATCTTTGCTATTGTGAACAATGCTGCCACAAACATGGGGGTGCATATATCCTTTTGGAGCTGTTCTATGGTGTCCTTGGGGTATATTCCTAAAAGTGGGATAGCTGGATCAAAAGGCAGTTTGATTTTCAGTTTTTTGAGAAATCTCCATACTGTTTTCCACAGTGGCTGCACCAGTCTGCATTCCCACCAGCAGTGCAGGAGGGTTCCCTTTTCTCCACATTCTCGCCAGCACTTATTCTGTGTTGTTTTGTTGATGGGTGCCATTCTGGCTGGTGTGAGGTGATATCTCATTGTGGTTTTAATTTGCATTTCTCTAATGATTAGTGATGTTGAGCATTTTTTCATATGCCTATTGGCCATCTGTATGTCCTCTTTGGAGAAGTGTTTATTCATCTCTTTTGCCCATTTTTGGATTGGATTGTTTGTCTTCCTGGTGTTGAGATTTACAAATTCTTTATAAATTTTGGTTATTAACCCCTTATCAGACGTATTGTCAAATATGTTCTCCCATTGTGTAGTTTGTCTTTTTATTCGAGTGTCATTTTTATACATCAAGGTTGTGGTGGGTTCTGTCTCCAGTCAGGGCACATACAAGAATCAATCAATCAATGCATGAATGGGTGAACAACAAATCAATGCTTTTCTCTCTCTTTCTCTCTCTCAAATCAATTAAATAAATAAATAAATAAAATTGTTCTGTATTTGAAAAACCAGAAGAGATAATGAAGCAAAAATAATATTTAAAAGAATAGTGGCTGAGGGTTTTCCAAAAGTAGTGACAGACACCAGACTGTAGATCCAGGAAGCTAAGAGAATACCTACTAAGTAAAATACTAAAAAAATCTACACCTAGATATATTATATTCAAACTACAGAAAACCAAAAAAAAGAGGAAAAAATCTTAAAAGAAGACAGAAAATACCTATAAAGGAACAAGGATAAGAATTTCAGCAGATTTCCTCATTAGAAACTATGTGAATAAGGCCCTGGCCAGTTGGCTCAGCAGTAGAGCGTTGGCCTGGCGTGTGGGGGACCCGGGTTCGATTCCTGGCCAGGGCACATAGGAGAATGATAGGCCATCCCATATCCTCCTTCCTTCCCTAAATGCCTTTAAAATTACTCTCTGTCTCTCTCTTCCCCTCCCGCAGCCAAGGCTCCATTGGAGCAAAGATGGCCCGGGCCCTGGGGATGGCTCCTTGGCCTCTGCCCCAGGCGCTGGAGTGGCTCTGGTCGTGGCAGAGTGACGCCCCGGAGGGGCAGAGCATCGCCCCCTGGTGGGCAGAGCATCGCCCCTGGTGGGCGTGCCGGGTGGATCCCAGTCGGGCGCATGCGGGAGTCTGTCTGACTGTCTCTCCCCGTTTCCAGCTTCAGAAAAATACAGAAAAAAAAAAGATATATAAAAAAAAAGAAACTATGTGAATAAGAGAGTAAAATGAAATATTTAAAGTGTTTAAAGAAAAAAATCACCAATCAAGAATCTCATAGTGATAGAATCACTCAGAGTCCAAAAGACCAGTGTTACAGGCTTTATTGAGAGAAAACCTGCTAGGCTGTCTTGTAAGGGAGCACAGCCTGGTTTATGGTTGGTATAGTAATTTTAAAGGCATTTAGGGAAGGAAGGAGGATATGGGATGGCCTATCATTGATAGGAGTAGTTAGGCAGTTATGCGGAAGTTTTAGCTTAGTGCGGATTATTACCTTATATAGAAGTAGATGTCAAAGGTGATAGAACAAATGGTTGGAATTTACAAAATGGTGGGGAAAGACAAATTGAAACTTATGTTCATAGCCTGAAGAACTAAAACCTATTATTTTTTACTCTTCTTGTATAATATAAAAAAAAATTGAGAAGGCAGAAGGCAGGGTAAGGTTATAGGGGCAGTGGTCTCTCTTCTGTAACTTCTTCCTGCTGTTTAGGGGCATAGTCATAGGGGCTCGAATTTTTCTGCCCAGTGAGTGTAGGTTTCAGGGTTGGTGTGTAGAGCTAGGTAGATTTCTCCAGTTTTCTGGTTGGTGAAGGCCTGTATGTGGTTCTGTAAGAAGCTGTATGGCTCGTCTGGTCCTTTGATTGATAGAGTACTAGGAACTGAGAGAGGTTCATGGGGTGGAATTATATTGATATTTGGGGTAAGATAGATAATGGTACAGGTTTCTGTCCAATTAGTAGGGAAACACATATAGGTGTTGGTCCCACACATATAAAAAGCCCCTGATTGGGTGAGACAGGCTGAGAGGTAAACAGGGAATAGAGGAACAAGGGGTCAGTTTCATCTGTCTGTCTCTGAACTCCAGATGGTCAAGGTGGAAAAAAGTGCAGCCCCAACTAGGGGGAAGACATGGTCAGAGGTCTGCTTTGAGCATTGCAACCATGTGGAAGGGGATACTCGATAGCCTTTTTTGGCTAGGAAATTGAGGAGAGAGGTGTTTTGTAGAGATTGTTTGAAGATAGGGCTGCAAAGCAGGAAGTCATCGACGTATTGGATGAGGGAACTGTGGAGTAGGGGAAGTAGTTGGATATCTGCAGCTAAAGCTTGGCCAAAGAGATGAGAACTATCACTGAAGCCTTGGGACAGAACAGTCCAAGTTAGTTGTTGGGCATGCGTAGCATCAGGATCAGTCCATGTGAAGGCAAAGAGATTCTGACATTGTGGATCTAGAGGAATGGTGAAGAAAGCATCTTTAAGATCTAATACTGTGAAGAAGGAAGACAAGGAGGGGATTGAGGATAGGATGGTGTATGGGTTTGGAACAACTGGGGCGATGGGTGATACTGCTGAGTTAACAGCCCTGAGTTCTTGCACTAAGCGATAGGAGCCATTGGTCTTTAGAACAGGGAGTATGGGAGTATTGAAAGGGAAATTGATTAGTTTTAGTAGTCCCGCCTAGAGGAATTTCTAGATTAAGGGTTTGAGACCCTTTAGATGGGTTAGAGAAATGGAGTATTGGGGAGTAAAAGGTTAGATGTTGGGATTCTTGAGATGAATAAGGATGGGAGTGTGATGTTTGGCAACTGAGGGTTGGGAGGTGTCCCAAACTATGGGATTTCCCTCCTCTGGGGGAAGTGGAAGAGGGTTTGTGACCAAGTCTGTGTCTGCCACCAGCCAAAGGAGAATATTGGCTGAGGAACTGTTATGTGTAGTCGTCAAGGTTAGGGTAGTTCAGAATATGGAGAGGATATCTCTACCTAGTAGTGGGGCAGGACATTGTGGGATGACTAAGAAGCGGTGAGTGACTTGTATGTCTCTATAGTGCACAGGAGGGGGTGAGTTATTAAAAGATTAGTTTTAATTCCCGAGACTCCAATGATTGTTGTGTTGGAGATGGTAAGAGGGCCAGAAAATTCAGGGAGGGTAAAAAAGGGGCCCTGGTGTCCACAAGAAAGGAGATAGGCTTACCTGCCACACAAAGTTTTACCCTGGGCTCATGGAGTGTGATGAGTACTGGGGCCAGCTGCCCAGGACCCCTTCAATCTTCAGTCACCAGTCCCAGAAAATCTGTCAGAGATCTGGGTGTGGGATTTAATATGGGGAGTTTTGTTCCAGTTCCCCTTTGGTGGCTGGGGCAATCTACCCCCAATGTCCCTCAAGGTGACAGTGATAACAGGGACCTGGAGGAGGTCAGGGATTAGGGCACTGCTTAGCTCAATGGCCATGTTGTCTGCATTTAAAGCAGGCCCTGGTGGGTCTGAAGAAGTTCCAGAACTCCCCTTTTGAGGGGTTTTTGAGCCCACTGGAAGGTGTCCCTGGAGGGCCTTTGCTAGCATAAGGTAGTTTTCCTGATCTCTCCTCTTCTGGTCCTCCCTTTCCTGTTCCTCCTGGTTGTGAAATATTTTAAACGCAAGGTTTAGGAGATCCCTTTGGGGTGTTTCTGGCCCATCCTCCAACTTTTTAACTTTTTTCTGAATGTCTGGGGCAGATTGAGATATGAAGTGGAAGTGTAAGAGAACCGTGCCAGCCGGGGTTGTTGGGTCTACTCTAGAATATTTTTGGAGGGCCTGGGAGAGGCATTCAAGTAATTCTCCAGGGTTTTCTTGAACGCACTGGACAATTTCCTTGATTTTGTCATAGTTTACAGCCTTATTCGCTAATATGTTTAATGCTTGGAGGAGGTAATCAATCATAAGGTTTCTAGCTGTCCAATTTTGGTGGTCTGTTTGGTAGCTCCAATTAGGGTCTGTGTTAGGAACTGCGGTGGTATCTATGGGATTAGCATTATTTCTAGTATGGGCCTCATCTGCGATTTGTTGGGCAGTAGTCCAGACTCAGTCCTTATTGGAGGGAGTGAGGGAAGAGGTTAGAATTATGTAGAGATCGTACCATGTGAGGTCATAAGATTATATAAGGTATAGTGGTACCTAGAGATACGAGCAGACCAACATATGAATTTTTAAGATACAAGCTGTGACTTGGTCCATATTTTTGTTCGAGATCTGAGTGAAATTCTGAGATACAAGTTGTGATTCGGGAAGCTGCTGCTAGTTGGCACATTGATGCATGGGTCCAGTATCGGCAGCACAACACCAGCATCTCGTTCTTTCTCACGTGTTACCTGCAGAATCAAGTTGAATCTTGTGCGCTGTACTCATTCTTGCATCATTTTTGCATTTCTTACTAACTTTTTTTGTGTGCTATCATGGGGCCAAAGAAAGCGAATGATGAGAAGAAGAGAATGATGTCAATAGAAGTAAAGCAAGACATAATAGAAAAACATGAGCATGGTGTACGAGTGATTGAACTGGCAAGGCTGTACAACCGCAATACATCTACAATTTGTACCATCCTTAAACAAAAGGATGCCATCAAAAGTGCAAAACTATGTGAAAGGAACTACAATTCTGTCCCAATTAAGAACAAATATCCATGAAGAAATGGAGAAGCTTCTGTTGGTGTGGGTGAAAGAGAAAGACTTGGCAGGAGATACAGTGATGGAGACTGTAATATGCAAAAAGGCACATATTATTTAGGCAACTTGAAGAAGAAAGAACCATCAACCTCAAAAGAGGCAGCAGAAGATACATTTAAGGCAAGTCACGGCTGGTTTGAAAATTTCAAGAAGAGATCTGGCATCCACTCGGTAGTGAGGCATGGTGAAGCTGCAAGTGCTGACATTAAGGCAGCTGAGGAGTACACCACAAATTTTGCTGTGCTTATTGCAAAGGAAGGCTACATCCCCCAAGTGTTCAACTGTGGCAAAACAGGATTGTTTGGAAAAAAATGCCCCAGAAGAATTTCATCACCGCAGAGGAGAAGAAGCTGCCAGGCCATAAACCCATGAAGGACCATCTGACCCTTGCATTGTGTGCAAATGCTAGCGGTGACTGTAAAGTAAAGCCACTGCTAGTGTATCATTCCAAAAATCCTCGAGTCTTTAAGACTCACTAGATTCTTAAAAAAAACTGCAGGTTATGTGGCATTCTAATGCTAGGGCATGGGTTATGCAGCAGTTTTTTATTGAATGGGTAAATCTCGTCTTTGGTCCTGCAGTAAAGAAATACCTTCAAGAAAATAAACTCTCGATGAAAGCATTACTAATCTTTGAAAATGCTCCAGCCCACCCACCTGATCTTGAAGATGACATTCTTGATGAGTTTAAATTCACGAAAGTCCTCTACCTCCCACCCAACATGACTTTAATCTTGCAACCTATGGATCAGCAGGTCATTTCCAACTTTAAAAAGCTTTACACAAAGCACTTGTTCCACCGCTGCTTTGAGGTGACTGAGAATACAAATCTGACCCTTCAAGAGTTTTGGAAAGATCACTACATTGTGATATGTTTACGCATTATTGACTTGGCATGGCAAGAGGTTATAAGAAGAACCTTGAACTCAGCATGGAAAAAGTTATGGCCTGATGTTGCAGACAGGGACTTCGAAGGATTTGAACCAGAAACCGAGACCAAGGCAGAAGCATTGGAGGAGATTGTGTCACTCAAAAAGTCAATGGGTCTGGAGGTAGATGAGGGTGACATAAACAAGCTCGTCGAGGAACATGAGGAGGAACTCTCAACTGAGGAGTTGACGGAGCTACAGATGATGCAACATATGGAGCTTCTGCAAGAGATTAGTAGTGAGGAGGAGGTAGAGTCGGAGGAAGTGATTTCTACAAGTGAAATTAAAGACATGCTGGCAATGTGGGAGAAGCTTTCAAGTTTCATTGGAAATACCCAGAAAAAGTTTCAACTGGTCGTGCTTCAGCACTTTTTAATGACACTTGTTTGTTACATTTCCATAACATTTTAAAAGGCAGGTAAAAGCAAACCTCTTTGGATAGATTTTTATTCAAAAGTCCTGCAAGTGAAAGTGCTGAAAGTGCAGCCAAAAAGGCAAAAACAGGTGATGATTAAATGAAAAATATTTAATGTTAAGCTTAGGTTAAATTTAAAGTTAAGAAAGTGCATTTTGCCTGACCAGGTGGTGGTGCAGTGAATAGAGCGTTGGACTGGGATGCAAAGGACCCAGGTTCAAGACCCCGAGGTTGCCAACTTGAGCGTAGGCTCATCTGGTTTGAGCAAAAGCCCACCAGCTTGAACCCAAGGTTGCTGGCTCCAGCAAGGGGTTACTCCATCTGCTGAAGGCCTGCAGTCAAGGCACATATGAGAGGGCAATCAATGAACAACTAAGGTGTTGCAACGCGCAATGAAAAACTAATGATTGATGCTTCTCATCTCTCTCCGTTCCTGTCTATCTGTCCCTCTCTCTGACTCTTCTCTGTCTCTGTAAAATAAATTAAAAAAAGTGCATTTTTTTACAATTAAGTTTTTGTGGTTTCATTTTCAGTAAAGAAAATGCAGTTTTAGTTTTGGTTAAAATAAAGAAAATGCAGTTTTAGTTTACATTTAGTGTTAAGAAAGTGCAGTTTTAGTTTATGTGTCTACAGTGCCTGCATCTCTTCCTCCTTCCCTCCTCCTCCACCACTCCCCTTCGTTAGCCACACTCGTCTGTCTCCAAGGTAAGAATACAGTACTAAATAACAGTTTATTCTTTTATTTCATTTATTTTGTTATGCATTGATAAAGTATACATGTGTGTTTCTTAATTTAAGACATGTCTTTTTTCATAATTTAGGATGATTTGGGGATGTTTCACAGGGCTGGAATGGATTAAATCTATTTCAGTTATTTTAAATGGGAGAAATTTGTTTGACATACAAGTTGACTGACTTACGAGCTCAGTTACAGAACGAATTAAACTTGTATCTCAAGGTGCCACTGTATTTGAATTCTTTTATGTAAATGTCTGGGTCAGAGGAAAAGGAGCCTAAATGGCATTCAATTTGGGATAAGTCAGTTAGAGAGACAGGGATGGAGACTCCAACGATGCCTTCCACCCCCACCATCTCACGTAGGGGATAGAGACCAGCTAGGTGTGGGGTTTGGGAGGAGAATTGTGGATGAGGCTGATCACGAGGTCGAGGGCGGAGGTTAGGAGGGGAAAGCAGAGAGGAGGGGGACGTTGGGGAGTTGTTTCAGGCTCTATGTCAGTGTTATATGGGGAGGAGGTTGAGGTGCTGGTGGTAGCACCACGTGGTCAGAGGGGTCACAAAGATCAGAACTTAGATGAGAGTTTGGGGAGGACAGGGGAGAAGAGGTTGTTGCTAAAAGTATTTGGTAGGTCGAGCAAGAGGAACAGAGGGAAGGTCAAGATCGGAAAAAGAAGAAAACCTGCACATTGGGAATTTCTGAGGCCTTCCCTGTCTGGTGGCAAAAATTGAGATCTTTGAGTGTACTGTAATCTAAAGTACCATTTTCTGTCCATTGGGAACCATTGTCTAGTTCATATTGGGGCCACACGGTATTGCAAAAGAAAATGAGTTTCTTTGGTTTAAGGTCTGAAAGACTTAATCTAGAGAGATTTTTGAGTCAGCAACCTAAGGGGGTGGTGGTTTGGATTGGGAGGTCCCCATGGTAGGTAAAGGACATAGACAGGAGTCAGGGAGGAAGGAGGAGTGTCCCCCTTCTTCCTCTTCCAACCCTAGGTAAAGGAAGGGGAAGAACTGTCGGGGTCATCACCCATAAGAATTCAATCCCAGTGAGTAGGAAGTTTCTTGGCCAGGCACCTGGGCTTTCAAAAATATTAGTCCGAGTAGACAAAAAAAACCCAGGTCTACCTCCCCAGATTTTTAGGGTAAAAAATTTGGAAAAGCGCCTAACAGAGGAAGGGAGGTGAAGAAAGATCTCTAATCTGGTCTGGCAAGGGTTCAGAACAGGGTCACGGAGCTGGCCAATCTACCCTCACTTCCAGGACGAAGCAGAATCAGGGAGTAAACCCAGAACGAGCTGCCGCTATCCACTGCTTCCTTGGTAGTAAGTTTGGGTGAGAGCTGGGGGATCGTCCAGGCAACCAGAGCCGTGTCCTGAGTTTCAGCACCAAATGATAGAATCAGTCGGAGTCTGAAAGACCAGTGTTACAGGCTTTATTGAGAGAAAACCTGCTAGACTGTCTGTCTTGTAAGGGAGCACAGCCTGGTTTATGGTTTGTACAGCAATTTTAAAGGTATTTAGAGGAGGAAGGAGGATATGGGATGGCCTATCTTTGATAGGAGTTAGTTAGGCAGTTATGCAGAAGTTTTAGCTTAGTGCAGATTCTTACCTTATATAGAAGTAGATGTCAAAAGGTGATAGAGTAGAAAAAATGGTTGGAATTTACAAAATGGTGGGGAAAGACAAATTGAAACTTAAAGAAAGGAAACTTACGTTTGTAGCCTGAAGAACTGAAACCTATTACATAGGCAGTGAAATTATCCTTCAAAAGGGATGAGAAATAAAGACTTTCTCAACCAAAAAATCCAGCAGGCCTGCCCTGTAAGAAATGGCAAAAGAAGTTCTTTAGGAAGAAGTAAAATAACAGAAGTCAAAAACTTGAATCTATATAAAAGAAGAGCAACAAGGAAGGAATAAGTGAAGATAAAGTAAAATGTTTGATTTTCTTGTTCTTAATTGAGCTAAAAGATAACTGTTTGCATAAAGTAATAACAGCAATGAACTGGGCAATTATAGCATGTGCTGACTGACACAAATGACAGCAATGTTGAAAGGGATGTGTGGGAGGAATTGGGGTTATTCTTCATAAGGTACCTGTACTACCCCCCAAGTAGTATAGTGTTATCTAAAAGTGAAATTAGATTAGTTATACATTTATATTGCAAACTGTGGGGCAACCATACTTTTTTTCCCCTTCTTCTTTTCCTAGTGAGAGCAGGGGAGTTAGAGAGACAGACTCCCACATATGCCCCAACTGGGATTTACCCGGCAACCCTGTCTGGGGCTAATGCTCTGACCATCTGGAGCCTGCTCAAAACCAAGTTATTTTTAGCACCTGAGGCAGAAGCTCCAAGGAGTCATTGTCAGTGCCCGGGGCCAATGTGCTTAAACCAATTGAGCCATGGTTATGGGAGAAAAGAGACATAGAGAGAGAAGAGAAAGGGGAAGGGGTGGAGAAGCAGATGTTTGCTTCTCCTGCATGCCCTGACCAGGAATCAAACCTGAGACATTCACATGCTGGGCTGACACTCTACCACTGAGCAACCTGGTCAGGGCCCATACATTTTTTTTAAAAGAAGCATAATGGATATGTTCAGATAGTAGAAAGATCTGTGGTGGCAGGAGGTTTGAATGGGGTATGGGAAAGTAGGTAAATAGGTAAAGCAAAAGGGATTTTTTAGGGCAGTGAAACTATTCCATATGATGTTGTACTGGTGGATACATGACAGAATGCATTTTTCAAGGCCATAGAAATTTACAACATAAAGAGTGAAATTTACAGAAACAAATTTTAGAAAAACCATTTAGGATGTCAGGGGATCCCAGAATAGAATGAAGAATGTGACAAGACAATCTAAATATAATGAACATGTATGACACACCTTATGAAGGAAGGAGTGGAAAGGGAGGCTGACCTAAGTATCTTTGAAAAGCAGTGGAGTCTGTAATACAAAGACAAAAGGAGCTGCACATGTGACTTGTGTTCTGGTTAACAAAGTAGTTTCCCATGAAGGCATGAGTTAAGGATGCAGACATCACTACACATGAATACTGGAACCAAATGGCTGAAGTTAAGAGTCAGTGATGGCAGATGGTGGGAGCCAGGTCTCTCCCTGCTAGAGTGGGAGGTTATAGATGAGCAAGCAGAGGAAGCTAGAATAACCCATGTGGGGACATCCATATGAAAGCAGTGACTACAGACACAGACGGTCACATAGAAAAATACATATAAACATACATATGGATGGTTACATATAGAAATATTTACATACACCTGTGCATGCTAAGAAAGATAATATACACATGTATTTCTTTGCTCTGTCAGCTTACAGGGTCTAAAAGCAAAAATACCCCAGGAGCAGTAAGTAAACCTGAGACCCAGATCTTGCCTTCTAATACCATTCTCCAGGAAAAGAAACCAGGGCTATTTGGTAAAATAGCTGATTCACATACGTGGCCAAAGAATATGCAAAATGAACCTAGGACATGTTTTACTGACAAAAGAAAGGAAGTACTCTAAAAACAGAACAAAACATGCATGTTGATGGAGGCATGTCCACGGTACAAAGGAACACACTGGACAAGCTCCCAACAGTCAGAGATGAAACAGTATGAGCAACAAAATAAAGTAGCATTCAATTATAAGCTCAAATATAAAATAAGGATCTGTGAGACCATACTGATATTAATAAATGGGGGAGAAGTGAGAATCTTCCATGTAGAATTCCAAACAATTTATGTTGATTTTCTGCCTTCCATGATGTGGAGCATAATTCTCTACTCCCTATAAGTGGGCTGAACAGTGATTTCCTGCCAAAGAGGAAGCATGGGAAGGCAGAAATGAGAAAGTAACATTGAGTTGAGAAAGCTGGCAAGCATACCTCACCCAGGTGATCAAGGTCAACACCAACAGAGATACAGTCATGTTTATCAGTATGTAATTTTGATGACGTGCCACAAACCAGTGCAGCTAGTAATTCCAAGTCCTGAGTGAGAACGGCGTAGAATTAAGAAAATAGGCTTACAGTAAAAGGATAGGCTCGAGAGGACTCTTTGAAACACAAGAGATAGCTTGTAAAAAGCAAAACTCCAGGCCCTGGCCGGTTGGCTCAGCAGTAGAGCGTCGGCCTAGCGTGCGGAGGACCCAGGTTCGATTCCCGGCCAGGGCACACAGGAGAAGCGCCCATTTGCTTCTCCACCCCTCTGCCGCGCCTTCCTCTCTGTCTCTCTCTTCCCCTCCCGCAGCCAAGGCTCCATTGGAGCAAAGATGGCACGGGCACTGGGAATGGCTCTGTGGCCTCTGCCTCAGGCGCTAGAGTGGCTCTGGTCGCAACATGGCGACGCCCAGGATGGGTAGAGCATCACCCCCTGGTGGGCAGAGCCTCGCCCCTGGTGGGCGTGCCGGGTGGATCCCAGTCGGGCGCATGCGGGAGTCTGTCTGACTGTCTCTCCCTGTTTCCAGCTTCAGAAAAATGCAAAAAAAAAAAAAAAAAAAAAAAAGCAAAACTCCATTCCCCCAACCTGCTTTATTTAGAAGGCAAAGTAAGGCCACTAACAAATCAAAGAGATCAATAAAGCAAAGTCACATTTCCAAGGCATCGCAAGAATTCTCCCAAGTGCAGAAAACCCCCACCACACATAACATCTTAATTCACAAGACAAAGGATAAAAGAAACTTGCCTCCAGTCTTTCTGAGGGGAATGGGGTGTAGGATGAATATAAACAATCCAGCACCATAGCAAAATTGCTTTTAGCAACTTCACAGAACAAGTGAGGTGGGGGGTTGGGCAGACTGTCAGCTTACTGACAGTTCCCTACACCTCTGTCCCCCAAAAATCTAAACTGAAAAAACACTGTGGGCTTTCACTCCCCAACATAGCCTACTTTTCTAATTTTTAACTTCAATTCGTGTGCTGTGATTTATACTCGTCTGATTTCCCATGTTCCGATTTGGAGGCAGACCAGAAAAATATAAAATAAACACAAAATTTGGCCCTGGCCGGTTGGCTCAGTGGTAGAGCGTCGGCCTGGCGTGTGGGGGACCCAGGTTCGATTCCCGGAAAGGGCACACAGAAGTGCCCATTTGCTTCTCCACCCCCCGCCCCCTCCTTCCTCTCTGTCTCTCTCTTCCCCTCCCGCAGCCAAGGCTCCATTGGAGCAAAGATGGCCCGGGCGCTGGGAATGGCTCCTTGGCCTCTGCCCCAGGTGCTAGAGTGGCTCTGGTCACGGCAGAGAGATGCCCTGGAGGGGCAGAGCATCGCCCCCTGGTGGGCAGAGTGTCGCCCCTGGTGAGCGTGCTGGGTGGATCCCGGTCGGGCGCATGCGGGAGTCTGTCTGTCTCTCCCCGTTTCCAGCTTCAGAAAAATACAAAAAATAAAAAATAAAATAAATAAATAAATAAACAAACAAACAAACACAAAATTAAAATAGCCAATGCTAACAGATACAAAAACAATGCAATGAAGGGATTAAAGCCTTTTTAGATTATCAAGCAAATTCTTAGCTAATACAGCAGGATTTAAAATAGAATCTTTGCAGTTCTGAATGTCCTTAATATGTTAATATAATTTCAACAAGTCCATGTCGACATCATCAATGCTCCACATTATCTGTAAATGCAACCTAACCCCACTTCAGTCTGAGAACTGTCCTAAGGAGCAGGAGTCACACACATTCAGAAAAAGTCCGCATGACATTGGAACTGTTGTCACAGTTCCATACTCTACAGCTAGCGTCCAAGTCCCAATGGTCACTGCTTCTAGCACATTAAGCTTTTGTCTCAAGCTTAATGTCAATACTGGATTTCTAGCAATGATGCAAATAGACTGGAAGGGCCATCTGCAGCATGTATGGAGACAGAGCTTCTGTTCCCTTTAACCTAGAAAGATGAAACTAGATGGCCTTTCCCTGGAGTTTTGAAGCTGTGGGGTGGTGAGGAGAACCTTGGGATTCACTATGCTGGGTGGAAAAGGTAAATTCATAACAGAAGTGGGCAAAAAGGAGAGAGGAGGGCTCTGAATTTGGAGAGTAGGTCCCAGCCTAAAATAGGCATAGGGCATCAAGGTAGAAGGAGAAAAGAGTGTGTAAAGGAGACACTATGTATATAGCAAGGCAGTGGATCTGTGGCAAACAGGAGGAAAATAAGACCATCAACATCCACAACAGAGATCTTTGAGGGATGAGCAGAACCCAAATATTTGGGCAAGGCAGAGTAAGTGGCCCTCATGTATATAAGAAATTAGATCACCTTACCTGCTACTTGGATGATTACCCTAGGCTCATCTATGGTGACTTGAGATGGGGCTGATGGCCCTGGGTACCTTTAGTCTTCAGTGGCAAGTCCCAGCAGACTGGGCAAGGTTAGGTCAGAGGTGGCTGGGGTAGGGCTGGAAGAGACTGAACCCTCCCATGGAGGAGCGAGGAGGCAGCCTTCCTTCCAGTGTCCCTTTTTCCCATAGCAAGGGCATGGTCCTGGCAGGGACCAAGAAGCCAGGCAGGCTTTAGCCCAATGACCTTCTTTTCCACTCTTGAAGCAGGGCCCTGATGGAGTCTTATGAGGCCCCGATGGGGAGTGGAGCCTTTAAGGGTTTACACCAAGAGCTGGTATTTTGCCTGATCATGTTGGGCTCTAATTGCCTTTTCTGTTCCTCTTGGTCATTATAGACCAATGCTCAGCATTAAAAGCCATGCTCAAGAGATCTCGAGAGGTTTGAGGATCCTCCTCTGCCTATTATAGACATTTTTCCATATATCTTGAGCTGATTGGAAAAAGACAGGACAGCGTTACCAGCTGGATCAAATAAAGGAGGGTGGGAATTTGCAGCAGAAAGAGGTTTGGAGTGTGCTAAGAGGATTTGATAGATGGAACAGGTTTGACAGAGAAAGGGATAAGAGCAGAGTAAAATAAGCCTTATACAATTGCTCTTGTGAAGTAAGTCTCTCATCCTGGCTCATGGTGTCTCACCAAACATTCAGGAACCCACTGAGGAGTCTCAGCAGACCTAGGAAAAACATACACATATCCTTGGTCCCATAGGAGAACAGGGTCTGGCCCTTGCCAGATTCCTGTGAGTGGGTCCCTCCACCAAACTTCAGGGAAGGCTTTCCTTGTAGGATTCCAGTTTCTCAGCTGTTGAATGGCCCTATATATCAGCATTCAAAATGTTTTAAAGTAAAAAGCATGATAAAGATGATTTGCAAGAGTTCCAGGATATGACTCCCCCTTTTTATATTTTATAATTAACCTTTAAGCAGTTGCTGGGCACACTTTATAATGCCTTGACCCTAAGGATTGTAGGAAACACCTGTCCTCATGTTAATTCCAAAAGTCTGACAAAATATAGTAAATGCTTTTCTAAGTAACACTCCCATATTTTTCAAAACATTTCTACTCCATTAATTAAAAGGCAATCTAGAAGGCACATAAATCTGAAAAAATCCAGTATGACCTTCATTATCTTCCCATTGTAAAAAACAAAACAAAAACTTAAAACCTTTGTTAGGGAAATCCACCCTGCCCCAAGCCTCAAAGCACACTGACTGCTTCATGAATGAGTCAAGAGAAAATAAATAAATAAATAAAACCTAATGTTGCTTAGCAATAACTGATACATCAGCTCAACCAAATTAGAAAGTCTTTAGAATCCACATTCCATTGAATTTAAATTTAAATTAGTGTGCCTTACAAGTTTCAATTAAAAAAATAAATGAAGGGATGAAACCATTTTATTTTTTCAATATTAGAACTGGCATTTCCGATTTTTGCATGCAAGAACTTAATACAGGCCTTAATAAGAAACATATTGTAGACAACATTAAACAAACACTAAACAGAAACAAAAATCTGACAAACCAGAGAAACCTGGGATTTCAGAGTACAACCAGATTAGAAATATGCCTACCTGATCTTAGGGCATTTTTTGAGAGGGACTAAAGATGAATGAGACTAATCAAAACTTTCTCAAGAAAAATCTCGGTGGCCACAAAAAAATTTTGTAGACAGATCCACCTTGGCTCCCCCGTCCAAATTTCCAGGCAAAGAATAGGAAAGAAACAAAATGATAAGTCAGAGGGTTGTAGCTAAAACATTAAAGAAAATCTGACTATAACATGAAAAGCTGTAACTTTCCTAATTACCTGAGTCTCCCATTCATTCTCAAATTCTAATAGCTGCTGCAACTGGCAGTTCAGGTTCATTATGCTGAGATTTCTCTACCTCAATTTTAGCTGAGCAGTAAACAAAGTTGACAGGGCCTAGAAAGTCTCCTTTGTCCGTTTCCCTGAATCACATGTCCTTCAGCAGTATACTTAGATTCACATTCATTTGCCCAATGTTTCATTCTCCCACAGTATGGACAGAAGCTAGGAGCTTTAAGAGCTAGCTTCCCTTGAAGGAGAAGCTGAGACTGACATCTGGGGGAAGTAGGGCAATTTCTAGCAAAATGTCCTAAACCCTCACATTTGAAACAAGATCCATGAGCAGAAATACTTCCCTGACCTTCCTTCTTTTGTTTGTTCTGCTGTTTATCAAAGTATTGTCCTGAAGGCCTCCCCCCTGAAACATTGAGGCAATTGCCAGACCTTGCATATATGAGGGCCCAATATCAGCACATATTCTTATGTAATCCCCTATATCTCGAGCCTGATCTAAAGTTTGTTGGAGCAGGAATCTCCAAAGGTCTGAGACAAAGACCTTATCAGGAGATCCTGGGAGCAACCTGATAAGTATAAGAAAGAGCAGAAGGCGGCAGAGGCACAAAGGCTAAAACAGCCATAACTGTGACACTCTCATTTCCCAAGTCATCTTCAGACTTCCAGGTGTTCTCAAATTTACATCCCTCCATTTCTAGCTTACTCTGATTAAACAACAGCTTCTCCTCAAATAAAAACATTTATACAAAAAGAAAAACGTCCCTTACTTTTGACCCTGTCTCATAATTTATTACTCCTGATTATACTCTCCCCCAAAACTCTACTCAAAAAATTTTATTTACTGCACGCACTTGGGGAGTTCTGTCACCTGCCTTCAGTTTAGTTTTCCCTTTCTCAGGTCCCTGTTTGGGTGCCACTTGCTGTGAACCAGTGCAACTAGTAATTCCAGGTCCTCAGTGGGAATGGCACGAAATTAAGAAAATAGGCTTAGAGAAAATGGAGAGGTCTCTTTGAAACACAAGAGATAGCTAGCTTGCAAAAAGCAAAACTCCATTCCCCAACCTGCTTTATTTGGAAGGCAAAGAAAGGCCATTAGCAAATCAAAGAGATCAATAAAGCAAAGTCACATTTCCAAGGCATCCCAAGAATTCTCTCAAGTGCAGAAAACCCCCATCATGCCTAACATCTTAACTTCACAAAACAAAGGATAAAATAAACTTGTCTCCAGTCTTTCTGGGGGACATGCGGGGTAGGATGAGTATAAACAGTCCAGCACCATAGCAAAATAGCCTTTAGCAACTTCACAGAATAAGTGAAGTGGGGGGTTGGGCAGACAGTCAGCTTACTGCCACTTTCCCACACCTCTCTCCCCCAAAAATATAAACTGCAAAGACCCTGTTGGCTTTCAATCCTCAACAATGATGTGATGAGAATGACACTATCTCAATCATGTTTCTCCCCTAAATCCATAAACCCAGCCTAACATTAAGAAAAAAAAAAGATCGGCCCTGGCTGGTTGGCTCAGTGGTAGAGCATTGGCCTGGCCTAGCCTAATGAGGAGAGACATACCAAATTTGGCAAGTGCTAAATTAATGCTACTGCCAGTGATACAAATAGCAGTGACAGATAGCATTTATTAAGATTTAATACCGGCCCTGGCCGGTTGCTCAGTGGTAGAGTGTCGGCCTGGCGTGAGGAAGTCCTGGGTTTGATTCCCGGCCAGAGCACACAGGAGAGGCGCCCATCTGCTTCTCCACCCCTCCCCCTCTTCTTCCTCTCTGTCTCTCTCTTCCCCTCCCACAGCTGAGACTCCATTGGAGCAAAAGATGGCCCGGGCACTGGGGATGGCTCCTTGGCCTCTGCCCCAGGCGCTAGAGTCCCTCTGGTCACGACAGAGCGACGCCCCAGAGGGGAAGAGCATTGCCCCCTGGTGGGCAGAGCATCGCCCCTGGTGGGCGTGCCGGGTGGATCCCAGTCGGGCACATGAGGGAGTCTGTCTGACTGTCTCTCCCCGTTTCCAGCTTCAGAAAAATACAAAAAAAAAAAAAAAAAAAAAGATCAAGCAAACCACAATAGAGAAACATTCTACAAAATCCCTAACCACTATTCCTCAAAACTGTTATGGTCATCAAGAACAAGTCTGAGAAAATGATAGCCTGACACACAGAACCAAATGTGACATGATGTTTTTGATGGGATTCCAGGACAGAAAAAGGATTTTAGGCAAAAAGTGAAAGATAGCTGAATAAAGTATGAACTTTAGTTAATAATAGTTTATCAGTTTTTGTTTATTAATTGTAACAAATGTATTATAAAGAATGTATCATGTTAACAATAGAGGAATTGGGTACATGGTAACTATGGTGTTATCTTTGCTATTCTTCTCTAATTCTAAAACTGTGCTAAAAAAACAAAATTTTAAAAGCATGACAATACCAAAAACAAGTACCAATTTACTGCCAAAAAAGATGTAATTAACACACTATGATTATTAAGCAATCAACACCAACTTCCATGTCTTTTTCCCATAGGGTTATTTACATATTAATGGAAACAAATAGAATAAGAAATATTTGTAAAATCGGCAAAGAGCCTACTTGTTTCAAAAATTGTGATTGCTTGCTATCTAATTTTTCTAATAAGCAGAAAGAAATCTGTCTCTTTGTACTTGGATAAGACAAGAAGTTAAGGTTGGAACTTTCTCAAATGGGGTTTTAAAATTGGTGACCAAGTCACCTCAGGTCCAAAATAAATGTAACAATCTCTTGCCTGACCAGGCGGTGGTGCAGTAGATAGAGCATCAAACTGGAATGTGGAAGGTTCGAGACCCCGAGGTCGCTGGCTTGAGCAAAAAAAAAAAAAAAAAAAAAAAGCGCACCAGCTTGGACCCAAGGTCACTGGCTTGAGCAATGGGTTACTCGGTCTGCTGAAGACCCGCGGTCAAGGCACATATGTATGAGAAAGAAATCAATGAACAACTAAGGAGTCCCAATGAAAAACTGATGATTGATGCTTCTCGTCTCTCTCCATTCCTGTCTGTCTATCCCTCTCTCTGACTCTCTCTCTGTCCCTGTAAAAAAAATAATAATAATAAAATAAAATTATTTAAAAAAAAAACTGAATTAGCAGTCCACAAAAACTGGTTCTGAGTTGTGAACACACCCCTCTACAGCTTCCCTTAGCTAAAATCAAGTCAGCCTCTGCAGTTTGGGGATGTGGGAAGCTCAGAGTATGACAAGTCCTACCTCTGGGCAGAGGGCCACCCAGGGTAAAACTAGGTACTGCTTTTTACTGCATTTTGGCACCCTGAATACACCCATCTCCTTGTAATTAATGTGTCAAAATAAAGTGTAGCCTAATGAGGAGAGACATACCAAATTTGGCAGGTGCTAAACTACTGCTACTGCCAGTGATACAAATAGCAGTGACAGATAGCATTTATTAAGATTTAATACCGGCCCTGGCTGGTTGGCTCAGTGGTAGAGTGTCGGCCTGGCATGCGGAAGTCCCAGGTTTGATTCCCGGCCAGGGCACACAGGAGAGGCGCCCATCTGCTTCTCCATCCCTCCCCCTCTTCTTCCTCTCTGTCTCCCTCTTCCCCTCCCGCAGCTGAGGCTCCATTGGAGCAAAAGATGGCCCGGGCACTGGGGATGGCTCCTTGACCTCTGCCCCAAGCGCTAGAGTGGCTCTGGTCACGATGGAGCAACACCCTGGATGGGCAGAGCATCGCCCCTTGGTGGGCGTGCCGGGTGGATCCCAGTCGGGCGCATGCGGGGAGTCTGTCTGACTGCCTCCCCATTTCCAGCTTCAGAAAAATACAAAAAAATAAAAAATAAAAATAAATAAATAAAAAGATTTAATACCACCATACACATTTCTCAGCACTTTACACATACTTCCTCAGAGCATAATGCTAACTGTACAGACTGTCTGTCTGAATTCAAAAGCCAGATGTGTAACCTGATCAAGTTTTTGAGTCTCTGTGTCTGTTTTCTCATCTATAAAATACAGATATTAACAGTCTTCTTGTAAGCATTAAATAAAGTATGTACATTATTAGCACCACTTAGAAATGAGGGACTGAGATACAAAGAGATAAAAATAACTTGCCCAAGTTCACATCCCTAGCTTAGATATAAACTTATGAAAAAAGTTCCAGGGTCCACATTTTTAACCTAAGGGCTACCATCAGTGTTTAGAAAAGCAGCCAATGATAAACAAAGGTTTTAGGTACAGCAGAATAGAAAATAAAATAAAGGAAAGGGACCTGGTGTTGGGAGAAAGATGGGATTTCCAAGTGGAAATATTCACTAAGAGTTTGGGAATGACAGACAGTCTCTCACCAGAGAAAAGTTCAGGCCTGAGAACAAAAATTTGGGAAAGATCTTCTGAAAGGTGAGGGTTAAGGTTGTGAAAATAGATCTCAAGGTGGAAAGAGCAAGAAGAAAAAGACCCAAGAAAGGAATCTGAAGTAGAAGAAAAAAGAATCAGAGAAGGAAATAGAGTCATCATTCAGACAGATAGGAAGGACATGCAGACACTTCAATATCACAGTTGCATGAGGAACTCCTAAGGGAGAGTTTCCCAGGAAGCTCCCTGGGAAAGGCACAGCTCTCTGTCCTCCCAGTGCCAGCCTCAAAGCCAACGTCAAGCTGAACTCCTTCAGGATGCCCACTGATCATTCCTGACCTTTGGGATCAGCTCTAGGGTCTTGTCTCTGCCTGTTCTTAAGCATTTAATCATTTCCTAAGATCAGCACTATGAACACCTTTGAAACAGAAATAACATCTTTCCTTTTGTATCCCAGTGCCCTACACAGTATCCTGTACATGGTGGGTGCTCAATGTTTGTTGAATGTGTCTTTGACCCTTTCAAGTCCCTGCCCCAAGTGAGATCACATCCTCTGTGAAGACAAAGACTGCCTAATACCCATACTCCTCATTAATCTCTTATTGTAGCATAAGCATATGTTCAAAGCTGCCTCAATCTTTTGTCATGAAATGAGTTTGGGTGAATTAAAAGTGATGTCAGGACAGAGAGTGTACATTTCTCAGCAGCCCCATAACAAGTCCAGGACACTGAGGAAAAGTTAAAATTATCTGGATTTCCCACAGTTTTTGTTAGAAAGAAAAGTACCTGGAAAGAGAGAAAATGGAGACATTACAACTCCCACCTCCCAGAACCAAAGTAAATTACAATTTAACCTAGGAATAATCATCTTGAAAAACCAACTTTGGACTAAACTAAGAGGAATATATAACCAAGCATCACTGAAGAAACCACACTAAGACTAGTAGGAAAGGCAGAGACGCAGAAAGGGCTGCCCTGCTCCCAGGAGTGAGGGGCAGCCTGAAGGGTCTCTCATGGTGGGGTGGATTGCCCAGAGAGTTGTGGGTCCTCAGCCCCAGGACCGACCGGAACCCCAGCCTGGAGTCCCAGAGACTAGAGGAGGTGTATGGACAGTATTTAGCTAAAAAAAGAGCCATGTTACTGTTTGCAAGAGGGAGATAGAACTCTCAGACCCAGGCTCCATCTTAAAGGGACCACACAGAAAACCTTGTTCACAGCCACTTACCCAGGACTCTGGGAGTGGGGAGCACCAAGAGAACCAAAGTTGCAAGAGGAGAATACAGTCTCAGGGGCACAGGGAGAGACTGCGGGAGATAGCCACCCTGACCCCTGTACTGGGTCACATCCCAAACCTAAAGTGGCCATTTTTCCTAGGAAAACCAACGCCAGCAAAGGGAAGCAATTACCACGCCCACCAGAGGCTCCCCTGCTCCAGTCAGTGCAAAGAGTTGCTTAGAAGCAGGGGGCACATCAGGGACACAGGTTTTGAGTGCTGAGGTCTGGGTTACACTACCCCCTCAAACTGCTGAGTACCTTCCAAAGGGTGGGAGGGCCCAGCTGTGGCACTGGTTGCAGTGCTCAGCCCACTCAGCGGTGGGAGGTGGAGCCTGGAGAGGAAGCCCATGCTATAGTAGCAGGAGTTGGAGCCCAGTGGCCAGCACCGGCAGAAGCAGTGGCAAAGGGCGAAGCCCGGAGAGGCATCCCATGTGCTTGTGGGGGACACGGCCCGGAAAGGCATTCCACATGCCCATGGGGGAGGGGCCCAGTGGGATGGCCCACAAGCCCACGCACCCAGCAGTGGCAGTGCCAGTGCCCGCGTGCCTGAGGAGGAGGCAGCCAATGGCAGCAAGTTAGCAGAAAGACCACACGTGGGAATACAAAGGCCACACACACTGGCCAAGAGTAGATAAAAGCCAGCCTAGGAGTGCAGCTAATATTTACAATGACATCTGGGCCCAGCAAGGCAGCCACAAATTCTGGATTGCCTGTAGCTTCAAGAAGGTTGCTAAGGGCCAGTCATAAGCAGTGACACCCACAGGCCTGTGCGAGGTTCCAGCCAGAGAGGTCCAGGGCTGCTACATCCAGAAGCCAGATATGGAGAGCATCAGCTCAGGACCTAACAACCCTAGTTAGAGTGGTATTTTAAGGAAGAGCTCCTCACACTTGACCCAGCTAAGGCATAGAAAATGCTTATACAAATGGCAAAAAGAGCAGTAGCAGCAGATGAGTAGCCCACAGCAGATTACAAACAACATCTGAGGCCAACCCAAGAAGATCTAGAAACAACACAACTGAAAACTAGAGGCAGACAACACCTACCCTAGACTCAGCTAGCTACACAAACAGAACAACCAAAGGAGCAGTCTATACAGAGACAAAATGGGAAGTCAGAGAAATGTAATCCAAATGAATCAACAAGAGAAATACCCAGAAAAAGAACTAAATGAGATGGAAATAATCAAGATACCAAATGCAGAGTTTAGAATAATGATTGTTAGGATGCTCAAGGATCTTAGAGCAACAGACAGACATAATGAACACCTAAATAAATAGATAGCAAGCATCAAAAAGGACACTAAAATTATAAAAAAAAATCAGACAGAAATGACAAATACAATATCAGAAATGAAGACTACACTAGAAGGAATTAAAAGCAGGCTGAATGAAGCAGAAGATCGAATCAGCAATTTAGAAAACAAGATAAAAGCATGGAAGCAGAACAGCAGAAAGAAAAAAGGATAAAAAGTCTGAGGAAACTCTTAAGAGAGCTCTGTGACAACATAAAGAGAAACAACATCTGCATCATAGGGATTCCTAAAAGAGAAGAGAAAGAACAAGGAAGAGAGAACCTGATTGAAGAAATCATAGCTGAAAACTTCCCTAAGTTGATGGAGGAAAAAGACACACGAGTTCAAGAAGCACAGAGATTCCTATTAAAGAGGAACCCAAAGAGATCTACACCAAGACACATCATAATTAAAATACCAAAGCTAAGAGATAAAGAAAGAATACTATATGTCCTCTTTGGAGAAATGTCTATTCATTTCTTTTGCCCATTTTTTCATTTGATTGTTTATCTTCCTGGTGTTGAGTTTTACAAGTTCTTTCTAAATTTTGGTTATTAACCCCTTATCAGACGTATTGTCAAATATGTTCTCCATTGTGTAGTTTCTCTTTTTATTCTGTTCTTATTGTCTTTAGCTGTGCAAAAGCTTTTTAGTTTGATATAGTCTCATTTGTTTATCCTGTCTTTTATTTCACTTGCTCTTGGAGATAAATCAGCAAATATATTGCTGCGAGAGATGTCAGAGAGCTTACTGCCTGTTTTCTTCTAAGATGCTTATGGTTTTACGGCTTACATTTAAGTCTTTTATCCACTTTGAGTTTATTTTTGTGAATGGTGTAAGTTGGTGGTCTAGTTTCATTTTTTTGAATGTAGCTGTCCAATTTCCCCAACACCATTTGTTAAAGAGGCTGTCTTTATTCCATTGTATGCTCTTACCTCCTTTGTCAAATATCAGTTGTCCATAAAGGTGTGGGTTTATTTCTGGGTTTTCTGTTCTGTTCCATTGATCTAAATGCCTGTTCTTATGCCAAGCTGTTTTGAGTACATTGGTCTTGTATATAACTTGATATCAAAAAGTGTGATACCTCCCACTTTATTCTTCCTTTTCAAGATTTCTGAGGCACCCCCATGTTTACGGCAGCATTGTTCACAATAGCAAAGATCTGGAAACAGCCCAAGTGTCCATCAGTGGAAAAGTGTATTAAAAAGCTATGGTACATATATACAATGGAATACTATGGGGCCATGAAAAAAAAAGGAAATCTTACCTTTTGCGACAACATGGTTGGACCTGGAAACCATTATGTTAAGTGAAATAAGCCAGGCAGAAGAAGAAAAATATCATATGACCTCACTCATTTGAGGAATCCAATGAACAGTGTAAACTGAAGAATGGAATTGAGACAGAGGAGAGATCAAAGGAACCAGAGGAATAGAGGACAGAGAGATAGGGGATGACAGGATGGGATAAACCTGAAAAGAATGGGGAAGGCACTATGGAGAGGGTGACAAGGGAGATGTTGAAGGGAATATAGGGAAGGGGGGATGCATTCAGGGCGACACTAGAATCCTTGTAAACACAATAAATTAAAATCAATTAAAAAAGAAAGAATACTAAAAGCTGCAAGAGAAAAGCAGTCAATCACCTACAAAGGAGCTCCCATAAGGATGACATCATCCGACTTTTCAACACAAACACTTGAGGCCAGAAGGGAATGGCAAAAAATATTAAAAGTAATGCAAAACAAGAGTTTACAACCAAGATTTCTTTATCCGGCAATGCTATCATGTAAAATTGAAGGAGAAATATAAAGCTTCTGAGACAAAAAAAAAAAAAAAAAACCCTCAAGGAATTCATTACAACCAAACCAATGCTTCAAGAAATGGTAAGGGGCCTGTTGTAAGCAGAACAAATGGGGGGGGGGGGAATCTAGTAAAAAAGGAAAGTAGATTTAAAGAATAAAATGGTAATAAACAATTACATATCAATAATAACCTTAAATGTAAATGGATTAAATGCTCTGATAAAAAGACATAGGGTAGCTGCATGGGTAAGAAAACAGGACCCATACATATGCTATCTACAAGAGACCCACCTCAAAACAAAAGATACACATAGACTAAAAGTAAAGGGATGGAAAAATATATTTCATGCAAATGGAAATGAAAAAGAAGCTGGGGTGGCAATATTTACATCTGACAAAATAGACTTTAAAACAAAGGCTATAGTAAGGGATGAAGAAGGCCACTACATAATGATAAAGGGAGCAATGCAACAGGAAGACATAACCGTTATAAATATCTATGTGCCTAATATAGGAGCACCTAAATATATAAAGCAGATTTTGATAGACATAAAGGGTGAGATCAACAGTAATAATATAATAGTAGGAGATTTTAATACCCCACTAACATCAATGGATAGATCCTCATGAAAGAAAATTAACAAAGAAACAACAGCATTAAATAACACACTAGATCAGTGGTTCTCAAAGTGTGTGCCAGGGCACAGTGGTATGCCCTAGATTTTCAGGTGCACACTATGGTATTCCAGAGAAATATGTGCCTGTTGGGGACCAAAAAACCAACAGAGCTTTTGGAGTTTAGATTTTTGGGGGACAGAGGTGTGGGGAATTGGCTGTAAACTGACAGACTGCCCAACCCCCCACCCTCACTTGCCCGATTAGGTTGCAAAAGGATGTTAAACTGTGGTGTTGGATTGTTTACACTAACCCCCATGTTCCCAGGAAAGACTGAAGGCAAGTTTCTTCTATCCTTCATTTGATGTAAGGTTAAAATGATATGTATTGTGGGGGTTTTGGACTGATGATTAAACATAAGGAATTGTCTCTTGAAGCCTTTTGGATTTCTATAAAAGAAGAATATGTGGCAATATCTAAAAAAGCTTTGAACATTTTACTACAATTTTCAACATCCTATTTATATGAATTAGGATTTTCTATCCTCAACACAATTAAGAGATAAAGAGAGGAATTCTTCAATGTATTGACAAGAAAATGAGTGTTTGCCTTTCAAATATATGCCCAAACATTTAAAAAAAAATCGCTAGGACACATCAGGCGCATGTTTCTCATAAACACAAGAATGAAAAAACTTAACACATTCATGCTGGGACCTGCCAAATTTACTAAATCTTACTAAGAATATATCTATATATATATAAAGATAACATTTTTGTCACTTTTTATTTTTTACCCCTCTTTTTTATGAATTCTAAAAAGCATAACTCAAAAAGTTAACATAAAAGTGTTTTTAATGTCAAAATAAATTTAATTTTGTCATATTTACTTCATTTAATTACCATAAAAGCATGCTTAGACTTTATATTTTTTCTTTAATATTTGACTTAATTATTATAACATATTTCTCAGAAATTTGTATATAGTGTACCTACAATTATTTGTAGGATTTTAAATGTGCCCCGACTTCAAAAAGTTTGAGAACCACTACACTAAATCAACTGAATTTAACTGATATCTTCAGAAACCTCTCACCTCAAAACAGCAGAATACACATTCTTTTAAAGTACCTGTGGTACATTCTCTAGGGTAGACCACATGTTAAAACATGAAACAAGTCTCAATAAATTTAAGAAGACTGAAATACTATCAAACATCTTCTCTGATCACAATGGCATGAAACTAGACCTCAACTATAATAAAAAAAAAAAACTGAAAGGCCCTGGCCGGTTGGCTCAGCGGTAGAGCGTCGGCCTGGCATGCGGGGGACCCAGGTTGGATTCCCGGCCAGGGCACATAGGAGAAGCGGCCATTTGCTTCTCCACCCCCCCTCCTTCCTCTCTGTCTCTCTCTTCCCCTCCCGCAGCCAAGGCTCCATTGGAGCAAAGATGGCCCGGGCGCTGGGGATGGCTCCTTGGCCTCTGCCCCAGGCGCTAGAGTGGCTCTGGTCACGGCAGAGCGACACCCCGGCGGGGCAGAGCATCGCCCCCTGGTGGGCAGAGCGTTGCCCCTGGTGGGCGTGCCGGGTAGATCCCGGTCGGGCGCATGCGGGAGTCTGTCTGACTGTCTCTCCCTATTTCCAGCTTCAGAAAAATACAAAAAAAAAAACAAAACTGAAAAACATTCAAACACTTAGAGGCTAAATAGCATGTTATTAAATAATGAATGGGTTAACAACAAGATCAAGGAAGAAATAAAAAATTTCCTTGAAAAAAATGAAAATGAACATACAACAACTCAAAATTTATGGGACACAGCAAAAGCAGTCCTGAGAGGGAAGCTCATAGCATTACACGTATACCTTAAGAAGCAGATAAAGCTCAAATAAACAACTTAACCCTGAATTTAAAAAAACTAAAAACAAAACAAATAAAGCTCAGAAGAAATACAAGGAAGGAAATAATAAAGATCAGAGCAGAAATAAATAACATAGGGACTAAAAAAAAATACAAAGGATCAATGAAACCAAGAGCTGGTTCTGTAAAAAGTAAAGAAGATTGACAGACCTTTAACCAGAGTCATCAAAAAAAAAAAAAAAGAGAGGACTCAAATAAATAAAATTAGAAATGAAAGTGGAGAAGTAACAACTGACACTGCAGAAATACAAAGGATTGTAAGAAAACACTATGAAGATTTATATGCCAAAAAATTGGACAGCCTAGGGGAAATGGATAAACTCTTAGAAACATACATATTCCAAAACTCAATCGGGAAGAATTAGAAAACCTAAACAGACTGAATACAACAAATAAAATTGAAGCAGTTATCAAAAAACTCCCAGCAAACAAAAGTTTTGGACCAGATGTTTTCACAGGCAAATTTTACCAAACATTCAAAGAACATCTATCCTTCTCAAGCTATTTCAAAAAATTCAACAGGAACTTCCAGGCTCCTTTTATGAGGCAAGCATTGTCCTCATTCCAAAACCAGGTAAAGACACTACAAATAAAAAAACTATAGGCAAATATCCCTGATGAACACAGATGCTAAAATTCTCAGCAAAATATTAGCAAACCAGATCCAGTAATACATCAAAAAGATCATAGGGTGGTGTCAAAGAAATGATGGTGTCAGAGATACTCCTGATCTCTCCCCTTGAAATTTCAACAAATTCTCCAACTATACACAGAGAAAAACTCCAGATGAACCTGAAATATACACACGCCAGATAGACAAAGATATGATTGCATGAGAAGGTAGGCCAAAGATAGAATCTGCTCACAGAAGAAAAAAGCTGGAGGTCTGAGTTTTTCTCTTTCCTCACTGATCTAAGGGAGGGAGGCACTTTTAGCATGGGCTTTGTCTCAAAGCTAGGAGAGGAGAAGAAACTGAGGGGAAGGAGCTGAAATAGGCAACCAAGACTGGGAGCAGGGCCATTTCCTGGCATCTGCCACACTGGCTTATAATTGCAGGCACTGGGTGCACACAAAGCCTGTAGCTTGCTCCCAAGAACTGCATGCAAATAGCTGGTGGAGATTGACCCACGGTGCACTGAGGTGTGCTTGATCTGCCTGCAATGCTGGTGGAATTTAGCCTGTGTGGCATGGACGCGCAATTGATCTGCAATCTGCATTACACCAGCCCCTGAATCTTCACACTGCCACAGCCCCTGCCCTGCCCATGGCTGCACTTTAAGTGGTACTGGAGGAAGAACCAGGTTGTGTTACCCCAGCCTCCTGGGTCCTGCATTACTCCCCTTACTGTGAGAACAGTGGCAGTGGCAGATACCCCTCAGCTGGATCTTCAAGCTGCCCTCTCCTATCAGAGGCAGGGGTGCCCAGGCACTTGATCTCCTGCTCTATTGTGACATAGGGAGGGGCAAGAGAGGACCCAAAAAGGCCATTGCTAGAGCCATAAAATTTCAAAGCCCTAATAACAAGCCCCTCCTACCAACATGACTGCAGCCCTGCCTACATCATTATGACAGCAATGCCTCAGCAGAGCTCCATCCAATAATCTCACAGAGGCAAATCTTGTAGTACAGCACCTCCCACCAGAAAAAAGAATAAATTACCTCTCAAAACTGGAAAAATAAGTTTTTTGTCTGCTTTTTCTCACTTTTTCTTCTTTCCTTTTTTCTCTTTCTCTTTTCCCAATTTGAATTTCATTATCTTTAGTTGTTATATATTTTATTCTTAGTTTTTGCAAGGGTTTCATTTATGACACTTTCTCTTTTACTTTTTTTTCTCTCTTCCCTTTTCTTTCCCTTCTCTCTCCTTCTCTTTCTCTCTCTCTCTCCCTTTTTTCCTCTTACCTGAATGTCATTTTTCATCAAATTATTATGGACTCATACTTCTTTTTGTGGCATTTTTTATGTTTTGATTTTGTTTTTTCTATTTTTTCATGTTTCCTCAATTTCTGCTTTTTGTTATCTGTAGTTTTTGTTCTAGTTATTATTTATAAAATTTTTATTTTTTCACTGTATTTTTTGAATTTTTAATTTATGTTTTAGTTATCTCTTGTTAGTGTTATTAACAATACCACTCTCAAATCCCATCAAGGATAAAGAAACCAAATATGGATGTACAAGACAGAGACATAGCTCAGATAGATGATGAAAAATCTCTAGAAAATAACTCAATTACATGGAAACCTTGGAGCTAAATGACAGAATTCAAAATTGAAGTTCTAAAAATAAGATACAAGAAAACACTGAAAAGCAATTTAGTGAGCTCAAAAAACAACTTAATGAACAAAAAGAGCACTTCACCAAGGAAATTTAAACTATAAAAAAAACCAAACAGAGATGAAAAACTCAATACATGAACTTAAAAATGAGGTAACAAGCTTAGCTAATAGAACAGACCAGACAGAGGAGAGAATTAGTAGCACTGAAGACAGGCAACTAGAGATACTACAGAGAGAAGAAGAGAGAATCTCACAAATTTAAAAAATGAGAAAGCCCTACAAGAATTGTCTGACTCCATCAGAAAGAGCAATATAAGAATAATGGGCATATTAGAAGAAGAAGAAAAGAGGGAAAAGGAAATGGAGAACATACTGAAACAAATAATTGATGTGGAAAGAGTTATAGCCTCGAATCCAAGAAGCAAGCAGAACACTGAGTTACCTCAACCCAAACTGACCTACTCCAAGGCACATCATAATAAAATTATCATAAATCAATGACAAAGGAAGAATCTTCAAGGCAGCCAGGGAGAAGAAGAATATAACATATAAAGGAAGGCCCATTAGCCTATCATCAGATTTCTCAGCAGAAACTCTACAAGCCAGAAGAGAGTGGACCTCAACATTTAAAGTACTGAATGAGAGGAACTACCAGCCAAGAATACTATATCCATCAAAGCTATCCTTCAAATATGAAGGGGAAATGAAAACATTTACAGACATACAGAAGCTGAGGGAATTTATCACCAGAAAACCCCCACTACAGGAAATACTAAAGGGGGATATCTGACCAGATACAAAGAACAAAACAAAGCAAAACTAAAGGAAAAGCTCCAGGACCACAATAAAAACAAGAATAATTTGCATGACCAGGCGATGGTGCAGTGGATAGAGCGTTGGATTGAGATGCAGAAGGACCCAGGTTCGAGACCCCGAGGTTGCCAGCTTAAGCGCAGGCTCATCTGGCTTGAGCAAAAGCTCACCAGCTTAGACCCAAGGTCACTGGCTCAAGCAAAGGGTTACTCGGTCTGCTGAAGGCCCTCAGTCAAGGCACATATGAGAAAGCAATCAATGAACAACTAAGGTGTCCCAACGAAAAACTAATGATTGATGCTTCTCATCTCTCTTTGTTCCTGTCCATCTGTTCCTATCTATTCCTCTCTCTGACTCTCTGTTCCTGTATAAAAAATATATAATAATAATTTGTGACAAAAATAACATAAAAGGGGAGAAGATAAAGATCAGCAGTAGCAAAGGAGGATGGAGTACAGAAGCACTCATGAGATAATGGACTCTAATAAATATAACTTTTCTTTGTAATAACCTAATGGTAACCACCCCTGAAAATATCACTACTGAAACATATAGCTTAAAAAAAGAAACAGAGGATAGAAGTATGGAATTCCACCAAACAAAAGCAAATGACAGAAAACAAAGAAAAAGAACCAAACAAGACAGAGCTATCAGAAAGCAGTATATAAAATGACAATAGGAAATCCTCAAATGTCAATAATTACACTAAATGTACCTTTTTTTTTTTTTTTTTTTTTTGCTCCATAAGACACACCTAGAGTTTTAAAGAGGAAAATAAGAAAAAACAATATCCTGAACCAAATGGTGTGTTAAAATATTTAATAAAATATTATATTTTTGCTCCATAAGATTCACGGGCTTTCCCCCTCCAGTTTTTTTTTTTTGGGGGGGGTGTCTTATGGAGCAAAAAATACAGTAAATGGATTGAGCTCACCAATAAAGAGGCACAGAGTAGCTGATTGGATCAAGAAGCAAAACCCAAGAGACACATCTAAGCTACAAGGAAAAAATAGATTCAAAGTGAAAGGTTGGAAAACGATTCTCCAAAAAATAATATTTTAAAAAAGCAGGTGTAGCCATACTCATATCTGACAATACTGACTACAAGACAACAAAGGTAACCAGAGACAAAGATGGTCATTTCATAATCATAAAGGGGATATTGTTGCAAAAAGGAATAACACTTCTTAATATATATGCACCAAACCAGGGAGCACCAAAATATATAAAATATCTACTAACTGATCTAAAAATACAAACCGACAAAAATACAATCATACTTGGTGTCCTCAATACACCATTGATGGCTTTAGATCATTCATCCAAACAGAAAATCAATAAAGAAATAGCCTTAAATGAAACACTAGAATAAATTGACATAATAGATATATATAGAACATTTCACCCCAAAATGTCAGAGTACACATTTTTGTACAGTGTACATGGAACATTCTCAAGAACAGACCATATGCTGGGCCACAAAACTAACATTAACAAATTCAGAAAGATTAAAATTATACCAAGTATATTCTCTGACCATAAAGCTTTGAAACTAGAACTCAACTTCAAAAAAGAAGTAAAGAAACCCACAAAAATGTGGAAATTAAACAACATACTTCTAAAAAATGACTGGGTCAAAGAAGAAATAAAAGCAGAGATCAAAAGATATATACAAACAAAAATGACAATACAACATATCAGAATCTCTGGGATGCAGTAAAAGCAGTAATATGAGGGGAGTTAATATCACTACAGGCTTATTTGAACAAACAGGAGACAGCTCAAGTAAACAACTTAACATCATATCTTAAAAAACTAGAAAAAGAACAAAGGCAACCAAAAACCAGCAGAAGAAAGGAATGATGAGCACAGCATTGCCTCCTAGCAGGAGGCCTCTGCCTTCCCGCTTCTCACTTCAGAAAAATACAAAGAAATAATAAAAATAAAAATAAATGGTGTTGGGAAAATTGGACAGATGCATGCAAAAAAATGAAACTAGACCAACAACTTATACCATTTATAAAAATAAACTCAAAATGGATAAAAGACTTAAATGTGAGTAACAAAACCATAAACATCTTGAAGAAAACATAGACAGTAAATTCTCCGATACCTCTCGTAGCAATATTTTTGCTGATATATCTTCATGGACAAGTGAAATGAAGGACAAAATAAACAAATGAGACTATGTCAAACTAAAAAGCTTTTGCACAGCAAAAGACACTATTAACAAAATAAAAAAGATAACACACACCATGGGAGAACATATTGGCCAACACTTCTGATAAGGAGTTAATAGCCAAAATTTATAAAGAACTTCTAAAACTCAACGCCAGGAAGGTAAACAATACAATTAAAAAAATTGACAGAGGCACTGACTAGACACTTCTCCAAAGAGGACATACAGATGGCCAATAGGCTTATGAAAAAATGTTCAACGTCACTAATCATCAGAGAAATGCAAACTAAAACCACAATGAGATATCACTTCACACCTGTCAGAGTGGTGCTCATTAACAAATTAACAAACAGGAAGTGCTGGCGAGGGTGTGGAGAAAAGAGAACCCTCCTGCACTGCTGGTGGGAATGCAGACTGGTGCAGCCACTGTGGAAAATAGAATGGAGATTCCTCAAAGAATTAAAAATGGAACTGCCTTTTGACCCAGCTATCCCACTTTTAGGAATATATTCTAAGAGTCCCAAAACACAGACTCAAAAGAATATATGCACCCCCATGTTTATTGCAGCATTGTTTACATAGCCAAGATCTTGAAACAGCCCAAGTGTCTATCAGTGGACAAGTGGATTAAAAAGCTGTGGTACATATACACAATGGAATAATGTGTGGCAGTGAAAAAGGAAATCTTACCTTTTGTAATGGAATGTATGAACCTGGAGGTTATTATGCTAAGTGAAATAGCTAGACAGAGAAATACAAATATCATATGATCTCACTTATATGTGAACTCTAATGAACAAAGTGAACTGAGGAACAGAATAGAGGTAGAGGTGGGGTCACAGGGAGCAGAGGATCAGCTGTCAGAGGGAAGGGGAGTGAGAGGATGGGATCAGAGAAGGTAAAGGGATTAGTGAAATTACACATACATAACACACAGATACAGATAACAGGACAGCAAATCCCAGAGGGAAGTGGGGAAGGGAGTTTGGGGAAGGGGAGCAAAGGGAGTGTAATGGAGGGCATGTGACTGGGGGTAAGGGTGTTATATTGAATGGGATACTTGAATCCATGTTAACACAATAAATTAAAATTAATTTTAAAAATAAAATATAAAGAAAGAGTCAAAGGAAAAGGAAGAAAGACTAAGAATAGTTAGAAGGCTACTGTAGTAATCTGAGAAACAACAGTAGTTTGAACTAGAAATTATGCTCAGTGAAATAAGCCAGACATGAAAGGACAAATATTGTATGACTCCACTTACATGAACTACCTAAAGAAGTGCAATTCATGAAGACAGAAAGTAGAATAGAGGTTACCAGGAGCTGTGGCAAGGCCACTAAATTTTACACTTGAAATGGTTAAAATGCTAAGTTTAAATTATGAATATTTTACCACATTTTTTTTAAGTATATACAGGATGAGAGGAGGTATCAGGCAGAAGGTAATGCTTCCAGAGAGAAGACTGTTAATAGAAACATGGACGTGTGGTAACCATGTGTCAAAGGGGAAAGCAGCAAGAGAAGAAAATATAAGATCTTGAAGAAAAATAAATAAAAATCTTTCCAATTTTTTGACTCCACAACCCCCAAGTCATCTAGTCAAGAAATAACTTGCCACACAGGCAGAAGTAGCTACACTTGAATTACAAACCCTAGCTAAATCCCAATCTTGTTAGGACAGAAACCAGCTTGCAGGGTCTCTCACCAAAATGAATAATGATATTAGATTACAGACTACTGAATAAAATAAGACACCATGTTTCCAGAATCATAGAAACAAACAGAGAATACAAAATTTTTCCCTAAAAGTAGAAAGCCGATTAATAGTGTAAAGGAAATAACGGAGTTATAAAATCTTCATTTCAAAACAATTATAATGATAAGTGATTTAAGCAAGTGTCATTAATAGATGTTATAACTAGTGGAGGAGTTTGACTAGTGTAGGTGTTCATTAGTTACCTCAAGACGTGCCTCTGTGGTATGCGGGCTCAAGAGAAACATCTGCCCCCTCCACCCTTAACTACACTGAAGAATTTAAGTTAGGGGCCTTGCCCACAGTAAAAATTTATCAGAGCCTGACCAGGCGGTGGCACAGTAAATAAAGCATCAGAACTGGGACGTAGAGGACCCAGGTTCAAAACCCCGAGGTTGCTGGCTTGAGTACGGGCTCATCCGGCTTGAGTATGGGTTGCTGGGTTGAACGTGGAACCATGACCCCATGGTCGCTGGCTTGAAGCCCCAAAGTTGCTGGCTTGAGCAAGGGGTCTGCTTGCTCTGCTGTAGCCCCCTGGTCAAGGCACATATGAGAAAGCAATCAATGAATAACTAAGGTGCCGCAACAAAGAATTAATTCTTCTCATCTCTCTCCCTTCCTGTCTGTCCCTATCTGTCCCTCTCTGTCACAAGAAAGGAAAATATATATATATATATATACACACACACACACACACACACACATACACACACACAAAGGAGATAACCTCTTGACCTGTCTATATGGCAAAACAAACTACTAATTACTGAATATCTGCTCTTCTTGCTGTCCTACAATGACCTTTCCACCCTCTGAAGCCTCAAGCCTCACCCTTCGCTCAGAATGCCATAAACACCTCATTTTTCCTTTCTCTGAATTCCTCATGTATGCAGGGTCTCTGACTTTCTCATCTATTTCCATGCACATGAAAATCAGTATGATTTTCTCTTGTTAATCTGTCTTATGTTGATGTGATTATTCAACCAGCCAAAAGAACCAGCAGAGGGAAGGGAGAATTGTTCCCTTTCCCCACACTAGTAAAACTAAATATATACATTCAGAGGATTTCCTCTCAAGATGCTAATGATTACAAAGAGAAAACAATAACTATACAGTGGGAAACCAGGCAGATAGATATCAACCAAGAGAGAAAAGTTAAAATTAGCAGCAATGGTATAAGTCAACATCACAAACATTCTAATGTGCTAATATAATAAACTGAGAATACAATATCATTCAGTGGTATTCTTACCAAAAAAGCATAGAAAGTGGTTCTCAACCTTTCTAATGCTGTGACCCCACAATACAGTTCCTCATGTTGCAGTGACCCCAAACCAAAAAATAATTTTGGTGGCTACCTCATAACTGTAATTTTGCTACAGTTATGATTCAGAATGTAAATACCTGATATGCATTATATATTCTCATTGCTACAAATGAACATAATTTAAACATAGTGATTAATCACAAAAACAATATTTAATTATATATTGAGAAATATTTATTACTAATTCCAGTAAATAACATTTCACCATGGCATTGCATGGGTTTAAATATAACAACAATTCTAAATAAATAACATTTCACCATGGCATAGCGTGGGTTTAAATATAACAACAGTAATATAACAGTAAACAACAGTGCAATATTTTGCAACAGTATGCTGCCAAATTCAGTGAGATGGTTGTGGTTGCTTCTTGCTTACCAATTCAGAAATTCTTGGGGCAGTCTTTGCAAGGGCACAGCGAAGATCATTTTCCACAAGTCTACTTCGGTATTTAGACTTGATTACCAGCAAGCTGGAAAACCCTGTTTCGCAAAGATATGTTGTTGGAAAAGGAAGAAGAAGGCGCAGCACAGTCTCAGACAGAATAGAATATAACTGTAAACACTTAATCCAGAGTTTTGTCAGTGGCATCGTAGAGAAATCTGTTCTCGCTGCATCATTGTTAATTAGGTCAATGAACTCTTCTTGCGCTGTCTCCGGAACATCTTCATCTTTCACTGTGAATGGACTTCTGGCAAGTGCAAATGGGGTGTCAGGTAGATTAGGAAAGTATGATGAAATTTCATCTGCAAGCATGTGCAAATGTTCTTTCACAGAAGTCAAGCGCCTTAAACAGTCGGCTGTTTTGGCAACTGTGCAACGAGCTAGATGCGCCAAACAATGCTCTGTTATTTCACACTGAAGTCAGATGGTTGTCAAGAGGAAAAGTTTTAAAACGTGTCTTTGAGCTTCGTGATGAACTGAAAACATTTTTTAATCAGAAAGCAAGACCACAATTCGAAGCACTTTTTAGCGATAAAACTGAGCTGCAGAAAATAGCTTACTTGGTGGACATCTTTGTCATCTTGAATGACTTACATTTATCACTGCAAGGACCAAGTGCAACGTGCCTCGATTTGTCCAAAAAAATTAAATCATTCCAAATGAAACTTCAGCTTTGGAAAAATAAATTGGATAAAAATAAAATTTACATGTTTCCTACATTATCTGCCTTCTTTGGGGAACAAGACATTGAGCCAGACTTCTATAGGAGGCAGATCTTTTACACTGTAGAATCCGCACAGCAGATTCCTCAGTGTGAGGCCTCTTTCAGTCTATTGGGGGTGGCAGATTCCACCTCTGGAATTTTTCTGCTCTAGGAAAAGTTCTAGCGTGAAAAAAAATTAAGCAACATGTTCTATATTTGAGCGAAATCTGCTGCGGCCTCCCATTGATTTGAATAGGAAAGAAAGAAATGTGTCAGAAACTGTCATTTCTCCGCCTCTTATTGAAATGAAAAGGAGGCTGCCGCGGATTGTGTGGTAACCCGAGATTCTCAGGAGCTCTCTTCCACAAAATCTGCCGCACTCTCAATGAAATCAATAGGAGGCGGATTCAATGCCGGAAACCACTGATTTCAGCAGTTTCCTCATTCAGAATATGGGAAAATAGTGGGAGATAATTATACATTGGGGAACAGTTTGAACTACATCTTACAGTGGTCTCTTATAGTATAAGACCGATGTAGTTCACACAGTGTAAATGTATGGTGCTTTGTGTAAGTGTAAGCTGCTTTGTGTACTGTGTAATGATTACACACAAAGCACCTTACACTTACACAGTATTGTGTGTATGGTGTGTGTACTGTTTTTACATTATTAACCTTTTTTACACCAGCAGGCTGTCTCGCAGGCTCTCTTGGCTCTCCGCCTCCTAGGCTTCTGTCCTCTGGCACTTGCTGCACCCGCCCACTGATGACGTCAGCAAGCACCGGACACAGGTAATGCACTGCTACGGACGAGCAGCCGCGCTGCTATGGACTGTGGAGCATTCCCCCCGCTTCCCCCATCCCTTAGGCCCCGGACGATGATGCAATCATGTCTGCACATGACCGCAGGCATTCAGTTTGGAACGCACGTCCATAACGGCGTGCATTCAAGCTGAATAGCGCTGCTGCAGATGGTAGCGCGGCTTCTCAGCAGATAAAGCCATCGGAAATATGTATGCGACCCTTGTGTTTTGGTCGTCTGACCCCCGCTGGGGTTGCGACCCACAGGTTGAGAACTGCTGGCATAGCATAAATCTAATCATGAGGAAACAGCTGACAAATCCAATGGAGGATCAGTCAAAAACAAACAGCCCATTCATTTCACAGATCTCTTTATGAGAAAACATCTACTTAATAATGCAACTGCCAGTGAGAGAACAGTCCAAGCCACCCAAAAAGATAAATGGACATTTCAAATAACTTAATTACTTTGAAAAACTAAATACAGTTTGTCAGGCACATCAATCATGTTATAATAAGTTAAAGCACATTTTTCTTGGCAGGTTGCTTTGAAAAGTGGCCTATTAAGAAACTATGACATTATACATCTTCATCTTTTGCCTAGATTCTGAACAAGTCTAAGTTTAAGAGAAATGAGACAAAGAAAATCTGTTGACAACTCAATGATCATTGCTTCTTCATCTATGATACGCATTTTGGTTTCTTGTTTCCTTGTCTGTGACAGGAACCAATGAATGGTCTCTTCCTCTTATGATCTAGAGAGATGAGTGGGAAGGGCAAGTATAGATAGAAGAGAGAAGTGTTAACAGTTTTATTAGACACTGAAATTCAACAGTGGCCTGCACAATGTTGACCTTGGGGTGGCCCTTGGGTACAATCTTTGAGGTCATTCCATTTTAAACAATGTTCAGTTCATCCAGAGCTCAGGCATTAAAATGTTTTATTCTCCCTCAAATTGCTCAGTCGAGTTTACTGATATGCACATTGGCCTTCACACTGATCACTCCAGCTGGCCTAGACAGCATCTTCCTGGCAAAAGGACCTTCCTTCAGGCATCAAGCAAGCTGAGAAACCCCATGCTCCTCCCCAAGGCATCCCCTTGCCTCACACACAGAGGTAAATCACTATCCCAAATTTTGTCTTTAGTGGTAAGTCGTCTCCAAAGATGGTCTTCCAATGAACCACGTCCCCAGATAGTCACACCCTTATATCATCTCCCCCTTGAATCTGAGCCAAATCTGTGAATCATTTTTGACAAACTACAAGAATTAATGTATGATATCCAATGCGGTTATAAAATTTGCAACTTGTCTGCAGGTCTCTTAGAATGCCTGCTCCTGAGTCGTTATCAGCCCCCTTCACAGAAAATCCTAAGTCACATCGAGAAGCCCAGATGAGCTCTCAGCCAGTTGTCAACAACTGCCAGGGGTCTTAGAAATGAAGTCTAGTTGAGTCTTCCGCCCCAGCCACCATGTGACTGCAAACACATTCGAGACACCAAGGAAGAAAAATGCTCAGCTGAGCCCCAACATAAAACCAAGATACTGTTTCAAGCCAGCAAACTCTGAGGTGAGTTCTAACCAAGAGAATAACTAGAATAGATACTAAAATAGCTGGGACACTTCATTCAATCACATGCTATCTTTAATATCTTTAATGTATATATCACTTAGTACAAATAGTATCATGGAATCATACTATTTGTAGCATCCTATGCTTTTAAAACTCATTAGGGCCCTGGTTCGTTGGCTCAGTGGTAGAGCATTGGTCCAGCATGTGGCTTTCCCAGGTTCAATTCCCAGTCAGGGCACACAGGAAAAGTGCCCATCTGCTTCTCCTCCGCTCTCCCTCTCGCTTCTATCCCTCTCTCTCTCCCTCTCTGCCTCCTGCAGCCATGGCTTGACTGGAGCAAGTTGGCCCCAGGGGGCTGAGGATGGCTCCATGGCCTCCGCCACAGGTGCTAAGAAAAGCTCGGTTGGAGCAAGGGAGCAACACCCCCTAGTGGGCTTGCCAGGTGGATCACAGTTGGGGAGCATGCAGGAGTCTGCCTCTGCCTCCCCGCCTCTCACTGAATTTAAAAAACTCATTAATGTGTTTTAAAATTTATGTTTTGCATATAGCTTTGGTTCATTTTCATTGCTGTTAATATTCTAAAATTTATCTAGTCCTTTATTAATGGACATTTAGACTACCTTCAAATATTTGCTATTATGATCAGTGCTAAGAATATCTGTATACATCTCCTGGTGCTCCTATGCAAACACTTACCTAGCATATATACACAGGAATGTAACTTGTTTTATGACGTGCACATGGACAACTTTACAAGATGTCACTGATCTAATTCAATTTATACTCCCACTAATATAGTATAAATGCCACTTTTTCTGCACATATTCCAGGTCACGGTTGTCACCCATCTTAATTTTGGGTCATCTATACTGGTAAAATCATACCTGTAGCCCTAACTTGCATTTTTAAATACTCATGAAGCATCTTTTCATGTTTTTGGAAATATGTATTTCCTCTGTTAGCAGCCATGTAGTCAGACCACTCCTTTCTAGTAAGTTGTCTTTTTTCTTTTTGATTTGTAGAAATTTTCCAGATTAACTTGTTCAGCATGTTGTGGAAAGATGTCCTTCTGTCTTGACTTTTCACTTCCTTTTTGGTATATTTTTAAAAGTTCTTTAAAGATTTTATTTTAGAGGAAAGAGAAGTGCAGTAGAAACAGGAAGCATCAACTCAAAAAGTAATAGTTGCTTCTCCTGTGTTCCTTGACCAGGCAAGCATGGGATTTCAAATTGGTGACCTCAGCATTCCAGGTGGAGGCTTTATCCACTGCACCACTACAGGTCAGGCCAGTTCTTTATTTTAATGCGAGCAAATGTGTAAAGCATCATAGCTTACTTGTATCCTGTTTGAAAACCCTTTCCTATCTTGTGGTCATCAAGTTATTCCTTACATATTCTTCCAAAGTCAGTTTTGTTTTTTATGTATTATAAGGCCAGGCATCCAATTTTTAACATTGATTTTAGAGATGGAGAGAGACATCAATTTACTGCTCCACCCATCTATGTACTCACTAGTTGATTTTTGCAAGTGCCTCAACCCAGGATAGAACACACAACCCTGGCATGTCAAGACAATGCTCCAACCGAGCTCTCTGGCCAGGGCTCATTTTTTTTTTCCATGTGAACAAACTATTTCTGCTTTTTGGAACTATTGTTGAATAGTTCATTCTATTTTATATTTGTCCTGTCACAAATACTAAAATTTTACCATCTTTTTCAGCAGGTTTTTGTAAATAACCTTTTAAAAGGTTAAAGTTCCTTTCTACTGCCGCTTAAGTTTTAATGAGTGGATGCTGATAATTTTGGGGGTTTTTTTTCAGTCTTTGTTTTTTTGTTTGTTTTTTCCAATTTTATTTATTAATTTTAGAGAGGAGAGAGAGAGTGAGAGAGAGAGAGAGAGAGAGAGAGAGAGAGAGAGAGAGTAGGAGCAGAAAGCATCAACTCCCATATGTGCCTTGAACAGGCAAGCCCAGGGTTTTTTGAACCAGCAACCTCAGCATTCCAGGTCGATGCTTTATCCACTGCACCACCACAGGTCAGGCCAACATTTGGTGAGATGAGCACAGATCTCTCTCCTTGAACCTGTTATGGTTGTGCAGAACACCTGGAAGATTTTAAATGTTAAGTAAATCATGCATTCCCATTATAAGAAATCTTGTTATATGACACACTGAGCTACACTTAGTACTTGGGATTTCATTTGCTAATGCTTTGGGATTTTCACATTTCTATTCATAGTTGATGACTGGCCTGTAACTTTCCTGTGCTTCCCTGATTTGGGTACTGGGTTATTTTAGACTCATTGTGGTGATATATTCTCTCCTCTGGAAAACTTTGCATAAGATGTAAATGACCTGTTATTGCAAGTTTGGTAGACCTCACCTTAAAAATAACTGAACCTAATATTTTGATTTGTTTTTGCTCATTTTATGACTATTAATACTTTAGAAGTGCTAGGGTCTACAAGGCTGTGTCCCTTAAAATTTATGTGTTGAAATCCCAACCCCAAAGTCAATGGTATTAGAAAATGGAGCCTTTGAGAGCTGATTACATTAGGGTGGAGCCTTCAGGAATGTGATTAGTATCCTTGTAAAAGGCCCCACCTTATCCCATCCAACATGTAAGAGCATAAAAAAGGCACTGGCTATAAAGCTGATAGAGGCCCTTCACCAGAACACAACCAAGCTGGCACCATAATCTTGGATTTCACCACTTTTGATTGTGAGAAGTATATTTGATTACAAGCCACCCAGCCTGTAGTATTTTGTTACAGCAGCCCAAATAGACTAAGACAGGAAAGTTCTATTTTCCTAGAAAACTTCCCAGGAATTAAAGAATTTAAAAGAATGGTTGTGGGAAAAGGTGCCTTACACATGAAGCATTAAGTGGCCGGAAAAGTCTGTTCCTCACAAGTCTGAAACACTGAGACACAATAGTCCCAGGAGGCAAAAGGTGAATTTAATCATTTTTGCTTTGCTTAGACCCCACCCTCAATAACAAACACTTCTGTTTTTTAACAAAATGGGTATTTCAGTCAAGTACTTCCTGCTCCAGATGAACCAGACAAAACTAGGTACTGGCCTCTGTCAAGTTGAACAATTTTAGTTTGATTTGTGAGATAACTGTTTATAGCTTGCTCAAATTATTTACATTTCAGAAATGCAAAAATAGACTTGTTGAAGGATGTAACAGTCCATTTTTTTATATAACTTTTTTTTAAGGATTTTATTAATTTTTTAGAGAGAGGGAAAGAGGAAGAGAGAGAAGGGGGAGGAGCAGAAAGCATCAACTCCCATATGTGCCTTGACCAGGCAAGCCCAGCGTTTCGAACCGACGACCTCAGTGTTCCAGATTGACGCTTTATCCACTGCGCCACCACAGGTCAGGCCTGTAACAGTCCATTTTTGTAGAAGCATTTGAACTTAGAGCCTGCTCTTTTCTAGTAGTCTGCAGAATGGAGGGAGTGAGCACCATGGGATGGGGGTGAGAGTAACCTTGTTCATTTTAACTCCAGGGAAGACAACCAGGGCTCCAATATTGTTCCTGGGCCTTCCTGATGGCTGGTCATTAAGAGAGCACAGGAAACAGGTACAGCCTAGGGGGTTTCAAGCTGTAAATTAACCAGCAAAAGCAGTAGTTGTTTCCTACTTTTTCAACCTAATACATGAAAGGTAATCACTTTATGAGAAAAACAAATGAATTCCATCATTCTGTGATTTAAAATAAAGTGACTTTAGATCTGACTCAATCTGAAACAAGTAGTCAGGGAGAAAACTCATAGGATTGTGTACCTGCACAATTTATGGAGTGATTTTCTTTTCAACTGAATGGCTTAGAAAGAGAAACAACCCAAAATTTTTAACAATCACCAAGTACAGAATTTTCCTTTAAATTAAAAAAAAAATTTTTAGTGAGTGAGGTTGCTACAGGTCACCTGCTTATATTTCTTCTCCAGAACATTCTTCTTAATAAAATTGGCTTGCAGAATACTTAAATACAGTTTCAAAATATAGATTGCCAGATTAATCTGAAATTTAGAATTTATGGCTGCACTTTTACATACATCAGCATGCTTCCCAGGATGCTTCTGAAAGCTGGTGGCTGTGATTATACATCACCAGGAAGAAAAAAAATGACCCTTTGATCTGACAAATTCTCTATTTTATAGTCAATAATAATTTAAGAATGTATGGGGGAAAAAATTTTATAGACATTTTCCAAATATTCCTAAGGTTATCCTCTATCATGAAGTCTCTGATGTTTGATGGTCTACATTCTCAAGTTTTTTACACTTTCACCCCAGGATAAATTCTTCGATATTCAGAATGAAATTCTTTGACATTCAATACTTCCATTAGAAGATTTTTCACATGCATTTTATATTTTTTCTCCAGTATGAGTCCTCTGATGATTAGTCAGGGATGAGCTCTGACTAAAAGCTTTTCCACATTCTTTACATTTGTAAGGCTTTTCTCCTGTGTGAATTCTCATGTGTGTCATAAGGGATGAACTCTGTCTGAAGGCTTTCCCACACACTTTACAGTTAAATGGCTTCTCCCCAGTATGAATCCTCTGATGCTGAATCAGAGCTGAGCTTTGGTTGAAGGCCTTTTCACAGTCACTACATTTATAAGGTTTCTCTCCTGTGTGAATTTTTCGATGAGTATTAACTGCTGAGTGGGAACTGAAGGCTTTTCCACATTCTTTACAATTATATGGTTTCTCTCCGGTATGAATTCTATTGTGTATGTTAAGCCGTGAAATCCAGGAGAAAGCTTTCCCACATTCATTACATTTGTAAGGTTTCTCTCCAGTGTGAATTCTTTGATGTTGTATAAGAGCTGAGCTCTGGCTGAAGGCTTTCCCACATTCTCTACATGCATAAGGTTTCTCACCTGTGTGAATCCTCTGATGTATAATAAGAGCTGAGTGGTAACTGAATACTTTCCCACACTCATTACAATTAAAGGGTTTCTCTCCAGTATGAATTCTATGATGTCTACTTAGCCGTGATATTGAAGTAAAGGCTTTCCCACACTGACTACATTCATACGGTTTCTCTCCGGTATGAATTCTATGATGCTGAATAAGAGATGAGCACTGGCTAAAGGCTCTCCCACATTCATTACACTTATAGGGCTTTTCTCCAGTATGAATTCTCTGGTGATTATTAAGGGATGAACTACCTTTAAATGTTTTTCCACATTCACTACATTTATAGGGTCTCTCTCCAGTATGCATTCTCTGATGTCCAATAAGAGAGGTAGTGAAACTGAATGCTTTCCCACAGTCACTACATATATAAGGTTTTTCTCCTGTGTGAACTCTCAGGTGCTGAGTTAGGGATGAGCTTTGGCTGAAAGCCTTCCTACATTCCTTACATTTATAGAGCTTCTCTCCAGTGTGGATTCTCTGATGTTTGCTCAGGGAAGAACTATGGAGGAAGATTTTCCCACAGATGTTACATCTGTAACATTTCCTCACTATACTGACTCCCAGCTGCTTAAACAGAATTGAATACTGCTGTGAATGGGGTTTCCTAATAAGTGAGGATTTTAGACCAAGATTCTTCTCAAGTTCAATACCTACAAAGCTCCTCTCCCTTGTGTAGGTCTTTTTGATGATAACTGAGACCTTCCTGTAAGGTTTGTTCTCTTTGCCATGCTGCTTCTCTAGCTTGTCCTCACTTATGTAGGGTCTCCCCAACTTGAAGTCGAAAGTACTGTCATCTAAGAGTTTATTCATTATTTCCTGATATTCTTCTTTGGAAACTGCGGTTTCAAAGATGCTCTCCCATCCTAAAATAAATAAAACATGTAAGTCTCCCTTGCATTAGGCATAAATAAAAGTAACATAAAAATATACAAGGATCACTAACAGACACATCCTTAGAGTCTTCAGGAAAGGATGGTAAAAAAGGGCAAGACAAGGCGGCAACATAAAGATATCCCTGGGTGGGAAGGGTCTGAAGGCACTATGTAGGTGGGCCAAAGACCTCAGAGGGAATCTTCCAGGAAGAAAAGCCAGGCCTGATCTAGTAACAAAGCTCAGTTCAGCAGGTTGCAAGGCACTTCTCTGCACAGCAGAACGTGTTCCCCAGCTTTACCTCCCATGTCAGCCCCTGTGCACTCAAGGTAAATTCAAGATGAAACTGAAGGGCTGTAAAGGAAAAGAAAAAGAAAAAAGAAAAAAAGCTATTGCTCCCTAAAACACTCTCTGAACCACAGGGCATCAACTAATTTTGTTTGGGGACTCATTTAAATAATGTTGGGATGGACATTAACTTACTCAAAAAATAGTTACTGAGTGCCCACTATGCACCATGCAAAGGCTACAGGGAATGTGCCAAACAAGAGTCTGATTTTCATAAGATTTACAATTAATAGTAGGATACTGACAATGACCAAGTAAAAAAATAAAGAAGTACTAGGAAGTGAAGATATTATAAAAACAAAACAAAACACAAAAACAAGGTGATATGTAATAACAGTGAACAAGCTGGTATTTTAAACTGTGATAAGGAAATAAAATTAAACATGAGATCTAAATAAAAAGAGCTGGCCACGCAAAAATGTGGGTATAAAGATAGTTCTGGTCAGAAAAATACAGCTAACACAAAAGCCGTGAGGTAGGAATGAGTTTTGTGTGTTTGAAGAACATAAAGAAGTCCAGTGTGGCTTAAGCAAGAGAAGAGGGCTACAGGGTGAAGAGGCGGGCGGGGGTCTGATCATGTGGGGTCCTGTAAGCTATAAAAAGGCATTTGGAGTTTCTTTTAAGGATCACTGCAGGTTAGGCTGGACATAATGGTTTTGTTTAAAAAGGATAACTATGTTTGGTCACAAATGGACAATAAATGGGCAAGGGAGAAAGAGATCAATGGCAGATGTACAGCAGCCAATTAGGAGAATGCCAAAATCCTCCTGGATAAAGGTGATGGCAATCTGCAGTGGCATGGCAGTGGAACTGGGCACATTTGGGTTGTTTTGGACATAGAGATAACAGGTATCTTCATCTATTAACAGAGTGTACAGAACAAATGAAAGAGAGGACTCAAGGATAACACCTAGCTTCTGGTTTGGACAGCTCGATGCAGACAGGTGCTGCACAATGATATGGGGAAAAGGAAGAGTACTTTCTTGAAAATAATTTTGCCCACTCCTGTGATCACTTAGGATACAGTTCAGGAAATAGAAGCATTGATTCAAACAGAATGAATATATTTTATAAAAGAGCTTTTATCTCCTTAACCAAAAAGAAAATATACAATCATAAGAAAAACTCAGAAAACTATAAAAATGAAATGATAGCTCACTCATAAACACAGAATACAAATATAATCACTATTATATGTGAAATTTAGCTGACCAGGGTTTTTTTTTTCTGTATATTAAAAAACACTTTTGGCCCTGGCTGGTTGGTTCAATGGATAAAGTGTCGGCCCAGTATATAAACGTCCTGGGTTTGATTTCTGGTCTGGACACAGAACAGAAGCAACCACCTGCTTCCTTCCTTCTCCCTCTCCCCCTTCTCTCTCTTCTCTTCCCATAGCCAGTGGCTCAAACTGGTGCAAGTGTTGGCCCCAGGCACTGAGGATAGCTCAGTTAGTCCAAGCACGTCAGCCTCAGGCACTAAAAATAGCTCAGCTAATTCAAGCATTGGCCCTAGATGGGGGTCACCAGGTGGATCCCAGTTGGGATGTATGCAGGAGTCTGTCTCACTATCTCCCCTCCTCTCACTGAAAAAAACACTTTTACTTAAAAAATAAAACAGATTGAAACTAAGCTTCTCCCTTCCCCCTTTTCACTTAAAAAATCTGTGAGCTCTCCATGTCAATAAACGTAGGATAACACCACTATTTTAATGGCTATGTAATATTCCAAGGTATTAACATATAATTTACTACATCCCCTCTGAGAGTCATTGAGCTTTCTTTTTTCCCAGTAATCATGTTGTAACACTCTTACACCATCTTTGCAACTTTGCACAATTATAGAATTACTGTCTTAAGATAAACTTCCAAACTTGGAATTAATTTCAGTAAAGCCAGATAGTCCTCCAGAAAGATAGAGCCAATCAAAATCCCACTAAACATCCTGCATATCACTCAGAGCAGCAATAAAAGACTGATATGTTTTTCTTAATTTCTGAAATTTAACAAGGAAGAAAAATAGTATCATGTTGTTTTAGTTTGAATTTCATTGGTTATAATGAGGTCAAATACATACTTTTTCAAAAAATCCTATGTGAATTTTTAATTCATATTCCTTGACTTTTCAATCACAGTATTCATGCCTTTGTGCTGTAATTACTTTCTGGACTTTTTAAATCTTTATATCATACCTTTGTATTCTATAGCCATAGCAACAATATGAAAACTAAAACTAAAACTTCCAGAAGACTGTTCAATAAAATATGGCTTAACAATACAATAGAGTTCTTTCAAAGGAGTAGGCCTCTATTTAATGAGAGCTGAATAACTGAAGGACATTCACAATTAAAGACAGGCTCAAGAATGGTATGTATAATCAAGCTCTCGGTTTCTCTCCGTCTATGCATGTGTCTGTCTCTCTCATGCAAAAACACACAAATAATACAGTATAAAAGGATAAACAGTTAAATAACAGCAAAGGTTCACTAATGGTTGGTAAAATTTCAGATGACTCTCATTTTTTACCTCCTCCTTTTTCTTTAATTTTTTATTTAATGATTTTAGAGAGAGATAAGAAGGGAGAGAGAAAAAAAACAAACATCGATTTGTTGTATCACTTATTTATGCATTCATTGGTTGATTCTTGTACGTGCCCTAACTGGAAATTGAACCCACAACCTTGGCATATCAGGACAATGCTCCAATCAATGGAACTACTTACCCAGGGCCTAGCTTCTCTTTTTCACAATACTATGTATACCTTGCAGAAATAAAAATAATTTTTAAAATGCTTATTAAAAAACTAAGAGTCCATTTGATACTAATAATTTCTCTGAGAACCAGAAAGCTCAGAGCCAAATCTGAAACTCATTCCGGCTACCCATTTTGGTCCTTACAACAGATATGTTTATCTTCAAGAGCTCTAAACAAATTTATATTTCATTTTATTATATCATTACTCTTGCAGTCAAATTCCTTGAATTTTTAGTGGGACGTGATAGAGAATATGTAAGTATGTAGAGAAAAAAGATCCCTGAAATGAAAAAACTTGGTTCTTCAAAGCAAAGGGCTCAATAACACTGTGCTATGCAACAATATTAAATAAATAAACTCCCTGATACAACCTAATAAATTTTCTACACTCCAAAGATAAAGAGAATAACCTATAATTTTAGACAGAAGAGACTTTCTATACAGGAAATAGAAAAAACAGAATCCAAAAACACTCAGAATCCAAAGACAGTGGAGCAAAGTTTGGACAATTCTGTAGGAAAATATCCTGATGCCAGAGTTGTAGATCCGAAATGTAATTCCCTCAGGAAAGGTAAAAGAACTGATTTTAGGCCCTGGCTGGTTGGCTCAGTGGTAGAGCGTCGGCCTGGCATGTGAAAGTCCCAGGTTCAATTCCTGGTCATGACACACAGGAGATGCAACCATATGCTTCTCCATCCCTCCCTTTTCTCTCTCTCTCTCTCCTCCTCTTCCTCCTCCTCCTCCTCCTCCTCCTCCTCCTCCCGCAGCCATGGCTCAATTGGAGCAAGTCATCCCCTGACACTGAGGATAGCACCAAAGGCCTTGCCTCAAGCACTAAAATAGCTTGTTTGCCGAGCAACAGAGCAGTGGCCCCATATGAGCAGAACATGCCTAGCAGGGGTTTGCTGGATGGATTCTGGTCAGGGCAAGTACGGGAACCTGTCTCTCTGCCTCCCGCCTCTCAATTAAAACAAAACAAAACAAAACAAACACAAAAAAGACCTGATTTTAGACATGCACAAATAAAGCACAAAGGAACATTTCTGAAAACATTTAAGAACATAGTCTAGTCAAACCAAGGGAAAAATCTGAAGGCAGAGTTCATGGAAGGAAACACAAGATTGAACAGACACAGAAAATCTGTCTCCTGCTATTGGGAGAGATGTGTTTTGCTAAGCAGCAAAACTCAAAAGAGAGTACTGCTCTCTGGCGCCAGAAATGAAGATAAAATTCCAAGTAGGACAGAGCAGGAGGTTATGACCAGCAGCACATGGGGTTTTAGAGACTGAGAGCTCTGTCCTGGCAGACCAGGTCTGGAACACATTCTCTTAAAAATTTTCACACAAAAGATTTAGGAGAATGGCATCAGGAATTTCTGCAGGTCTGTTGCCTACACTTGATAACTGTGTCCATTATGCTACCACGGCTCTCTCTCCCATGTTGTACACAAATACAAGTGCACTTGCTTTTTCTTTTCAGCTAAATTATGTGTAGTAACTCGCAGACAAAAAAAGTCAAAGCAAGAACCCAACATGGAGCAATGAGGGATCTATTTAATGTTAAAACATATGTGCAAACCACAAAAAGAAAATAACTTCAGAAAATAACCTAGTAAAAGCAAGAAGTAAAGGGGAAATTATATGGAATCGCAAACCTTCAGACATTATATGCTGCATTGTATATTCTGCATTCAAATTATAAGGGGCATGTTAAAAAAGTGCAACCCATACTGGGGGAATCCAACTCTCTCTCTGAACCTGCTGAATCAAGCACTCAAAAGGTGAGACAGAGCCTTCCCAGCACTTCCCACCTGACCTGGGACATCAGCAAGGGCCCTGGTCAGTGAGAGCAGCCTCATCGCCGACTAGCAGCACTCAGACAGTTAGACAAGCTATGCCCATCCCTAGTGACTGCCACTCACCCAGACATGCACCATGAGACACTCCATTTTCCACCATCCAGGGCTCTTCCCCTTGCTGTAACTGGAAGATAACCTTTGGTTTGGAAAACAGAATCCCTGTTTGTGAGCAAGAAAAAGAGAATGAGTCTGTAGCACAGACATGAACAGCCATCCTAGCAGAGATGCAGCCCCAGGGTCTCCGGGCCAGAGGGACAGCCCAAGGAAAGAGATGCATTCTGAGAGGGCCTTAAAACTGGGCTCCCAGAGGACGGCCAGAACGTGGTCTCAGGACAATGTTAGAAATCTGGCTGTGCACTCCTCTAAGCTGGAACCTCCTGTGAGACCCAGGGGAACAGAGTCCAGGGGGCAGGAGACAGGAAAGCACAGAAAGATGTCTGCCACCAACTCTTATCAGCTGAAACCTTCGCAACAGCTGAAGAGAATAGCAACGGCCACTCTCAAAGCCCACCTACCGGGGTGGTGGGCTGACCTGGCCAAGCCCTCCATGTCCTCCTTGGCTGTAGCACCAAGATGCTTCCCCAGCAGATCTGTGTCACAAAGCAAAGTCCTCACCGAGAGAGACCAGGGTGTGGTAGTTCTCCAGCATCACCTCCCGGTACAGGGTTCTCTGCACAGAGTCCAGGCACAGCCACTCAGCCCGGCTGAAGAGCACGGCCACATCCCCAAATGTCACAGACTCCTGTAACAGCAAACACATTTCTGCTCACGCAGGACCATCCCCAAAAGGGGATAACTGAGAGGCAACCCTGTCACCACTCACAGCCCTGAGCATTTCAAGCTAAGCACTTCCAGCCCACTCCTTGGCTACTGAGCACATAGTTACCACAAACCTGTGAGTGCAGCACTGTGCCCTCCGAAGCTGAAGCACAGATGCCAAACAAGATAAGCACTTGAAATCATTACACAAAACCAGAATGATGGAAACACAAAACTTGAGACATGGAAACATGTAATCATCAAGACCAAACTCTCACTGTACAGATGAGATATCAGAACCAGGTTTTAGAAGAAGGCTCCCGCACAGTCAGGGAGAAACGGGTGTGGCTGGACTGTCACTACCTTGAGCCATGGGTATGTTCTGAGCCAAGGGAGGCTCTGCAAGTGCCCCAGGCGTGGCTTTGCCAGGAGAGGACCCAGGGTGGTGGGCTGCTTTAAGCTTTCAAAAAGAGCCAGGTGGGAAGGCTGCGGCTGAAACCCTCCTGACCACCATAAGGCTTCTGTCTACCTCTCCCCAGCTTCACTGGACCACTCACTTTTTTCAAACTAGTGGCCCCCTTCTTTTCTTATTAAGAATCTTTTATCTTTTAAAGCAACTTAGATCAATAGGTGGGAAAAGAAAAGTTAATCCAATTTTCTGTCTCCAGAAACAAGTCTTGTTAACCATTTCCTGTTTGTCCATTCAGACTTTTCACAGGCTAACCCAGTTTTCTATTTAAACCAAAATGAAATGTTATACAAGTAACTGGATCCCACTCAGCATGTTTTATTTGCTGTCCATCATCTCACTGTACAGATCAATTCATAAACTAATCTACTGGTGGACATTTAGGTTATTTCTGCTTTAGTAACTCTAAAAATGCTGGCTTTTTTAGACACAGAAACAACCCAAGTGAACCTCAAAAGAGGGTTGTATAAAGAAGTGGTACAAATACACTATGGAATACTACTCAGCCATAAGAAATGATGACATAGTGACATTTATGACAACATGGATGGACCTTGAGAACATTATACTGAATGAAGTAAGTAAATCAGAAAAAGCTAAGAGCTGTACGATTTCACACATAGGTAGGATATAATACCAAGACTCACGGACATAGATAAAAGTTAAGTGGTTACCATGGGGACGTGAGGACATGGGGAGGGCAGTGGGGGGAAGAGTGTAAAGAGGAACAAATATTGTATAAGGGGACAGAAAATGATTTGACTTTGGGTGATGAGTATACAACATAATCAACAGTTCAAATGCTATAGAAATGTTTACCTGAAACCTATGTACTCTTATGGACCAGTGTCACCGTGTTCAAGTTAATTTTCTAAATAAAATTTTAAAATTAAAAAAAAAGATGCTGGCTTGAGCACCCCTGCACATGACCAGAGAAGCATGCAAAGCTTCTTTCCTTAAAACACATTTCTAGAGGTGTGTGAGGGCACAGCTTGCTTTCTCTTTACTATTCCCCCGACCCCCAGGAAGGCGGTCACAGGCCAGGAATGTCCTCTGACCTGTAAAGGCAAACACAAATTAAAAACAAGAGGCTGCTGTCAATGACAGGAGCCCCTGCTGCCTGACCTTGTTTCCTTCTTGAACTTCTTTCTCAGCCCTTTCAAATGTATGTGCATCTTTTTTATTGCTAAATAAGCCTCACAACTCAGGAAAGGTTCCTCAAGGACTCGATAACCCATCTCTTTGAATGTGCCAAGCTCCCAGTTTCCTGAAAACAGACAGGCCAAACCTGTCACCTGACACAGTTGCCAAATTGCCAAACTGGCTGGAATCCACTCATCTCCGTAAGAGGCGCTTTCCACCTCTGGTATCTTAGCAGACTGCCTGTCACATACATCACATTCTGGCTTCATACTTGCTCAGTAACAGTGTTTTCTTTCTCTTCTACTTTGTATAGAGGTTCTCCTGGGCTGGAAAGAGAGGATATGTTTACCTGTATTTCTCCAAGTGCCACAAAAGGACAAAGAAGGGAAGAAATAACTCACTTCCCTCCTTAGGGAAGGCTCGCTCACTCCCTCAAAGTTGCACCTCTTTTCCTCTCACCATCTGTATGAGCTCAGTACTGCTCATCAGTCCAAAGTCATCCAATACTAAGGAGTGTCCCTGACCAGTCTTTTTTTCCCAGACCTTCCTAGAAAACCACCTGGACCCTTATAAGGTATTGCTGTAGTTGACTGGAAAGACCAAGGCCATGCCTTTGCTGTGTGAATTCCCAGTGTTGGGAAGGGATTATCTGACTCTTCTTCCACATCTTCGACGTCCACAGAGGAAAACAGCCTGGATCACTCACAAAGCTCTAGCTCTGGGTGTGACAGTGGCAAGGAATGGGAGCCCGTGCATTCCTAATCAACAAGTACTTAATCATTAAGTGCAAAATTCACAACGAGACTGGCCTCTGTGGTCTTCCAGCCTAGAAAAACTCAACAATGATTGAAGCATGTTCTCAAACCTCTGAACCCGAAAGGCAGTTCCAGAAAGATAAGTGAAACAAGCCAGTCAGAGAAAGACAAGTACCATATAATTTCACTCATATGTGGAATCTAATTAACAAAATGAATTAACAAGCAAAACAGAGACAAACTCATAGAGAGCAGGCTGACAGCTGTGGCGAGTGGAGAGGGCTGGGTGAGAGAAACAGAGGGATAGAACAAAGAAAAAAAAGGCAAATAAACCTCATGGTCGGAGGGGGAGAGGGAGGTGGAAGAGGGTATAGTGGAAATAAATGATGAAGGACAATAACTAGATTTAGGGGGTGAACACACATTATGGTGTACAGAGATGTGTTGTAGAATTGGGCTCCTGAAACACATATAATTATTATTAACCCCTGTCAGTCACTCTGTAATGCTGGTGGCCGTGACCAGGCAGTTCACACTGGACTCGGGCAGACCACAGAAGAACCACAGAGCCAGAAAGCATTGGGCCACTCCCGTGTATTAAATTCTCGCAGAGGCAGGTGAGCTAATGGGCAGGGAAAAACCGCTTCTCGTGGTGGCAGGCCAGCAATCAGGAAAACCACCCCTCAGGGTGGTAGGCAAGTGATCAGTGCTGAGGGAAGGCACTCGTAGCCTTAAATAGGCTATATACACATGCTCACACACTTATCACACAAAGTGCTTGCAGCCAAAAAACAGGCAAGCAAGCCTAACCACAACAGTTTCCCCTACACACCCCAATAAGTTCAATTAAAAAAAGAAATCTTCACTCACCTGAGCCTGGGCTGGTAGCAACTTTGTGGCCATTTCTCCCTACCTGCTGCCCCTCTTGGAGAAGGCACCTGAAATGAAGAAAGAAGCTGTGACATCTGTCCAAACTGTCAGCATTCCCACCCTCATTAGGCCAGACCAGGTTACAAATCTGCACTGAGACCCCTGCAGAGGGAACCTGGCATGGCCCATGCAATCCCAAGTCAGAGGGGCCTCAGCATGGTCACCAGAACCAGCAGTGGGCAGCAAGTCACTGGGCCTGCTACCTTTCAGCCAAAGGTTCATGAGCACAGATGAACTCAACTAAGGAATTAGAGCTACCTGAAGGGCACTGACAGTCAAGGGTAGTCACACCAAGCTCACAGGGTTAAACGAATGAAAAATGACAAATATTCCACACATCTGCGCTCTTATATTTTGAGCTATAATAATTATAATTGAGAATTAAAAGAGGGCTACACAGGGCTGATGAGCCCAGTAATCAACAGTAACCACAGAGGATGGTCTGAATATGAATTCTTAACTGGCTGATCGTGGTGGGTAGCCTAGTCCCTGACCTACAGCTTCCTCCATAAAAGGTTAATCTTTACCTTAAGCAACCTGTGTCTACTGTTCTTGTGCATCTAGAACACATACAGGCCCTTCGGAAAGACCCACTAGCAGCAGAATACCACGCGGACAGTCCTGTTGTTATCCTGTTGCTCGCACACCATCTGTCTCCCATCCGATCATTAAATGTTAACCATCCTGCACCCACTAGTGTAAAAGCAGTGTGTGTCTCTCCATTTTACTCATTATCCAATCCTACAGAACTCCCGGCTTTGCTTTCTCCCATCACCTTCATCTAGTAACCTTCCTTCCATTGTCTCCTTTGATTCTAAATATATAAAAGAACTGTGAGACTGCCATTCTCCGAAGCATTTTCTCAATCCATGGAGATCTTGCTTTCAGGCATGTCCTCAAAACCTTGGCTCAAATAAATTAAGACTTTGAAGGTTCCATTCAGCAACAATTATCATTCCTTCAAGTGTCATTTGAAAAACCTGGCGTCCTTTCCAGAAGGAGCTAACCACGACTTCCTTGTCTTCTTCATGGAAGCTGTGCTTCCTTCATTAAAAGAGGCACCACCGCTCCTTGAGCGTAAAAGGAACCACCGCCCGCCCGCCTCCAAAATACAAAACTCAGAGGCAACAGTGTCAGCAGCTAGAAAGGAACTTAGAAAAAGGAAGTGACTTAGCAAGAGGACAAAATTACTCTAAACAAAAATAATAATTTCGTGAAACACTCTAGGAAAATGATACTAACAAGCAAGGTTTGCAAAAACGGATAAACCTAAAATAAAAAACTCTGGGGGGAGGAAGGGAACCAACACACGCTACCACCCAAAAACCGCCACCAACCCTAAGACAAGACACGGCTCCCCAAAACTCCCTTCCTCCCGCCATTCCCACAGAAGCCCGGCCGAGCTGGGGCGGGGCCAGCGCTGCAGCTCCGACTTCCGGCCCCGCAGCGGAGCTCGGGCAACGCCCCTCCCCGGGCCGCGTTCCCCTCCTGCGGCCCCCCGAGCTGGGACTCGCCGTGCTGGCCAGGTTGCGGGAGGTGTACACCACAGGCTCTCCCTCAGCGGCAGTCTGTGCCCACACGAGGCGGCGGGTCGACCTGTAAGCAAGCGGAACACCTAACGTAGGAACATTTGTCACCGCCGCCGCAGGGCCGCCGGGAGTAATTGCAACTGCACACCAAAGAGCCGATGGGTCCCTGATCTGGAGCACAGAGCTTTTCCTTTTAGACGGTATTTCCCAGCCGTAGCCGCGTTGGGCGCTTCTACGGTGTCTGCGAAGGACCAATAGCGAGAAAGCTGGAGAACGCACCTGGCTAAGTGAACCTTATCTTTCAGCCTCAGCTCTAACCACTTATCCAGTGCACCCTTTTTATTCGTAATTATAATGACAATGATAAGAGAAAAAAGCATTTTAAAATGTAGACGATTAGGCTCTCCTTGATGTTCATTCTTAGTTGTAAGAGCAGTGTTAAAAAGTGTTACAAATTTTTCTCTACATTATGTCTAAATAGTGTAACCTATTAAAGATATGTTTTTAACTGACATTTACATTAGGTAAAAGCAAAAACATAAACCCAGTAAATCCTTTTCCATGCCATTCTTTAAAAATGGTTCACTGTAATCATGAAGCTTGTTTTTCAGCATCAACTGTATATAATCCCCTTCTTCAAATGTCATCCTCTGTGACTGGCGCTGTATGTACCAAATAACATGTACTCAACAGTGTTGAATAAATGATTTTTAAATATTCAACATTACAGTTTACAAAGACAAGCCTAATACAAAAGGGCACTTTAAGGTAGAAAAGATATTAAAATATTCCAGGGAAATAATATGAAAAAGAAATCTGGAATCACAATGTTGCAAATAATACAAATCATTTCAAAGTTAAAATAATTAAATTGGACACGAGTTGTTTTGTATGATACATATTACTAAACATTAGGGAAATGCAAAATCAAAACCACAATGGGATATCAGTTCATACCTATTAGTGTGGAGAAAACAAATGTTGGTGAGAACCTGGACAAATCAGAATCCTTGTGCGTTGCTGGTAGGAATGTAAAATGATACAACCAATCACTTCTTGGCCTTTTGGCTAAAATCAAGTGTAAAATGATGCAACCACTGTGGAAAATAGTATGGTGGTTTCTCAAAAAGTTTTTTAAAAATAGGATTATTATATAATCCAGCAATTCCACTTCTGCGTATATTCCTAAAAGAATTGAAAGCAGGTATTGAACAGGTATTTGTACACCAATGTACATGGTAGCATAATTCACAATAGCCAAAATGTGGAAATAACCCAACTGTCAATGAAGAGATGAATGGATAAACAAAATGTGGTCTAGATATACAATGGGTTATTTTCAGCCATATAAAGAAGAGAGTTCTGCTTGACCAGGCAGTGACACAGTGGATAGAGCATCAGGCTGGGACACAGAGAACCCAGTTTTAAAACCCCAAGGTAACTGGCTTAAGTGTGGGCTCATCTGGTTTGAGCATAGGTTCACCAGCTTGAGCACGGGGTCACTGGCTTGACCATAGTATCATAGACATGACCCCATGGTCGCTGGCTTGAGCAAAGGGTCACTCACTCTGCTGTTGCCCACCCCAGGCAAGGCACATACAAGAAAGCAATTAATGAACAACTAAGGAGCTGCAACAAAGAAGTGATGCTTCTCATCTCTCTTCCTTCCTGTATTTCTGCCCCTATCTGTCTGTCTCTCTGTCTCTGTCACACAAAAAAAGAAGGAAATTCTGACACATGGATGGATCTTAAAGACATGCTAAGTAAAATAAGCAAGCTCAAAAAAAGACATATATTGTATAATTCCACTCATATGAGGTATCTAGAGTAGTCATATTTATAGACAAAAAGTAGAATAATGCTTACCAGGGGCACAAAGAAAAGGAAAATGAAGATTTATTGTTTAACACTGGCAGGGGTCCCCAAACTTTTTACACAGGGGGCCAGTTCACTGTCCCTCAGACTGTTGGAGGGCTGCCACATACAGTGCTCCTCTCACTGACCACCAGTGAAAGAGGTGCCCCTTCCGGAAGTGGGGTGGGGAGGAGGGGCAGGATAAATGGCCTCAGGGGGCAGCATGCGGCCTGCGGGGCCGTAGTTTGGGGACACCTGTTTAACAGGGACAGAGTTTCAGTTTGAAGTAATTAGAAATTTCTGGAGATATATGGTGGTGATGGTTGCACAGTGTGAATGTACTTCATGTACCTGAACTGTACACCTAAAATGGTTAAACGGTTAAACTAGTAAATTTTATCTTACATGAGTTCTACCACAATAAAAATAATAATACAAAAAAGCTATAAAAATTATGAATCATTATTGGCAAACAATATAGCATTGATTTATGAAGTAAAAAACAATTACCTCCCTTTTTCTCTTACTATTTCTTAAAATAATAATTAACATGTGCATACATAGTTTTCAAAGGAATAAATGGAAAATATCTAGAAAAAATCATCAAAGCACCAGACATTGAGAAAAAATCTTGGAAGGCATGCAGCAATATGCCCTAAGATCCAAAACCCATCTAATATAAAGATTCACAGGAAGAAAACAGAGCAAATGAAGAAAAGAACAGAATTACAAATTGATTATATTGAGATATGGGGAGAGATACAGCAGAAAACATTCAGGCCAAACAAGAGCTGGGGCTGCAGATTGAATAGAATATGAAGTGGGGTGGAGCAGACGTCTACAAAAAATATGTTCCGGATGAAATTTCAGAAGTCTAAGGAGAAACAGAAAACCCTAAAGACTACCAGGATAGTAGAGGAAATTGAAAGTTTACTTGTGACAGGTAATAGAAGATGGGATGGCTCAAAGTGGGCATACTCCAACTACAGCAGAATAGCAGTTCAGTGATGTCATCAAAAATATTGAATACAAGATTTTTTTTACCTGACCTATGGTGGCATAGTGGATTAAGCATTGACCTGGAACTCTGAGGTTGCCAGTTGGAAACCATGGGCTTGCTTGGTCAAGGCACATATGGGAGTTGATGCTTCCTGCTCCCCCCCTTCTCTCTCTCCCTCTCTCTCTCTCTCTCTCCTTTGAAAAAATGAGTAAATAGAATCTTTTTTAAAAATACAAGATTTCTCCTTTTGGATATGGACACAAAATCAAATTTCTGTTGAGAAATAAAAAGAGGATAGTATGCTGGGTAACCAAGACTGTCCACTCCACCAGGCAAAGAAAAAGGGTGAGGCTGACCTCAGACTCTAATTAGCAGCACTGGATCACAGTGTGGAACAATATCCTCATACAGTATTTCTAAAGTAAAATGACTTAGAATTTGGAATTCCATAACCTTTTAATCTAGTATTTACCTGTAAGTAAAGGAAAGACATTAGGAAGCTGAAAATTAGATAGATAGATGATAGATAGATAGATAGATAGATAGATAGATAGATAGATAGATAGATGATAGATAGATTATAATCTCTAGAAGATCTCTAATGGAAATAGTCAGGAATGCAATTCATTTTAAAAATCAAAGAAAAGTGGGACTACATCAGACTAAGAAGCTTTTGCACAGCAAAAGAAACTGACAACAAAACAAACAGACAGCCAACTAAATTGGAGATGATATTTTTGAACAACAGCTCAGATAAGGGGCTAATATCCAAAATATATAAAGAACTCACAAAACTCAACAACAAACAAGCAAACAATCCAATAAAAAATTGGGAAGAGGACATGAACAGACACTTCTCCCAGGAAGAAATACAAATGGCCAATAGATATATGAAAAGATGTTCATCTTCACTAGCTATTAGAGAAATACAAATCAAAACTACAATGAGATACCACCTCACACCTGTTAGATTAGGTATTATCAACAAGACAGGTAATAACAAGTGATGGAGAGGCTGTGGAGAAAAAGGAACCCTCATTACGGTTGGTGGGAATGTAAAGTAGTACAACCATAATGGAAGAAAGTATGGTGGTTCCTAAAAAATTAAGAATAGAACTACCATATGACCCAGCAATCCCTCTACTGGGTATATACCCTCAAAACTCAAAATCATTGGTTCATAAAGACACATGCAAACCCATGTTCATCGCAGCATTGGTCACAGTGGCCAAGACATGGAAGCAACCAAAAAGCCCTTCAATAGAAGATTGGATAAAGAAGATATGGTACATATATACTATGGAATACTACTCAGCCATAAGAAATGACATAGGATCATTTACAACAACGTGGATGGACCTTGATAACATTATAATGAGTGAAATAAGTAAATCAAAAAAACCTAAGAATTGTATGATTCCATACATAGGTGGGACACAAAATTGAGACTCATGGACATAGATAAGAGTGCAGTGGTTACCAGGGGGAGGGGAAGGGAGGAGAAGGAGAAGGGGTAGTGAGAGGGGAGGGGCATAAAGAAAACCAAATGAAGAGTGGAGGACAATTTGACTTTGGGTGATGGGTATACAACATAATCAAATGTCAAAATGATCTGGAGATGTTTTCTCTAAATCTATGTGCTCTAGTTGACCAATGTCACCCCGTTAAAATTAATTGTCTAAATAAGATTATTTTTTAAAAATCCAAGAAAGTAAAACTTATATGGATTACCAAAAAAATGAAGTAAGTACATGAATTAGTAAAACACCTGAGTCAAAATGATTCTTGAGGCATATTGTGAGGGTAATTTATCAATAGGATTAAAAACTCAGATGATGGCAAAACAAGATATGAGAGCAAGCTAAGGTTCTTATCTTATTCAAGGGGATAACATAGATGCAAATTAACTTCAGATGTATATATTTATATGTGTGTGTTGACAGAGTCAGAGAGAGACAGATAGGGACAGACGAGAGGAAGGGAGAGAGATGAGAAGCATCAATTCTTCATTGCAGCTCCTTAGTTGTTCATCGATTGCTTTCTCATATGTGCCTTGATGGGGGGAGGAGGAGCTACAGCAGAACGAGTGACCTTGGGCTCAAGCCAGCGACCTTGGGCTTCAAGCCAGCGACCATGGGGGTCATGTCTATGATCCCAAAGTCAAGCCAGCAACTCCGCATTCAAGCTGGTGAGCCCACACTCAAGCTGAATGAGCCCTCACTCAAGCTGGTGACCTCGTGGTTTTGAACCTGGATCTTCTGCATCCCAGTCTGATGTTCTATCCACTGCACCACACGGCCTGATCAGGCCAGATGTATCATATTTCCCTATGGAGAAGACACACCATTTTTTCAAAATTTGGGGTCTAAAAACTGGGTGCACTTTATACAGTTGTTGTAGGTTTTTTACTTGCATTTCCCACTTTTTCACACTTGTTTTTGCACTCATTTTTGAAGACAGTGATTTGTCATCAGACACTGATAAGGACAAGCTAATGGATGAGAGTTTTGACAGTGATGAGGAGTGTATGAATTTTATAATGAATAAAATTTGAGTTCAATAACTTTATGTAATACTTTTTTTTCCTAATTTTGGGACCCAAAATTAAGGTACGTCTTAGACATGGGAGCGTCTTATACATGGGGAAATATGATATATATATTTTTAAGTTTTAAATATATATGGTAAGTTATTTAATAGAAACCTGTAGACAAATAGAAATACAACATATGACTTTCTAATCAGCCACAGATTAATCTTAAATTACATTCAACATTCTTTTTTAAATATTATTTGATTTATTATTATAATTAGGTTTTCACAAAATTCTCTTTCCACTGTCTATGTTTTGTTAATGTGAAATTAAATTATAGTTATAAGCAAAAATTGATTGCCTAGGGAGCATAGTTGAATGTTCATTTTAACAGAAATAAAAGAATACTTGTCTTAAAATGCACGATTGTGTTTATTACATAGCCTTTTGCCATGCGATCACATTATAAAAAACTTTTGTTTATTTCAAAGTGAAAATTACTTGTGCTGTTTGAGCTTTAAGGGTTGGAGTGTGTAAGTGCAACTTAAAGAAAACGTAAAGTGATCTATGATATCTCTTCCCTCTAAGAGTGAATTTAAATTTACAATTAGAATGCAAATCTTGTATCAGACTTCTGCAGGAGATTCTTCAGCGTACCTTGTCCTGCAATTTTCCACAGTCCTGTGTATAGTTTTGAATAGACACGGCAAGCATTTCTTCTTGGCAACCTCACTTTCCCACATCATTGAAGTACATGTTCCCACATACAGACATGATGACAGAAAATAAAATAAATATAGTAACTTATATTTTGTCCTGGCTGGTTGGCTCAGCAGTAGAGTGTCAGCTTGGCATGTAGAAGTCCCAGGTTTGATTCCTGGTCAGGCCACATAGGAGAAGCGCTCATCTGCTTCTCCATCCCTCCCCTTCTTGCTTCTCTCTCTCTCTCTCTCTCTCTCTCTCTCTCTCTATTTACCTATCTATCTATCTATATCTCTATCTCTATCTCTATCTCCCCCTCCTGAAGCCATGGCTTGATTGACTCAAGTGAGTTGGCCCAGGCACTGAGGATGGCTCCATAGCCTCACTTCAGGCACTAAAATAGCTTGGTTGCCAAGCAACAGAGCAGTGGCCCCAGATGGGCACAGCATCAGCCCCAGATGGATTTGCCAGGTGGATCCCAGTCGAGGCATATGTGAGAATCTGTCTCTGCCTCCCTGCCTCTCACTTAATTAAAGAAAAAAAAGATTAAAGGTATTGTAATTATTTTGGAAAAAAAGAAATACCACATTCCTGGAGACATGCAGAGATAAGAGCCACCATCAGGAATATGAAGGATGAAAGGTAAAGGGGGTCAAATGAATGGTGAAAGAAGATGATTTGACTTTGGTGGTAGGCACAGAATGCAATATAAGAATCATTTATCCCAGAAATATACACTTGAAACTTATGTAATCTTACTAACCAATGTCACCCCAACACATTTAATAAAAGGGGAAAAAAAAGAACATGAAGGACAGAGGGGTTGTGATTCCCAGCTCATCCCCATTTAACTCTCCTATGTGGACTGTGCAGAAGGCAGGTGGGCCTTGGAAATGACTGTGGGTTATTCTGGGCTTATCCAGCTAGTGGTTCTAATTGCAGCCTCCAGATCAGGTTTGGTTTCATTGTTTGAACAAATTAACCCATCCCCTGGTTCCTCATATGCAGCTACTGAACTGGCAAATGCCATTTTCTCCACCTCTGTCAATGAGACTCACCATAAACAGTTTGCTTTCAGTGGGCTAGGCCAGCAGTATACCTTCAGTGTCCCATCCCAGGGGTGTGTCAGCTCTCCAAACCCGTGTTATCATTTAACTTGGAGGGATCTTGATTACTTTTTCCTTCTTCAAGATATCACACTGGCCCAATACATTGATGACATTATGCTTTTTGGACCTAGTGAGCAAGATGAGGTAACAACTGCTCTAGACATATTTTTTGTTTAATTTAATTTTTTTTTTTTTTTGTATTTTTCTGAAGCTGGAAATGGGGAGAGACAGTCAGACAGACTCCCGCATGCGCCCGACTGGGATCCACCCGGCACGCCCACCAGGGGCGACGCTCTGCCCACCAGGGGGTGATGCTCTGCCCCTCCGGGGCGTCGCTCTGTTGCGACCAGAGCCACTCTAGTGCCTGGGGCAGAGGCCAAGGAGCCATCCCCAGCGCCCGGGCCATCTTTGCTCCAATGGAGCCTCGGCTGCGGGAGGGGAAGAGAGAGACAGAGAGGAAGGAGAGGGGGAGGGGTGGAGAAGCAGATGGGCGGCTCTCCTGTGTGCCCTGGCCGGGAATCGAACCCAGGACTTCTGCACACCAGGCCGACGCTCTACCACTGAGCCAACCGGCCAGGCCTCTAGACATATTGATAAAACATTTAAGTGTCAGAGAACAGGAAATAAATCTGACACTAATTCAGGGAATTTCTACTTTCTAGAAGTCCAGTGGTGTGGTAAGACTAAATTGTTACATCTGGCCTTTCCGACCGCCAAAAAAAAAGATTTACATCTTACCCTCTTTAGATTTGTTGCGCATTTGGGTGTGTTACTCTGGCCTAATTACCAAATAACCAGAAATTTTTCCGGTTTTGAGTGGGGCCCAGAAAAGAAGGCTCTACAACAGAACCAGGCAGCTGTGCCGGCAGCTCCATCACGTGGACTATCTGACCCAGCAGATCCAAGAGCGCTTGAATGACAGAAGCAGGCAGAGATGCTATTTGGAATGGCCGTCTTGTTCTGATTTTGAAGAAAATAAATTCCTGAAATGATTCATCACTAAGTATAATATATTCTGTAAGCTTTGGTCGATAACTTTATCAGATTAAAGAAGATTCCTCAATTGCTATATTTTTCAAAATCATGAATGAATATTAGATGTCACCAAATATTTTTTTCTGCATCCATTTAGATAATCATGTTTTCCCTTTAATCTGTTAATGCAGTGAATTACATTAATAGATTTTCTAAGTCATTAATCCGCTAAAGTGCATTTCTGAGACAAACCAGACTTGATAATAATGTGTTTATGTATTTCCCTTTGCAAATACTTTACTATAAGTTTTGGGTCTATGCTTTATAATTTGGTTACAAATTTTATTTTATTTTTTTGTCCTACCTATGTTTTTAGCCTCATAAAATGCATTGCTAAATGTATTTTTTTTTTCATTCTAAATTTTGTTCTTTTTTTTTTTTTTTTTTTTTGCAATAGAGAGAAAGAGAGACAGAGAGAAACAGAGAGAGACACAGATAAGGACAGACAGACAGGAAGGGAAAGAGATGAGAAGCATCATTTCTTTCTTGCAGCACCATAGTTGTTCATTGATTGCATTCTCATATGCACCTTGACTGGGGGGCTACAGTAGAGCAAGTGACCCCTTGCTCAAGTAAGCGACTTTGGGCTCATGCCAGCGACCCCACACTCAAGCCAGTAAGCTGGCACTCAAGCTGGATGAGTCAGTGCTCAAGCCGGCAACTTCGAGGTTTTGAACCTGGGTCCTCCACAGCCCAGTCCGATGCTCTATCCACTGCACCGCCACCTGGTCAGGCTATACTAATATTGGAGGGGGGGTGTTCTGCTGCAACACATTCTTCTGTGTTGTGGATTAACCCATTTTATGTGGGAGGTTTCTTGGTTTTTATAAGATTTTCCCCCAGTATGTTAATAAAATAAAAGGGTCTTAATGCAAATAAGCCCACACAGCTGACAGCGGTGCAACTGGAGAAAATACGGCTGTTCCTTTAACTCTCACAACCTTTCTCTTAGCTGAGAGTGCCCACCTCTGTTGCTCAGTGACATCAACCCTTCCTTCATCACAGCCTCCTTCCCACTTTCGCCATGGTACTTCTGCCTTTCTTAATAGGTGACATTACGTCTCTCTCTTTCTCTATCTTTGTCTCCCTCTCCTCTCTCTCATGTGTGTGTGTGTGTTTACATAATCTAAGAATTTACCACATCTTTTGAACTATGTTATTATTTTTTAATAGGAAGTGGGTTTTGTTTGTGTTCTGGTTCCAAACCTGTTATGGTTTGACTGGCCTGTTCAAATACTATTCTTCCCATAACACCAGTTATTTTATTGTTGTTGTTGGCATTTTTACTCAATACATAAATTTTCAGAGATACCTATAGAGCAGTCCAGCAGAAATACCACATTCATTCCTCTGTTAATCTGTGCCATGCCTCTGTACCGAGAGCCTCCAGTTGCTGACTCCTCTGTCTGGAAGATTATTAACATTGCTCTATAACACTTTTCAGTCAGGTCTCTGCCCAAATATCACTTACCATACAGGTCTTCTATATATCCAACTGGGTATCCATGTGCAAAAAAATATTACTTTGGACCCCCACCACACATCATATACAAATGTTAACTCAACATGGATCAAGACCTAAGCAGGAAAGCAAAAACTATTGAAATCTTACAATAAAACCTAGATGTAAATGCTCATAATCTCAGCTTTGGCAATAGATTCTTAGAAATGACACCAAAAAACACAAGTAATAAAAGAAAATACACAACTTGGACTTTATCAAAATTGAAAACTTCTTGCATCAAAGGATATTTTCAAAAGAGTGAAAGACAACCTACTGAATAGGACTAAATATTTGCAAATTGTACATTTAATAAGAATATAGAATTCAGAATATGTAAAGAGCTCTTACAATCCAACATAAAAAGACAAAAACTCAATTTAGAAAGGTTCAAAGGACTTGAGAAGTCATTTCTTTAAAGAAGACATACAAATGGGCAAAAGTACACAAGAAGATGCTCAGTATCACTAGTTGTTAGGGAAACGCAAATGAAAACCACACACTGAGGTACCACTTCAGGCACAATAGGAAGAAGATAATAAAAAAAAAGTGGGAAATAATTACTGTTGGTAAGGGTGTGGAGAAATTGGAACTCTTGTGCATTGCTGGTAAGAGTGTGAAATGGTTCAGACACTGTAGAAAACCATTTTTACGGTTCCTTAAAAAGTTAAATTTAGAATTATCATGTGATCTAACAACTCTACTCCTAGGTCTATATTCGAGAAAATGTACTGTATTAGTCAGGGTTCTCTGAGAAACAGAACTGAGAGAGAGAGAGAGAGAGAGAGAGAGAGAGAAAGGGAGAGAGAGTAAAAAGAGAGAGAGATTAATATATTTTAATGAATTGACTCACACAATTATGGTGACAGGGAAGTCCAAAATTTGCAGAGTAGACCAGCAGGCTGGATACCCAGGAAGAGCAAATGTGCAGTTCAAGTGTGAAGGTCGTTTGCTGGCAAAATATATATATATATATATTTAATATATATCTTTCTACCACCTCCTTCTATCACCCATTCTGTATTCTCTCTTTATTAGGTAAGGTGAGTCTTTTGTTCTATTCAGTTGAGCAGATGAGGCCCACCCATGTTGTGGAGGACAATCTGCTTTACTCAAAATCCACCAGTTTAAATATTAATCTTATTCAAAAGCATCCTCACAGAAACATCCAGAATAATGTTGAACAAATATCTGGGTACCATAGCATAGACAAATTGACATATAAATTAACCCTCATTGTCCACTTCTTGTCAACTTGGCACCCATATGCATCTCCTTAAACATAAAATCTCCAAATAAAGACTATAACAAGGTCATACTTCCACTTACCATGGTACAACTATCTTCCATATGACTTAAAATATTAACCTCTTCTCCAGAAGAAGAGAAAAAACTTTAAGTAATGTTTACCCTTCTCATGATATTTTATAACTTAAATATAATGATATAAAGTAAAAATACTTAAATACTCTGAAATAAAGTCAGGACATCTTATATTACATGATAAGGGTATGAAAGAAAGGGGAAAATAAAGATATAAACACACATGTTCCAAATGAAAAATAAAATCATGATCATTTCAGTCCTCATTTCTGTAACTGGTCACATGGTCATAGCTGGTATTTGTAACCACCTCCTTCCACCACCCATTCTGTATTCTCTTTGCCTTTAGCAAACACCTCACCTGGTCGTGGTTCTTAAGCTGGTGGTATAACTCAACCTTTCATTCTGGGTTATGAGTAGTTCTTTCTGGGTTATGTTGATGTAGTTTTTCATTGAATTTAGTAATAGGGCATTCACTGTCCTGAGAACCCCCATGTCCACATAGGTTTAAAATATTTTATTTATCCCAAAAGGAAACTTCACCCATTAAGCAGTAATGTATTCCCCATTCCATTCCCTTCCCCAGCCCCCAGTAACTACAAATTTGCTCTCTGTCTCTGTGGATTTGCATATTTTGGACATTTCATATAAATGGAAGTATACCATATGTCCACTTTTATATTTACAAAAACTACCTTTGTCTATGGAATATTAAGACAATCAAAGACTCCCATATTCAATATCCCACTATTTCCTGGTTGTACCAAAAATAAAAAACCAACAAATGATTTAATCTGTTCTTTAAATAAGCATTTACACTTAAAAAATGGGGTGAGGTGGAATTACCTCCTCTTTAAAAATGTTTCTAGAGCTACTAAAACTCGCATTCACAAAACCCTGTCACTCCCATCTTGCACCATGTGAAGGCTTCTGCCTCAACTCGCTCATGGTCCAGCCTCACTGAGGAGCCACCAGGATGCTTTGATCCTGAGTTGGGAACCTGCTTTGTGCTGTCAGCTATTGCCCTGTCTGACCAGTCCTGAGCAGAGAAGGTTATAAGGGGGCTGTGTGAACCCTGCTGCCCGCCCATCCACCTCAAACATCTGGTTTGTACTGTGCAATGCCCCATCCTTCCCAACTTGTCAGATGTGTAGGGCCACACTTGTCCCAGGCCTCTGCCAGGAAAAGTTACTTGGAAAGCTCTGGAAGCAGATATTGTATGTGTTGGGGGAAGAGGAAGGGTAGCATGGCTTTGTTTGTTTTCACTGCCAGCTTTGACCAAATCCATGGCCGCCCTAATCCACCCTGTCTAATGGAGCCCAAGCCAGCTCAGACCCTGCAGGACAAGCCTGCTAATCCCTGGGGCTGAGAGCTCACCACCTGTTTCCAGGGCACTTTGCTCTCATGGCCTCAGGGAGCCAAATTCAGGGCCTCAGACAGGGATGATGGTAAAAGGACATTTTGATCAAGTTCCCTCACCTTTTGCCCTCAACAATGAGATGGGGAAATTCAGATACAGAGAGCCTCACATGGTATGGTTCACTGATTCAGGCTCTGAGCCCAGGAAGGCTTTATAAACGATGAAAAGAGCAACTCCTTAGTGCTTCCCACATCAGCTGTAGGGGCTGGGGTGTGTGAGCTGCAGGGCAAGCTGCACTGTCCCCTCCTTCCATAGAGGCGTGCATGCTGGTGGTTTCACACCAACCTGGGTGTGAATCCTGATGCTGACACATGCCACGTGTGTGGCCTTGGGCAAGACACAATTCCTTGAGGTCTCTATTTCCCCATCTGCAGAATGGAGCTGATGGTGAAAGTGTCTTCTTTACAAGGTTGTTGGTGGTGTGTTAAGCAAAGTCCTTGCTAATATTAGAGGTTGACTTGCTCACTGTTCCTTCCTGCCCAGTCCTCCTCTCCCTCCCCTTCTTCGAGTTCACTCAGGTCACTTGGCCTGTGCACCTTCCTCCTTCCACTGTGGATTTACTGCAGAGCTTTGCAAGGGGGATGTTGTTGGGGAGGAACTCAGGCACCCGGAGTGAAGAGATGGGTGGCCAGGAAAGAGAGGGAGTGAGACAGAAAAAAGATAAGAGACAGAGAGAAGGGGGGAGAGAGAACGTTGGAGACAGAAATAGAGAAATAAAGAGGCCAAGAAACAGAGGACAGAGTGTGTGTGTCAGAAACAACTTAAGAGAGAGGGGGAAAAGTCAGGTCAGACACACATCTGAAGAGAGGAAAAAGACCCAGGGAGCAGGGAGTAAGAGAGGGAGGGAAAGGAGATGTGGAGAGCGCCGGTTCTGTGCATACACTGTTCAGGAGGGGTCTCCGCCCTCAGGGCGGACTCTCATCCCTTCCTCACAATCCTTAAATCCCCTCTAGCTCGAGGCCGTCTGCATCTGTCACGGCTTCGTCCCGACCCAAAAGCGGCTGGCACAGGTGAGTGTGTCTACAGAGGCAGGCCTGGGGTTGTGCTGGGGATGGACCCCTTAGGACTGTCGGGAAGGGAAAGGCTGGTGCGCTGCAGCCAGTAGTAAGGCAGGGGACCCATATGCTAAGGTTAGGAGGGTGTTGAGCCAGAGGGGGAGGCCTGGGACGGTGCCGAGTTGATATCCCACCTCTGATCGGCTCGGTTAAACATGTATTGTGCGCCTGCCTCTCCCTAGCCGGGGCTTCCTTTCCCCAGTTCTCCCGGCCCGGCGCTCAGAGCGTTCTCCGGCTGTGTTCTCCTTGCCCAGTTCCCTCCCGCAGCCGGCGAGCCGATGGCTCGGCCCCGGACCATCGTTGAGCCGCGGCTGCTGACGCTGCTGCTGGTGCTGGCGCTGGTGTTGGCGCAGGCGGGCGTGGCGGGCGCGGCGGGCTCGGTGCGCCTGGCCGGCGGCCTCACGCTAGGCGGTCTGTTCCCGGTGCACGCGCGGGGCGCGGCGGGCAGGGCGTGCGGGACCCTGAAGAAAGAGCAGGGCGTGCATCGTCTGGAGGCCATGATGTATGCGCTGGACCGAGTCAATGCCGACCCTGAGCTGCTGCCAGGCGTGCGCCTGGGGGCGCGGCTGCTCGACACGTGCTCGCGGGACACGTACGCGCTGGAGCAGGCGCTGAGCTTCGTGCAGGCGCTGATCCGCGGCCGCGGCGACCGCGACGAGGTCCCCGTGCGCTGCCCTGGCGGCGTCCCCCCGCTGCGCGCCGCGCCCCCCGAGCGCGTGGTGGCAGTCGTGGGCGCGTCGGCCAGCTCCGTCTCTATCATGGTCGCCAACGTTCTGCGCCTGTTTGCGGTAAGGACCAGCCCCGCGCCCCTGTCCTTGTCCATGGGTGTTTGGGGTCTAGTTTCCCTGTACAAATCACTCCAGTCACAAAGAGAAACAGCTGCTTCACAACAACCCCTTGGGACCGGCCAGACTCCAGCCTGAGCCAGGTCCGCCTCAGCCCTGCAGCCCTGCAGCCTGCTGTGGGAAGAAGGAGCCGACCTTCGCGGACGCGCTGGCGCCCTGGGTTTTAGGTCCCACATTGGCCACTTGTCCATGCACAACCGTGCATGGAGGTCCTGACCCTGGACCCTGTGGAGAGCTCTGAGTGACGAGGAGCAGGCTTTCCCTGGAACCAGAGCCCTCCTTCCGGTGGGACAACTGGGACAATTTCCTAGCTGCTCTGGGGTGGGTGGGTCTAAGGACCTGTACCTCGCTCCTCTTTTTTTTGATCACCATTTAAATTCAATTTCAAAACACCTGTCTCTAAAAGTCTCTCAAGAGGCCTCTGAGAGAGGCAACGGAGTCTCCTTTCTAGTGTCCCTTCCATCTTTCTTCCCTCTTCCTCCTTCCTGCTGTACCTTCCCTTTTCCATAGATTTTCACACTCCTCATGCTCTTTTGTCCTGTTTCAAACAACCTCGTTCCCCTTTCCAGCCCAGCTCCGTCCTTCCAGAATCCTTCTCCTCTCTTATCTTCACACCAGCTCCCACTTGAGTTTCCCTTGGTAACTGTCTTTCCTTACCATGGCTCTGATTTGCTCCTCTATCTGCGAGGATCCCTCTGTTCAGCTTCTCCAGCCTTCTACAACCATTGCCCCGTCATCCTTCACATGTGCAGCCCACTCCTCCTAGGTCAGCTCAGCTCATTCATCCCTCATGCACAGACCAGTTCCCAACAGGCCCCTCCACTAGGCCAGGCATAGCCTTGAATCCAGTGCCTCTCCCCAGCTCGCCTGCCTGTTCTGACCCCTCTTGGGGCTGTCCCCACCACACACCCTGCACCTTCTTGTGAAGTAGGAAAACTTGTCTCCTTTGGGGTTGACAAGGGGTCCCTCTGCAGAGCTGACAAAGCCTGTGCTTGGAGGCTAGACTGGCTACAGGCTGCATTTGAGCCCCCAATCCAACCCCCCCCACACACACACACACACGTTCCTTTGCTCAGACTTACCATGCACAACTGGCCTCTCCCCTAGACCCTCATATCTCCCCTGGTTCATCAGACCATTCTCAAGATGCAGGTCTTTCTCCACACCTCTGGCCACTTCCATTGGTTCTCAGCTTCCTACTCCAAACTTTCTGTGCTCCCGCCTGTGTCCTGGGTCCCCATTGCCCTCCTTTTCTGGGGTCACTGACCCTCCATCCACAGCTCAGGTGTCCTTCCCCACTCCAGATCCCCCAGATCAGCTATGCCTCCACAGCCCCTGAGCTCAGCGACTCCACACGCTACGACTTCTTCTCCCGCGTGGTGCCCCCCGATTCCTACCAGGCCCAGGCCATGGTGGACATTGTGCGGGCATTTGGATGGAACTATGTGTCCACACTGGCCTCTGAGGGCAACTATGGTGAGAGCGGAGTTGAGGCCTTTGTGCAGATCTCCCGAGAGGCTGGTAAGCTGGGGCAGGAAGGTTGGAAGCCCCAAGGAGCCTACATAGGGGTGAGCCAGGGGCTGTGAGATAGGGGCTCTGGGTCCATGGTGGGGAGCTTGGTTGTGACATCTATGGACAGGTGCCCCTTTGGAAGACTCAGACCTGCCTCATTGCCAGGCAGGTGGGGCCCTGGCTAGCTTCACCCCCACCAACCCCAGGCCCAATCCCCTGAGTGATCACACTACACAGGCATGCACAGGAGCAGCCAGGGTGGGTGGATGAAATGGACAAAACTGACTTTGGCATCCTGGACACCCAGGGGGGGTCTGTATTGCCCAGTCCATCAAGATTCCCAGAGAACCAAAGCCAGGAGAATTCAACAAGGTGATCAGGAGACTCATGGAGACGCCCAACGCCCGGGGCATCATCATCTTTGCCAACGAAGATGACATCAGGTGGGACACATGGTGCCTCAGTCACTGTTCTTCAGAGGCTCTCCTCATCTTCTCACACGTCCCCACATGCACATCCTCCCTTCCTCCTGCTCCTTCTTCCTTGTTCCCCCTTCCCCCTACACGCTCTCCCTGCTGCCATCTCTGCCTGGTGCTCCCAGAAATGAACCAGGCCTGGTCCAGGTGGAGATGCTCTGAGTCTAGCCAGGAAAACACACAAAAATACATGTCTGTTTTTAAAATTCAGAATGGGGGAGACATGCGGGCGACCTAAGTACAGAAAAAGAGTGTCAGGGAAGGAGCCCTGGGGGCATAGCCAACAGGAGGCCCTGCTTCCAGGCAGTGTGAAGTACAGTGCATAGAACAGGAGGGCGAGCTTCGGCCAGGGCCTGGCTGCACGTCTGACCACCTGAGAAGCCCAGGGCAACTGTCCTAAACACCCTACCCCAATTGTCCCTGATAAATTAGGGTATGATGAGTGATGTGGAATGTGATGGATGGAGAGAGAAAAATGAGAACTGACCATGCATAAGGTGGAGGAAGATCTCAGACCTTTACTCACCCCCGGCCCTGTTTCTACCAGAAGAGTCCTAGAAGCTGCACGCCAGGCCAACCTGACGGGCCACTTCCTGTGGGTTGGCTCGGACAGCTGGGGAGCCAAAATCTCACCCATCTTGAACCTGGAGGACGTGGCAGTAGGGGCTATCACCATCCTGCCAAAAAGAGCCTCCATCGATGGTGAGTGCTGGGATACCCTCCTCCACTCTGTCCTCCCCCACCCCATCCTTCCCCACCATTCTCCTTGGGGCACTCATTTTGCCCATCAGTAAAATTACACTGTGACCCAGGTCCATTCTAAGATTGCCAGGTTCTATTAGTCTAAGGTCCTGTCAGTCCCTCCAAGCAGTGTCTGAATAAACTGGCAAATGAGAAAAAACACACTCACAGGGCAAAGAATTGCCATTTGTGGTTTTTTTGTTTTATTTATTTATGTTTTTATTTATTTTAGTGAGAGGAAGGGAGGCAGAGAGACAGACTCCCACATGTTCCAGGGCAAACCCACTAGGGGGCATTGCTCCATTGCTCATAACCAGCTCTTCTTAGCGCCTAAGGCAGAGGTCATTGAACCAAACATCCTCAGCACCCAGGGCCAACTTGCTCCAATCAAGCCATGGCTGCAGGAGACAAAGAGAGAGAGAGAAGTGAGAGGAGGAGGGGTGGAGAAGCAGATGAGCGCTTCTCCTGTGTGCCCTGACTGGGAATCAAACCTGGGACATCCAAATGCCGGGCCAATGCTCTACCGCTGAGCCAACCAGCCAGGACTGTTTTATTTTTCAATTCAACACCTGTATTCCTCATTCTGTCAAAGGCAGTGATTCCAGGGTGAGGATAGGAGAGAGAGAACCCAAAGATATAGGACATACTGTCCTGTTGCTCAAAGTGATGAGGCCTTCCTTCCTGGTTCCTGGCCCACCAAACCCCCTGTGACTATCTGGAAGAATCTAGCAGGAATGTCCACTTTACAGAATATTGTTTATTTTCCCAAAGGCAACTTGAGGAGGGACCAGGGCTATGTGTAAAGCATGGGCCTTCATAATGCTGAGTCCCGACACACAAACTAATACCTTTTGGGGGTGTACACCCACCCTCACACTTTTCCCCCCATTTAAATGCATTCAGTTGTACATGGAAAACTAAACTGAGAAAAGTTTTAGCAATAAAAGCATTTCATCAGAATACAAGACCTCAGATTTGGGGCAGGGAGTCAATGATGACCTCAAAGGCCTGAGCTCTGTCCCTCTTCTGTTTCACTTCCTCTGTCCTTGCTGTGTGTGTATCTTCATGCTTGTGGCATCATATTTCCAGCATTGCTGCTGAAGCTCCACCCACTACATGTTCATGGCAGCAGCGTGACCGGAAAAAAGGTGCAGCATACAAGTCTTTCATGTAGTGAGGCACTCAGTTTGCATCAGGATGCAAATTTTACCCTGGAGCCCCCAGATAATGTCTTTAAACTCAGTGGCCAGAAATTGGTCACATGGCCATTCTGGCTGCAAAGTGAGTGGGTGGTGAAAGAACACAGGAGAACCATGGCTGACTTAGACGATGGCCACCCCTCTCCCTGTCCCTCTCAGGGTTTGACCAGTACTTCATGACACGCTCCCTGGAGAACAACCGCCGGAACATCTGGTTTGCAGAGTTCTGGGAAGAGAATTTTAACTGCAAACTGACCAGCTCACATACCCAGTCATATGACTCCACCCGCAAATGCACAGGTGAGAGTCATCTAGGGTGGCGAGAGAGGCCAGGGAGGAAGTGGGAGGCCAGGCTGGGTATCTTGAGGATAGTCACACTTCCTTTGGGCATCCCTAGGACAGGTGAGGAACGCATTGGCCGGGACTCTACCTACGAGCAGGAGGGGAAGGTGCAGTTTGTGATCGATGCAGTGTATGCCATTGCCCACGCCCTGCACAGCATGCACCAGGCACTCTGTCCTGGGCACACAGGCCTATGCCCAGCCATGGAGCCCACTGATGGGCGGATGCTGCTGCAGTATATTCGGGCAGTCCGCTTCAATGGTGAGTGGGTGCCAGGGCTTACTGAGGGGAAGTCCCCCAAGATGAAGTTTGCTGTGGGACCTGGGACAAGTCAGGATTGAAGGGACAAAAGAGGCAGCATGGGAAAGGAGGCGTCTGAGCCTGAGAGCTGGGGACTTGAGCCAAGTTCCGGGGACCACCTTTTTAGCACTCCTCCTTTTCCAGGCTTCTGCGCCCTCTGCCCCAAATTGAAAAATTCAGGTGTTGGGGAACTTCTCTGTGACTCCTTCTACCTGGAACCCTCAGCAGGTCACATACTGTCACCTCTACTGCCCAGAGCGGGGAGGCACCGGTCTCTCAAGGCTCAGTACCACAGTGAAGAGTCACTGCCTCTGATGTGGGCTTGCTGCCCTCTGAGTCTTGAGTTTCCAAATGCCACCCCAGCTAGGCCCTGCCCTGCCTGAGCACAAGGCGCAAATCTAATTGGCTGTGCTCATGGTTTGTGGGCAAGATACATTTCCTTGTACAATTCCTCTCCTTTAGAAAATTAAAACTATTCTTCCACCAAATACTGAGCACCTTCTCTCTGCCAGACTCTCTGCTAAATAGAACAACTGAATCTCACTCCAGACCAGCTCTACAAGCTGACAGGGCAAGCGTCTAACCAAAACAAAGCTGATTGTTCACATTAATACAGATTTTGTGGCGACATTCAGACCATTACACAAGTCTGAGCTCATCCTTCCACCTGGACAATTAAGCTTCTTCCTTTCTTCCTTTTTTAATTGTAGTACCATACACATAGCATAATAGAATATTTTCACCATCTTAACTACTTTTAGTGTACAGTTTATCTCCAGAACTCTTACCATCTTGCAAAACTGACCCTCTCATCCCATTAAACAACTCCTTCCCCCTCCCCCAATCCCAGCCTCCGGCAATCCTCATTCCACTTTCTGTCTGTGAATTTGACTCCTCTAGGGACCTCGTATGAGTGGAATCATGCTGTATTTGTATTTTTGTGACCAGCTTATTTCACTCAGCACAATGTTCTCAAGGTTCATTCATGTCATACATGTGTCTGAATTACTGCCCCTTTTTTTATCCATTCAACCCTGATAGCACTTAGGTTGCTTCTACTTTGGGCTGTTATGAGTAATGCTGCTGTGAACATAGGTGTACAGCCATCTCTTCAAATTCCTGCATCCAGTTCCTTTAGTTTTATACCTAGGAGTGGAACTGATGGATCATGTGGAAATTCTGTTTATTGTTTTGAAACCCACCATACTCTTTTCCACAGTGCGCAGTTTTACATTCCTATCAGCAATGCATAAGGATTCCAGTTTCTCTGCTGTTTGAACAGTGCTGTTCTCAAGGGCAAGAGATGGTATCTCACGGTGGTTTTAATTGGTATTTATTTCCCTGAGGCTGTTGAACATCTTTGCTGTGCTTGTTGAGCTCTTCCTTTATCCTGGCCAGGCCTTTGGCCTCTCCAGGGGGCTGGCTAGTTTGGATGGGCTGGAGAAACAGCTGAGGATGCCAGGCTCTCCCACCAGGCAGCGCGGGAACCCCAGTGATGTTCAATGAGAACGGGGATGCGCCCGGGAGGTACGACATCTTCCAGTACCAGGCGGCCAACAGCAGTGCTGGCAGTGGCGGCTACCAGGCGGTGGGCCAGTGGGCAGAGACTCTCAGGCTGGACGTGAGTGCCCTTGAGTTTGGGGTGCGGGAAGTGGCCCGCCAGTCCTGGCGGCAGAGGTCGCAGGACCATGTCCCATGTCACAGGTGGACGCCCTGCAGTGGTCAGGAGACCCCCAGGAAGTGCCGTTGTCTCAGTGCAGCCTCCCCTGTGGGCCGGGCGAGCGGAAGAAGATGGTCAAGGGCGTGGCCTGCTGTTGGCACTGCGAGGCCTGCGACGGGTACCGCTTTCAGGTGGATGAGTTCACGTGCGAGGCCTGCCCAGGGGACATGCGCCCCACGCGCAACCACACTGGCTGCCGCCCGATGCCCGTGGTGCGCCTTACCTGGACCTCGCCCTGGGCCGCCCCGCCTCTCCTCCTGGCCGTGCTGGGCATCACGGCTACCACCACAGTGGTGGCCACCTTCATCCGGCACAACAACACACCTATCGTCCGAGCCTCAGGTCGTGAGCTCAGCTACGTGCTGCTCACTGGCATCTTCCTGGTCTATGCCATTACCTTCCTCATGGTGGCCGAGCCTGGGGCGGCAGTCTGCGCTGCCCGGAGGCTCTTCCTCGGCTTGGGCACCACCCTCAGCTACTCCGCCCTGTTCACCAAGACCAATCGTATCTATCGCATCTTCGAACAGGGGAAGCGCTCCGTCACGCCCCCGCCCTTCATCAGCCCCACCTCGCAGCTGGTCATCACCTTCAGCCTCACATCTGTGCAGGTGGGTCCCAGGCCACCAAGGTGCTAGGGTGTTGGGGGGGGGGGCGGGAAGGAAACACTGACCTCCATTCATAGAGTCATTCTTCTATTTTGGAAACATGTATATAACCTCAATAGACAGGGCCCTGCCTTTCTCCTATAAAGAGAACTCTTAAGAGCAGCCACACCTCTGCTTTGTCCTGGAAGGAAAATGGGCCAGTGAGACAGGCAGCACCAGCATTGAAATTAGCAAGCAAACCTGACCCAAAGTAACCGCTGAGCTAAAGCCAGGCCACTCTCAACTTGACTAGGTTATTTACCCAATGATGGGTGTACAGTGCTATCTCGCTGTGGTCTCAGTTTGCCTCGACTTCACGCTAGTGCAGCCAACCTCTGCAGGGTCCTCTTCTGTGACATGCTTATTCCTCTGCTTTGATCCTTTGTTGTTATTTTGTAGGAGTTAGCTACATTTGTTGGATCTTAATTTTTCATCAATTACAAGGGTTGCAAAATCGGTGCGATACATTTTTGATTGCTACTCCTGCATATCAGTTTATCATGGGAGATTTTTTGCCCCCCACTTGGAGCCTTGCTCTTAGAAGAGTCTCACGGCTTCTTACCTGGACAGTGGGCGGTATGCCATTTTATAAGTCCCTTGTTCATGAAGCTCCCTTTTTGGGAGAAGCACAAAAAGATATTCCTTCCGGTTGTACAAATTATTATAAAATGTCCCTTCATCCATGATCACACGGCCCTGCTGCAGATGCACAGCACCACCTTACCTCACTGCACCACCCTCCCCCCAAATCAGGTGCACCTGTGCAGGGAATGACCTGCAGGAACTTCTGGGCAGCCCTTTCAAGGTCCTGACTTTGTGCAGATGTTTTATTTCTGCCCCCCCCCCCAGCTTTTCTTGGCTCAAGAGCATATCTTCTGTCACTGAGAGAATTGAAACTCCCCTCTCCTCACTGTTATGCCATGTGACGTGCCCTGATAACCCCCGGCTGCCCAGCATCGGCTCCACACACTCTTACAACTTTCCATCAGGGGCACCTTCATTTGGGGCTGCATGGTACATTCACATGTGATTTCATTCCCTCCTTCTCAACAGTTCTCTGGATCTGGAGAAGGAAGTGGGTCCTCAGGGACTAGGTTTGCCGTGCTGCTCCATGGAAACAAGCTAGTGTTTGACATTTACAGAATAGAGGTGATAATTCCTACCTGGATGGTTGTGAGGATAGAACATCTCTGCTGAGCCTGGCCCTTGATCAGTGGTACATGCATCACTCCCCCTCCAAGCTGGCATCGTGTTCTTTGTTGTTGTTGTTGTTTTGTTTTGTTTGTTTGTTTTTTACAAGAGAGAGAGGGACAGGAGGGTAGAGAGATGAGAAGCATCAACTTGTAGTTGCAAAACTTTAATTGTTCATTAAATTTTAATTGATTATTTCTCATAACCAGTGACCCCTTGCTCAAACCAGTGACCTTGGGCTCAAGCCAGCAACCATGGGATTATGTGGATGATCCCATGGTCAAGCTGGTGACCTCGGGGTTTCGAACCTGGGACCTCAGTATCCTAGGTTGACACTCATTCCACTGCTCCACCACTGGTCAAGCTGGCATCGTGTTCTAATATAGATGGAGAAGACATATTTAGGGTTACAATTCCACAGATTCTGCTTGCAGTCACTGCATTTTGTAGGACTGAGTAAATGGCATTAGTAATGGTTGGAATCCAAGACAAGGACATGCAGAAGCCCCTTACCCAACCAGCCTTGACATTGCCAACAGATACCTCCACAGCAGCCCTTTCTCTCCACTGGACCATGTCACAGGCCTTTACCTGGGAATTTTCCTCCTAGAAGGCTCTCTACTCTCTATGGTGGCTCTCTTAGGACTAAGCATCCCACCCAGTAGGTCAGGAGCCTCCATGGGACCTTAACCTGTCAGAGACCTCAGTTGGTGGCCAGTCTGAGTGTGTCCCTGATATGATGTTGGCTCCGTAGGTCGTGGGAGTGATGGCGTGGCTGGGGGCCCAGCCCCCAAACAGCGTGATCGATTATGAAGAACAGCGGACGGTAGACCCGGAGCAAGCCAGAGGGGTACTCAAGTGCGATATGTCGGATCTGTCTCTTGTTGGCTGCCTGGGCTACAGCCTCCTGCTCATGGTCACATGTACAGTGTATGCCATCAAGGCCCGTGGTGTGCCCGAGACTTTCAATGAGGCCAAACCCATTGGCTTCACCATGTACACCACCTGCATCATCTGGCTGGCATTTGTGCCTATTTTCTTTGGCACTGCCCAGTCAGCTGAAAAGGTAATTGGAGGTCTGTTGGTTTTGCTACCTCATTTATTTCTTGCCTGTCTACAGAAGGGAAAAGCTTGATCATCCCAAGAGCTGGGCCACACATATGAATGATTGCTTGGTTGGTTGATTCTTTCATGTACTTAGACTTGTTCACTGGTTTGTGTTTCCATTTGCCCTCTGCTTTTTCATTCAATTACTTCTTCGTATAATTTCTGTCGGTCCATTAATCTATTGGTTCATTTGCTTGATTATTATTCACTTGTCTGTTCATGTGTACAGTAGAACACTTGTTTGTTCATCTATGTGTTTGTCCACTTGCTCCTTTATTCAGTCTCAGTTTGTCCATTCATTTTTTTATATTTGAAAACATGTCCATTCATTCATTAACATCCTCCCACCCATTGTAGGCATAGGGATCACCTCCCCAGGAGTCACTCTTTGTGAATGAAGCCCTCTTTCATCAGTCACTGGTTCACTCCTTATTCACTCCTTATCACATCACTCTCCTCCTTCCTGCCTACACCATAACCACACTGTGACTGCCATTTCATGCCACAGGGCCTTTGCTTATGCAGTTGTCCTTTTCTAAGTGCTCATCCCCAGACTATGTGGGAGTGGGGGTGGGAGTGGAAAAAACAGCACTGACTTCCACCCGGTTCATTTTCCATGTCTCAGATCTACATTCAAACCACCACATTGACCGTGTCCTTGAGCCTGAGTGCGTCGGTGTCTCTCGGCATGCTCTATGTGCCCAAAACCTACATCATCTTGTTCCACCCAGAGCAGAATGTGCAGAAGCGGAAGCGGAGCCTCAAAGCGACCTCCACATTAGCAGCCCCACCCAAGGGTGAGGACACAGAGGCCTCCAAGTAGCAAGAGGGGCTGAGTGGGATGGTTGCTCCCTCTCTCTTCTTTTGTTTCCCTTGCTTCACTATGGGAGTTGTGAGGAGTCCCAACCTGCTGTGAGTCACAGGGGGTGCGTGCAGGCCATGCCCGGCAGGGTGGGGCTGGCCTCTGGAAAGGCCTGGACCCATGTGTCAATTTTATCCCTGCTTCTCTGTGTGGGCTGGCATCCTATTTATTCACTGCTGACGAGACTTTCTACTCCTGGTGAGAAATGGCCACTTAGAGGCTCCTCCCTCTGAAGGGACTAAACTTGCACTCTCTGGTTGGAAGTTGAGAGGACGCATTGACTCCCTGAGCATGGCCAGGATAAGGGAGATTTCCACCCTTTGACCCACCACCAAAATTTAGAGATTGGGCTGTATGTGAGAATGCGTAGACCCCAGAGTGAAGTACAGGGCTGGAGTTGGGGAGGAGCAGTTTCCACAAGAGCAGAGCAGCCTGGGCTTGGCACAGAGTGGTGAGGCCTTGGGTGAGAGCCTTGTGAGAGAGGATGGGCCTGCAGGGAACAGGGGAGTGAACAGAGGAACCAGGTGCATCCCAGAAAATTGCTCATGGAAAAGCATTTTCCTTGGAACCTTGTCCCCTGGAGTCTGACAGGTGTCACACTCAAGCTTTTATTCTTTCCCATCTGTACTCACTAAATGACCCCTAAAACCTTAAGAAAATCAGGTGCTCGTGAGTGGTGTGAGAATAAACTAACAAGGGTGGCATTTGCCCTCTTCTGATGCTTGTGAGAGATTGTGTTCAGGAGTTTCAGGGTGGAACCAGTGACAGAGAGAGTTGTGTCCAAGGAGAGGATTAATTCCAAGTGGATAATATGGAGATGGATTTAAAGTCTTCTTTCCTGACACTCGCCAGAAGTCCCCTTTGAAAGGCAAGCATGGGCATAGGGAGGAAGATGCTTGCAACCCAGATGCATGGGTGTTTATTTTTCAGTAATTTTTTTTAACAAAAAGCTTGGTTTCTGTGACATCTTAGGACAGGCCACCAGCCATGAAAACTGAGTACATCCAGTACATGGCTGGAGGAAAAAAGATAAACAACCATTAGAAATGTAGCAATATTTTCCACAGAACTCTATGTACCCAACATCCAGGAAGCCCTACCCTAGAGACTTAGCCAAGTATAAGGTCAGCTAATCGCACCTCTCTCGCCCTTGTAAACGCTGCTTGCTTGCTCAGCCTAGATAGCCACCCTATAAAAAGGAGCCATTTTAGAAGCTCGGGGCTGCAGTGTTCCCTTGCGTGGGTTGCCTGCAGTCCCTGCGCAGGTTTGCAATAAAACTTATAAAATTCACTTTGGGTTTGCTGTGGTCTGTCTCCTGGGATGTAACAGTTTAAATAATGGAATTTTATTTCTTTAGGGTAGAATTTAAATTTAAAACTGAATCTTTTAATTAATGTGAATTCTCTGGTACCTAATGTCTGACACTGCTTTTGAAGATCAGCCACCCTTCAAACAGTCTGATGCATAAAGGTTTTAACTAGATGTTTCTGCATTCTTGAAATTAATAGGGCTTCTCCTCAGAGGAATGTATAAGACAGATTCTCCTTCCTCCCACAGGTTGCATTCCCCTGGTTTGTTTCTCTGCAGTGTTAATGATGGAGTTTCGTATATTGCTGAAGGCTTCTCCATATCAGTGTTTTTATGGGGTTTTTCTCCTGTGTAAACTTGTAGAGTCAGTGAGCTCTGATCTCCAAGTGAAGGTCTTCCAGTAATTGCCATCTCCTTGACAGTTTCTCCCAGTGTGAATTCTCTGATGTGCTATGTGGCTTGGCTTCTAGTTGAATGCTTTTTCACATTTGGAGGATGTCTCCCTATGTGATCTATGGTGTAAGGTTTCTGACTTCGAGTCCTGGCTTCCTGCTGAAGACTTCCACACACTCCTACCTCCATTCCTAGCTGTCTCTACTATGAGTTCCTGATGCACTGAGTTCTGTCTTCCACGGCCTTCTCACATCAGCCCACTGCCTGTGACTGCCACAGAATCAGCCATCTTGCGTGCAGTGGGCATCTATTCCTAGAAGCGTTACCATATTTAGCACACTCGTGCAGTCCCTTTCTGAATTCTCAGATGTGTTCAAAAGTTTGATGTGTAGAAGAGGGCTTTCCTCACTCTATGTCTACATAAGTCTCTCCCTTTGATCATTTCTCTGATGCTCAGAGAATTTCACAACCCACTGAAAGTTTCCTCCTATTGCATACAGTTTTGCATTGTCTGGTGTCCAATTTGAACTCCTGAATAAAGTTTTTTTTTTCAAACTTGTGGAATTTATAAAGCATTCTGCCTGCATGGTTCCTTTCATGTTGAATAAAAGCTGAGCTATGCTTGCATTCTCACATTCAATGCCCTGGAATGGTTTCTCCCTAGTATGAATTATATGTTCCAGTGGAAATGGGTTCTGGATTGGAGACTATTCCACATTATAATCACAACATTTCTCTCCAGTATGAGTTCTTTAAAAGAGAGTAGGATTACATTTTGACATAAACTTTTACTCACCTATTTGTCAGGTTATAGCCTGTGTACAATGTTTTGTGACTAGTGTAGGAGGGCCTTATTTTTGTACTAGTTATACTCATGTGCCTTTTCATTAGTATGAGTGGTTTGACACACTTATTACAACTTTGTCACACTTATTATATTCTGTGTTCTTTAGAAATTTCCCCCAGATTCATTACCCTCATTACCTCTCAGTTAATTAAAAAATTTTGTTAAATAAATGTAACTTACCCCAAAAAAAATTTGACTTGAATTTTCTGTTGCTTTTTTTTTAATATTTTTTATTTATTCATTTTAGAGAGAGACAGACAGACAGACAGAAAGGAGGAGCAGGAAGCATCAACTCCCATATGTGCCTTGACCAGGCAAGCCCAGGGTTTCAAACTGGTGACCTCAGTGTTTCCAGGTCGACATTTTATCCACTGTGCCACCACAGGTCAGGCTGATTACTTTCTCATATGTGCCTTGACCATGGGCCTTCAGCAGACCGAGCAACCCCTTGCTCAAGCCAGCGGACCTTGGGTCCAAACTGGTAAGCTTTGCTCAAACCAGATGAGCCCACGCTCAAGCTGGCAACCTCGGGGTCTCGAACCTGGGTCCTCTGCATCCCAATCCGACGCTCTATCCACTGCACCACTGCCTGCTCAGGCTCTGTTGCTTTTTTAAAATATAATTATCAATTTGCAATACTCTTCCTAAAATAGAATAAATGCATAATTCCAAGTGAATCTTCCCACTAGCATTTTATAGAATGAAACCTCATCAGGAATACTTCATTATAATGACACCTTTTTTTTTTTTTTTTTTTTTTCATTTTTCTGAAGCTGGAAACAGGGAGAGACAGTCAGACAGACTCCCGCATGCGCCCGACCGGGATCCACCCGGCACGCCCACCATGGGGCGGCGCTCTGCCCACCAGGGGGCGATGCTCTGCCCATCCTGGGCGTCGCCATATTGCGACCAGAGCCACTCTAGCGCCTGGGGCAGAGGCCGAGGAGCCATCCCCAGCGCCCGGGCCATCTTTGCTCCAATGGAGCCTTGGCTGCAGGAGGGGAAGAGAGAGACAGAGAGGAAAGCGCGGCAGAGGGGTGGAGAAGCAAATGGGCGCTTCTCCTGTGTGCCCTGGCCGGGAATCGAACCCGGGTCCTCCGCACGCTAGGCCGACGCTCTACCGCTGAGCCAACCGGCCAGGGCTATAATGACACCTTTTTTAATGTGAAAAATTTCCCAGTGTAAATATTTTCTATCGCTCGGGCTTGGAGAGGGGAAACCCTGCTTCCATGTGACAGACACACAGCACACTGGCTGGGGTGGCAAATAGTTTGAGCGTTTCAGAGATGATTTTTCAGCCAATGGAGCAAAGGGCGGGAGCAAAGAGACAAAGCTCTGAAGAGGAAGAGACTAAGTAGGAGGATGGATGGACACTCAGACAAGGGTGTAGAGAAGCATGTGTCAAGGGACTGGAGTTGGATGTTTTAAGCCTCCTGGCTTTATTCATGGATTACTATAGCTGGGTATTAACCACCTGGTGTTCCTGCTTCCTGCATCTTTCTCCTCTCAGCCTACACACCAATATCAAAATCCTCATTTCAGGGCACCACCTCCCCATGTTTCAAGAAACGTGCTGTGGGCCCTGCCTGTTCCAGCACCTGCATCTGGATGTGAATTTATTCTCATATTTACTTGTAAATTCAGAAACAAATAGCAGGAAGGGTATGTTAGTCAAGACTATCATGGCCCTCATGTGCTGTTCCCTGATATAATCTGGCAGACTAAGTATCATTAGGTTATTCTACCAGAGCTCTTGAATATTGAACTGACCCATAGTATCAATTTCTGGGTCCCCTTTTTGTTGGGGACTGAAAGCCAACAGGGTCTTTTCAGTTTAGATTTTTGGGGGACAGAAGTGTGGGGAAGTGGCAGTAAGTTGACAGTCTGCCCAACACCCCACCTCACTTGTTCTGTGAAGTTGCTAAAGGCTACTTTGCTATGGTGCTGGATTGTTTATACTCATCCTACCCCCATGCCCCTCAGAAAGACTGGAGGCAAGTTTCTTTTATCCTTTGTTTTGTGAAGTTAAGATGTTATGTATGGTGGGGGTTTTCTGCACTTGATAGAATTCTTGGGTTACCTTAGAAATGTGATCAGAGATCTCTTTGATTTGCTAATGGCCCACTTTGCCCTATAAATAAAGCTGGAGAGATAGAAAATATTTACACTGAAAAAATTTTCATATTTAAAAAGGTGTCGCCCTGGCCGGTTGGCTCAGCGGTAGAGCGTCGGCCTAGCGTGCGGAGGACCCGGGTTCGATTCCCGGCCAGGGCACACAGGAGAAGCGCCCATTTGCTTCTCCACCCCTCTGCCGCACTTTCCTCTCTGTCTCTCTCTTCCCCTCCCGCAGCCAAGGCTCCATTGGAGCAAAGATGGCCCGGGCGCTGGGGATGGCTCTGTGGCCTCTGCCTCAGGCGCTAGAGTGGCTCTGGTCGCAACATGGCGACGCCCAGGATGGGCAGAGCATCGCCCCCTGGTGGGCAGAGCGTCGCCCCATGGTGGGCGTGCCAGGTGGATCCCGGTCCGGCGCATGCGGGAGTCTGTCTGACTGTCTCTCCCTGTTTCCAGCTTCAGAAAAATGAAAAAAAAAAAAAAAAAAGTAAAAAAGCCAAAAAATAAAAAAAAATAAAAATAAATAAATAAATAAAAAGGTGTCATTATAACGAAGTATTCCTGATGAGGTTTCATTCTATAAAATGATAGTAGGAAGATTCACTTGGAATTGTGAATTTATTCTGTTTTAGGAAGAGTGTTGCAAATTGATAATTATATTTTTAAAAAGCATCAAAAAACCCAAGTCAAATTTTTTGGGCAAGTGGTGCCTGAACAGGGACCTGAGAAAGGGAAAACTAAACTGAAGGCAGGTGACAGAACTCACCAGGTGCACACAGTAAAGTAAAAATTTTGAGTAGAGTTTTGGGGGAGAGTTTAATCGGAAGTAATAAATTATAGGACAGTTAGGGTCAAAAGTAAGGGACCTTTATTTTTTTTGTACAAATGTTTTTATTTGAGGAGAAGATGTTTGCTCAGAATGAGCTAGAAACAGGGATGTAAATTTGAGAACCCCTTGGAGTCTGAGGACGACTCGGGAGATAATGAGGATGTCACGGCTATGGCCGTTTTAACCTTCCCACCGTTGCCACACTCTGCTTTTTCTTATACTTATCGGGTTGCTCCTAGGGTCGTTGTCTCAGACCTTTCGAGTTTCTCGCTCCAATAAGCTTTTTTTTTTTTTGTATTTTTCTGAAGCTGGAAACGGGGAGAGACAGACAGACTCCCGCATGCGCCCGACCGGTATCCACCCGGCACGCCCACCAGGGGGCGACGCTCCGCCCACCAGGGGGCGATGCTCTGCCCCTCCCGGCCGTCGCTCTGCTGCGACCAGAGCCACTCAAGGAGCCATCCCCAGCGCCTGGGCCATCCCTGCTTCAATGGAGCCTCGGCTGCGGGAGGGGAAGAGAGAGACAGAGAGGAAGGAGAGGGGGAGGGGTGGAGAAGCAGATGGACGCTTCTCCTGTGTGCCCTGGCCGGGAATCGAACCCGGGACTTCTGCACACCAGGCCGACGCTCTACCACTGAGCTAACCGGCCAGGGCCCCAACAAGCTTTTACAAACATTGAGGCAATTGCCAGACCTTGCATGTATGAAGGCCCAATATCAGAACATATTCTGATGTAATCCCCTGTATTTTGAGCCTGATGTAAAAGCTTGTTGGAGATACAGGGGATTACATCAGAATATGTTCTGATATTGGGCCTTCATACATGCAAGGTCTGGCAATTGCCTCAATGTTTTAGGGGAGGCCTTCAGAACAATACTTTTTTTTTTTTTTTTTTTTTACAGAGACAGAGAGAGAGTCAGAGAGAGGGAAAAACAGGGCCAGACAGACAGGAACAGAGAGAGATGAGAAGCATCAATCATCAGTTTTTCATTATGACACTTTAGTTGTTCATTGATTGCTTTCTCATATGTGCCTTGATGGGGAGGGGGGTATAGCAGACCAAGTAACCCCTTGCTCAAGCCAGCGTCCTTGAGTCCAAGCTGGTGAGCTTTTTGCTCAAACCAGATGAGCCTGTGCTCAAGCTGGTGACCTCGGGGTCTCAAACCTGGGTCCTCTGCATCCCAGTCTGATGCTCTATCCACTGCGCCACCACCTGGTCAGGCCAGGACAATACTTTGATAAACGGCAGAACAAATGAAAAAAGAGGCCCTGGCCGGTTGGCTCAGTGTTAAAGCGTCGGCCTTGCGTGCAGGAGTCCCGGGTTTGATTCCCGGCCAGGGCACACAGGAAAGGCGCCCATCTTCTTCTCCACCACTCCCCATCTCCTTCCTCTCTGTCTCTTTCTTCCCCTCCCACAGCCAAGGCTCCATTGGAGCAAAGTTAGCCCGGGCGCTGAGGATGGCTCTGTGGCCTCTGCCTCAGGCGCTAGAATGGCTCTGATTGCGACAGAGTGACGCCTCAGATGGGCAGAGCATCGCCCCCTGGTGGGCGTGCCAGGTGGATCCCGGTCGGGCACATGCAGGAGTCTGTCTGACTGCCTCCCCATTTCTAACCACAGAAAAATTTTTTAAAAAAATGAAAGTAGGAAGGTCAGGGAAGTACTTCTGCTCATGGATCTTGTTTCAAATGCAGGGGTTTAGGACATTTAGCTAGAAATTGCCCTTCTCCCCCCCAGATGTCAGTCTTGGCCTCTCCTTCAAGGGAAGCCAGTTCATAAAGCTCTGGACCTCTGCCCACGCTGCGGGGGAGGGAAACACTGGGAGAATGAATGTAAATCTAAGTATACTGCTGAAGGGCAGGTGATTTGGGGAAATGGACAGCGGAGCCTTCCCAGCACCCATCAACTAAGTTTGTCACTCAGCTAAAATTGAGGTAGAGAAATCTTGGCATAATCAACCTGAACCACCAGTTGCAGCAGCTATTGGAATTTGAGAATGAATGGGAGACTCAGGTATTAGGAAAGTTACAGCTTTTGCTGTTATTGTCTGATTTTCTTTAATGTTTTAACTACAATCCTCTGAATTATCATTTTGTTTCTTTCTTATTATTTGCCTGGAATTTAGGCAGGGGACACCTGTTGGATCTGACTATAGAAAATATCCCAGCAGCTGCCAAGTTTTATTTTTCTCAGGGAAATTTTATTTAGTCTCATCCATCTTTTTGTCCCTTTGTCAAAAAAATGCCCAAAGATCAGGCAGGCATCTTTCTAATCTGGATGTGCTCTGAAATCCCAGGTTTCTCTCTGGTTTGTCTGGTTCATCTGATTCTTATTTCTGTTTAGTCTTTGTTTAATGCTGTCTACAATGTGTCTGTTTTTAAGGCCTGAATTAGGTTCTTGCATGCAAAAATTGGAAATGCTGGCTCTAATATTGAAAAAATAAAATGGTTTCATTTCTACATTTCTTTTTAATTGGAACTTGTAAGGCACTCTCATTTAAATTTAAATAGAATGGAATGTGGAGCCTAAAGACTTGCTAATTTCGTTGAGCTGATGCGTCTGTTATAGCTAAGCAACACTGGGTTTTATTTTGGGGGGTTTTTTGTTGTTTTTTTCTCTTGACTCATTCATGAAGCAGTCACTGAGCTGCAAGGCTTGGGGCAGGGTGAATTTCCTTAACAAAGGTGTGAGTTTTTTGTTGTTTTTTTCACAATGGGAAGATAATGAAGGTCATACTGGATTTTTTCAGACTTATATGCTCTCTAGATTGCCTGTTAATTAACGGGGTAGAAATGTTTTGAAAAATATGGGAGTGTTACTTAGAAAAGCATTTACTATATTTTGTCAGACTTTTGGATTTAACATAAGGACAAATATTTCCTACAATTCTCAGCATCAAGGCATTATAAAGTGTGCCCAGCAAATGCTTAAAGGTCAATTATAAAAAATTAAAAAGGGGGAATCATATTCTGGAACTCCTGCAAATCTTTATCATGTTTTTTACTTAAAAAAAATTTTTGAATGCTGATGTACAGGGCCAATCAGCAGCCGAGAGCCTCTGGAATCCTACAAGGAAAGCCTTCTCTGAAGTGTGATGGAGGGACCTGCTCACAGGAATCTGGCAAGGGCCAGACCCTGTTCTCCTATGGGGCCAAGGATATGTGTGTTTTTCCTAGGTCTGCTGAGGCTCCTCGGTGGGTTCCTGAATGTTTGATGAGACACCATGAGCCAGGATGAGAGACTCACTTCACAAGAGCAATTGTATAAGGCTTATTTTACTCTGCTCTTATCCCTTTCTCTATTAAACCTGTTCCATCTATCAAATCCTCTTAGCACACTCCAAACCTCTTTCTGCTGCAAATTCATACCCTCCTTCATTTGATCCAGCTGATAACGCTGTCCTGTCTTTTTCCAATCAGCTCCAGATATACGGAAAAATGTCTATATAGGCAGAGAAGGATCCTCAAACCTCTCAACGAGATCTCTTGAGCATGGCTTTTAATGCTGAGCATTGTTCTATAATGACCAAGAGGAAAAGAAAAGGCAGACAGAGCCCAACATGATCAGGCAAAATACCAGCTCTTGGAATATGCCTTTAAAGGCTCCAACTCCCCATTGGGGCCTCATAAGACTCCATCAGGGCCTTGCTTCAAGAGTGGAAAAGAAGGTCATTGGGCTAAAGCCTGCCTGGCTTCTTGGTCCTTGCCAGGGCCATGCCCTTGCTGTGGGAAAAAGGGACACTGGAAGGAAGGCTGCCCCTCACTCCTCCAAGGGAGGGTTCAGCCTCTTCCAGCACTACCCCAGCCACCTCTGACCTAACCTTGCCCAGTCTGCTGGGACTTGCCACTGAAGACTAAAGGTACCCAGGGCCATTGGCCCCATCTCTTGTCACCATGGATGAGCCTAGAGTAAACTTCCAAGTAGCAGGTAAGCTGATCTCATTTCTTAGAGACACAAGGGCCACTTACTCTGCCTTGCTCAAATATTTGGGTTCTGCTTATCCCTCAAAGATCTCTGTTGTGGGTGTTGATGGTCTTATTTTCCTCCATGTTTGCCACGGATCCACTGCCTTGTTATATACATAGTGTCTCCTTTACACACTCTTTTCTCCTTCTACCTCGATGCCCTATGCCTGTTTTAGGCTGGGACTTACTCTCCAAATTCAGAGCCCCCCCCCCCTTTTTGCCCATTTCTGTTATAAATTTACCTCTACCCAGCATAGTGGGTTCTCCTCACCACACCACAGCTGCAAAACTCCAGGGAAATGCCCCCTGGGTTCATCTCTCCAGATTACAAGAACAGAAGCTCCATCTCCATACATGCTGCAGATGGCCCTTCCAGTCTACCTGAATCATTGCCAGAAATCCAGTATTGACACTAAGCTTGAGACAAAAGCTTAATGTGCTAGAAGCAGTGGTCTTTGGGACTTGGACGCTAGCTACAGAGTGTGGAAATGTGACAACAGTTCCAGTGCCATGCTGATTTTTCCTGAATGTTTGTGATGCCTACTCCTTGGGACAGTTCTCAGACTGAAGTGGGGTTGGGTTACATTTATAGATAATGTGGAGCGTTGATGATGTCAACATAGACTTGGTGAAATTACATTAACATATTAAGGACATTCAAAACTGCAAAGATTCTGTATTTGCTAAGAATTTGCTTGATAATCTAAAAGGCTTTAATCCAAAAATTGTATTAAGACACTTGTTTTGGTATCTGTTAGTATTGGCTATTTTAATTTTGTGTTTATTTTATATTTTTCCAGTTTGCCTCCAAATTGGAACATGGGAAATCAGATGAGTATGAATCACAGCACACAAATTGAAGTTAAAAAAATAGAAAAGGGGGAATATGTTGGGGACCAAAAGCCAACAGGGTCTTTGCAGTTTAGATTTTTGGGGGATAGAGGTGTAAGCTGTCAGTGGAACTGGCAGTAAGCTGACAGTCTGCCCAACCCCCCCCCCACCTCACTTGTTCTATGAAGTTGCTAAAGGCTATTTTGCTATAGTGGTGGATTGTTTATACTCATCCTACCTCCCATGTCCCCCAGAAAGGCTGGAGGCAAGTTCCTTTTGTCCTTTGTTTTGTGAAGTTAGAGTGTTATGTATGGTGGGGGGTTTCTGCACTTGGTAGAATTCTTGGGTTGCCTTGGAAATGTGATCAGAAATCTCTTTGATTTGCTTATGGCCCACTTTTTCCTATAAATAAAGCAGGAAGTGGGTGTTGAGCACGCTCTGTTCTTGCCATCAGCATTGCAGCCTCCCAAGCCCATCCTTTTACTCTAAGCCTATTTTCTTAATTCCGCACCATTCCAACTCAGGACCTGGAATTACTAGCCACGCTGGTTCACGGCACCTTTTCCATTTTAATTTACCAGACAAGGGCATTTTCCAGGATCCACAATTTGTCTTGCCTCAGCCACTGTATACTTCCTTCACTCAGTTTCCACAGCTTGAAATTGTACAGTTGAGGGTAAGACTCCTTAAGATCAATTCCAGCGCTGCCACTTACTAGATGGGTGACCATGAGCAAATTAATTAGCCCCTCTGACAGCTAGAGTATCCTTAAGGACCCCTGGAGAGATGCCCAAATCAGGATCTCATCTACTTGCACCTGACCTACCAGCCTGCCACGCAGAACCAGCTCATTATAAGCCCTCAGCTGACCAATACCAAGACCCCATCTCAGACCCATGTGCCCCCTACTTACTGACCTCCACAGACTCCTTATTCACTGTTGTTCCAACAAGTGTCACTGGAAGTTTCCTCTGTGCTGAATACCTGAGATACATCAGTCTACACAGCAGACAAGGAATTTTTCCTTCATGGGGCTTACATCCCAGTGGTGGGAATAAACAATAAACAATACAGAATACAAATAAACACATTCCATAGACTATCAAAAGAGGACAGTGTTGTGGGATAAAAAATATTAGGGCAGGGGAAAGTCAGAGGGAATGGGCTGCAATTTTAAATAGAGTGGTTTGCCGTGAACCAGCATGGCTAGTGTAAAGCCAGTAGCCAGGGCCACTATCACAACCGCCTGGCCCATGCAGGTTCACATTGGATTCGGACAGTTGGTAAAGAAACAACAGAGCCAAAAACTGGTGGGCCATCATCTTTAATCGTAGCTTGCACCCAGCGGGCAAGTAAAAAACACACACTGGGCTCCAAAACCCACTCACATTCAGTGCTCACAAAGCTACTGACTTATCCAAGTTTCCTAGAATCAAAGGTTTCTAGCTCACCAGACTTATTCACCTCTGTTCCCATCTCCTTCCTTCTCCCTGCACAAACTCTGCACTAACTGGCTTCTCCTTCAGCACTCTGCCATCTTGGCTGCTTCTCCTGGCCTCCTCCACGTGGCCTTTCTCTGCTATGCTCTCTCATGCTAATCTCAGGAACCTAGAGCGCAAGCTCCTGTTCTGCCCCCATTTTATAGTGTAGATTCATAACCTTTAATCCAATATACAAAATAGGGAAGTTTCTAATACAAAGTCACTTATCTGGGGCATGATGGGATTGCACCACCCCACATCAAAACAGGTGGGAAAGGCTTAATCCTAAAACCAAGCCCCAGGCTACAAGGATCTTGCCTGCCCACAGCCCACAGAGACACACATTAATATCACCTGGGCAACGGCCTCTATGTGGGCAGCGCCATCTTTAACAAAGTGAATATAATATATATATATTTTTTATTTTATTTTATTTATTCATTTTAGAGAGGAGAGAGAGATAGAGAGAGAGAGAAGGGGAGGGAGGAGCTGGAAGCATCAACTCCCATATGTGCCTTGACCAGGCAAGCCCAGGGTTTCGAACTGGCGACCTCAGCATTTCCAGGTCGACGCTTTATCCACTGTGCCACCACAGGTCAGGGCGTGAGCATAATATATTTTATCTGCCCAACAGCTAGTAATTCCAGGTCTTGAATGGGAACATCGTGGAATTATGAAAATAAGCTTAGAGAAAAAGGATGGGCTTTGGAGGTCTCTTTGCAATGCAAGAGATAGCTTGCAAAAAGCAAAGTTCCATTCCCCAACCTGCTTTATTTATAGGGCAAAGTAAGGCCATTAGCAACCAAAGAGATCATTAAAGCAAAGTTACATTTCCAAGGCATCCCAAGAATTCTCCCAAGTGCAGAAAACCCCCATCATGCCTAACATCTTAACTTCACAAGACAAAGGATAAAAAGAAACTTGCCTCCAGTCTTTCTGAGGGACATGGGGGGTAGGACGAGTGTAAACAATCCAGCACCATAGTTAAATAGCCTTTAGCAACTTCACAGAACAAATGAGGCAGGGGGTTGGGCAGACTGTCAGCTTACTGCCAGTTCCCTACACCTCTGTCCCTAAAAATCTAAACTGCAAAGACCCTGTTGGCTTTCAGTCCCTAACAATGGTTCAGTATGGGTATCCTTGGCAAGGTGGCACTTAAAGGAAGTGGGCAGCGGGTCATGGGGGAGGGAAGAGGGAGGAGGGCTCAGCAGATGGAGCAGCCAGTGCAGAAACCCTAGAACAGGCATGCTTGGTATGTTTGAGGACCCACTAAGGAGGCTGGTATGATTGGAGCAGGGTGGGAAGGAAGTAATGTGAGAAAGGAAAGTGAGGTATATCAGAAACAGACATACTGGTTTCTCTGGAGAATCCCAATATATAGATAAATGGAGATATAGATCTCTATCTATCTATAGATAGAAAGATATTTACATCTATCTCCTCTTGTATATATATCAGTGTACATATACATAGGATATGTGAGAATATGTAATATATATATGATATATATATATGATACAAAGGCAGACAGATGTTAGATAATCTATATAATATTTATCTGTCCTATACTCAATAAAGGAGGTGATATAGATGATAAAGATATAGATACATTCAAAAGATATGTTTTAAGAAACTGGCTCCCGTGATGGTGGGGCCTGGCAAGTCTGGAATCTGTAGGGCAGGTAGCAGGCTGGAAGCTCAGGTGAGAGTTGGTGCTGCCACCTTGAGGCAGCATTGCTTCTCTTCTGGGAGACCTGGACTTGTGCTCCTGAGGCTGTGGATGAGGCCCATCCACGTTATTGAGCTTAATTACTTCTCTTTTCTTTACTTGAAGTCAACTGACTGTACTGTTAACTATTTATCTTAAAAATACCTTTACAGCAACACATTAGTTAGTTGTTGATTGGATAACGAGGTAGTATAGCCAAGTGGACACAAGAAACCATGACATGAAATAATGGGGGTATATCATGTGGAGACCCCCATAGGCCATTATTCCAGATGATGTAGTAAGGTACCAAAAAGCTGAAAAATTAATATTGATATTTTAGGAGGAAAGGTCAGGCTTTCCTGTCCCATCCTTCCTTTGGGGAGGGAAGGAAGAAGAGTGTAGAAGTTTCTGGCTTGCAAGGACAATGGGTCATTTAGTTTTAACTATAGAGTAAAGATTGTCTGAGGAACTTCTTTTCTTTTACAATAAGAGACAGAATTTACATACCACCCTATATTGATTTTGGTTCTTTCTCCATTCCTGGAATCCTGAGAGTAACATACCTCTAGGCAATGGAGGAGAGATAGACACTAAAAGATTTGTAAATGTCTTTGATAGTGTTACCTTAAAAGTTGTAATGTTTCTATGGATTCCCTAAGCAAATGTTGTAAGCTTGTGCCATAATGTCATGCTCTCCCCAGCCTGTATGTGATGAAGGGTATATAACCAGCCTCTGAGATGTATTTGGCGCACACAATTTGGGTCTGCAAATGCCCCGTGCCAGCTATATGTGGCTGGCATATTTAATAAATCTCCTCCTTTAATAAAATCCTTCAAAATTCATTTGGACTTGGTGTCTCTACATAAACCCACGGAATTGAGGTATGGGTACTTTACAATAGTGAGATGAGACATTGAAGGTTACACTGAGAGGAGAAACCAGAAGAAAGCAGGAAAGGGGAGGCTGCAATGTCTGTGATCTTACACTCAAGTCAGTGACCTAGGTGTTTCAGACTAAGGGAGAAAGGGCTGACTGAAAAGTTTGAAAAGTAACAAATCACAGCTGTGGTCCTTGTTATCAGTTCCTGAAATAAACTTGCAGCACCAGCAATTAGAATGGATTACCTGAATAGTCAAGAACAGACGGTCAAAAAAAAAAAAAGAACATAGTCAAAACCTCCTCTCTTAACCCCTCCCCTCCCAGAGACACAAAAGTCATGTAGGGTTGCAAAGAAGTCAAAGAAATCAGGCACTTGTCACGTGAAAACTAAGGCTATAAAGGTATATTAAACTCAGAAAAACTTTGGGGAGTACGTGTTTTTGGTGCTACTAGCCCCATGTGCTCTACCAGCTAATAAATCCTTCTTCCTCCATCAAGTTGTCTGGGTGTCTATTATCTTCGGTTTGCAGCTAATTCCTGCTACAACACTAGAGGACTTTAAGAGACCAGTGAAATGCTCTGATGAATTTAAAAGGACCACTCTGGTTACTGTAATGAGAAGTGTGAAAATAAAGGAAACCTCATTTAAAATGGAGAGAAGCCCGGAAGGGGGAGCTCTCACAAACTATCACTCAGACACCAAACAGAAGGAAATTTACTTTACATACCGTAGCAGAAAGAACTTCCCCCCACCCAGTAACAGCCCAGCTAATGAGAAGCAGTTACCATACTGAACTCTTCATAATGCCCTGCCCAGCTCCCTTTTGTTCTTCCCATTTGCCTGTTTACCAGTTTGCTTGTTCCAAACTGCAGTTCTTCTGCCATTCCTGAATAAATACATATTGCTGGTAAAAATAACTGCCTTTATTTTTTAAATAATATCCTAGAAACATCTTTTATGCATGGTTTTTTTTTCAGTGTTTAACATGCAGAATAGTGTGGTGAACACATTCATTCACTGAAACAATATTGCTCTCAATCATGCATGCACCAGCATTCTTAGAAACACCTTTTGATGTTGCCTTATATTTTGGGAAGGGGATAAAAAAAGAAGAAAGGTGAGTGAAAACTGATAGCCAATGTGACAAGTTCTCCAAGACCCATGGCAGTATAGCTTAGTGGCATATTGAACAGGCCATTTATCTACTCTTTGTCTCCCCAAACAGGATGAGTGAACAGGCATCTTAGAGGTCTGACTTCATCAACACCACAGCGTGACAGGCGATGGTTCCTGGAAAGCAGACTGCAGTATCAAGCGGGGGAGTTTCCGCCACACTGGTTCTGGGAGGAGGAGGAGCTGCGGGAGCTGTCACTGGGGTGAACGAGGCTCTGAAAGTGGCAGCTGCTGTTAGCCCCACACACAACTGCAGGCACACACTGAGTGGCAGCAGCTCTCATTAAAAACAAAATTTTAAAAAACTCAGTTTAGAGAAGTGCTTCTCAGTGATTCAAGGTAAGGGGCAGAACTTGGGACCAGGAAGGCCACATGGACAGGCCTGAAGGCAGACATCTGAGGCAGTGAACCATTTCTCTAGTTTACTGTGAGGCTGCGGAGAAACATGCCCTGGGTACGAACAGTCCCAAGTAAACTTTTGAAATGCTGCTTCACCAGAAACTTAATGGGAAGAAAGTATGCGTTGCTGTTTACCTAACAGACGATGTGCCTACAAATGTCCTTTGTTAAATGGAAGCTGAATTTAGAGACCATGGACTTTAAGGCTATAAGAAGCTTCAACTGTGTTTAGCCCAGAGTCCAGTGACTCTACCCTGACCCAGAATACCCTCTCTATAACCTGGAGCTGAGGTGCAGAGTCCACAGGGTCGGCAGGCTGTGACCTTGCTGGGAGCACTTCCACAGACCAGGAACCTGCCACCTTCTTCCACAACATTCCCTGCTCTTCATGTCACATCTTTGTGATGTGACATGTCCCAGCCTGCAGTGGTGTGCACTCCTTATTCCTTGTGGTGGAGCAGGGACAGTGCCACAGCAGCTGTGTGAAGACACACAGACATCGTTTTCTCTGTGACCTCTGATAGCACTGAAGAATTAAAGAGGATGAATGAGCTGCAACTGCAGGACTAGAGTGTCACTCAGACTTCTGGGCACAGACACTGCTCCTGCCAGAAAATGTCATGGTGCTGTTGCCTACTACTTGACTTATAGAATTACTCCCCATGTTACATTACCACTGTGAGAACTGAGCCATCTTTAAGAAGTGGAATACTCAGGTGGAGGAGAGGAAGTGGCCACTTTCAAATGCAAAAGCAGAAACACAAAGCTCTCTGCTTTTCCTGTGAACACACAGGATGTCCACTGAGGACTGGCCAGCTGGAGGAAAGAGAGTCAGTCAGGGCCTTTGAGAAGTGGCCGTGGGCCTCAACTTCTCATGTCAGTTGCACATCAGGAAATGGCAAGTCACGGAAGTGGACATAACCTAATACACCACCAAGTGATTGGGACTGCCACACCTGAGGCTGAACACACTCCTACCTGCTGCAAGAAGAGTAACTGCAGTATGAACAATTGGAGGATCATGTTTACACAGACGAAGCCCCTGGTTTAGGTACCATCCCAGGGCCAGGGTCAGAGTCAAACTGAGGCCCAGAGGAACTGGGTAACTCAAGAGTTTGATTCATCTCTACCTCACAGGCAGAAGTTCCAGGTTCTAAAAGCTGGGTTTGAGTGCAATACCCAGAATCATGGGCTGTATGTGAGGTGGGATCACTACTAACCCCCAGGGACAAATGGGCTGGTGATAAGCGACATGCTGTTTCCAGGTAGGGGCTGCTAACTCAAAAGAGCCACACCCCATTCAAATGAACTGTCCTAGAAGAAGACAGATAGAAAGCCAGTGTACACTCAGACCAGCGAGACCTGACAGAAGGTGGGGAGCACAGCCGAAAGAAGTCCTGGGCTGCTGCATGAGTGCCCTCCTTCCTCCGGAGGTCAGTGGGCATGAGAACAAGGGGTCCCACTGACAGTGGGAACCTCTTACATAAGAGGATCAAGTAGAGCGAAGTGTTTGTAGACCATTTTCTTACTTTTTCATTCCTTTGCTTCATAAGCTTAATTTTACAATTTTATATTTTAATAATCAAAATGTGAATTTGATAGATTTCTATGTTGTTAATGAAGCTCATTTTGGTTCTTATACTTGGTAATTCAGGCTAATTACACAGTGCCACCATGTAGCTGAGGCAGTTCTGAACCACGAGGAGTGTCTGACATTCTTACATTCTCAAAACGCACAATGCTGTGAAGCTCGACTCTCAGTAAACAAAATGACTGCTTTGATATAAGCTTGGACAGTTATTCTCTAGAACAAATTCTCTTACATTCAATTATCTGCATCTCAAAGCTCTTCCTCATAAACTGCAATCACATCACTTTTCTCCAATATGATGTTTCTGATGCTGAATGAGGTTTGCTGTCTGGTTGAAGGCTTTCCCACATTTATTACATTTATAGGGTTTCTCTCCAGTGTGAATCCTCTGATGCTGAGTAAGGTGTGTGCTTCGAATAAAGGCTTTTCCACAGATTTTACATTTGTAAGGTTTTTCCCTGGTATGAATTCTCTTATGTTGAGTAAGGGCTGAATGGTCACTGAAAGCTTTCTCACATATATTGCATGTATATGGTTTTTCCCCAGTATGAATTCTCTGATGCTGGGCTAGGGCTGATTGGTCCCTGAAGGCTTTCTCACACAAACCACATCTGTACGGTTTTTCTCCAGTATGAATTTTCCGATGTCGAGCAAAGGATGAATTATCTCTGAAGGCTTTCCCACATTCGTTACACTTGTAAGGTTTCTCTCCAGTGTGAATTCTCTGGTGTTCAGTGAGGGAAGAGTTTACCCTGAAGGCCTTTCCACATTCATTACATTCAAAGGGCTTCTCTCCAGTGTGAATTCTCTGATGCTGGAGAAAACTTGTACTCTGATTGAAGGCTTTCCCACATTCGTTACACTTATAGGGTTTCTCTCCACTGTGGATATTCTGGTGTTTGGTAAGATGCGCCTTGCACACAAAGGCTTTGTCACAAGTGTTACATTTAAAAGGTTTCTCTCCAGTATGTATTCTATGATGGTGGGCGAGGTGTATGTTTCGGATAAAAGCTTTTCCACATAATTTGCATTCAAAAGGTTTCTCTCCAGTGTGAATCTTCTGATGGTAAGTAAGTGAGGAGCTCACAGAGAAGGCCTTGCCACATTCCTTACACTCATAAGGCTTCTCACCGGTGTGGATTCTCTGGTGGTGGATAAGGTGTGTGCTCTGGTGGAAGGCTTTCCCACACTCTCTGCATTCATACCGTTTCTCTTTAATAAAAGTTTTCTTATTTGAATTAGGTTTTTCAGTATGAAGTTTTTGATGTTTATTAAGGGTTGAACTCTTAGTGAAGACTTTTCCACACTCACTACATTCAAAGGTTCTTTTGGTAGGTTGACATTCCTGACTCTGAACAAAAGACGAGCTTGTGGTACAGTACATTCCAGACCCATTACCTTCCTGGTCCCCACCCACAGCTGAGGTTTTCTGGTGAGTGAGTACCACTTCCTGCAACTTTATCTCCTGGCTTCCATGCTGCCATTCCAACATGCTGTCATATTCCCAGTGACCACTGTTAGTGGATCTCTCCTTTATCACCTTCCGACCCAATTCTTCTCCAGAAATATCTGTCTTGAAAGTAGATTTCTTATTCACAGGGAGAGACATCCAGTCTGAAAGACATCAAAAATATAAATGTGCCTGACCTGTGGTGGCGCAGTGGATAAAGCATAAAGCATCGACTTGGAAATGCTGAGGTCGCTGGTTCGAAACCCTGGGCTTGCCTGGTCAAGGCACATATGGGAGTTGATGCTTCTGGCTCCTCCCCCCCTTCTCTCTCTCTGTCTTTCTCTCCTCTCTCTCGGTCTCTCTCTCTCCTCTCTAAAAATGAATAAATAAAAAAATTTAAAAAAAAATTAAAAAAAATATAAATGTGTGTTATCTTAGTAAAACATCTAGTTAGGATAAAATGATGAACCTGTTTTTAGTGAAAAGGTTGACGTTTGAAGATTTCTTGGAGAGCCTGACCAGGTGGTGGCACAGTGGATAGAGCATCAGACTGGGATGCAGAAGACCCAGGTTCGAGACCCCGAGGTCGCCAGCTTGAGCGCAGGCTCATCTGGTTTGAGCAAGAGCCCACCAGCTTGAACCCAAGATCTCTGGCTCCAGCAAGGGGTTGCTCAGTCTGCTGAAGGCCCATGGTCAAGGCACATGTGAGAAAGCAACCAATGAACAACTAAAGTGTTGCAACACACAATGAAAAACTAATGATTGATGCTTCTCATCTCTCTCCATTCCTGTCTGTCTGTCCCTGTCTATCCCTCTCTCTGACTCACTCTCTGTCTCTGTAATAAATAAATAAATAAATAAATAAATAAATAAATAAATAAAAAAGATTTCTTGGAGAAAGGAAAGGGGAGGAGAGGTGAACAGAAGACAAAGCAGGAAGGGGTTGACCTAATTATAGTATATTAAGCAGATCTTGGGAGCTTAATGGTACAGGGTTCAGATGGTACAGGGCTGGATTTGGCTCCTAAGTATAACAGTTCTTTTACTTGTGGTTACAGAGAAGTTACCTGAACTTTTAAGCCACAGAAAAACCTATACAGACTACAATTTTTCAAATTATAAGAAAAAATGTACCTTGTTTATTTAAGTGATATGGTCTTTAAAATAATCCAGATGTCATCTTAAGAAACCATTGAAATTAGAGGCAACAATTGGCAGGAAAAAAAAATTCAACTCCAGAGTAATTACTAACACCAGTACTTTAAATGTTTCAACACTCCTTTTAGTATTCAGATGGGTAATAAAAAGTTAGGCTACCATTATGGCTGTGAATGACTCCCTGCTACTGGTGAAGGAGCAGTGTCTCCAAACATATGTGAATGCTGTGACATTCATCTGAGGGTAATGTGTAATGAGAGTGGATGTGTGAGCACAGAAAATCAGGAACACACCTGCAAACCTGCCAGGGCATACCCACCCCATCTCAGAAGGAAGCCCTGAATCTAGGAAAGGGAAACACCAATCACAGGACGGAAACTCTGCAACTAGCACAGGAGCCGTGGTCCTGTGGATTACCGGACAAAGCGATTCCTGTCTACAAACACACATTTCACGCTTAACAGCTGCCTCACTTGCTTTCATCCATGGGTACCTTAATATTAACAAGTAGAGTTCTGAATTGCATATTAGTTTTGCATACGTATTTGTGCATATCTGCCTTTTATGTTAAGTCTATTTAAGACTGTACTAGGAAATGCAAAAACAAGGACTAAACACACATGATGCAGATCACTGGGAAGTGCTATCAGGAATAAGCCTCCCTCATTACTTTTTTTCCCACTCAATCCAGAAAATATACCAAGAACTAAGATTTTTAAAAAAATCAATTTCTTTAAAACTATATGAAGGCCCTAGCTGGGTTGCTCAGTGGATAGAGGATCAACCTGGCATATTGACGTCTTTGGTTCCAACCCCGGTCAGCCCATGTACGAGAAGCTATCACGAATGCACAACACCACGGTTGCTGCCTTGAGCCCAAAGGTCTCTGGCTTGAAGCCCAAGGTCACTGGCTTGGCTGGAGCCCCCCCAGGCAAGGCACATATGAGAAAGCAATCAATTAATAACTAAGGTGCTGCAACAAAGAATTTATGCTTCTCATCTCTCTCCCTTCTTGTCTATCTCTAACTGTCCCTCTCTCTGTCCATCTGTCTCTCTCTCTAAAAAAAAAAAAAAAGCCAAACAAACCACTAAAGAAAACCTACAAAGAAAAGAGTTAAGAGAAAAGGAACAGACAATTACAAAAACAATTAACAAAGTGGCAATAAGTATACACTATAATTGACTTCTTCAAATGTAAATGAATTAATGGCTCCAATAAAAAGACATGAATAGCAGAATGAAAAAAGAAAAAAGACCCATCTATATGCTGTGGACAAGAGACTCACTTAAAATCAGAAGATGCACACAGACTAAAAGTGAAGGGATGGAAAAAGATATTCCATGAAAATAGAAACAAAATGAAAACTAGAGTAACAATACTCATATTAGACAAAGATTTTAAAACAAAAATGTTTTAAAAAGACAAAAAAGGACATTACGTAATTATAAAGGGGTCAATCCAAGAAAAGGCCATAACAATCATAAATATCTATGCACTTAATATAAGAGTGCTGAAATATACAAAGCAATCATTAGTGGACATAAAAGGAGGAAACCACCTGATCTGTGGTGGCACAGTGGATAAAGCGTCAACCTGGAACCCTGAGGTCACTAGTTCAAAATCTTGGGCTTTTCTGGTCAAGGCACATATGGAAATTGATGCTTCCTGCTCCTCCCCTCTTCTCTCTATCTCTCTCTCTCTCCTCTCTAAAATAAATTTTAAAAATGTAAAAAAAAAAAAAAGCCTGACCAGGTGGTGGTGCAGTGGATAGAGCATCAGACTGGGACACGGAAGACCCAGGTTCGAAACCCCAAGCTCGTTAACTTGAGCGTGAGCTCATCTGGTTTGCTTCCAAGGTCGCTGGCTTGAGCAAGGGGTTACTCAGTCTGCTGTAGCCCCCCCCACACACCGCGTCAAGGCACATATAAGAAAGCAATCAATGAACAACTAAGATACTGCAACGAAGAACTGATGCTTCTCATCTCTCTCCCTTCCTGTCTGTCTGTCCCTATCTGTCTCTCTCTGTCTCTATCTCTGTCACACGCACAAAAAAAATATATTTTTTAAAAAAGAGGAGGAGTTCGATTCCCAGCCAGGGCACACAGGAGAAGCGCCCATTTGCTTCTCCACCCCTCCGCCGCACTTTCTTCTCTGTCTCTCTCTTCCCCTCCCGCAGCCAAGGCTCCATTGGAGCAAAGATGGCCCGGGCGCTGGGGATGGCTCTGTGGCCTCTGCCCCAGGCACTAGAGTGGCTCTGGTCGCAACATGGCGACGCCCAGGATGGGCAGAGCATCGCCCCCTGGTGGGCAGAGCGTCGCCCCATGGTGGGCATGCCAGGTGGATCCCGGTCGGGCACATGCGGGAGTCTGTCTGACTGTCTCTCCCTGTTTCCAGCTTCAGAAAAATGAAAAAAAAAAAAAAAAAAAGATGAGGAATCCACAATAATACAATAAGAGTAGGGAATATTAACACACCGCTCACATCAATGGATAGATCAATCATCTACACAGAAACTTAATAAGGAAATAATGGCCTTAACTGTCTTGTTAGATCAGATTCACCTAATAGATATTTGAGAACATTTCATCCCAAAACTACAGAGTATGTATATATTTTTTTCAAAATATAACAGTATCCAGGACAGATCATATATTAAGCCACAAAACAAGCCTCAATACATTCTAAAATATTGAAATTATATCAAGCATCTTTCCCAACCACAATAGCATGAAAACTAGAAATCAACTACAAGAAAACTGTGAAAAAATTCAGTTATGTGGATTTTAAACTACATGCCACCAAACAACCAATGGATCAAACAGGAAATCAAACAAGGAATTAAAAACTATCTTGAAAAACTGAAAATACAACTTTTTGAAATGTATGGGATGCAGCAAGAGCAGTTTGAAGAGGGAAGTTAATAGCTATACAGGCCTACTTCAAGAAGCAGGAAAAAATCTGGCCCTGCTTAGGATGCCATCCAGAAACACCAAGGTTGCAGGTTCAATTCCCAGTGAGGACACATTCAGTAAGCAAGCAATGAATGCACAACTAAGTGAAACAAATGAATGCTTCTCTCTTTCTCTTTCTTGCTCTCTCTCTCCTCTCCCTTCCTCTCTCTCTCTCTCTAAAATCAATCAATTAAAAAAAAAACAGCAGGAAAAATCCGTAATAAACAACCTACCTCTACACTTAAAGGAAACAGAAAAAGATCAAACAAAACTCAAAGAAAGCAAAAGGAAGGCCCTGGATGGTTGGTTCAGTGGTAGAATATCGGCCCAGATTGTGGAAGTCCTGGATTTGACTCCTGGTCAGGACACACAGGAGAAGTGACCATCTGCTTCTCCACCTTTCCCACCTCTTCTGTTCCTTTGCCACAGAAATGGCTCCAATGAGCAAGTTGGCCCCAGGCAATGAGGATGGCTCCATGGCCTCGCCTCAGGCATTAAAACAGCTCAGGTGCCAAGCAACAGAGCAGTGTCCCCACATGGGCAGAGCAGCATTGCCCAGTAGGGGGCTTGCCGGGTAGATCCAGGTCAGGGCACACACAGAAGTCTGTCCCTGCCTCCCCTCCTCTCATTTAATTTAAAAATAAAAAAAAGGATATTCAGGTCAGCCTGACCAGGCGGTGGCACAGTGGATAAAGCATTGGCCTGGGACGCTGAGAACCCAAGTTTGAAACCCCAAGGTCGCCACCTTGGGGCTTGAGCATGAGCTCACCAACTTGAGTGTGGGGTCACCAGTTTGAGTGTAGGATCATAGACATGAGTCCAACATAGCTAGCCCAGCTGGAGTCCCTGGTCAAGGCACATACCAGAAAGCAATCAATGAACAACTAAGGGGCTGCATCTCTCTCCCTTCTTGTCAGTCAGTCTGTCTCTCTCTCTCTCTCACACACGCTAAAAAAAAAGAAAAGAATATTCAGGTCAGCACTATTTAAAACAGCAGTCTTGAAACAACTTCCAGATCTCTCAGCAAGAGAAAGAATAAAGCAAAGGATAGTCATTAAAGGAATATGAAAGTGCAGTTATAAAAGACCTAGAGCTACACACTTCAACAAGGATTTAGAAACAAAAGTTATGGAAAGGTATGTATAGTACAAGACATATATATCAAGCTTTACAGCAACAAAATTGCTCAGAACTGTGGATAAATGTGGTAAAAACAGGAAGAGCAGCACAGAGTGGCTTGGTGGCTCTCCGGTATGAAAGGAGGAAGTGCGGAGAGCGGTGACCCTGGGCTTCACATGGGCCTCTACGTTCTGTTTCTTAAACTGGACAGTAGGCTATTCTTCAAACTGTTCAAAAATAGTATATATTCTCTTGTACCTAGGATATAAAAATTCAAAATATATTTAAGGTAAGAAAAGCAAATAATAATGCTAAGTGTAAAAATAAAATTACTTGTCAGAGAAATAAGAGCTGGTTCTTTAAAACAAATTCCCCATAATTTTTTTTTTTTTTTTTTTTTTTGCGAGAGAGTGAGAGAGACAGAAAGGGAGAGGGAGAGAAGCATCAACTCGTAGTTGCATCACTTTAGTTCATTGATTGCTTCTCATATGTGCCTTGACTGGGGGGATCTATACAAATCAGTGACCCCTTGCTTAAGCCAGTGACCTTGGGCTCCAACCAGCGACCTTGAGCTTCAAGCCAGCAACCTTTGGGCTCAAGCCAGCAACCAGGGCATCATGATCCCATGCTCAAGCCAGGTGAGCCCACACTCAAGCCACCTACCTTGGGGTTTCGAATCTGGGACCTCAGCATCTCAGGTCAATGCTCTATCCACTGTGCCACCACTGGTCAGGCGCCAACAAATACAGGGTACCACAATATGCATGTAAAATTTTAAATGAGAGAGAGAACACAGTATAAAAATTTAGAATTATAGCTGCATACCCTGCACAATTGTAAATGAATATTTTATACCTCAAAAAAGATTAATTTAAAGCTAAAGAGTAAGATGTACAGTTGATATAACAAAAAGAAACCTAAACAAATTAATAAGAAATGGACAGCCTGACCAGGCGGTGGCGTAGTGGATAGAGCGTCAGACTGGGATGCAGAGGACCCAGGTTCGAGACCCCGTGGTCGCCAACTTGAGCAAGGGCTCATCTGGTTTGAGCAAGTCTCACCAGCTTCAACCCAAGGTTGCTGGCTCGAGCAAGGGGTTACTTGGTCTGCTGTAGCCCCCCTAGTCAAGGCACATATGAGAAAGCAATCAATGAACAACTAAAGTGCTGCAATGAAGAACTGATGCTTCTCATCTCTCTCTCTTCCTGTCTGTCTGTCTGTATCTGTCCCTCTCTCTGACTCTCTCCATCTTTGAAAAAATTAAAAAAAAAAAAAGAAATGGTCAAAGTTATTCACAAACTACTCAAATTAAAGGGTCTAGCAGTTTTCTTCCAGTACTAAGTAAACAATTTCCATGTAATGGAAGCAGTTTTAGAGGAGGGGAGAAAATGGCACAGCTTGAGGGTCAGGTGGGGTTGGGGCGGGCTTCACCCTGACCCTGAGCTGCTATGGAACAGTGACATAAAATCTGTCCAAATTAATGACCCATGCTGAGACTCAGTGTTCTGTAAAGTGGAGTTAACCATATTCACCTCACAGGTTGTAATTATTAAATGGGGCAGCTAGCTTAAGTCCCCAGAAATCACCCAGCCACAGTCACTCAGTCAGCGTTCTCCTCCTACTAGCTTATGGTCCAGAGAAGAGAAAAATTAAGAAGGAAAGCTATCTCTCAGAAGGACTGTTACAAATAAGTGTCTATTCTAAACCAAGAGTAATGGGTGCAACAATAGGAAAGATCTAGACCCAATCCCTTAAAAATCAGAGATAAAACCTACTACCATTGCTCTATGATTTTTGAAGTCCTATAAAAGAAACAGAAATAAAAACAAAAATTAAAAATGAATCCAATGAATATTTTAAGAATAAGTAAAGTGACTAGAAGAGAATTAATATTTGGAAATTACTACTATTTCTTTATAGTAGCAATTTCCAGTTTAAAGAAAAAAAGAGGACATGTACTAGTCAAAAATGAAAATATATTGGGAAGTGGGGAAAACAGTTATAGATCTTTTTTTTTTTATTTAAGTGAGAGACAGGAAGGCAGAGACAGACTCCTGCAGGCATGCACACCTACCAGGAGATGCTTTACCTGTCTGGGCCACTGCTCCAGTTGCTCGTTGCTTGGCAACTGAGCTATTTTAGCACCTGAGGCGAGGCCATGGAGCAATCCTTAGTGCCCAGGGCCAACTTGAACCATTCGAGCCTTGGCTGCAGGAAGGGAAGAGAATGAGAGACAGAGGCAGGAAGAGGAGTGGAGAAGCAGATGGTCGCTTCTCCTATGTGCCCTGAGTGGGAATTGAACCCGGGACATCCACATGCTGCTGGGCTGACACATTACCACTGAGCCTAATGGATAGGGCCACAGTTATAAATCGTTATTGGAAAACATAAAATAAGACTTCTTTCCATGTTGGACTGGCTAAGTACTAATTGTCCTTCATGAGTGACTCACAGTTTGGAGTGTCCGGGCAATACAGAAGAGATGCTGGGACTGAAGGCTCTCAAAGGCACCTGGGAAAGAATGAACCACAACCACCTGGTTTTTCAAGTTATCATGTGCACCTGACTACAGAGTAACTTGTAGGCATCAAAGTCCTTCATCTTCATGTCCCCTCACAGAAGTGCCCTAGGGAACTAGTGTTAATGATGACTAAATGGAAGAATGCATGAGATCATGATGCCAGAGTAGTAGGACAGTGAATGAATTTATTTCCCCTCCCCCCCCCTTTTTTGGTTATAACACTGCTTCTATAATATTTAATGAAATATTAAAATTTCTTAGTTTGCTTTTCAGAAACCATAAAATTCAGAATGCTATTGGGGTAAGTTAAAAGATTTTTTTCTCTTTTTTTTTTTAGGGAAAGAGAAAGAGAGACAGAAACATCAAACTGTTCCTGTATGTGCCCTGACTAAGGATCGAACCAGCAACCTTGGTGCTCTGGGATGACTCCAACCAACAAAACTCTCCCACCAGGGCTTAAAAGACTTGTTTTTTGGTAACTGTTTTGAAGTTAAGACATTTAAATTCCTTAACAGATTGGGTTCCAGACATTCCAGGTATATAGTTATTTACTGTAGGATATAAGCTCCTGCTCATGTCACTGGGATACTGTGAAACGTCAGTGAGAAAAGGTTTTTAAAATATATATAAATATTTTATAGCTGGCAAAGGAGGTTGTAATACTGAAACGTTGCAGTGTCTTGGATAAGGCAATAAGCTCTCCAGAACGTTGAGGGGTAGGAGAGGCATTCCTGCTCCGGCTCTTAAGCTACTAGGTCCAATGGACTCCCCAAGACAAGCAACACCCACTAAATGGTCATGTTCTCTGTATCCCTGAGCAACAAGTCTGTGCCGCCCACCAGGCACCCAGCACTGTGCTGGGTAGACCTGGCAGCACTGTCATGACGTTTACCGCCCAGTGTGGTGGTATCTGAAGTGGAGAACAATTATATGCTAAGAGGGCAGCTGAAGAAAAGTGCGATGTTTAGGTCGAAGAGTGGCCTCAGGAGACACAGGGTTACTGACCCGTAACCATGAAGAAGCCGCCCTGCTGTGTGTGTCCCAGCGCGGTTCCTCCTCACTGCAGAAGCAGGAGCAGAGACTGACTGCCAAATTCTGAACGGGGTGATGGGACCAGGTAGGAGAGCTTCCCAGATTATGGTGAGGTCTTGCCCAAACCGGAAACAATTAATCTATGCCAGATAGGCTTAGAAGAAAAGTCTCAGAGAGAAGGGTCTAGGGAGGCACAAATTGCCCAAAGAAAGGAATGACACATGCACACGGGGGAAAAACATGGCAAGCAGGTACTGAGGTGAACAAAAGGGGTAAGATGCTCATTCCTTGGCCCACAGGCCTGACACACTACTGAGTTTCTCTCCGCGCTTCCCACGCACAGGGGTCTTACCTGGACAGCAGCCTAGGGGGGTGTCCTCTGGTGTCCACTCTTCCCCTCTTCCCAGCTGGGCAAACAGATCTGGTTTGGGTCCTAAAAGCCCTGTTTTTGAAGAGAAAAAAAATGGAGCACATCTGTTCATACTACAGAAAATGTACTGCAAGGATGAGATCTGATCCTTGGAACTTCATGGAAAAGGTGATTTAATAGGTAGGCTTGGGGTAGAGGTGAGTTCCCAGAGGATGAAATGATGGCTCAGGCCAGATATACAACCTGTTCCCATGTCCTTCTCTCTACCAAAGAGAGGGAGGATTTGACCCCTACTAATCTTAGGCGCCAAAAGTGTCCTATGCCAGGGACACCAAGGATAGGCAGGTCATAGACTTAAAAATAACACCTTCCATCAGCCCACTCCCAGCTCAATCTCCCATATGCCACCAGTAAAAGGTCCCAGAGAGATGTGCACTGTAAAGATAAGCCTTCAGAGGCTCCCCACTCACCCAGCGACACCAGGTGGCTGCAGTTCTCCAGCATCACATCCCTGTACAGGGCCCTCTGGGCAGGGCTTAGCTGTGCCCACTCATCCTGGGTGAAGAGCACAACCACATCCTTGAAGGTCACTGATTCCTGTAACAGCAAGCCCATCTCTGTGGTCTGGTGGCTGCCCCTTCACATGGCTTATTTTACATGCCTAATATAGGTCTGTTGAATGGCAACCAAATTAAGGCAGACTATAAACACAAGATAACTGTATGACACCAACAATAAATTTAAAGAAATGGTCAGGGAAGAGAAAGACCAGTGGACTGGCACCATGGAGACCATTTGCACAGAAAAAGTGGTGCCTGAGATGGATCCTAAAGGACAAGTCAGAGGCCAGGAGCAAGATAGTGAGTGGCTAATAAGCTGAGACTGGGCTAAACATGGCACCTTCAAACAGCTGCTCATCCCTTCCTAAGATTTCTCCCAGATTCCTGGTACGGACAGGCTTACATGTCAAGAAATTAGGACAATTTTGCCAAGCCCATCAGAATTTATACACTCAAATGAATGCTGTCTCCCTGTAGCCCATACCCTTACTCTATGGAGGCTAGCTCTGCTCAAAGCTTTAAATTATTGAAATTTAAAAACATAATATTTTTAACAATTTAAAAAAAATCTATAATTATAGTTGACATACAATATTATATAGTGACTAGACATTTATATAATGTACAAAGTGGTCCCCCCAATGTGTCTAGAACTCACATGGAACCATACGTAACTATTATCATATTATTGACCATATTCCCTATACTGGACTTTACATCCCCGTAACTGTTCTGTAACTACCAATTTGTATTCTCAATCCCTTCACCCTTTCCACTCAGCACCCCAAACTTCTTCTATCTGACAACCATTAGTTTGCTCTTTGTTCCTGTTTCTGGTTTGTTACTTTATTTTGTTCTTTAGGTTCCACGTGTAAGTGAAATCATATGGTATTTGTCTTTCTCTGACTGGCTTATTTCACTTAGCATAATACCCCCCAGGTCTCTCAAGGTTGTCACAAATAGTAATAAGATCTCATTATTTTTCATGGCTGAGTAATATTCCATTGTATAGATGTACCACATCTTTTTAATATCACTGGCATGTAATATTCCTTTGAAGTAAAAAGCCATATTATTATTTTTTTTTAAAGAGTCCCAATCTCTCCTCTCAACTCCTGTCTTAGGCACTACCTTTACCTCTTTGGACCCCTAATCTTACTTGCTAGTGGAAAGAATGTAGGTTTCTGTTTTGAATCAACCTGGGTTCCAGTTCCAGTTGTCACTTTTATGACCTTTAACAAGTTCTTTAGTTTGGATGACACCCACTAGGATGACCCTAACATGGGGAGGGGGGAGAAAATAGTGACTGAGTCAGGCCTCTGAGAGTGATGGGACTGGAGATAAAACTTCTTCTGGTCAGGGAAAAGAAACATGCCCACACTCTCCACACCTCTATGTTCAAACCTTTTAAAACAATTCAGCATGTGGAAGAGCACTGCACAGCAACCCTCCACTCACCTGAACCATATTTGGCAGGTGCCTGACAGACATTTCTTCTCTAAGGAGCCCTTTTTAGGAACAAAGGGAGGAGGACTCCTCAGGTGGAAACTTCTACACACCTGTCATGAGAAGAGGGCTGGATCAGAGAATAGCACACAGCAGTCCAGTGTGAGGCTGTGAGCATTCACATCCTGGGAGCCCTGAATCTTAGTCCCTACCTGCTCCCAATTCTCTCTCCTCTGAGAGCATTTCTGCTGGCTTCGCGGTAGAGGGAATCACTCACCATTCTGATACCCACCCGCATATTTCCCTAGCAACTGAGTCAAATCCTCTGCATCTCCCCTGCCATATCGTAAATACACTGACCCCTCCTTGCAGAAAGCACTCTCCAGCCCTAGTTCTGGACTTTCTACCCTCTCTCCGGACTGTGCTCTGAAGTTACGCTGAGAGGTCTCTAAAGAAGCTTCTCCTCGCTGGACAGCTGCCTAGGAGGGGCGTGGAGGGAGTTGAGAATGGTCGTCTTCTTTCTCCTCAAAAAGGAAGCTGAGAAGGCTGGATCTTCTTTGTCGAGGTTCTCAAGCCAAGCCTCGCTAGCCTCAGGCCTGTCGTCCGCTGGGACCCAGTTTGGATAATCTGGAGTGAAAGGTGAGCGAGCACTGGATTTGCCTGTGGGGAGGCGGGAAGAGGGAGGGGTTAGGAATGTTCTTCACACAACTTCCCGCCCCCTCGAAAGGCTCCGCAAACAGCGTTCACAACCCTACCAGGTGCATTAGCTAACCTGGGCTTTGAAAACGCGCTTCCCGGGGTCGGTTCCAAGATGCACGCCAGAGCCCTGCCCGCATCCTCGGTGGGCACTCGCAGATTCGGGCCCCTTTTCTCTTTGGAATCAAACCTCAGCCATACATTCCGGGAAGTGTTGAGGCATCAGATAGATCCACGTTCTCCGGTACAGAGCATAACCGGGACCTACTGGTCTTTCCCCTCTGTCCTTCTGCCTGGGCGGGCCCAGCCGTTTCCGCCCTCTGGATGAGGCTCTGGCCACCGTGCTGGGTCACCAATGGTCTGCCCTTCGAGGAGGCCCTGCCGGCGGCGAGATCGCAACCGCCACATCACAGGCAGAGCACAAAGAGCTAGAATCTGCAGCCCAGGTCTGAACTGCGCTTGCGCATTGCCCTGGGACCCACTGGGCCGAATCCCTACAAGTTGGTGGGCTGCACCGTTCTGCTTCCCGGGCGACCTCCCATTTGGCAAATCCGCCTGTGCGAGCGCCTGCATTTCCACCAGGCGGGGAAAAACACTGAGCTCCGGAGCAGATAGAGCACCGCCCCTCAAACCCCGCCCCCTCCCCTGCCCGGTCTAGAGGCTTTCCGTACTGAAACTACATTTCCCAGGGGCCTCTGCGGACGTCGCGGTCAACTGTGCAGATACCTCCCCTTGTGCTAATCGGTAGTTGCGACTTTGGTTCGCTCGGGTGGGACTGGGAATGGATCTCTGCCTTGAAAACGTCCGAGTAGAGACTAGCGAGAAATTGACGGTGGGGACAACGGCCTGCCAGTCCGTGTGGCGGCTCCTGGTCTGGTATGGAGAGCGGATCGGGAGCGGTCCCGGGGGATGGATTGGACGCGATGAGCCGGAAAGGCGTTCCAGACGAAGACCGCGCCAAGGACGTGGAAAGGCGATGAAACCGCGCGCCGGCCCCGGGGACCCCGGGAACCGCCTGGCCAGCAGCGGTCTGCCCAGAGTGGGCGCGGGGCGGGGAGCACAGGCCAAAGGGCAGCGCAGAGCAGGCGGCATGGACCAGGTTTTTTTGGACTTCTTGCTAGTACTTTTGGCGACAAAACTTGCCTTTGAATACATATTTTCAGTTAGTAAAGACGAGAGGGTTTTAATTTTGTCGGTGGTGGAAAAAAAAAAAAGGAAATTCAAGTATGTGACCCGAGACTTGCAGGGACCGCCGCCCCCTCTCGGGAAATGGGGCGAGGACTGTGAGCACAGTGAAGGCTTCGTCCGGACGCTTGGGGGTCCCTGGCCGAAAACCCAGCCCTTAAGCACGTGTCTGTTTGGGAAGGAAATCAACACAACAAATATTTGTCAGATACTGATGACCGTGAAGCTGTGTTAAGGTTTACACTGAAGATTGGGGATTAAGTCACTGTTGGGGACTTGAGCAGAGGCTGGAGTACAGAGAGGGAGGAAACCACGTGCTGTCTGGGAAAGAATCCTCTCCTAAGGAGGGAATAGAAACGCTGTCCAGAGAAGTGTACCTGGTGAGTCTGAGGCTTAGCACACCAGCCTGACTGGCGAGAGCCTGGTGAGCAAGGGAAGGTGGAGACGGTAGTCAAAGGGTAACTAGAAGCCTTGAAGACCATTGCAGGATTGAATCTGTGCGTGGTAGGAAACCAATGTAGGGGTTTCAGCAAAAAGTGACATGACTGAGCACACTTGGAGAGAGTCACTGATCAACTGTGGGCAGAACAGGCTATGGTGGGGTTAGAGGGACTACAGGGAAATCAGTTACGATGGTATTACAGCAGTCTGGGGAAGGGACAGACACCAGTATTGAAACCTTTTTACACGTTATGTTTTGGGAGCCTAGTTATTCTAAGATAATTAAGGGTTCTGGACGCCATGCTAAGGAATTTGGATATTGTTGCTTTCAGGTACATTAAGAGTGACAATGTAACATTAGATGAGCACTAACTAGGTTTGGGTACTTTATAAGCAGTTTACGTTAGCTATCTAACAATCCAAAGCCCTGAGGTTTGCACTGTTAACGCACGAGAAAACTGAAGCAGCAGTGTTAAGTGCGTTGCGGGTGGAACCAGGAATACTGTGCCTGTTAGAGGAAACATGCAAAGGTGGCCTTCATTACTTGTTGCCCCTGAAAAACTAGTGAAGCCTTCATTTATCAGGCCCATGTGTCCCAGTGCTCCCTTTATGGGGTAATATTTTATCAATTTTGAGTTATTGCATCCGTCTTAGATTTCAATACCTTCATTCTTCCTCTTCCCTCTTAGGTTTCATTTCTTTAACCCTGCCAGCATGAGTTTCGTTTCAGGGCTTGTGGCAGGTGACCAACCACAAAGGAATGATGAAGTCATGGACGGTTGAAACTGCTGACGATTGAAAATGCACCCACATCCATAATTGGTGAAAAGCACTCTTGCACCCAGCGATAGCAACAGCCAATCAGCAAATGCCCCACTATCCCCTTCTTTCTTCCCTATCCTTACTCTTAAAAAGTGGCCTAAAGACTGTAGCCGCTGCTACTCTCCCTTACGAGACAGCCCGGCAGGTTTTCTTTCATTAAAGCCTGTTACACTGGTCTTTCTCACTCCGATTGATTCTATCATTTGGTGCCAAAACCCGGGACAGGGTACTAACTGCCTGGAGGATCCCTCTTTGCCGTCCAAACTTACAACGAGGGAAGCAATGGGCAGCGGCAGCTTGTCCCGGGCTTACTCCCTGATTCTGTTTGGACGTGTAATTGTAGGTTGATTGGCCGGCAGTCTGACCCTGTCCCGAACCCCTGCTGGACCAGAGGTAGGAAATTTCTTTGAGGTAGGTCCTTGTGCCTATCCCTGGTAGGTCCTTGTACCTCCCGTCTATCCCATCCATCCCCGGCCCAGTGTCGTGCTTCTGGAGGACTTTCATTTAAGTGGCCTGTCCCATTTCTCATTTTCTCAAAAATCTAGGTGCCTAGTCAGGTCATTCTCATTCTCACTAGGACTGAGGTCTCCAGTGACGACTGGTCACCTCACATTCTACTCATTCCATGAGGAATAATTGAGGGAGTCTGAGGACGCTCATCTCTCTCTTTATTCTCAGCCCATCATGGGCATTCCCAATCACGACCCTCAGAGGCTACACCCCAGGCTGTCTCTTAAAAATCTTATCAAACTCAGTCTCTCGGACCTCAAGCCAAAAAACTCATCTTCTTCTGCAATACAGCCTGGCCCCAATATAAACTTGACAATGACTCCCACTGACAAGAAAACGGCACATTTGACATAAACATCCTTTGGGACCTAGACAATTTTGCCACCGGACTGGGAGGGCCTTAGAAATTCCCTATGTACAGGCTTTCTTCTTTCTCCAGTCTCAACTCTCCATCTGTTCCTCTTGCTTGACCTACTAAATACTTTTAGCAAAAACCTCTTCTCCCCATCCTCCTCCAACTCTCCTCTAAGCGCTAATCTTTTTGACTCCTCTGACCACATGCCGCCACCACCAGCACCTCAACCTCCTCCTCCTCCTGTAGATTCTGACCCTCCTTCTTTCCATCCAGCTGTTCACGCTGTCCATCCATCTGCTTCCTCTCTTCCTCCTCTCTAGGCTGACAACTCCCTGCCATCTCGAGAAGCTTAAAAAGGCAGAGTTGTCTATTAAGCTGTATAAGTACTCTGATTTGTCCTTTGTCAGAAAATATCTGTAATATAATTTTAATTGAGACAAGTAAAGTGTGCTCATTTAAATTCCTTAATTTAGAATTTGTATGTGAAGTTTTTGTTTAATGCAGGGGTAGTCAACCTTTTTATACCTACCACCCACTTTTGTATCTCTGTTAGTAGTAAAATTTTCTAACTGCCCACTGGTTCCATAGCAATGGTGATTTATAAAGTAGGGAAATAACGTAACTTTATAAAATTTATAAAGCAGAGTTACAGCAAGTTAAAGCATATAATAATAATTACTTACCAAGTACTTTATATCGATTTTTGCTAAGTTTGGCAGAATAAATCTTTATAAAACAACTTACTATAGTTAAATCTATCTTTTTATTTATACTTTGGTTGCTCCACTACCACCCACCATGAAAGCTGGAACGCCCACTAGTGGGCGGTAGAGACCCAGTTGACTACCACTGGTTTAATGTGTAACTGTGTCTGTTTCTAAGGCCTTAAACCAATAATTACCCGCCTCTTAAATCAAAGCTTACTCATCCCCACAGGACTCTCCCTGCAATAACCCCATCCTTCCTGTTTAAAAATCTTCAGGGGCTTATCGCCTCATACAAGATTTACACCTAATCAATGAGGCAGTAGTTCCCCTCCATCCAGTAGTCCCTAATCCCTGCATATTACTGTCACACATTCCCTCAGATACCACTCACTTCATGGTCCTAGACCTCAAGGATGCCTTCTTTACCATTCCTCTATACCCTGACTCTTACTTTCTGTTTGCCTTTACTTGGACTGACCCGGACATTAATGCAGCCCAGCAACTTACCTGGACTGTCTTACCCCAGGGGTTCAGAGACAACCCACACCTGTTTGAGCAAGCACTAGCTCAGGATTTAGCAGAATGCAGTCTCGAAACTAGTACTCTGTTACAATATGTAGATGACCTACTCCTCTGAAGCCCCTCCCTGCCTGCCTCCAGGAGACACACTACCACCCTTAACTTCCTCGCCATGAAGGGATATCATGTCTTCTCTGCTAAGGCTCAACTTCACTCTCAGTCTGTAGTCCATCTGGGCATCACCTTAACCCCCACCACCTGAGGTCTCACCCTAGATCGAACTCAGACCCTCCACAGTCTCCAACCTCCTACCACCGTGGATCAGATCCTTTCTTTCCTTGGTCTAATAGGCTTCTTTAAACACTGGATTCCCAATTTTGCTCTCTTAGCCAAACCCCTCAATGAGATCTCTTAACCATGGCTTTTAAGGTCTATAACAACTGAGAGGAACAGGAGAAGGCAGACAGCCCAAAAGAGATCAGGCAAAATACCAGCTCTTGGCAGCTGCCCTTAAAGTCTCCAACGCCCCTGAGGGGCCTCATAAAACACCAGAGTCCTGCTTCAAGTGTGGAAAGAAAAGTCATTGGGCAAAAGATTGTCTGGCTCCTCAGCCCTCGCCAAGGCCTTGTCCTCACTGTGGGAAAAAGGTACACTGCAAGGTAGACTGCCCCCTCGCTCCTCTAAGGGAGGATTCAGTCTCTTCTAGCCCTGCCCCAGCCACCTATGATAACTGAAGGTGCCCAGGACCCTCAGCCCCATCTCACATCACCATCAAAGAGCCTAGGGTAGCCATCCAAGTAGCAGGTAAGCCGGTCTCATTTCTTATAGACACAGGGGCCACTTACTTTGCCTTGCCCAAATATTCGGATCCTGCTCATCCCTTAAAGATCTCTGTTGTGGGTGTTCATGGTCTTATTTCCTTCCTATTGGCCACAGATCCACTGCCTTGTCTAATACATGGTGTCTCCTTTGCACACTCTTTTCTCCTCCTGCCTCAATGCCCTATGCCTATTTTAGGCCAGAACCTACTCTCCAAATTCAGAGCCTTTCTCTCCTTTCACTTCCTGTCCTCAGAGTCAGCCCTGTTACTGCTTCTCGGCCAGCCAGATTTCCCAATTCTGTTAAAAATTTACCTTTACCATCCAGCATAGTGAATCCCAAGGTTCTCCTCACCACCCCCATGACGGTAAAACTCCAGGGAAAGGCCCACTAGTTTCATGTCTCCAGGTTAAAGAAAATGGAAGCTCCATCTCCACACATGCCTACAAATGACCCTTCCAGTCAACCTGAATCATCACCTAGGTACACCTGCTCCCCCTTAGGGCCCACCAAGGTCAGTCTGACTAAAATCCCAGAAGAACAGCCTGAGCCGTAACTGTAATTACCCCTAAATAACAGACAGGATGGAGATTCCAGCTTGCTCTATTCTTATCTCCTTACCCTTAAAGGCATACTTTGCCCCCATACCCTCCTCCCTCTTGGAATTCTCTCATCCAGAAAGCTCTCTTAATCTTATTTAAAATCTCGTAATCAAGACTAACTCTTCCTATGCAGCCGACTGCTGGATATGTTTGTCCATGTCATCTTCAGCCTACTCAGCTCTCCCTATTCTGCTTAATAATACTCATCTTCTTCACACCACTCTTATGTACAAGATTCAGAAAGGGGCCACCTTCTTTGAGAGAGCCAGCACTCATAGGAGATTACCCACCTCAGCTGCAAACTGAGCAAACAAGCTATACTAAACCTACTGTTCCCAGCTTGACAAGCTCCTTCCACAGCCCTTTCCAACCACAGACTCACACCTATCAATCCCCCCTGGGGACCAGGTCTACAAGAGGACACAAGGAAACACCCCTCTCCAGCCTACCTGAACAGGGCCCCATACTGTTAACCTGTCCACCCCTACCGCCATCAAAGTGGAAGGAGACTCACACTGGACTCACCTCTCCCACATTAAGCCTTATACCACCAATACCCCTAAAACCTACATCTCCACCCCCACAGGTCCTCTGTCACTCAAAATCTCCACATGTTCCCCTATCCAAGAAGAACCAGACCAGTCCATCTCATAATGAACTTCCAACAGGCCATATCCCACCATATCGCCCAGTCCAGGAGGCACTCACAACAGGCAACTGTCAATTATCACCTTGCCAGATTCTTCTACTTCCTTCTTCAGGCCTCCGAGGACCTCTCCTGGTTTAGACCTCACTCCAGTGAAATTGAAGGACTCCTCAACTGGATGTGATACTTGACCTGGCAAGGTTCTCTACTTGAATTTTCTCCAGAAGAAACAGCGGCTTTTCAATTTCTTCTCTTCCTCGTAATCACCCCTGAGCCCAACCACCATGCCCCCAGTTCTTGATCTCCTAACACCAGTTCTACTTTCTCTCTTACTGGGCGCCACATATGCTGCTCCCATCTCCTCTCTCCTAAAGGCCACATGTATAGAACACTCTCTTAACCTCACTCAAAGACTTTTAATTGAAGCTAATTCTTCCTATGCAGTTAATTACTGGATGTGTATGTCTATGTCCTCCTCAGCTTACTCTGCCCCCCCATCCCAAACAACAACACCCCCCTTCTATGGACAGTTCTCATATACCAAACCCAAAAAAAGGGGCTTCCTTCTTTGAGAGAGCAGACACTCTTACAGAGAATTATCCCACTTCAGCCGCCAACCGAGCAAATAAACTATATCAAACCTATTATTCCCAGCTCGAAAAATTAATACCCCAAGTTCCCCCTGCTTGGGGACCAGTCACCCTGAATACCCCCCTGCTTTCACCTGCCCCTTTATGCTTTACTACTCAAGGTACTGTCCCAGTGGGTCACCTCCCTTCTAACCTCTGCAACACCACAATAACTCCAATTTCCCAAAGACCATCAAAATCATCGAGTTAACTACCAAGTCTCTCCAGAAGCAAACGGATTATTTTCTAATCCTGTTCGATTCACAGGACCCCCATACTCTTACAGCTTCACCACATAAATGATCCTTTCCCACCACACAGCTATATCCCTGGCTCACTACCCCTACCACACGGTTGCAATGCTCAAAGTAGGCCTCTGACCACGTCTCCCCACTAGTTGGGACTGCACTTTCCTCCACCTTGACCGTCTGAAATTCAGAGCCAGATGGACAAAACCGACACTTTGTCCATCTATTCTCTATTCACCTCTCAGCCTGCCTCACCCAATCAGGGGCTTTCTACTTGTGTGAGACCAACACCTATATGTGTCTCCCTACTATTCGGACAGGAACCTGTACCCTAGTCTGTCTCACCCAAATATCAACCTAATCCCACCCCATGAGCCTCTTCCAATCCTAGTACACTACTCATCAATCTAAGGACCAAACGAGCTATACAGGTAATCCCTCTTGTCGCTTCAGGAATCTACAGGAGTGGGTCTAGGGGCAGGGGGACTGGCCACTTCCCTGTCTTATTACCACTCTCTTTCTCTCTGAAGACCTCCAAAACTCCCTGAAAAAAATTGCCTCCATTCTAGTAAGACTCCAAGATCAACTTGTATCCCTAGCTGCCGTCATGCTACAAAACCGCCAAAAACATGATCTCTTAATGGCAGAAAAAAGGTATTTGTGTCTTTCTAGGAGAAGTGTAGCTTTTACTTTAGGACTAGAGACATGGCAATCAAAGGAACGAGCCCAGCGAATCCGTGAAAAACAAACCAAGTCATGGAATCAGTGGTTTCGCACAAGCTGGGTGTCTTGGCTACTGCCTTTCATTGGTCCACTCACTCTATTTATTATTCTAGCTTTTGGACCCTGCCTCTTTCTTCTGTTCACTAGTTTCTTACAGAACCGCATGCAGACCTTCACCAATCAGAAAATTGGAGAAATCTACCTAGCCCTACACACCAACCCCGAAACCTGCCCTCATGAAACAGAAAAATCTGGACCCCTATAAATATACCCCTACCCGGCAGGAAGCCATCACTGCACTTCTCTACCCCTCACTGAGAGTAATCCTTAGAGAGGCCATAACCCCTCATGCCCCTACTCAGCAGGAAGAAGTTACAGAAGATGATGATCTCCATCCCCTTTTCTTTGAGCCTCTCTAGGAATCATTCTCTTTCCTTTTTTTTTTTTTTTTTTTTGTATTTTTCTGAAGCTGGAAATGGGGAGACAGTCAGACAGACTCCCGCATGCGCCCGACCGGGATCCACCCGGCACACCCACCAGGGGCGATGCTCTGCCCACCAGGGGGCGATGCTCTGCCCCTCCGGGCATCGCTCTGCCACGACCAGAGCCACTCTAGCGCCTGGGGCAGAGGCCAAGGAGCCATCCCCAGCGCCCGGGCCATCTTTGCTCCAGTGGAGCCTTGGCTGCAGGAGGGGAAGAGAGAGACAGAGAGGAAGGAGGGGGAGGGGGGTGGAGAAGCAAATGGGCGCTTCTCCTATGTGCCCTGGTTGGGAATGGAACCTGGGTCCCCCACACGCCAGGCTGATGCTCTACTGCTGAGCCAACCAGCCAGGGCCTCTCTTTCCTTTTTATATAATATAGCAAATAGTCAGGAATCTTAGGTTTCATTTCTTTAACCCTGCCAGCATGAGTTTCATTTCAGGGCTTGCGGCAGGTGACCAACCACAAAGGAATGTCCAATGAAGTCATGGACGGTTGAAACTGCTGATTGAAAATGCACCAACAGCCCTGGCCGGTTGGCTCAGCGGTAGAGCGTCGGCCTAGCGTGCGGAGGACCCGGGTTCGATTCCCGGCCAGGGCACACAGGAGAGGCGCCCATTTGCTTCTCCACCCCTCCGCCGCACTTTCCTCTCTGTCTCTCTCTTCCCCTCCCGCAGCCAAGGCTCCATTGGAGCAAAGATGGCCCGGGCGCTGGGGATGGCTCTGTGGCCTCTGCCCCAGGCGCTAGAGTGGCTCTGGTCGCAATATGGCGACGCCCAGGATGGGCAGAGCATCGCCCCATGGTGGGCAGAGCGTCGCCCCATGGTGGGCGTGCCGGGTGGATCCCGGTCGGGCGCATGCGGGAGTCTGTCTGACTGTCTCTCCCCGTTTCCAGCTTCAGAAAAATGACAAAAAAAAAAAAAAATGCACCAACATCCATAATTGGTGAAACGCACCCCTGCACCCAGCAATAGCAACAGCCAATCAGCAAATGTCCCACTACCCTTCTTATTTCCCTATCCTTACCCTTAAAAAGTGGCCTAAAGACTAGCCACTGCTACTCTCCCTTACAAGACAGCTCGGCAGGTTTCCTTTCATTAAAGCCTGTTACACGGGTCTTTTCATTAAAGCCTGTTACACGGGTCTTTCGGACTCTGATTAATTCTATCATTCCCGATATCCTATGACTTCCTTTTGAGCCTTTATTGTACTGCTTTATCATTTCTCCCCATTTTTTATTTCTCCTTTCTTCTCCTCCATTTCTCTTGAGATGAGGTGAAGTACAGGAAAAACAGATGAAGGCAAAGGAGGAAACTGGGTGTTATGCAGAGAGAAAAATCTCCATCTCTGAGGATACATTTAATTCATTGTTTCATTCCTTTGTCTTTGATGTTAGAACTCGATGAATTAAGACTTAGAGGTTATATAGCCCAAAGAGACTAAATGGCCCAAGGTCCAAACACTGAGAGTCCACAGGGAACCTCCTCCTTGCCACCCACAAACATCTTCTGCACCCATCATTGATGACCACCTCTCCCAGGGGAATGTATCCTTCCTTCCGGTGAAAAATACTCCCATAGCCTCTACTGGGCTCCAAATCTTACTTTACCACTTTGAACTGCATACCCCTTCCTTTCTGCACCTTTAGGCACTCCACACCTCTTTTAGGTGATAAACATACTCAATTCTTCTACCTTATGTCATGCAAACATATTCTCAGCTGATTGGTGGCTAAGCCAACACCTTTTCTCAAGCCACCTTTTCTTTGCCTACCTCCCCTATAGAGGTTGCAAGAGCAAATTTGCTACAACCTTTATGTAAGTACAAGGGTCAAGGAGAGGTAAGCAGAAGACTGCTGAGGGGCTTCTGGGAAGACCTTTACTGATAAAAGGCAAAGATATTGCTGGTGCTACCAACTCCATTTCCTCTCATGCTGAACGTAGGTATTTCACCTGAAACTATGGAAGCCGTCATGTGACCATCATGGAAAAGCCATGAAACTGCAGGTATTATTTTGTCTCTGAACCAATTCCTCCCACCTCCACGTTTACTAAGTGAGCAAATAAACTCATCTGCTGTTGTTAACTGGGCTCTTATTGTAGCCAAAGCTCTTTTGACGCCCTGGCTGGTTGGCTCAGTGGTAGAGCATCGGCCCAGCATGTGAAAGTCCCGGGTTCGATTCCTGGTCAGGGCACACAGAGAAGTGCCCATCTGTTTCTCCATCCTTCCCCCTCTCCTTTCTCTATTTCTCTCTTCCCCTCCCATAGCCAAGGCCCCATTGAAGCAAAGTTGGCCCAGGCACTGAGGACAGCTCCATGGCCTCCACCTCAGGCGCTAGAATGGCTCCAGTTGCAGCAGAGCAACACCCCAGATGGGCCAAGCATCACCCCCTGGTGGGCATGACGGGTGGATCCCTGTCCGGTGCATGAGGGAGTCTTGTCAGTCAATGAACCCCCCACCCCCACTTTGGAAAAATACAAAAACAAAAAAGCTCTTTTGATAGACACACCTTTCAACCCGTCTCCCTCGTTATTTTCCTAACCTTTCCTTTCCCCATCAAGCTACCAAGTCCTTTTCAATCTTTAACTCAAGCTTTAACCTACTAAAATGTACAGAGGTTATCAACCAAAACCAAAGGCCATATTTCTATTATTATCTTACTTTAACCCTTCTGTAGCACTTAACTAATCCTATCCCTACACTAAAATTCTTTTACTTCTGTGCCACCACATTCTCCTGTTTTTTGTGTATGTTGTGTTTCTTTTGGCTGTTTCCCCTCAGCTTCTACTGATTCTACTTCCTCTAGTCATCCCATTCAGTGACAGTATAGTAGCCCCCCCTTATCAGGGGATATGTTCCAAGACCCTCAGTGGATGCCTGAAACCCTGGACAGTACTGACCCCTATGGAAACTATGTTTTTTCCCCATAAATACATACTTATGATAAAGATTCATTTATAAATTGGCCCTGGCTGGTGGTTCAGTGGATAGAGCATCAGCCTGGCATATGGATGTCCCAGGTTCAATTCCTAATCAGGGCACACAGGAGATGCAACCATCTGCTTCTCCACCTGTCCCCCTTTCTCTCCCTCTTCCCCTCCTGTAGTGGCTCAGTTGGTTAGAGTGTAGCCCAGCCTCAGGAGCTAAAACTACTTCAGTACTCCAGCATCAGCCCAGACAGGGTTGCCAGGCAGATCCTGGTCAGGGTGCATGTGGGAGTCTGTCTATCTCTGCTCCTCCCACTTAAAAAAATACACACACACACACACACACACACACACACACACACACACACACACACACATTAAGCACAGTAAAAGATTAACAGTAACTAATAAAACAATTTTAATAAGTTGTGTGAATGTGGTCTCTGTCTCTCAAAATACCTCATTGTCCTCACCCTTCTTGTGATGATATGACACGGATACAATAACTACATGACAAGAGGGAGTGAGGCAACCATACAGTGGAACGGCACGATACTTCACGCTACTCAAAACAGGGCACAACATAAAACATGAATTGTTTATTTCTGGAATTTCCCATTTAATATCTTTGGACTCAAGGTTGACTGTGGGTAACAAACTGAGGAAAGAAAAACTGCAAATGGAGGGGACCACTGTATTCCCAAAGCACCCTAAAATCACTGCCCTACTTACTCAATGGCCTATGAGGAATCAATCTTCACTTGGATATCCAGATTATCAAAATGCCCTAGACTGAAGTCCACTGAAGTCCTCATTGCCCCACAGAATTGGTTAACTTTACAGTTTGAATTCTGGCAAATAGAATTACACATCCAAATAAAAAATTCAAGTGCTCACATTGAACCAGTTACCGTGTTACCTAGGTTCTGTCATTTTTACTTGAGTTCCTCTCCCATCCCACTGCCACTTTTCTCAGTTTAAACCTTAGAAAACAATGTATCATACTCATTTTGACTTGATCATGTCAGCACATGTTTACCACTTAGGTGTGTGTGAATTCAATAAAATTGTCTTAACTACTATCATACCTACAGATCTATTAAATCTCCATAAGATTGTTTTGAATAGGTTTTGAGTTAATATTATGACATATGTTAGTATGTCAAATGTTTATGTCTATTAGTGTTTGGACTATTCTACATTCCACTTTGATAAAGTATGATACAAAGATTACGTATTTGAATACTATGTAAAGACTATATTTAAGTTATTTAGTTTCTAAGTAATAGGCTACTTAAGAATTTAATGACTGTTAATTGAAGACTCAAAACAGCATGCTACTGCATTAAGATCTGTACAGTTATTCTAACACCTGTTAGCAACCAGCCTATATTTTAGGGGAGAAAATAATGCAGGGAGGGATAACAGGATTTGATAGAGGTAGAAAATTTTAACTCACATCCAGGAAACCAGATGGTAAAGCAGGGGCATCTAATAACATATAACATGGTAAAAGATTAAGGATATTCCAGCATTCATATTTATAGGTTTGTTGCTTTACAGAGCTTACAGGGATCCTGGAGACCTTCTAAATCCAAAAATCCCTCATTTACCAAATAAGGACACTGTGACCTGGTGAAAGTGGGTGACTTGTCCTAGTGACAGGTCACAGAGTACATACCAGATCTTTGGGCTACCCAGTTAAGCACTCACATTTCCTCTCCAATGTGAAGTCTGAGATCCAAACGAGAATCTTTAGTGTGATACAGTAGAATTTATCTTCCACATGAATCTGCCTTGTTTAGATTAGCTACTTAAATCTTCTGATACAAAGTTTTACTTTCTGAATCAATCAAGATTTTATATGGTTTCTCTGCAGTGGTCTATATCATCTGGTATGGTATAATATACTTCAACTAAAAGATTCCTAAAATCTTAAACATTAAGTTTCTACATGTCACAATTTATCTGATAATCACTCACGAGTTAGTCATGGTAAAGGGCCCAATGAAAACTCCTCACGTATGAGTTCTCTGATGGCGTGTAAGGTTTGTACTGCGACTGAAGGCTTTCCCACATTCATTACACTGATAGGGTTTCTCTCCTGTATGAGTTCTCTGATGCACTATAAGGGATGAATTTTTAATGAAGGCTTTGCCACACTGATCACACTCATAGGGTTTCTCACCAGTATGAATTCTTTGATGCTCAATAAGATATGCACTCTGGCTGAAGGCCTTCCCACATTCATTGCATTCATAAGGTTTCTCTCCAGTATGAATAACCCGATGTACAGTAAGGGACGATCGCCCAGTGAAATGCTTCCCACATATGATACACTCATAAGGCTTCTCTCCAGTATGAATCCTCCGATGCTGAGTAAGAGATGAATTCTTACTGAAAGCTTTTCCACACTGATTACATTCAAAAGGTTTTACTCCAGAATGAAGTCTCTGATGTTCTATAAGGTATGTGCTTTGGCTAAAGGATTTCCCACATTTGTTACATTTGTAAGGTTTTTCTCCAGTGTGATTTCGTTGATGCAGGGTAAGAGTTGAGCTCTTACTAAACGCTTTTCCACATTCACTGCACTCATAGGGTTTCTCTCCAGTATGACTTCTCTGATGTACAATAAGATGCATACTTTGACTAAAAGACTTCCCACATTCATTGCACTCATAGGGTTTTTCTCCTGTGTGAGTTCTTTGATGCACTGTGAGATTCATACTCTGGGTAAAGGCTTTCCCACATTCATTACATTTGTATGGTTTCTCACCTGTGTGGATCCTTTCATGTTGAATAAGGGATGAATTCTTGCGGAAAGCTTTTCCACACTCTCTACACTGATAGGGTTTTTCCCCAGTATGAATTCTTTGATGAACAGTAAGGTTCATGCTTTGACTGAAGGTTTTCCCACACGTAGGTTTTCTCTCCAGCATGAATTCTTTTATGTACAGTAAGGAAGAAACATTCAATGAAGTACTTCCCACATACATTACACTGATAGGATTTCTTCCCCAGTATGAATTCTCTGGTGCTTAAGAAGGGATGAGCTCTGGCTGAAGGCTTTCCCGCTTTCATTACATTCATAGATTTTCTTTCCTACAAACATTCTTTGAATCTTAATTAATTTGGAGTTTTATTTCATATCTTTTCCATGTAGATTCTGATAACAGGGCTATTTCCTCATAGGAATACTTTGTTGTATATCAATGATTGAACCCTGATTGGAACAATGACTTTTACATACTCCCCTCTCAGTGAGGGTTTCCTTATGGGTAACTGCCACCTGGCCCAGGTGTCTATCCTGGCTTTCCTGTTGCCCCTCTAACCAAGTATGAGGGTCCCAGGTTTCCCCTAATGAAGAATGCCAAAGACCTTCCTTTTCCATTATTACCCGATAAGGCAAATCTTCCGTAATGTTGGGTTTTGGAGTTGATTCTTAGGTTTCAAGTGTTGTCTCCCAGTCTGTAAAAAATAAAAAATTCAAATGCATATTGGTTTCTGTGCTGGGAAACTAAAAATTGTATAAAGTGGGGATGAGAATAAAACTGAGAATATATGGCACATTTGAGAGTTCTCAACGATGTCCCTACACTTAGGAAGAGAACTGGAAGGGAAGGAAAAAACAGGGAACTGGTCCATAAATAATAGGGGAATTAGAAACAGGGTAAACAGAGAAAAGAGTGAGCCTCTGCAAGAAGGACAGACACTGAAGCCAGTGACCACAGGACAAGTGTAAATAATGAAGATGGAACTAAAGGAGAACATACAGGAGGGCTGGGACTGGAAGACAGAGAGAAAGCCCCACCATGTTTTACCTACTGTTCTACCAGCCACCTATAATTCTAATACTAAATCTTCAAAAACATCAGGGTGTGACACAGTCAAGATTGTCCATCCTGGAGTCAAACAACTAGTTACCTGTTTTTCTAGGTCTGAGATTAAACAGATATAAAGTGATAAAAATAATCTGGTAAAAACAATATATACAACCTACCATTTGGGAACATACTTGTCTGGAACATATTTGAAATTCAAACTTGTAGGGGAGGATTACACAATCTAAAAGCTTTCCCTCCCACCAATTTTAAGCAAGCTATAATTTTCTCACAAAGGTTAAGAGAGTCCTAAAGGGCCCTACATTTTCCTAAATACCCATTCCTTAAATAGGAAGATTGGTGGGCAGGGGCAGGTAAGGGAGAAATGTTGAATTGCTTCATGGGGAGCTGAAGGAAGGACTTTGTAGCCACTCAGACTTTATTTTCTCAGATCCCATTTCTTTTTTCCTTTTTTCCTCATGAGAGAAAGACAGACAAACAGGGACAGAGAGACAGAAAGGGAGAGAGAGGAGAAGCATCAACTCGTAGTTGTGGCAGCTTAGTTGTTCATTAATTGCTTTCTCATATGTGCCTGGACTGGGGGGCTCTAGCCAAGCCAGTGACCCCTTGCTCAAGCCAATGACCTTGGGCTCAAGCCAGCAACCTTGAGCTCAAGCCAGCGACCTTTGGGCTCAAGCCAGCAACTATGGTGTCATATTTATGATACCATGCTCAAGCCAGTAACCCCATGCTCAGTTGGTGACCTCAGGGTTTTGAACCTGGATCCTCAGCATCCCAGATTGATGCTCTATCCACTGTGCCACCACCTGGTCAGGTCTCAGCCCTCTATTTTTTAACCCAGACAAAAAGGCCTGGGGCAATGAGAGACAGAGGACAGGAAACTATAATCTGAAATCCACTGGTCAGTTTGATCAAAGTCAACAGAGCAGAAATCAACAAGGAAGCAACAGGCCAAAGGCTTGTGGGCAGGAGGCTTTCCTGTGAAACAAGAGGTAAGCACTAACTGGACCTCCTTACAACCTGACCTGCTTACATAGAAAAAGATAAAAAGTGGAAAGTCAAGCAGCCTTCACCTCCAAAACACACATAGTACTGAGTAACCAGAGAGGATTTACCCAGTGAAATATAAAAATAACAGGCACCACATGAATTAGAGGTAGCCTCCTACCTCACCCCACTATTATACCCAGCTATCCAACTCAAGTTCTTTGAGAACATTTAAAATGCCACCAGAAACAACACCAAGGGCAAACAGGGACCCAGTCACATTCCAGAGACAAATATGAAGTCCAGACAGAACCACCTCCCTTCAAAGACAAAACACAGAAAATACCAAGTTTGGAAACTATGTAGAGGGCTAAGAAGTAAAATGTTAAAATAATATAAACAGAATGGGAAAGAAAAGGCATAAAAATCGAGAATTACGTGCTTCCAGTCATCAAAAGCCATCATAAAGAATTTATTTTTTATAGTTACATACTGAAAGAAGATACTTGTAACAATAACCCACAAAGAACTAGAATCTAAACTTGGAAAACAATGTCTGGAACCCACTAGAAAACCTAGCTTGAACAGGCACTTAAGGAAACCTAAACAAATAGTTTATCAAGTCCACTACTAGGCACACACTTGCAAAGGTATGCCATGATTCATAATTTGAAATGCAGCATTTGCACAATAGCAAAAAATTGGAAACAACACAAATATCCATCAATAACACAATGGATAACTACACTTGCCAAATACTTATACAATGGAATAAATGACAACAGTGAATGTTATGACTTCGTATTTGTGTCTCCCCAAAATTCATTATGTTGAAACCAAATTCCCAATCAGACAGTATTTGAAGGTGAGGCCTTTGGAAGGTCATTAGGTCATGATGGGATTATTGCCCTTATGAGAAGAGAGAGCTTCCTTCCTGTCTCTGCTCTCTAGTGCACGAGGACACAGAAGGAAGAGAGCTGTCTATGAACCAGGATGAGGATCCTCACCAACCCAACCGTGCAGGCATACTGACCTCAGACTTACAACCTCTACAACAGTGAGAAATAAATGTCTGATTTTTAAGCCACCTAGTCTCTGGTATTGTTATAACAACCTGAACTAAACTAGTTAAAATTAATAAACTAAAGCTACACATATCAATATGAATGAATAAATATTTTAAACAAAGTCACAGAAAAATATATATAGCAAGAGTCCACTTAGGTAAAGTTTAAAAACAGATTAGACTAAAAATACTGTTTATACGTTCATTTATGGACAGAAATTCTTTAAAGGGAAGAGAAACCTCACAAAAGCGAGAACAAGGGTTAGTCCTAGGAAGGCAGGAGTGTGTGAATGAGAAGCAGCACACAGGCAAGGCAAGGATACCAGTGATGTTCTGTTCCTCACTCTTTGTTCCAGTGCCTTGGTATTTGCTTTCTTTATTATTCATTAATCTCTATCATTATCAACCATAAAAAAGAACCAGTACAGCATAATGGTTAAGACAACAGCTCTGGAGCCACACTACCAGACTCAAATTAGTGCTCCACCACTGTAGACTGTGTGGCCTTGGGAGGGTTGCTTTAACCTGTCTGTATTCCAGTTTTCTCACCTGCTTAATGGTACCTATCTCACTGTGTTGATATAAAAACAAAAATTAGTTAATATTTATAGTATTTATATTAAAAGAGTATACAAGTTTTTGTTAAATAATATATATTTTACACCTTCTTCTGTACATATAACATTTTAAAAAACAAAGAAAATACTTTGTATTTATGAAAATATTGATCATTTTACGTTTAAAACCATTATGTACTACAGAAAACTAAACAGTAAGATTCATTTCATCTTTTTTCTTTCTTTAAGGTCAGAGAAGGAGATAGTGAGGCAGACTCCCACACAAACCCTACCGGGATCCACCCAGCAATCCTGTCTGGAACTCATGCTCAAGTACCAAGCTATTTTTAACACCTGAGGCTAATGCGCTCCAACAGAGTGATCCTCAGTGCCCAGGGCCACTCTCGAACCAATTGAGCCACTGGCTGTGGGAGGAGAAGGGGAAAGAAGGGGAGAGAAGGGGGAGAGGGAAGGAGGAGAAGCAGATGGTCTCCTCTCCTATGTGCTAAGAATCAAACCCTGGATGTTCATATGCCAGGCTGACGCTCTGTCCACTGAACCACTGGACAGGGCCAATTCATTTTATGTTCATGGAATTTAGAGATTTAATTTAAAAGTTATTTCTAAAGACTGCCTCCTTTTTTTTTTTTTTTTTTGTGAGAGAGACAGAGAGATAGGGACAGACAAGAAGGGAGAGAAATGAAAAGCATCAACTTGTAGGCATGGCACTTTGGTTGTTCATTGATTGCTTTCTTACACATGTCTACCTTACTTAACCCCTTGCTCAAAACAACCACCTTGGGCTTCAAGCCAGAGACCTTTGGGCTCAAGCCAGAGACCACGAGGTCATGTCTATGATTCCACACTCAAGCCAGCAACTTGGCGCTCTAGCTGGTAAGCCCACACTCAAGCCAGAAAACTAGGGGTTTCAAACCTAGGGCCTCAGCATCCCAGGTCGACACTTGATCCACTGCGCCACCACCTAGTAAGTCAAGACCTGCTCCTTTATGGAAAATATCCAGCATTGAGGAATCTCAACAGCCCTGTCCTCTGCAGTGAAGCTGGCCAATGGTATAGTATTAAAGAGTAAGGGAGAGAGGTTTGAGATAAAAAAAAAAGCTCACCTGAGTTCCATATGGTAGAGGCCCAGCAGCTACTGCCCTGTCCTTCCTTCCTTTGGGGTCCTTCCTAGGGGATGGGTGGGAAGAGGAAGCAGAGCTGATAGAAGCAAAAGACATGAGAAAGGAGACTGCACAACAACAAGAAGTAAAATACCTATAAATAAAGCAAATAAGAACATGTACATGATCTACATAAAGAAAACTATGATTTTAACTTTTTTATTTTATTTTACTTTACTAAGCTTATTTGGCTTATATATAAAAAATGATGAATAGAGTGAGAGACATACCTGGATGTCACAACATCCTAAGTTGTCATTTCTTTTAACTTATAACCTTAACACATTCCCAAACAAATATACCAAACTAATATTTTTAAGTTAATTATAAAAAAGTTTTTTTTTTTAATTCACTGTTGTTTAAAAACAGGAAATTTCTGAAAAGGAATAATGATGAGCGAGACCCTGCCCACCAGATATTATGCAGTTACGATCATTAGCACAGTGTTACTGAATGGCAGAACCACTCATTCACCAGATATATTGCTGACCACCTACTGTGTACCGGGCACCATTCTTACAAGGGAAAGGGGGTGAAAACAGCTGCAAACAAAACAGATCATCTCTATGACACCACAGATGCTGTAGTCTAATAAGGAAAATGAGTCAGTGGAACAAATAAAAATCCTGTCAACACAAATAGTTTAGGTAAACAAAATTACATCTAAGAATTCAGGATATGAAAAAAGTGAACTTCGAGAAACGATGGAGGCTGACTGGATGCTGACAGTTGTTGAGTAGGTGACGTCAGAGAAATGGTGCGGTAAGGAGCAATACCGATAAATCTCCCCCAAAATTCAACAAGATCTTCAACCAGAAACAAAAAAAAATCTCTCCTTGGAGCCTCCAGAAATTTCACACTAAACGTGAAGTACTATCAACAAAACCACCCTCAGATGCCATTAAGGAAAAGGAAATCGAGTATCATGGATACAAAAGACAGAGAGGTACCACAGAGAGATGAGGAAAAATCTATGGAGAAAAATTTTAATATATTGGAAACCTTGGAGCTAAATGACAGAGAATTTAAAATAGAAATCCTAAAAATACTCAGAGATATATACAAGAAACACAGAAAGGCAATTTAGGGAGCTCAGAAAACAACTCAATGAACACAAAGAATATATTACCAAGGAAATTGAAACTATAAAAACAAATCAAACAGAGATGAAAAACTCAATTCACGAGATGAAAAACAAGGTAACAAGCTTAGCTAATAGAACAGGCAAGATAGAAGGTAGGATTAGTGAAATAGAAGACAAGCAACTTGAGGCACAACAGAGAGAAGAAGAAAGAGACTAAAAAATTTTTAAAAAATGAGAAAGCCCTACAGGAATTGTCTGATTCCATCAAAAAGAATAACATAAGAATAATAGGTATATCAGAGGGAGAAGAGAGAGAAAATGGAATGGAGAACACACTCAAACAAATAATAGATGAGAACTTCCTAAGCCTGTGGAAAGAACTAAAGCCTCAAATTCAAGAAGCAAACAGAACTCCGAGTTTTCTTAACCCCAACAAACCTACTCCAAGGCACATCATAATGAAATTGGCACAAACCAACGACAAAGAAAAAATTCTCAAGGCAGCCAGAGAAAAGAATATAACATATAAAGAAAGGTCCATTAGACTTTTATCAGATTTCTCAACAGAAACTCTGCAAGCTAGAAGAGAGTGGACCCCAATATTTAAAGTCCTGAAAGAGGAACTTTCAGCCAAGAATACTATACCCATCAAAGTTATCCTTCAAATACAAAGGAGAAATAAAAACATTCACAGATACAGAAAAGATGAGGGAGTTTATCATCAGAAAACCCCCACTCCAGGAAATACTAAAGGGGGTTTTCCAACCAGATACAAAGAACAAAACAAAATAAAACCACAAGTAAAAGCTTCAGCAAGAACACAAGAAAACCAAATTTAAACTGTGACAACAACAAAAAAAAAGGGGGGGAGAGGACGGAGATTAACAGTAGCAAAGGACGATGGAGTGCAAAAGTACTCACAAGATAGTGTACTACAATAAACAGGGTAGAAACCCTTTTCATTACTTAATGGTAACCACCCTTGAAAAAACTACCACAGAAGCACATAATTTAAAAAAAGATAGCAACAGAGAAAAGATGTATGGAATACAACCAAACAAAAACAAAGGATAGAAAAACGAAAGAGAAGAATCAAACAAGACACAAAACTAACAGAAAGCAATGTATAAAATGGCAATAGGGAACCCACAAGTGTCAATAATTACACTAAATGTAAATGGATTAAACTCACCAATAAAAAGGCACAGAGTACAGAATGGATTAAAAAAGAAAATCCAACTGTATGCTGCCTACAAGAAACTCATCTAAGCAACAAGGATAAAAACAAATTCAAAGTAAAAGGCTGGAAAACAATACTCCAAGCAAATAACATCCAAAAAAAAAGCAGGCGTAGAAATACTCATATCTGATAATGCTGACTACAAGACAGCAAAAGTACTCAGACAAAAATGAAATCATCATTTCATAATGATTAAGGGGACGCTGAATCAAGAAGACATAACAATTCTTAATATATATGCACCAAACCAAGGAGCACCAAATATATAAGACAGGTAATTATTGACCTTAAAACAAAAACTGACAAAAATATAATCATACTTGGAGACCTCAATACACTGCTGACGGCTCTAGATAGTTCATCCAAACAGAAAATCAATAAAGATATATTGGCTTAAACAAAACACTAGAGCACCTGGATATGATAGATCTACAGGACATTTCATCCCAAAGTGACAGAGTATACATTTTTCTCAACTGTACATGGATCATTCTCAAGAACTGACCATATGTTGGGCCACAAAAATAACATCAGCAAATTCAGAAAAATCGAAGTTCTACCAAGCATATTTTCTGATCATAAAGCCTTGAAACTGGAATTCAACTGCAAAAAAGAGGGGAAAACCCCCACAAATTGTGCAAACTAAACAACATACTTTTAAAAAATGAATGGGTCAAAGAAGAAATAAGCGCAGAGATCAAAAGATATATACAGACAAATGAAAATGACAATACGACATATCAGAATCTATGGGATGCAGCAAAAGCAGTGATAAGAGGGAAGTTCATTTCACTTCAGGCCTATATGAACAAACAAGAGAGAGCCCAACTGAACCACTTAACTTCACACCTTAAGGAACTGGAAAAAGAAGAACAAAGACAACCCAAAACCAGCCAAAGAAAGGAGATAATGAAAATCAGAGCAGAAATAAATGAAATAGAGAACAGAAAAACTATAGAAAAAATTAATAGAACAAGGAGCTAGTTCTTTGAAAAGATCAACAAAATTGACAAACCCTTGGCAAGACTCACCAAAGAAAAAAGAGAAGGGACTCATATAAACAAAATCCAAAATGAAAGAGGAGAAAACCATGGATATCATAGATATACAAAGAATTATTATAGAATTCTATGAAAAACTTTATGCCACTAAATTCAACAATCTAGAAGAAATGGATAAATCCCTAGAACAATACAACCTTCCTAGACTGAGTCATGAAGAAGCAGAAAGCCTAAACAGACCAATTAATAGGAAAGAAATAGAAAAAACTATTAAAAACCTCCCCAAAAATAAAAGTCCAGGCCCAGACAGTTATACTAGTGAATTCTATCAAACATTCAAAGAAGACTTGGTTCCTATTCTACTCAAAGTCTTCCAAAAAATTGAAGAAGAAGCAATACTTCCAAACACATTTTATGAGGCCAACATAACCCTCATACCGAAACCTGGCAAGGATGGCACAAAAAAAGAAAACTACAGACCAATATCTCTAATGAATACAGATGCTAAAATACTACACAAAATACTAGCAAATCGAATACAACAACATATTAAAAAAATAATACATCATGATCAAGTGGGATTCATCCTAGAATCTCAAGGATGGTTCAACATATGTAAAACGGTTAACGTAATACACCATATCAACAAAACAAAGAACAAAAACCACATGATCTTATCAATAGATGCAGAAAAGGCATTCGATAAAATACAACACAATTTTATGTATAAGACTCTCAACAAAATGGGTATAGAACAACGGTTCTCAACCTGTGGGTCGCGACCCTGGCAGGGGTCGAACGACCAAAACACAGGGGTCGCCTAAAGCCATCGGAAATTATTGTTTCTAGTAGTCTTTTTGTAGATTCTTTGGGGTTTTTGATGTATAGGATCATATCATCTGCAAAAAGTGATACCTTTACTTCTTCTTTTCCGATATGGATGCCTTTTATTTCTTTCTCTTGTCTGATTGCTCTGGCTAGAACCTCTAGCACCACATTAAATAAGAGTGGAGAGAGTGGACAACCCTGTCTTGTTCCTAATTTATATGCCTTTCTATATGCCAACAATGAAACATTTAAGAACGAACTCAAAAAAATAATCCCCTTCACGATTGCAACAACAAAAACAAAATACCTAGGAATACATAACAAAGAATGTAAAGGACCTATACAATGAAAACTATAAAGCATTGTTAAGGGAAATCAAAAAAGATACAATGAGATGGAAGAATATTCCTTGTTCTTGGATAGGAAGACTAAATATAATCAAGATGGCCATACTACCCAAAGCAATTTATAAATTTAATGCAATTCCCATCAAAATTCCAATGACATTTTTTAAAGAAATGGAACAAAAAATCATCAGATTTATATGGAACTATAAAAAAAAACCAAATAACCAAAGCAATCGTAAAGAAAAAGAATGAAGCTGGGGGCATTACAATACCTGACTTCAAACTATATTATAAAGCCACAACAATCAAAATAGCATGGTATTGGCAGAAAAATAGACACTCAGACCAATGGAAAAGAATAGAAAGTCCAGAAATAAAACCACATATATATAGTCAAATAATTTTTGATAAAGGGGCCAACAACACACAATGGAGAAAAGAAAGCCTCTTCAACAAATGGTGCTGGGAAAACTGGAAAGCCACATGTAAAAGAATGAAACTCAACTACAGTTTGTCCCCTTGTACTAAAATTAATTCAAAATGGATCAAAGACCTAAATATAAGACCTGAAACAATAAAGTACATAGAAGAAGACATAGATTCTAAACTCATGGACCTTGGTTTTAAAGAGCATTTTATGAATTTGACTCCAAAGGCAAGAGAAGTGAAGGCAAAAATAAATGAATGGCACTACATCAGACTAAGAAGTTTTTGCTCAGCAAGAGAAACTGACAACAAAATAAACAGACAGCCAACTAAATGGGAAATGATATTTTCAAACAACAGCTCAGATAAGGGCCTAATATCCAAAATATACAAAGAACTCATAAAACTCAACAACAAACAAACAATCCAATAAAAAAATGGGAAGAGGACATGAACAGACACTTCTCCCAGGAAGAGATACAAATGGCCAACAGATATATGAAAAGATGCTCATCTTCATTAGTTATTAAAGAAATGCAAATCAAAACTGCAATGAGATACCCCCTCACACCTGTTAGATTAGCTATTATTAACAAGACAGGTAATAGCAAATTTTGGAGAGGCTGTGGAGAAAAAGGAACCCTCATTCACTGTTGGTGGGAATGTAAAGTAGTACAACATTATGGAAGAAAGTATGGTGGTTCCTCAAAAAACTGAAAATAGAACTACCTTATGACCCAGCAATCCCTCTACTGGGTATATACCCCCAAAACTCAGAAACATTGATACATAAAGACACATGCAGCCCCATGTTCATTGCAGCATTGTTCACAGTGGCCAAGACATGGAAACAACCAAAAAGCCCTTCAATAGAAGACTGGATAAAGAAGATGTGGCACATATACACTATGGAATACTACTCAGCCATAAGAAATGATGACATCGAAACATTTACAACAAAATGGTGGGATCTTGATGACATTATACGGAGTGAAATAAGTAAATCAGAAAAAAACAAGAACTGCATTATCCCATACGTAGGTGGGATATAAAAATGAGACTAAGAGACATGGACAAGAGTGTGGTGGTTGGGGGGGAGGGTAAGGGGGAGGGAGAGGGGCACAAAGAAAACTAGATAGAAGGTGATGGAGGACAATCTGGGTGATGGGTATGCAACATAATTGATCAACAAGATAACCTGGACATGTTTTCCTTGAACATATGTACCCTGATTTATTGATGTCACCTTAGTAAAATTAATAATAAATAAATAAATAGAAAAAAAAAGAACTTCATATCAGTGAAGAAAGGATGAATTATTCAATAACTTGGAACAAGGGCTTACCATGTGGAAAAGAATGAAATTTTATAATTCATTCTTTTATGCAACTAAACAACTAGAAGAAAATGCAGATGAGCATTTTTGTGATCACAATAGACTAGAAGGCCTAAGGATGCCAAAGGCCCAAATGGGAAGAGAGGGTTCTCATGTCTGATCCTATGAAAATGGGACATTTCTTTTTTCTATTTTTTTTAATTTTGAAGAGTTTTATTAGAGGAGATTTATTAAATACGCCAGCCACATATGGATGACAGGGGCATCTGCAGGCTCAAATTGTGCAGCCCAAAAAAATAGTTCAGGGGCTGCTTATATACCCTTGATCACATGCGGGTGGGGGAGAGCATGACATTATGGCACAATCATTAACAAGGTTATAACATTTGTCTAGGGGATACACAGAAACGTTAAGACTTTCAAGGTAACACAATCAAAGATATTTACAAATCTTTCAGGGTTCATCTTCCCTCACTAGCCTAGAGGTATTTTACCCTCTAGATTCCAGGGAGGGGGAGGAACTACAATTATGCAAGGTGGTATGTAAATTCTGTCTCCCATTGAAAGAAGTTTCTCGGTTAACCTTTATTTTAGATTTAAAACTGAATGAATGACCCGGCCCTGGCCGGTTAGCTCAGTGGTAGAGCATGGCATGGCATGCAGGAGTCCCGGGTTCAATTCCCAGCCAGGGCACACAGGAGAAGCGCCCATCTGCTTCTCCAACCCTCCTCCTCTCCTTCCTTTCTGTCTCTCTCTTCCTCTCTCACAGCCAAGGCTCCATTGGAGCAAAGTTGGCCCAGGCGCTGAGGATGGCTCTGTGGCCTCTACCTCAGGCGCTAGAATGGTTCTGGTTGCAACAGAGTGATGCCCCAGATGGGCAGAGCATCGCCCCCTGGTGGGCATGCTAGGTGGATCCCGGTCGGATGCATGCAGGAGTCTGTCTGTCTGCCTCCCTGTTTCCAACTTCAGAAAAATACAAAAAAAAAACAAGAAAAACAAAAAAAAAACCCTGAATGACCCATTGTTCTTGCAAGCCAGAAACTTCTACCTTCTTCTCCCTCCCCTCCCTAAAGGAGGGATGGACAGGAAAGCCTGACCTTTTCTCTCAGAATATTAATATCAATTTTTCAGCTTTTTGGTACCTTACAATATCCCCACTGGTTCTATTTCCTAAGTCAAATCCTTGAATTAATTTACTGAAGAGTATGAGGCTGCTATCTAGGGATATTAACTTACAACATGTAACAGATATTTAGCAGACAGGAACAAACCTTGCTATAGAATTGATTAAACATGGTACAAGACAATATTAAAGTCAGAGGACTAATCGCCGCAGACAATAGGATTGTTAGCTAGGGTGACTAATTAAACATTCTTTGAAAACCAGTTTTCTGACTGTTCAAATTCTTTTTTTTTCTCTGTACAAATCTCCTACAACCTGCACAAACCTTCTGCAACTTACATAAACCTTTAACTTTCATAAAATTTCTTATCCAGAAATAACTGGCCTTCACAACAACCTGATTTTTCCTTTTTCTTTCAAAAGTATTTCTATACCTTATACCTTCTATTATCAAAACCATACAATTCCTTTCTAGTCAGAACTCTTGATTTTAAAAATCTTAACCTTTAGCCCTGGCCAGGTGGCTCAGTGGTAGAGCATCGGCCTGGCGTGCAGGAGTCCTGGGTTCGATTCCCAGCCAGGGCACACAAGAGAAACACCCATCAGCTTCTCCACCCCTCCCCCTCTCCTTCCTCTCTGTCTCTCTCTTCCCCTCCCGCAGCCGAGGCTCCATTGGAGCAAAGTTTGCCCAGGCGCTGAGGATGGCTCTGTGGCCTCTGCCTCAGGTGCTAGAATGGCTCTGGTTGCAGCAGAGCTACGCCCCGATGGGCAGAACATCGCCCCCTGGTGGGCATGCCAGGTGGATCCTGGTCGGGCGCATGCGGGAGTCTGTCTCACTGCCTCCCCGTTTCCAGCTTCGGAAAACTACAAAAAAAAAAAAATCTTAACCTTTAGTGACAATTAAGTTGGCTTTCGTTTACCCTAGTTTCCCTTTTCCCAAAGTCTGATAAAAAGAAGTCCTTAGTGAGTTTTTCATACATCCGCCATATGTAGATGTAAAGCCAGTAGCCGCGGCCACCATCACAGCCGCCTGGGCCATGCAGGTTCGCATTGGATTCAGACAGTCGGCAAAGAAACAACAGAGCCAAAAGCTGGTGGGCCATCATCTTTAATTCTAGCTTGCACCCGGTGGGCAAGTAAAAACACACACTGGGCTCCAAAACCCACTCATTCAGTGCTCACAAAGCTACTGACTTATCTGAGTTTCCTAGAATCAGAGGTTTCTAGCTCACCAGTTATTCACCTCAGTTCCCCATCTCCTTCCTTCTCCCTGCACAAACTCTGCACAAAATGGCTTCTCACTCAGCACTCCACCATCTTGGCTGCTTCTCCTGGCCTCCTCCACGTGGCCTTTCTCTGCTCTCGTCTCTAATGCTAATCTCAGGAACCAAGAGAGCAAGCTCCCGGTCTGCCCCACTTTATAGTGCAGAAATCAAAACCTTTAATCCAATATACAAAATAGGGAAGTCTCTAATACAAAGTCACTTATCTGGGGCATGATGGGATTGCACCACCCCACATCAAAAAGGGTGGGAAAGGCTTAGTCCTAAAACCAAGCCCCAGGCTACAGGGATCCTGCTTGCCGACAGCCCACCCCCAACACACATTAATATCACCTGGGCAACAGGCCTCCATGTGGGCACTGACATCTTTAACAAAGTGAGAATAATATATTTTATCTGCCCAACAGTAGATCAACCAGCTTCTGGTTTGCAGTTGGGGTAGGGCATGCCGTTTTCTACCTTAGCAGCAGTGGGAGTTGTCAGGATCATAGTGTGTGAACCTGTCCACGTGAAAGTCAGTCCTTGGGTGATATAATGCTGGATCTCCTGGACAGTCTTTGAAATGTTTGCTGAGTAACCTGTAAATCCTACACTTACTTAGGGAAAAGGTGGTTACATTTCTTTTACTATTTGATTCATGCATTTTACTTGCCAGGACTTTTTGGTACCTGTGGGAACAATGCAACTTCAAATTAGTTTCTAATTATTATTGGGTTCCTTTCTTACTGGCCAAATCCTTTTTCTAATTGGTTTCAAATAAACCTTTGGCAATAAGGGTCCCAAGACCCCACTGGTTCTGGGTGGCATCTATTCATTTGAATTACTATGTTCTGAGGCAGTCTGGAAAAATATACAATTAACAATAAAATTCAAATAGCTAATGTTAACAAATACTATAACAAGCATCTCAATACAATAAAATGACTAAAGCCTACTAGATTATTAAACAAAAATAAAATTCTAGTATAACAGGATTCAAAATAAAATTCTTACATTCACAAATGTTCTTAACAAGTTAACGTAATTTCACTAAGTCTGAAAAATGTTCTTAAAGAACAGGAGTTACACATATTCAGGAAAAGTCCACAAGGCATTGGAGTTGTAGTCACATTTCTACACTTTGCAGCTAGAGTTTAAGTCCTAGTGACCACTGCTTCTAGCTGGAATTAGGAGCAGGTCCCAGCCTACAATAGGCATGGGGCATTGAGACAGGAGGAATAAAGGAGACACTATACATTAAATAAAGCAATAAAACCAGACTGTCAATACCCACAGTAAAGGTCTTCGAGAGATAAATAAAACTCAAATATTCAGGCAAGGCATAGTAGATGGACCTTGTGTTCACAAGAAATGAGATCAGTTTTTCTGCTACTAGGAAGAAATACCTTAGGCTCGTGAAACAGTGTCATGAGATGGGGCCAATGGCCGGCTTTGGGCACCTTTTAGCCTTCAGTGGCAAATCCCAGCATGCTGGGCAAGGTCAGGTCACAGGTGGCTGGAGCAAGGCTAGAAGAGGCTGAACCCTCCTTCAATGGAGCAAGGGAGCAGCTTACCTTCTTGTGTCCCTCGAAAATGGGACATTTCTGCCTAGGAAGGAAACACACCTGTGTATCAGATAGAAAATCTTTTAACAAAATGCCAATTGCATAAAAATGTCCATTAGTATTCAAAATGCAAATTTAAAAAACTTTATCATTTACATCTCTCAGAAAGTTAGAGAATAGGTTTGGTGTGAGTCATTCAGGCATGAGTATATTGCAAATTTTATAAACTAATACTTTTCTGGAGAGACTAAAACAGGAGAGGTATCAAAAACCTGATAGTGGGGCCTGGAAATTTCACTTGAAGAGATTTACAGAATGAGACAAGAATGCAAAGATATATGTAGCGAGGCTGCCTATATTGTTTATAATACTCAAAACAAAACCTGGGAAAGAACACAAAGGCTTAAGTATGGCACATACTTTACCTCACACTCATTAAAAATGACAACTGAGCCTGACCAGGCAGTGGCACAGCGGATAGAGCATCGGACTGGGATGCGGAGGACCCAGGTTCAAGACCCCGCGGTCTCCAGCTTGAGTGCGGACTCATCTGGCTTGAGCAAAAAAAAGAAAAAGCCCACCAGCTTGGACCCAAGGTCGCTGGCTTGAGCAAGGGGTTACTGGGTCTGCTGAAGGCCCACAGTCAAGGCACATATGAGAAAGCAATCAATGAACAACTAAGGTGTCACAACGAAAAACTGGTGATTGATGCTTCTCATCTCTCTCCATTCCTGTCTGTCCCTATCTATCCCTCTCTCTGACTCTCTCTCTGTCCCTGTAAAAAAAAAAAAAAAAAAAAAGACAACTGAGCTATTTTTTAAAATTGATATAAGTAGATGTTTTTAAAATACTACATTTTTTAAAGAGGTCTATTTTCCATGTTGATTAAGTAGTACTTACATGGATAAAAAATATTTATAAAAAACGACGGAGCTTAAAATTGGGTATTTTAAATCCCATACCAAATGTATTCACAACTAATTTTTTTAAAAGCAAATGGAGAAAAGGACAGTAACACCCATATCTTTAAGATCAAAGAGTTTCTGTGTTCACAACATATACACCCCGACGTGCAGATTTTTACTATTTGCAAATATTTTTTTCCTTTCTGCTCCTCTGAATTTTCCAGTTGTCCTACAATGGCCTTTTTAAATTTTATTTTATTTATTTATTTTGGTAAGAGAAAAAAAATTGCTTAAAAAGGAGAGAATAAGATTCCCCAAGATAGAAAAACTGCACAGGGTTGGCCTCGTTCCTACCAAGAAACTGGTCGAGGGGAGCTCCCGCCGCGCCCCTCCAATGGGGAATCAGTGGGAGCGCACCAGAGTGCGGTTTGCACAAAGGGCAGGTGCAGCAGGCTGGAGCCTCCGCACCTGGCCAGCACCCCAGATTGCCTCCCGCGCCCTCGGACCCTGGCCGCCGCGCCACGCTCGCCCTCCTGGGTCCGGAGACAGATGGCGGAAGGGCCGCGTCCGAACACTCTCGACTCCGGGGTTCCCCGCACCACCCGGCCTGGCCCAACCCGGCTCCAGGCCCGAGGGGCACACCTGGAGCAAACGGCCCCAGCCAACCTCCGCCACCTCACTTAGCGCGGCGGAACAAAGCTCCTCCCGCCAGGTCTCCACTGGCGCTGGCTCCCCACCAGACACACCGCGTCCGCCGGCCGCACTCACCCCGCCCAGCACAAGCCGGAACCGCCAGTGTAGACACCATCCCGCCTGCCGAATCCCGAAGACGCAGGACTACATTTCCCACAAGGCTGCGGGCTGGGCGCGCGTGCGTGAGGGAGCGCATGTGCAAACTCGAGTTAGGCGGGACGGGGATAACGGTTCTAGCCCTTGGCGGACAGGCGGCCTGGGGGAGCCCTGGTTTTGTGGCTGGAGTCAGGCCTTACTTTGACGACCCTAAAGAAGCCCTTCCTTAGAGTCTGAAAGTGTCTACCAGTGGCAGTCAACCTGGTCCCTACCACCCACTAGTGGGCGTTTCAGCTTTCATGGTGGGCGGTAGCAGAGCAACCAAAGTATAAATAAAAAGATTTAACTATAGTAAGTTTTTTTTATTATTTTATTTTTATTTTATTTATTCATTTTTAGAGAGGAGAGAGAGACAGAGAAAGAGAAAGGGGGAGGAGCTGGAAGCATCAATTCCCATATGTGCCTTGACCAGGCAAGCCCAGGGTTTCGAACCGGTGACCTCAGCATTTCCAGGTCGACGCTTTATCCACTGCACCACCACAGGTCGGGCCAGTAAGTTGTTTTTTAAAGATTTATTCTGCCAAACAGCGAAAACTCGACATAAAGTACTTGAAAGTTATTATTATATACTTTAACTTGCTGTAACTCTGCTTTATAAATTTTATAAAGTAAAGTTACTTCCCTACTTTATAAATCACCATTACTGTGGAACCAGTGGGCGGTTAGAAAATTTTACTACTGACAGAGATACAAAAGTGGGCAGTAGGTATAAAAAGGTTGACTACTCCTGGCTAATCCATGAGGAACAGAGAAGGCAGTGAAGTGCCTGGTAGAGTCCCTTGAAGAGTTGTCAGAAGAATGAGCAGAAGAGGTAGCAACATCTGGGGTACATGGCGGGTACTCCACGAATGGTGGTGACTGTACCTGCTCCCAGCTCAGCTCAGCGGCAAGCACTATACTGAGGGCTTCAAAATTATCACTGTAGAAAAATGTGGACAAAACCTGCATTCAAATGTATGGGCAGTGTGCGTTTCAGCTCATTCTGCTGCTGGAACTTGGAGAAGTACATGACTTTTGGGGCCCAATATCGTAGCTTAGTGGGTCATATTTGGTTTTACTCTGAGCCCACTTTTCTGCTAGCTCTGATCCCTGGGCCCGGTTCTTGGCCTATTGAGTTTAGTTTTAGCAAGAATCTTGCTACATCAATTTAGAATACCCATTCTCAATATCTGATCAAATTCCTAATCTCTTACACTTGGTCTGCCTTTTAGCAAGAATCCTGTTAAGTCAGTTTGAGCAAGATTTTTTTTTTTTTTTGACAGAGATAGAGATATACAGGAAGGGAAAGAAACAAGAAGCATCAAGTCTTTGTTGCGGCTCCTTAGTTATTCATTGATTGATTTCTCACATGTGCCTTGAGGGGGGAGGGGCTATAACAGAGCTAGTGACCCCTTGCTCAAGCCAGCGACCATGGGGTCATGTCTATGACCCCACGCTCAAGCCAGATGAGCCTGTGCCTGAGCTGTGACCTTTGGGTTTTGAACCTGGGTCCTCCATGTTCCAGTTTGATGCTCTATCCACTGCACCACTGCCTGGTCAGGCTAAGCAAGAATTCTTAAACTTACTGTCTACTTTGGTAATTTGGCCTACACTCAGCCTCCTAATCTGCTTGTTTGCTGTAAATCTCCAGCCGTGTTTGCTGTAATGGGAGTTGAGTTTGGTTGTACGAAGCCTCTCTCCTCTATTGCAATAGTAGTGGAGAAAATAATGTTTTTATCGTCTTTAGTTTCCAACTCTATTTCTCTTGAGAACTGTCTGAACTATTTCAAAATATTGAAAAACATGAAAATCTTCACAATTTATTTAATTAAGCTAATGTAACCTAGATAACACCAGGAGAAGTAAAAAATCTATCACTGCACTAAGACAAATACCTTGAACCAAACAGTTTCTCCAAGAGTACAAGGGCGCCTGACCAGGCAGTGGCACAGTGGATAGAGCATCAGACTGGGATGTGGAAGACCCAGGTTCAAGACTCTGAGGTCGCCTGCTTGAGCGTGGGCTCATCTGGTTTGAGCAAAAATTCACCAGCTTGGACCCAAGGTCTCTGGCTCCAGCAAGGGGTTACTCGGTCTGCTGAAGGCCCGTGGTCAAGGCACATATGAGAAAACAATCAATGAACAACTAAGGTGTCGCAATGCGCAACGAAAAAACTAATGATTGATGTTTCTCATTTCTCCATCCCTGTCTATCCCTCACTCTGACTCTCTCTCTGTCTCTGTAAAAAAATAAAATAAAATAAATAAAAATAATTAATTTAAAAAAAAGAGTACAAGGGCAATCTTACAATAGAAATTATTACATGAACATATTTATTATACTTGTTCTGGTAGAGAAATGTTCCTTGATAACACTCACAACATAGAGTGTGCAATTTCCAAACAAGTAGGCATTCAGTATGGGATCTGGAAGAGGGACAAAGAAACAAATTAAAAAACAAACAAAAAATCCAACAACCCAGAAACAAAAATTCAGACAAAAAGTACATAAGAAAACTTTGAACCTGACCAGGCGACAGCACAGTGGATAGATCATTGGCATGGGACACAGAGGACCCGGGTTTGAAACCCAGAAGTCGCTGGCTTGAGTGTGGGCTCATATGGCTTGAGCACAGGCTCACCAACTTGAGTGGGGGGGTTGCTGGCTTCAGCGTGACCCCATGGTCGCTGGCATGAAGTCCAAGGTTGCTGGCTGGCTTGAGCCTAAGGTCACTGGCTTGAGCAAGAGGGCACTGGCTCAACTATAGCCACCACCTCCCCCCCATCAAGGCACATATGAGAAAGCAATCAATGAACAACTAAAGTGCCACAATGAAGAAATGATGCTTCTCATCGCTCTCTTTTCCTGTCTGTTCCTCTCTCTGCCTCTCTCTCTCTCTCTCTCTCTCTCTCTCTCTCCCTCTTGCTAGGAAAAAAAGAAAAGAAAATGTTGGCCCTCGCCAGTTGGCTAAGCAGTCGAGTGTCGGCCTAGCATGTGGAAGTCCCAGTCAGGGCACACAGAAGAAGCAACCATCTGCTTTTCCATCCCTCCCCCCAACCCTCTCTCTTCTACTCCCACAGCCATGGCTCGATTAGTTTGAGCAAGTTAGCCCTGGGAGCTAAGGATGGCTTCAAGGCCTCACCTCAGGCATTAAAATAGTTCAGTTGCCAAGCAATGGAGCAGTGGCCCCTGATTGCCACAGACCAGCACAGCTCCTAATCACGGTGCGGAATTAAAGAAATATACTCATCAAGAAAAAATGGGAGAGACCTGAAGATGGCATCAGAGTAGGCAGACGCACAGACTCCTAGCTCACACCACCGAACTGGATTATGAACTAATTTATGAACAATCAGTGTGAAAAACCAAATCTGGACAACAAGAACAGCTCTCAAAAACCAAGGAGCAAAGAAGAAGCTACAACGAACCTGGTAGGGGGTGCCTGAATCTCCCCTGCTTACAAGAATAGAGGGGGGGGTGAGGCTGAAAGCCCAGGAGGGATCTCACTCCAAGGAAAAGAGCAGAAAATGCTCACAGCCACTTGCCTGGCGACCAGGGAACGAGGGGTGTTGAAAGGGCTAGCTGGTCTTCCAAAAAGAAAGGGGAGAGAGAGAGAGACAGACGGTAAGGGGCAGAGGAATGCAGGAGAGGACCTGAAAAGCTGACTCATTCAGTGCGGAAGGTGGCCATAGCTGGGGGAGGGGCTGATCCTTCCACAAAAGAGAAGACAAAGTGCTTCCAGGTCACAGATCTCCAGACACCTCTCCAGCTCCAATTAGTGCAAAAAGACACAGCTGAAAACAAGAAGTGGGGATGAGGGACAGTAACTCAGGTCTCCATGGAGCTGTGAGATACAACTTCCCCTACTGAAGCTGAGAAAGCAACCCGCCCCCAGAGAGATTAACTGGCAGAGCTCAGATTACACCCACCACATTCCTGGATACAGTTTCAAATGAGCCCCCTGCTGAGATCAGCAAACAAGACAATCACCTATAAAGAAAATAAACAAATCAAGACTTCAAAGTGGCCCAAATCTAAACGTGGATTACAAATAATACCTGATACCAACCCAAGAAGACCTAGAAATAACACAATTGAAAACTGGAGGCAGACAACACCAAGCCTAGACTCAACCAGCTCTAGAAACAAAACACCCAAATACATAGATATGAGAAGACAGAGAAGTGCAATCCAAGAGAAACATCCAGGAAATGAACTGAGTGATATGGAAATAACCAAACTTCCAGATGCGGAGTTCAAAATAATGATTGTAAGGATGCTTAGGGATCTTAAAACAACAATGGATGGTCATTACAAACACCTAAATAAATAGCAAGTATAAAAAAGGATATTGAAATATTAACAAAGAATCAGTTGGAGATGACAAATACAATATGAGAAATGAAAACCACAATGGAAGGAATTAAAAACAGGATGGATAGAGCTGAGGATCAAATCAGCGAGTTGGAGGATAACTTGAATGAAGGCATAAAAGCAGAGAAGAAAAAAGAAAAGAGACTCAAAAAGTCTGAGGAAACTCTTAGAGAGCTCTGTGACAACATGAAGAGAAATAACATCCGCATTATAGGGGTTCCTGAAGAAGAAGAGAAAGAACAAGGGATAGAGACTTTGTTCAATCATATCATAGCTGAAAACTTCCCTAAATTAATGCAGGAGAAACTCTCACAAATTCAAGAAACACAGAGAACTCCATTAAAAAGAAACCCAAAGAAACCTACACCAAGACACATCATAATTAAAATACCAAAGCTAAGTGATAGAGAGAAATATTAAAAGCTGCAAGAGAGCCTAACCAGGTGGTGGCGCAGTGGATAGAGCATCGGACTGGGATGCGGAAGGACCCAAGTTCGAGACCCTGAGGTCGCCAGCTTGAGTGCGGGCTCATCTGGCTTGAGCAAAGAGCTCACCAGCTTAGACCCAAGATGGCTGGCTCCAGCAGGGGGTTACTCGGTCTGCTGAAGGCCCACGGTCAAGGCACATGTGAGAAAGCAATCAATGAACAACTAAGAAGTCGCAACACGCAACGAGAAACTGATGATTGATGCTTCTCATCTCTCTCCGTTCCTATCTGTCTGTCCCTGTCTATCTCTGCTTCTGTAAAAAAAAAAAAAAGCTGCAAGAGAAAAAAAGGCTATCACCTACAAAGGAGTCCCCATAAGGATGACTTCCGAATTCTCAACAGAAACACTTAAGGCCAGAAGAGAATGGAAAGAAATGTTCAGCCTGACCTGTGGTGGCGCAGTGGGATAAAGCATCAACCTGGAACATTGAGGTTGCCGGTTCAAAACCCTGGGCTTACCTGGTCAAGGCACATATGGGAGTTGATGCTTCCTGCTCTTCCCCTTTCTTTCTCTCTCTCTCTCTCTCTCTCTCTCTCTATCCCCCTCTCTCTAAAAATCAATAAATAAAATGTTAAAATATAATAATAATAAAAAAATAAAAAAAAGAAATGTTCAAAGTAATGCAGAACAAGAGCCTACAATCAAGACTACTTTATCCAGCAAGGCTATCGTTTAAAATTGAAGGAGAAATAAAAAGCTTTCCAGACAAAAAAAACCCTCAAGTAATTCATTACAACCAAACCAATGCTGCAGGAAATATTAGGGGGCATGGTGTAAACAGATCAAAGTAGGAAAAGAATATAGCAAAAGAGTAATACAGCTTCAAAGAATAAAATGGCAATAAACAACTACATATCAATAATAGCCTTAAATGTAAATGGATTAAATGATCCAATCAAAAGACATAGGGTACCTGCATGGATAAGAAAACAGGACCCATACATATGCTGTCTACAAGAGACACACCTTAAAACAAAAGACACACATAGACTGAAGATAAAAGGTTGGGAAAAAACATTTTATGCAAATGGAAATGAAAAAAGCTGGGTTAGCAATACTTATATCAGACAAAATGGACTTTAAAACAAAAAATATAGTAAGCGATAAAGAAGGCCACTACATAATGATAAAGAGAGCAATCCAACAGGAAGGTATAACTATTATAAATATCTATGCACCTGATATAGGAGAACCTAAATATATAAAGCAGACTTCTATAAATATAAAGGGCGAGATCAACAGCAATACTATAATAGTTGGGGATTTCAATACCCCACTACCATCACTAGATAGATCCTCAAGAGAGAAAATTAACAAAGAAACAGTAGACTTAAAGGACACATTAGATCAACTCGATTTAATAGACATCTTCAAAACCTTTCACCCTAAAGCAGCAGAATATACATTCTTTTCAAGTGCTCATGGTATATTCTCTAGGATAGACCACATGTTAGGGCACAAAAGTGGTCTCAACAAATTTTAAAAGATTGAAATCATATCAAGCACTTTCTCAGATGAGAATGACATGAAACTAGAAATCAACCACAACAGAAAAGCTCAAAAACTCTCAAACACATGGAAACTAAATAGCAGGTTTTTAATAATAAGTGGAATAAGAATGAGATCAAAGAAGAAATTAAAAAATTCCTAAAAACAAATGATAATGAGCATACAACAACTCAAAATTTATGGGACACAGCAAAAGCAGTACTGAGAGGGAAGTTCATAGCACTATAAGCACACTTTAAGAAACTAGAAAAACTCAAACAACTTAACCCTGCATCTGAAAGAACTAGAAAAAGAGCAGCAAGTAAAGCCCAAATGTAGTATAGTAGAAGGAAGGAAATAATAAAGATCAGAGCAAAAATAAATGACATAGAGGCTAAAGAAATAATACAGAGGATCAATGAAACTATGAGCTGGTTCTTTGAAAAGGTAAACAAGATCGATGAATCTTTAACTAGACTCACCAAGAAAAAAAGAGAGGGCTCAAATAAATAAAATTAGAAATGAGAGTGGAGAATAACAACTGACACAACAGAAATATAAAATATTGTAAGAAAATACTATGAAGAACTGTATGACAAAAAACTAGACAACCTAGATGAAATGGATAAATTCCTTGAAACATACAATCTTCCAAAAATCAATCTGGAAGAATCAGAAAACCTAGACAGACCGATTACACCAAATGAGATCGAAACAGTATCAAAAAACTCCCAACAAACAAAAGTCCTAGGCCTGATGGCTTCACAAGTGAATTCTACCAAATATTCAAAGAAGAACTAACTCCTATCCTTCTCAAGCTCTTTCAAAAATTCAAGAGGAAGGAAGACTTCCAAGCTCCTTTTATGAGGCGAGTAAAATTCTGATTCCAAAACCAGGCAAAGACAACACAAAGAAAGAAAACTACAGGCCAATATCCCTGATGAATATAGATGCTGAAATCCTCAACAAAATATTAGCAAACCGGATCCAACAATATATGGAAAAAATCATACACCATGATCAAGTAGGATTTATTCTGGGGAGGCAAGGCTGGTACAATATTCGCAAATCAATCAATGTGATTCATCACATAAACAAAGGAAGGAGAAAAACCACGTAATAATTTCAATAGATGCAGAAAAAGCATTTGATAAAGTCCAGCACCCATTCATGATCAAAACTCTCAACAAAGTGGGAATACAGGGAACATACTTCAACATGATAAAAGCCATCTATGACAAACCCACAGCCAACATCATACTCAATGGGCAAAAATGAAAAGCAATCCCCTTAAGATCAGGAACAAGGGCCCTGGCCGGTTGGCTCAGCAGTAGAGTGTCGGCCTGGCGTGTGGGGGACCCGGGTTTGATTCCCGGCCAGGGCACATAGGAGAAGCGCCCATTTGCTTCTCCACTCCCACCCCCTCCTTCCTCTCTGTCTCTCTCTTCCCCTCCCGCAGCCAAGGCTCCATTGGAGCAAAGATGGCCCGGGCGCTGGGGATGGCTCCTTGGCCTCTGCCCCAGGCGCTAGAGTGGCTCTGGTCACGGCAGAGCGACGCCCCAGAGGGGCAGAGCATCACCCCCTGGTGGGCAGAGCGTTGCCCCTGGTGGGCGTGCCGGGTGGATCCCGGTCGGGCGCATGCGGGAGTCTGTCTGACTGTCTCTCCCCATTTCCAGCTTCGGAAAAATACAAAAAAAAAAAAGAAAAGAAAAGATCAGGAACAAGGCAGAGGTGCGCCCTTTCACCACTCTTATTCAACATAGTCCTGGAAGTCCTAGCCATAGCAATCAGACAAGAAGAAGAAATAAAAGGCATTCAAGTTGGAAAAGAAGAAGTAAAGCTATCATTATTTGCAGATGATATGATATTGTATATAGAAAACCCTAAAGTCTCAGTCAAAAAACTACTGGACCTGATAAATGAATTCAGCAAATTGGCAGAATATAAAATTAATACTCAGAAATCAGAGGCATTTTTATACGCCAACAATGAACAGTCAGAACGAGAAATTATGGAAACATTCCCCTTCACTACAACCAAAAAAATAAAGTACCTAGGAGTAAACTTAACCAAGGAGACTAAAGACTTGTACTTGGAAAATTATAAAACATTGATAAAAGAAATCAAGGAAGATACAAACAAGTGGAAGCATATACCGTGCTCATGGTTAGGAAGAATAAACATCATTAAAATGTCTATGTTACCCAAAGCAATCTATAAATTCAATGCAATACCAATTAAAATACCAATGACATACTTTAAAGATATAGATCACATATTCCTAAAATTTATATGGCACCAAAAAAAAAAAACACACAAATTGCCTCAGCAATTTTAAAAAAGATGAATAAAGTGGGAGGTATCACATTTCCTGATATCAAGTTATACTACAAGGCCATTGTACTCAAAACAGCCTGGTACTGGCATAAGAACAGGTATATAGATCATTGGAACAGAACAGAGAACCCAGAAATAAACCCACAGCTCTATGGACAACTGATATTTGACAAAGGAAGTAAGGGCATACAATGGAGTAAAGACAGCCTCTTTAATAAATGGTGTTGGGAAAATTGGACAGCTACCTGCAAAAAAATGAAACTAGACAACCAACTTACACCATTCACAAAAATAAACTCAATATGCATCAGAGACTTAAATGTAAGATGTGAAACCATAAGCATCTTAGAAGAAAACATAGGCAGTAAGCTCTCCGACATCTCTCACAGCGATATATTTGCTGATTTATCTCCACGGGCAAGTGAAATAAAAGACAGGATAAACAAATGGGACTATATCAAACTAAAAAGCTTTTGCATAGCCAAAGACAATAAGAACAGAATAAAAAGACAAACTACACAATGGGAGAACATATTTGTCAGTATGTCTGATAAGGGGTTAATAACCAAAATTTATAAAGAACTTGTAAATCTCAACACCAGAAAGACAAACAATCCAATAAAAAAAATGGGAAAAAGAAATGAATAGATACTTCTCCAAAGAGGACATACAGATGGCCAATAGGCATATGAAAAAATGCTCAACATCACTAATCATTAGAGAAATGCAAATTAAAACCACAATGAGATACCACCTCACACCAGTCAGAATGGCGCTCATCAACAAAACAACACAGAATAAGTGCTGGTGAGGATGTGGAGAAAGGAGAACCCTCCTGCCCTGCTGGTGGGAATGCAGACTGGTGCAGCCTCTGTGGAAAACAGTATGGAGATTCCTCAAAAAATTGAAAATTGAACTGCCTTTTGACCCAGCTATCCCACTTTTAGGAATATACCCCAAGAACACCATAGCACTGTATGAAAAGAAGAAATGCACCCCCATGTTTATGGCAGCATTGTTCACAATAGTGAAGATCTGGAAACAACCCAAGTGTCCATCAGAGGATGAGTGGATTAAAAGCTTTGTAACATATATATTATGGAATACTACTCAGCCATAAGAAATGATGACATCGGATCATTTACAATTACATGAATGGACCTTGATAACATACGGAGTGAAATAACTAAAACAGAAAAAACTAAGAATTATATGAACTCATACATAGATGGACATAAAAATTAGACTCAGAGACATGGACAAGAATGTGATGGTAACGGGGGGTGGGGGGGATGGGGGAGGGGGTGAGGAAGGAGAGAGAGGGAGTGGGGGGAGGGGAGGGGCACAAAGAAAACCAGATAGAAGGTGACAGAAGACAATTTGACTTTGGGTGAGGAGTATGCAGTAAAATCAAATGTCAAAATAATCTGGAGATGTTTTCTCAGAACATATGTACCCTGATTTATCAAGTCACTGCATTAAAATTAATAAAAACAAGATAAAAAAAAAGAAAAAATGGGACGGGAAGGACTCTTCAAATGCTGATGGCAATATCCAAATGCCCCATAGACCCAGTTTGCTTTATTATATAGCCATATGCAAATCAAGGAAGTCCTTGATACAAAGTTACACACCCAAGGCTTAAAACAGGAACTCTCCCAAGGCATAGACAGGATGCATTAGTGAAATCTACCAACATCTGAAAACAAACAGAGTCAGAGGAAGGGCATGTAAATTGCTTCCAGCAAGTCAAGGAAGCAAGTGAAGTGGGTGCAAATACTCAGCTTCATAGCCAATACGGATGTTAAGGGGGGAGAACTTAGCCTTTTGTTAAGCCTCGAGTCTACAAAGGCTTTTTGCCATTTATGGTTCACAACATATCCCCCTTTATTTTTTTATTTTTAATTTGTGTGTTGAGATTTGCACTCATCTGATTTTCTAGTTTCCCTGATTCTAATTTGGAGACAGACTGAAAAAATACAGAACAAACACAAAATTAGTACAGTCAATGCTAACAGATACCCAAACAAACATTCTAATACATAACAGTGATTAAAGCCTTTAAGCAAATTCTTGACCAATATAACAAGAATCTATAAAAGAGTAATGTCCTTTGTAGCATGCACCGGGTATAATAACAGACGTCAGAGACTTTCAGGAATATAGATGTTTCTTTATTGGCCAGTTTAACCTGCGCAGGGGCGAATTCCCAGGTGTCCGGAGACACCTTACTCACAAGGAGATACAAACGGGAATCGCGCCTGGCATTTACAGCTATTTCCTTATATATCCTAAGTAAGGAAGCATAATACAGAAGCAGATGTGGCGGTTACCTATTCACTAAGGGGGCTGCACATAGCATAGCAACAAGGGCTGGGTCTAGCTCATTGGCGAATTCCAAACATAAACTTCTGATAAGGGTCTTTAACCAATGGAATGCAAACGTTTGTCTTTCTTTGTTCTCAGCCTCACAGGGTCCCTATCTGTCTCTGCTTCTTGAACGACCTTGGGCATGATGTTCCTAACAGAACGGGAGCAGGACCTGCCTGTAACCCTTAAGTTCCCTGTTCCATCAGTGCCCTACCTATATCCTATTATTTTAGATATTCTGATCTTCTCTTGGTCCTTACATCCTTAACATGTTCACCAAGTCCAAGTTGGCACCAACATCATTCCAAATCTCTGCAAATGCAACCCAACCCAAGTTCAGTCTATCAAAAGCTGTCACAGGAGCAGGAGTCTAGGAAACACATCCAGGAAAAGTCCACATCGCACTGGAATTGCTATCACACTTCCACACTCTCCAAAGTCTCAATGACCACTGCTTCTAGCTGGTAATGATTTAGGTAGACTGGAAAAGCCATCTGCAGCATATGTGGAGATGGAGCTTCTGTTCTTCTCAGCCTGGAGAGATGAGACCAGGTTGCTTTTCCCTGGACCTTTGCAACCGTGGTGTGGTAAAGAGAACCTTGGGATACACTAAGCTGGGTGGTAGAGGTAAATTTGTAAGTTGGCAAAAAGGAAAAAAGGAGCTCTAAATTAGGAGAAGGTCCTAGCCTAAAATATGAGTGGGGCATTGAGGCAGAAGGAATAAAGGAAACACTATATATAAAACAAAGCAGCAGAAAATAGGACTATCAACACCCACAACAGAGATTTTCGAGGGAAGAATAAAAAATTTGAATATTCAGGCAAGACATAGTAAGTGGCATTTGTGTAAATGAGATTAGTTTACTTGCTACTTGGAAGAAATACCCTAGGCTTGTCCACAGTGACATAGATAGGGCTGACAGCCCTGGGCATTTCAGCCTTCAGTAGCAAATCCCAGCATTCTGGGCAAGGTTAGGTCACAGGTGACTGGAGCAGGGCTGGAAGAGACTGAACCCTCCCTTAGAGGAGTGAGGGGGAAGCCTACCTTCCAGTGTCCCTTCTTCCTCACAGCAAAGGCATGTAAGCCTGGCAGGCTTTGGTTCAATGACCTTCCTTTCCACTATTGAAGCAGGACCCAGATAGAGTCCTATGAGGCCCCGTTGGGGCGTTGGAACCTTTGAGAGTGCATGCCAAGAGCTAGTACTTCACCTGATCTCTTTTGGGCTTTTTTTGCCTCTTGGTCATTATAGACCTTAAAAGCCATACTTAGAAGATCTCGCTGAGGGGTTTGAGGATCCCCATTGCCTATATAAACCTCTTCCATATATCTGGAGCTATTTGGAAAAAGACAAAACAGTATTATTAGCTGGATTAAATAAAAGAGGGTAGAAGTTTACAGGAGAAAAAGATTTGGCATCTCCTGTTCATCAGCATTCAAAAGAATTTTTTTTTAAAGTAAAAAGCATTATAAGGTAGACCCATAGGAGTTTCAGGATATGACTCCCCCTTTTATATCTTTTTAAATTGACTTTAAAATATTTGCTGGGTATATTTTAATAATACCTTGACTTTAAAGATTGTAATTTGAAACGTTTGACAAAATATAGTAAATGGCCTGACCTGTGGGGGTGCAGTGGATAAAGCGTCCACTTGGAAATGCTGAGGTTGCTGGTTCAAAACCCTGGGCTTGCCTGGTCAAGGCACATATGGGAGTTGATGCTTCCAGCTCCTCCCCTCATCTCTCTCTCTGTCTCTCTTCTCTCTCTCTCTGTCTCTCCCTCTCCACTCTAAAAATGAATAAATAAAAAATTTAAAATATATATAGTAAATGCTTTTGCTATATATGCAGGAGCATTGTCAGTTTTAATCACATTAAGAAGTCTAATAATAGAAAATGCATATAAACAATGAGTTATAACATGCTTAGCAGCCTCTCTTGTTCTAGCAGAGGCTATTATAAATCCAGAATAAGTATCTATTGTAATGTGGACAAGAACTGTTTGCCAAATGAAGGTATATGAGTAACATTCATTTGCCAAAGTTGTCTTAGTAGGAGTCTTTGAGGGTTAACTCCAAATGAAGGGACAGATTGTAGTATAGGACACCTTGGACAGGATTTAACAATCTTCCGTGTTGCTTCCCTAGAAAGTTGAAACTGTTTATACAGGGCTGCAGGGTTTTGGTGATGAATAGCATGAGACTGAATTGGTTGATTTGTCAAGGTTGCTTCAATAATTTTCTTTTGGGTAGCTTGATCAACAAGGGCATTCCCTTGCGCTAAAGCTTCAGGGAGCATGGAGTGAGCTCAAATATGTCTTATAAAACATGGAGCTCTATGTTGACATATAAGTCTTTGAAGAAGGAGAAACTGCTGAAATAGTTTATTAGCAGTTGTCTCTAATACAGCAGTCTCTATAGTGGAAACAACCGTAAGTAAATATTTGCTGTCTGTATATAGATTAAAGGAGGAACATGGCAAATGCTGAAAAGCCATGATAATGGTATGTAATTCTAGTCTTTGAGTTGATTTTAAGTTGACTGTTTCAGTATAAAGTTGTCTATTGATTATTAAGCCTGCTATTCCTGAGCTGGATTCGTCAGTAAAGATTGTAGGTGTTTCAGGAATGGGCTCATTAACGATTGTTTTAGGAAATACAAATGTAGTAATTAATGAAAATTGAACTATTTTATCAGCTGGGTAGTGAGAATCAATTTGGCCTGTAAAATTTGCAAAAGCTATTTGCCATTTAGTGGAAGTTTCCTAGAGCCATTGTTGTTGATTCTTTGAAAAACGGAACAATAATTTGAGGCTCAAAACCTATAAATTGTAAGAGTCGCTTACGCCCCCTTGATAATCAAGGAGGCAACAAGATTAAAATATGGAGATAATGGCCCTGGCCGGTTGGCTCAGCGGTAGAGCATCGGCCTGGCATGTGGGGGACCCGGGTTCGATTCCCGGCCAGGGCACATAGAAGAAACGCCCATTTGCTTCTCCACCCCCCTCCTCCTTCCTCTCTGTCTCTCTCTTCCCCTCCCGCAGCCAAGGCTCCATTGGAGCAAAGATGGCCCGGGCACTGGGGATGGCTCCTTAGCCTCTGCCCCAGGCGCTAGAGTGGCTCTGGTTGCGGCAGAGCGACACCCTGGAGGGGCAGAGCATCGCCCCCTGGTGGGCAGAGCGTCGCCCCTGGTGGGCGTGCCAGGTGGATCCCAGTTGGGCACGTGCGGGAGTCTGTCTGACTGTCTCTCCCCGTTTCCAGCTTCAGAAAAATACAAAAAAAAAAATATGGAGATAAGGCCCTGGCCGGTTGGCTCAGTGGTAGAGCGTTGGCCTGGTGTGCAGAAGTCCCAGGTTCAATTCCCGGCCAGGGCACATAGGAGAAGTGCCCATCTACTTCTCCACCCCTCCCTCTCTCCTTCCTCTCTGTCTTTCTCTTCCCTCCCGCAGCGAGGCTCCATTGGAGCAAATATGGCCCAGGCCCTGGGGATGGCTCCTTGGCCTCTGCCCCAGGCACTAGAGCGGCTCTGGTCGCAACAGAGCGACGCCCGGAGGGGCAGAGCACCGCCCCCTGGTGGGCAGAGCATCGCCCCTGGTGGGCGTGCCGGGTGGATCCCAGTCAGGCGCATGCGGGAGTCTGTCTGACTGTCTCTCCCCGTTTCCAGCTTCAGAAGGATACAAAATATATATATGGAGATAAAACTTTCTTAGGAGTAACAGCTAAATGAATCCATTCAGTAGGACCTGAAGCTTGCCACAATAGTCTCATTGGAGTGTAACTCGAGGGACAAATTAGTAAGGCAATTGATTTTTCAGGATTTATGCATTTTAGTCGTGCTTGTTGTAAGGCTTTTTCTATAAGCTTTAAAGCTTGCTGTCTTGCAGCTGTAAGTAGCCAAGGAGAAGTTGGTTCAGCAGAGCCTCTAAGACTATCAAAAAGTGGTTTCAGTTCCCCGGTAGTTAATTTCAACAAAGATCTAAGCCAATTAATGTCTCCTAACAGTTTCTGGAAATTGCTAAAGTTTGCAAATGATTTGTATTTCTAATTTTTGTGGACAAATTTGTTGTCCCTCAATAATTTGTCCTAAATAAGAAAAAAGGTAAAGATTGCTGTACTTTTTTAGGAGCTATATAAAGTCTTGATTCTTTCAAAGAATATTCTAGTTGTTGCAAAATGATCAACATAGTGCCTTTATCTGGATGAGCGATAAGAATATTATCCATATAATGAATTATGTATGCCTAGGGTGTTGCCTTTGTATTGGAGAGATAGCTTGAGCTATATATTTTTGGCACAAGGTGGGACTGTTAGCCATACCTTGAGGCAAAACTCCACTGCTATTGCTTCACTGGAGTCTGGAAATTAAGTGAAGGAACACTGAATGCAAAACGCTTGCAATTATGAGGGCTTAAAGAAATAGTAAAAAAGCAATTCTTCAAATCAATAATTACAAGGTGAAAATTCCATGGAATGGCAGTAGAAAAAGGAAGTTTTAGCTGGAGACGACCTATAATTTCCAGTCTTATTTATTGCTCTCAAATCTTGTAATAGCCTCCAGTTTTCTGATTTCTTTTTAATGACAAATATAGGCGTATTCCATGGACTATTAGATGGTTCAATGTGCCCGAGCTATAATTGCTTTTCTACCAATCGAGCAGCTGCCTTAAGTTTCTCCTGAGAAAGAGGCCATTGGTCTACCCATATCGGATTATTTGATTTCCAAGTAATTGGGTCTGCATAATGTATTA